>NC_077227.1:43137339-44337339 GCF_027887165.1 Monodelphis domestica
GGAAGTGGGTACCTGGTAGTGGGATCTCTATTGCTATGACCTACTTTTATATTGACTGTTTCCCCTGTGGTGTATGCAACTATACTATGAACTCTTTCTTCCTAACTCCTTTTGGTTGTGATGAGTAGAATCATTGAATGCTAGACCTGGAAGGAATCTAAAAGACTGTCTTGTCCTAGGAGCGTAGCCTCACAGATATTGTGTTAAGAAGGACCTTAGAAACTATCTTGTCATAAAACTATAGATTTATATGATATTCAGAAAGATGATCGTTCAGAAATTAGCCTCAAAGGATATTTAGCCAAATCTCTGTCTTAACAAGAATTCTTTCCATTAGACTGATGACAAATCATCATCAGGACTTTCTTTGAAGAACTCAAATTTGGGAGATGGAACAGTTAGTTAATGCAATAGTGAGAATTCTGCATCTCCACCATCTTTACCAGGAAAACCCCAAATGGAGTCATGAAGAGTTGTACACACTTAAAAGATGACTTAGTGACAACAGTTGGGGTGAACATATAACCTTGCAGGCGTATTTTTTAGTCTATTACGCTGTTGGATGGCTCCAAATGTTAGTAAAATTTCCTTATTTTAAGCCCCCAATTGCCTCTCTGCTAATTTCACCCATTTCTATTAGTTCTGCCATGTGGAACTAAAGATGACAATTTGATCCATCTTCTACAGGATACCCTTCAAATTCTTACAGATAGATATCATTTCCTTGTCCCATCCCCTCTGCACCAAATATTATTTTCTCTTGGCTTTTGTACCTTGTTTCTCAGTCGTGGCAAAGATACTGAAGTGGTTTGCCATTTCTTTCTTTAGCTTATTTTATAGGTGAGGAAACTGAGGCAAACAGGGTAAGTGATTTGCCCAAGGGCATACAGCTAGTAAGCATTTGAGGCCAGATTTGAACTCAGGAAGATGAGTCTTCCTGACTTCAGACCTTGTACTTTATCCACTGCACTGCCTATCTGCCCATTTCTCCTGGTTAAACACCTCTATTTCCTTCAATTCATGCTTAGGTGTCATGATCTCCAAATACATAACCATTCTGGTTAGCCTCCATATTGACTCAGTATTTGTAGTCTCCCTTAAAAATAGTTCCCAGAACTGAACACTGCTCTTGATGTCATCCAGCCAACATCAAATATGGTAGCACTTTCTATTCCCTAGTTCTGATATTAGACCTTTCCTTATGTAGCCCAAGAAAACAGTAGGCTCTCTAGCTACCACATCACAGTTTTTGTTTTTAATGAGTTTATCTGTCAAGAAAGTATCTTTTTAATATAAATTCACTTTAGTATTGTCCCATTTTACTGGCAAAGAAACTGGAAAATGGTGGAGCAATTTGTCCAAAGGCAAAAGTAGAAGTAAGTAGAAGAGAGACTAAAATCTGGATCTTTTCACTTCAAGTGTGGTGCTCTTTCTGATAGCCAGGAGTTGTTAACCTAATATTTTTTTCATCCAGAACAGTTAGGGTAGATTAGTGAAGCCAATATAAAATACAAAGGAATATGAAGAAAATAAATTATAACTGAAATGTAATTATCAACATAGTATAAAGGAAAATAAAAATGGCTTCACAGATTCTAGGTTAAGAAACCCTGGTGCTGGACCAAATGGCTTTCTCCTTCAATCCGTTGAGTTTTTAACTGAGGAAACAGATCCGTTGAGGTTATTTATTTCTCCCAGAAAGTCAGTGCTAGAAAGGGAGTTTAGGAGACATCTAACCTAATTTCTTCTTTTTATAGATGAAGGACCTGAAGTTTTGAGGAGTGAAGTATCTTGTCTAATAAGGAGCTATTCTTCAGAATATCATTTAAAAAATTTCTATTCATGCAGTGTTTTTTACATCACCATAGTTTCCTCTAATGTGCTTCCCTTTCCCACTCCTGCAGAACCATCCCATGTATCAAATGGTGTTTATATTAAGATTTTTAAAAAACGAAAAAAGAGGAAAAAATCCAGCAAATGACTAGTATTATTTTAATGATTTTTAGTCTCTGTTCATACCTGGCTGGATTCCAATAATAGTCAGGGAGCTCCTATAAACATGCATCACAAAGCTATTTCTTTGTTCTGGGAGCATATGTTGGTCCTATAAATATATCTTCAAACCTTCAAACATAAGGAAAGTAAATGTCTTTGAGTTCTAGTTTTCTCATTTCTAACAAGCAAATAATATTGCCCTATCTTCCTTATTGTACAGTTTTAAAAATAAAATGAAATATTACAGGTGAATGTTCTTTGTAAAACATATACAAATGCAAATTATTATTATAGTTCTTATTGTTCAATCCAGAGGAATTTATTATCCTTTTGTTCTCATTTTGTATAATAGAATTTGTATAATAGAATTCAGAAAGAAAAAGTTCTGGGACAAAGTACTTCCCTATTATTATTTTTTGTTTAATATTTTTCAGGTCAGATATTATGCAGGTAGATTCAATGACTGCTTTTTGGGAGAAATGAATAAATGTATTGGGATGTCAGTTCCTTGATGACAATCTTTCTGTAAATTCTGGTGGCAATGACTTTGTCTTGTATCTTTGTTATAACCTTTTACCATACTCCGGAGACTGAGAAGAAATTATCATCCAGGTAGAAGGAGAATCAGGATAGAATTGTGTCATCACAAATTCTAGCAAGAGAAAAGAGTGCCCAGAAGAAGAGGGCGATAAACAGCATTGGTATGCAGAAAAGTCAACAAGTATGAGAACTGAGAAAAGACCACTAGATTTGGCAATTAAGGGATCATTGATAACTTTGGGGAGTGCAGTTTCCCTGGAGTGATCAAGTCAGAAACCTAAGGTTGCAGAAGGTTTAGAAGAGAGGAAAAGGAAACGGAGGCAATGAATATAGAGATGTTTTCAAGGAATTTGAGAAAGTCAGGAAATGTAGAATAAACCTTAGCTAGTGTGAATATTGGATCAAGTCAAGGTTTTTCATGATGATGGGACATATTTGTAGTCATCAGGGAAGGAATCAGGAGATAGTGGGATACTAAAGACCATGTAGGGGAAGGGATAGGGTCTGCAGGATAATGCAAGAATCAAGATTGCATATAGAGGAGTTGGCTTTAATGAGGATAAAGGCCATCTTTTTGTGAGAGACGGGATTAAAGTAGGAAATAGTAGGGGTATATGAAGGAGTCATGGAGTGAGAGAGGGATAAGGAGAGAACTTGCAAGAAATGACCTTGATTTATTTGGTAAAGTATGAGATAAGATCTTCAGTGGAAGGGGAAGGGAGATGGAGTGATTTAGGACATGTGGAGAGTTCAGAAGGCTAGGAATGACTATTGTGGTGGAAACACTGTCACATGATTTCATCCAGCTTCATTCACTGCCTGGACTAACACTGGAAGAAGTAAATGGAAGGAGAAATCCAGAGTTAGGTTTTGGGGATAAGTGAGTCTAATTTTGGTTGTTATAATGTGGTCATTTTAATCATTTATTTACTGAATTCTCTTTTGTATTTTTAAAGAAGAGATTGGTCATCTCTACATTTGTGAAAGATAGCAAGCTTCTGGCAGCTATTTCTAGGTATTTGATCATGTCTTTCTACAAACCTGGGAAATATTAATTTTTTTTCCATTTTTAGTGATGTGATGATCATTTCCCACCATTTTCTTGCATAATCTACTTCCATCAATAAGGCAAGTGCTGTAGGAATAAGCTTTTGGTAATTGTTTTATGACAAGGATCTGATCCTGAATTATTTTCATAGACCCTTCCTTTTCTGGAAACAAATACCCAACATTCAGCCATTTGTTGAACACTTCATTATAAACTTTGTACTTTGTACTTTGAATTCATATGGATCTAGTTAACCTTTCAACTGATTACTTGGATCTTTGCCATTTCATTGGATTCTGTATACAGTTAAACTGTTTTAGGCATTTTAGGTATTTATGTCTATCAAACAAATTTTAGGTATACTTGACAGATTCAGTGGTGTAGTCTTACTGAACTTACTTTGCAAATTAAGGTTAATTAACTCCAACAATATTTCTTTACATTTTAACCTACTTATATCCTAGGAAAATACTCCTCAATACTCTTTCTTTTATGATGATGAACTGTTATCTTTCTATAGGTGTTTTGGGGAAATGTATCCCATGTTTCATTAACATTTAACAGGTCTTTGGACACTCATTAGATCCACTTATCTACATTTTATCAAGCTTAAAATATATGTTAAGACTGACATAACATAGGTGTTAATTTCTAAATGTGTTGTCATTGCTCTTTAGCTTCTAGATGCCAGTCAGCCTCATGACATATACAGCTTCAGCTTTCTCCTTGATAGCCTTATGTTCAATGTATTTTGTCTGGAGAGTATCAAAGTATTTGTATTTCCATAAATCACTGATTCAATTTTATCTCCAGATTCAAGTTCAAAGTCTTATTGGAAACATATTCAGAATTTTAAACTTACTATTTTGACTATCATTTTGATATCTAGAAATATGAAATAGACATAAAAGGAGTCTGTAAACCCCTTGAAAGCAGACACTATTTTTTTTTTATATTCTCTATATCCCCAGAACTTAGCACAGTGCCTAGCACACAGTAAAGTTTACATTCAGTAAATTCTTCTTGTCATCGCTGGAAAAAGTTTCCATGAGGTAAATATCTTGGGTGTTGTCCAGTAGAGTCATTTAACTTTGAGCTCCTCATGTTCATTCAATGATAAATATAGCATGTTGACTTGGAAGCCATATTCAATTCTATTCAAAAAGCAAAAAGTAATAATGGATTGAAAGGTAAGCAGAACTATGGAAGACTTAAATGGCTTCCCTAAAAAATCCCATATCCTATATTAATTGTTCTTGATAATCTTGTGTTGATTGAATCTTTTAAATAGAGAAAACAAAAGTTTTTGTCATCTGATCATTAGGAACTCTACTGCCACATTATAGTATTACTAGTAATATAGTATCTACTTTAAAATAGATTTTACTCTTTGATCCTTTATGTATATAAAAGTATAGGAAAATAAAAGCCATTTAATACCGAAGATGAAGAGGGGCTTAATATATTCATAGCAGATGACTAAGTTATGAGTGTAGAATTGAGTCAGAATCTTCTTGCTACTCAATAAAGGTATTAATAAATGTTACAATGCTTTCAGGATTATTGTTCAATAACCATCAAATGAACATTGAATTGCTCTTTGCATCCCAGGGACTTTTTGGAACATTCATTTTAGTCCTCAACCAATACTTTACTTCTTATATCTATAGATTTTTGAATAATATGAAGTGTGAATACTTTCTGTAAAGCACATAAAAACCCAATTGGTCTATTTTTCAGTTCTCATTTGTGGTCATTTTCATCCATATTCAACTCTTTGTGATTGATCACATTTGAAGTTTTCTTGGCAAAGATACTGTAATGACTTGTTATTTCCTTCTCCAACTCATTTTGAAGATGAAGAAACCAAGGTTGACATGGTTAAGAATGACTTACTCAGGGTCACACACTATTAAATGTCTGAGGCTGGTTTTGAACTCATGAAGATGGATCTTTCTGATCCCAAGTCAAGACTTTTATCCACTATACCACCTAGCTGCCAATGTCTTTTTGCAGGTCCTCTAAAATTTTTTTTTTCCAATTTAAACATTATTTTATTTGGTCATTTTTTCAAACATTATTCCTTGGAAACAAAGATCCTTTTCTTTTCCTACCCCCCTCCCACTGCCCCTCCCCTAGTAATGCATGATTCCACTGGGTATCACATGTCCTTGATTCAAACCCATTTCCGTATTGTTGGAATTTGTATTAAGGTGTTCATTTAGAGTCTTTCCTCATTCATTCTCCTTCCTCAATCCCTGTAGTCAAGCAGTTGCTTTTCTTTGGTGTATTTACTCCCACAATTTGTCCTTTACTTGTAGATAGTGTTTTTTCTCCTAGATCCCTGCAGATTGTTCAGGGACATTTAAAAATGTTTTTTAATTGCTTAACCAATGGTAGTGTTTGACTCATCCCTAGAAATAATCACATATATATGCATATATATATCTATATATCCTATATATATAGCTTGACCATGATTAGTACCTTGGCACTGGCTGCAGCACATACTCCAATGTGTGGGTCTTGACATAGTTTCATACTCTCTGACAAATACTGCATGATAATGAATTACTTTGATGACAGTAATGACCAATAACAATATTTAAAACTTTTACTTTTTTGATATATTTCAAATACTAGTTAGATTTGTGTCATTAAACTAAAAAAGCACTTCCTAACATAATGTTTTTCTGAAACCATTTGAAACAGACTTTATTTTTGCCTTTTTTCATCATTTGGGTATCACTCTTGGAGTTCTTATTAAGAGGAGATTTTCAGGGGCAGCTGGGAAGCTCAGTGGATTGAGAGCCAGGTCTAGATAGGAGGTCTTAGTTTCAAGTCTGACCTCAGATACTTCCTAGCTTTGTGACCCTGGGCAAGTCACTTAACTCCCATTGCCTAGCCCTTACCTCTCTTCTGCCTTGGAAACAATACACAGTATTGATCCTAAGATGGAAGGTAAGGGTTTTAAAAAAAAGATGTGCTATGCCTTCAGGTTCTTTGGGGAAAATCCAGAATTGAATAGGACAGCAGGTATAACACAACCTCATTCTGTTCCCATATAATTTTGCTCTCCATTAGATCTCAATATTTTGAAAAGTTTTTTTGTTTCTTGCATTTTGGAGATTATTAATATTTAGAGTGGAAACATCTATCAGAAATACCAATATTCAAGTAGCTGTGGGCAGGTAACAGGTTAATTTTTATTAATCTACTTGTTCCCCTGTAATTTATTAGTTGTGTTCTCCAGCATATTTTGAGGGCTGTTTTAGAAAAAAAAGTGTTTTGTCATTTGTCAATTTAATAAAGATAAATGGGCTTCTGATGTATAATTCTAGCTTCTAGATCATGTCTTACTTGGTATTTGGTAGGGTCTAATTTTTTTATAAAAGGCATCTAGTTGGCTCAATGGAGCAAGGAAAGAGGAAGACCTGAATTCAAATCTAGCCTTTGACACTTACTGTTGTGTGATCTTAGGCAAGGCACTTAACTTTTCTTTGACTTAATTCACTGGAGAAGGAAACAACATACCACTCCAATATCTTTGGCAAGAAAACTCCATGTATGGTATGATCCATGGGACCTTGAAGAGTGAAACACGCTGAACATTTTTTATGGTGTATTGTTATATTTTCCACTTAATCCTACCATTTCCCAATATCAATAAATAATTAAAGACATAAAGATAACTGTTTTGTAATTTCTGATGTTAATAATTTGGTCTTGAATTGTCATCATGAACTCCTCTATTCCATGAAAAATAAGTTTTACAGTCATTTATTCTGTGCTGTTTTACTGACATACTTTTGATTAAGTTCACATGGATGTCTCATATTTAATTTCCTTTTTGAATCTTAGCTATTTTTGGAGGGTCCATCAAGAGATTAACAAACAACACAATGCCTGGTGCAGAGTAGGTGCTTAAATTAAGTTTATTAACAATTTGACTATGTGTTACCCATTAATCACTCCCCATGAGTAAGTGAAATTTGTTCCAAAAGTATTTCTGAACATTATTGACTCATTCTTCATATTCTCTTAGAATGTCTACAAATCCTTTCCTTCTTTTTGGTGAGGAAATATCCATCTCATTCTAATTGCCTTAGGATAATAGGATCTATGTTTTGTTAATATTATATAAATTTTCTTTAGGATAATTTCCAGATCTATTATAGTCCATTTTGTAGTCCTGAAATATATATTATGTTATATTATATTATACATGAAGTTGGTTATTATTTGTATATTATTTTAAATATATTTTCCTCTTCAGTTTTGATTTCAGGGTGTCAGAAAATCTCTTATTATCTTTAGCCATTGCTTTCTCTTTACTGTCTTTTTGCTTTCTATATCTTGCCTGGAAGAAATAATGTTATTTATATATCTTGCTTTCATCCATGAGGATCAATGTGACCTTATATGCAAGTCCAAAGTCCAAAGTCTCCATCTTTCCTTGGTGTATGTTATGGACCTTACAGTTCAATCCGAATGATTATAAGTATCATTTGGAAAATATTCCACGAGATGAAAAAGCTTTTAATAGGTGTATTTTTTTGTCCCCCATTAGAGCCATATGTCTTGATGATTTCCATATATATTAAGTGATTGATAAGAGGCATTCATTTCCTCTTTACTTTGGAAGCTATTCTTAGTTCTATTTAAGAGAGACAATAGTGGATTTAAGGCTAGGCAGAAACACAATGGACTTAAACTTTATCTTCCTTAAAATATCACATTTTATGTAAATTGTGCTTGACATTTTTGTTAGCACAATGCTTTGAATACAGAATAATTTTCTCCATGGATACCAAATACTCTATTGTTCTTATTCTACCTGGTTTTATTTTATGTCTTTATAGTTTTTGAATAAATTGTGAGTGAAGGATTGTATCAAATGCTTTGTGATAATCAATAAAGGTAATATAAACATATGGATTCTTTTGGGCAGTATGTTCAATAATTACTGAATTAATTAGTTGTTCTTTATACTTACTTCTGGGTTTTTTGGCACACTCAACAGCCAACATACTGTTTTATTTTAAAATATTTATTGTTTATAATACTGGTATGACATGTAAAATATATATACAATGATATTATTTGTAATAATAAAAACAATATATTTTTCTCTCATATATTTTACAGCCCCTAAGATGCTCTGTATCCAAAGCACTCTGTATCTAAAAGACATTGAATGCAGGTCTCAGGGTTGGAATTCTTTAAAATATATATTTTCTTGTTGAATGACAGTGCTCATTGTATTGTAGATACAAGCACTTAATAACAAAAGGACAAAATACCTAAGGAATTTCTGTATTGGTTGGCAGTATGTATATAATAACAAAATGCAAGATGAAAAATGAAATCATTCATGTGATTATTATATAAGAATCAAATCTCAAAATCAGAAGAGACTTCAGAAGAGAGCTTCAGTTCTAGTCATACTGATATCATGCATCTCCTCTTCAGTATGGATCTTTACTGGAGCACTTGTTCTTTCTTGAAGTAGCCCACTCCATTTTAGAAAATATTTGCTTTTCAGGATTTTTTCCTTTTTTTGCCTATTGAGTTTAGAATCATCTCCATATTCTGCTCTTAGTTCTGCTCTTCCTTCTATTCATAAATTGTGCTTCAAAGATAAAGAGCTGCAAAGGGCTTTCCAGGTCATTAAATCCAACCTTCCCATTTTACAGATGAGAAAACAAAACCATAAAACTTCAAAATAAGCTCCTAATTAAGGCCAAACAGGTATTATTTGGTAGATCCTGGATTTAAACCCAGGTTCTTTGGTTCCAAATTTGGCATTTTTTTTTTCTACTGATGGTATGTTCTAAGCCTAAGATGTTTGGGCAACTATGTTTCCTTTTCCTTTTGAATATGTTGTAGGTAGATACAACTCATATCAATAATATCTGCTAGTGGGTGAATTGTAGTTTTTTGGCTAGATATGAAAAATAAATGATATTGACTATATATATGAAGGTTTCTGAAAAAAAAAGATCAGTGACTACATCTCAAGGCCCCTATATTAGAAGGCTAATGCTTAAAGTAAGGATTGGGATAGATAACCTATAGAAGATCTATAGTTCACACAGGATCGCCATATTGAGAATGGGAAACAAAAGAACTTGGAGATCATTAGCCTATTCCTCTCATTTTACAAATGTGAAAAATAAGATCTACAGAGGAGAAGTGATTCTCTTACGATTAATAAACATTGGAGTTAAGATATAAGAAGTCGTTTCATCTGTACAATTTTGTGACTCAATAAGGGAGGGAGGAAAGGATGGGGTCTTAGTAGAATCAAGAGGGAGGGTTTAGATAATTAATTTTTAAATGTGATGAGGTGTAGTGTGGAAAAAATACTACCCTGCTAAGAGATCAGACTCAAGTTGGATATCTTTATGTTTCTGTGTGATTTTTGCCATTGTTTTGTGAAACATTTTACAGATGATGTTCCTTAGATCGGTACGTTTGTTGAGAAGGATCAGTGGAGAAGATAACTCATATGAATGGAATCTGTGTTTAGCTGTTTAGTCTCCAGTCAGTGGGTTTTCAGTGTCTAGAGGAAACCCACAATAACAGGGCCTCTTCACTCATACATGGTGCTATTTGGGGCTGATAACCCCATTGGTTGTTTGGTTGCACTAATGACAGATGAAGTCTCTGATAATTTCTGAAAAGGGAATTGGGGTTTCCAATGGCCCCCAACTTGAAGCTGTTGTCAGTATTTGTATCTATGTATTTGTTTCCCAGAATATAATCTTCACTCATTACCCCAAGTGAAATCTGTTGGAGTCTGAAAGAGTAGACCATAAGGTCAGTCCAGTGGGCCATGAAAGTGGTTATCCTTATGCTTGGACTTGGGTGTCTTCTCCTTGCTCTCAGGATGGTTCCTGTTGGTAAGTGTCTTCTTCATGGAACCTGTCCTTTATACTTGAATAACCATATTGTGTATTTTTAATTTTATACCTTTGGGTATGTGGGATCTATCCCTTTCAATATGGGAAAGTCAATGAGGGCAGGGAGTGTGTCTTATTTATTATATATCTTTTTCAGAGTCCCACCTCTGTGTACCCCCCAACAAAATTGTCTGGTGGTAAACAACTCATGTTTGTTGAAGTGAATCTTTGACTTCCAGTTTTTCCACCCCTAGCATTCCTGTTGTGATCCTAAGAATGCCTTGTAGATATCTGGGCTTCATTTAAAGCAGTCTCTGAACATATCCTATATTTTTCGGGCCTTTGATCATTTTTTTTGGTTTTGTTTCCTCATTTTAAAAGTTAATTTGTTTGTTACATTGAAGCTTCCAGGTATCTCCTAGAGAAGGGATCATTTCACAAATCTCTCTCTCTCTCTCTCTCTCTCTCTCTCTCTCTCTCTCTATATATATATATATATATATATATATATATATATATAACATATAAAACCATTCTTTGCTTGGTTTTATTTATGTTTTTTCTCTGAAGAAGTCACAAGTCATTCTTCAAACAGTGTTTCTGTTGCCATATATAATGTTCCACTTGGTTCTGCTAGTTTCACTCTTCATAATTTGGTCTTTGATCTTGAAGTCTCTTCCCATGAAATTAATACCAAAGTCCTTCTGATCTTGCTTTACATTACTTCATATGTATTTTCCCATATTTCCTTACATTCTTCTTGTCACTTTTTAGTGACAAAACATTTCCTTACATTAATGTGTCACAACTTACTTAGCCTTTTGCCTACTCTTTGGACATAAAGGATATTTCTAATATTTTACCATTAAAAATAAATTCCAAGTACATATATATGTATATATATATATATATATTCCTGCTATCTTTAGTATAAAATCCTTTGTCAGTTTCTATGATCATAAGTCATTACAGCTGAAAATGTACTCTTAGACATTTTCTAGTCTAACTATATAACAGTTAGGAAACCAACTCCCACAGGCATTAAATGAGTTGCCCAAGTTCTTGCAGGTAATAGATGACAGAGGTGGGATTTCAACCCAAGTGTCTAGACTGCAAATAGTGTTTATTCTACTACATGACTGTGATTCTAATCGTCATTGCCAGATTGTGCCACAAAGAGTTTATATTAGTTTATAGTCCCACAAAAATATTATAGATTATCTACATCCCAAAATTGGATTTTATGTTTTTTTTTAAATTTTCTTTTTTGGCTAAATTAGTGAAATGTAACATCTTACAAAAGCATTATTCTAGTGTCCCATGATGGCTTGGAGGTGGTAAGTTCTTGAAAGCTATGCTAGTGGATTTCACTCTGTCAGTTCCTACCAAATGATAAAGACCCTCAGTGTGGGCCTAATGCTAGAACTATGTCAATTATCTGAGTATTAGAATAACTAAGCTCTGAGAGGGTTATTATCATTTTTTCATAACAGCAAAATATGAAGACTGCCTTAGTATTGAGAAGTTATATCCTTCTTCAATGAAAGGAAGACCTAACCTAAAAATGATTTTTAAATTTTTGGTGTATAAGGCAATCTTATTGCTTTAATTTTCTCTAATTATCAGAGAATTTAAACATCTTTTAAAGTATTTATTAACAATTTGTACTTCTTCACTCAAAATTTGTCTGTCACTATCCTTTAAAGATATTTCCATTGATGAGTATGGGAATGGGAGAATGATACCAGGCCTTCAAATATTTTGTCAGATACCTGATGCCAGCTTATCAAATATTTTCCCCAATCTATTTTTTATTATTATTTTGAACATTTGCTTTTTTGTCATGGAAAATTTCAGATTTTTGTAAAATTAAGCAGTCATTTTATTATCAATAATTTCTATTTTTCTACTGTGATAAATATTTTTCTCCACAATTAAATGAAATAGATCATTCTTCTTTCTATTTTTTATTATTTTATTATTATTTTATTATTATTATTTTTTATTTATTTTATATTGTTTTTGTTTTTATTATATTATTTATTATAATATATTTATTTTATATAATATATATATTTATATAATATATATAATATATTTATTATATTATTATATTATTATTGTTTTATATTTAAATTAGAGTTGAGTTTAAATGTATTGTAGTCTACAGTGATACATGGATTTAGATTCACATTTAAAAATCTTTTAAAGTGTTATTAATCATTTGTATTTATTTATTCAGGAATTTACTTATTCATGCTTCTTGACCATTTTTTCCTTTGTATAATGTGGGAGTGGGAAAGTGATTCAAGATCTTTAAATATTTTGTCAGATGTCTGATGCCAGACTATCAAATATTTTTCCTTAATTCAATTCCTCATTGTATTATAGTCATGGATTTATCAAACTCTAGTTTCCTAAAACAACGTCCATTGACATGCTTTCTATTCCACAGAGTTAGTTGTCTATTTTTTCCCATTACAAGGAACATTTTTAAATGTGCTGCTTTATGATGTTTTGGAAATTTGATCAAGAGAGTATTCCTTCCTTCACCTGTATTCTTCAGAGCTCTTCTTGATGTTCCTTCCTTTCTAATTTTTCTTTTGAAATTAGTGATGATTTTATCTAATTGAATGAAGTAGACTTGATATTTTAATTGATATTCTATTAAATTTGCCAATTAACTTGGCATTAATGTTTCCTAGTATTTGCTTGACCTAATGATTCCCTTCATTTGTTAAGTTCTTCCTTGTTTTTTGCCAAAATTATTCGGAAATTATTTTTGTAGAAATCTTGCATATATCTTGGTAGTCTGGTGCCTGAATTTTAGATAAATTTTGTTACTTTTGAAAGTGGTAATACTCTAGAGATTTTCCCATAGATTTTGATAGAAATTCACAAAATTATATGTTTGTATTTAGTTGCTTACAAAAAATAGTGTTTTGTTGAATGTCTTATTTTAAAATGTATGTATCTTCCTTGCCCATGCTTATTACATTAATTTCTTTTCCTTCTTATGCTGATTTATTTTGTCATATTATTTGGGTGACATGACTGGCCAGTCCTACTTTAAACTTGGTTTTAGTAAAAATGTTTCTAATATTTCTCACTCTAATGTAATATTAGTACATGGCTTCAAATGTGGGCAAATAAATGCTTCAACGGATTGAGTTCTTGTCCTGGAGTCAGGAAGATCATTTGGCCTCAGACACTTACTAGCTGGTTGACCTTGGGCAAGTCATTTAATCCTGCTTGCTTCAGTTTCTTTATCTGTAAAATGATTGGAGAAGGAAATGAAAAGGTACTCTGGTATCTTTGCCAAGAAAGTCCAAAGTGGGGTCAGAAAGAGTTGAACATGACTGAAACAACTGAATAACAATTC
The DNA here is from genome assembly GCF_027887165.1 of Monodelphis domestica. Classification (NCBI taxonomy): domain Eukaryota; kingdom Metazoa; phylum Chordata; class Mammalia; order Didelphimorphia; family Didelphidae; genus Monodelphis; species Monodelphis domestica. The sequence goes on from NC_077227.1 coordinate 43,151,210, forward strand.
GAATGTGTAATTCTTATAGTAAGGAGAACTTTTTTGCTTCATATTAAAAATAAATAAATATCATAATTACCAGGGACTTCTGTTGAATTTAGTAATATTTTCATGCAGACTGGTTTTATTCTGGTTGATAATTTGCTATATATTTCTTTTCATGATTTTAAATTAACTCCTTTCTACCATATCTGGAATGTAATAAACATTTAATAAATGCTTTTTTTGGCTAACTTGCTCTTATATTACTCTTTGTCATAATTAGCATTTTGAAAAAATAACTATATTATTAATAAGCTTTTTTTCATGGTTTAGGTATCAAAATTATATTTACCTTGGAAAGAATGGAGTTGTTTATCATCATTCTCTATTTTCAAAAAGTTTATATTGCAGAAACATTTTCTGCTTTTCTAGAATGATACATTTTGCTTCAGTGGTCATGGGTTCAAACACATGTAATACCACTTGCTATATTGCATGAATTTGACATATTCCTGGAAGAAATCATGTTGGAAGAGAGGTTTAGTTGGAATTTTGCTTGCCTGCAATTTTCTTATTCTGGAAACTGTCAACTTGTTTTGTGTCTTTGAAAACATTATTCTGAGAAGAGTTTTAGAGATTTTCAGTGAGCAAATGAAAAAAGTATTCAATACACAAATTCATAGTTATAGCTTATGTAATTTACATGTTAGAAGTTTGCCAGGAATTGAAATCAAGTTGATTGGTCTATAATCTAAAAACTTCAACTTCTTCACTTTTCTGAAATGTGGGGCTGATTCAAGTATCATAGTACATTCTATTCTTCATAATTTTTCAAAGATCACAGGGCAAAATTTATCCCTTTGTCATTGATAATATTATTCAAAAATTGTCTCAGAATGACACCCAATCAAACAGATTTATAACATAAAAACTCTAAAAATTCAAATGATTCTTCACAAAGCAAAAGAAATATAATATGATCAAATGATTATCATGCAGCAGAAGCCAATGGTCTGTACACTGTATTTTTTACCAAAACCATTATTTCTTTGGTTTGGTCATTTCCCCCTTAATGCATTTTCTGGATCTTTCTTACTATCTTTAAATTCTGTCTTTAGGTCCTTACATTATCAAAAAATCCCTACATAAGCTTTTATTTTCTCAAAACTTTTGAACATCATTATTTATCGGCCAAATTGTTTAAGTGCTCCTCATCCCTTTATGAGTATTTCTCAGGATATCATCTTTCCCTCTTCTACATTGTTACTAATGATTGAGCCATCTCACTTACTACATAATAAATTTGATCTTATTGTACTAGTGGTCTTCACTTTGTTTATTTCTCTGTGGTTTTTAATGATCATTTAAAATTTTAATTGATTTTTCTTATATTGAACTTAAAAAAAGAATAGAAATGTGTTTGACTCCTATAAGCCACTCACTTCAACTTTCTGCCAGCTAGTAATTAATTAAACAGATGTGGTAACTGAAATTTAGAGGGACTGAGGCTTCTTCTATGCTATATAGTTAATAAGTGACAGACTCCTGGTCTAATTCTAAGTCCAATTTTCTTTTCTTCCTTTTTTCATACATTTTCCCCCTTTACTATATGAAGATTTGATGCTGGTCTGAAAATGTGCCTCTATTTTTAACAGAAGTCTTATAATTTGGTAATATCAAAGGGGAGATTCCAGATGAGATTATTTTACATCAGATTATTTTATGCTATGGATATTCTATTCTAATCAATGTCTGTTTATTTCCAAAAGGGGAAGCTGTTTTGGAATTGAAACTGGGATTCAGGCCAAACCCTTGTGATGGAGTAGTCCTGGTTAAACACCAAGGGTCATGGGGCTTTGTGTGTAATGAAGTCTGGACTCTGGCAGAGGCCTCTGTGATCTGTCGGCAGTTGGGCTGTGGGAGTGCAGTCGGTGCTCCAAAGTATGTCCCCTTGCCTGGAGAGAGTCTTCAGCCATGGCTCCATGAAATTTCCTGTAAAGGCAATGAATCAACTCTCTGGGAATGCAACCTTGGGGAATGGAGTCAGAAAAATTGCTCCTATGAATGGGTTGCCATAGTTCTTTGTTCAAGTAAGTCAGTGTGGTATTAATTTTTGTAAGAATAATATCACCTTGGATAAAAAATCAATCAAATTCCTTCTGAATTATCTATCTATCTAAAGCTATTTTCACCACTTGATTGCTGTAGTTGGCAAAATCTCTGGGGAGACCATCCTAAAGAAAAAATAAATTGAAAGCCCTGAGATCTACTTGCTCATCAATAAAGTTAATCATCCCTTCCTTTGACCCGTGTGAATGCAGATGGAGATAAGAATAAGGATGGAGATGGGAAAAGTATGCTTTTGCACCATGAAGTTGAAAAAGCAGATGTTAAGTGATAGCGATTAGGTAGAACTGTGTACTGAAGTATAACCCCTGTATTGAATAAGTATTTGCTGAATGAATAAATAAATGAATTAATGATTAATAAGTGAAAATGGTAGTAACATTTAACCCCATTTCAACTGAAATTTACCAAGAAGCCCTTTATTTTTCTTCTAAAAACACACAAAAACAAAAATCACAGTAATAAATCGGACAGAATAGTTTAGGCATGCCAGTACTACCTCTTGCCTACAGGTGATCTATAATTAAATAGCTCAATGAGGTTCTCTTCAGACTTTGTTAACCCTATTAGTAACCAATTTTATTTTTTAAAAGAAATTATAATTTTTATTTTTTCCAAATTACATGTGGTTATAATTTTTAATAATTGTTTTCTGAAATTTTGCACTTCACGTTCTACTCTCCCTCCCATCCTCCCCTTCCTCAAGAAGGCAGGTATTATGATATAGATTGTACATGTTATCTTATAATACATATTTCCATTTTGTCATGTTGTGAAAACAGACACATATTGCTTAGACTAGAGAAAAATTCATGGAGGAGATAAAATGAAGAATGATATGCTTCAATCTGCATTCAGATGATTGTGCATAGCCTTTGTTGTCATGAGTTCATTGGAGGTGTCCTGAATCCTCTCTTATTGATAATAGTTAAATCATTAATACTTGATCACTGTACACTATTATTGTTATTCTGCACAGTGTTCTCCTGGTTCTACTCATTTCACTTTGTATCATATCACTTCATATAAATCTTTCCAGGTGGTTTTGTCATCCTTGTTTGTCATATAATAGTATGATATAATATATTATAATTTATTATATAATGTGTAGCATATTATATAATACAGTATATATAATAGCACAAAGCATTATATTACTACCATATATTACAACTTGTTCAGTCATTCCCCAATTGATGAATATCCATTCAGTTTCTGGTTTTTTGCTATCACAAAAAGAGCTGCTATAATACAAATATTTCTAAACAAGTAGGCCATTTTCTCCTTTCTTTAATTTTTTGGGGAGATATAGACCTAGTAGTGGTATTGCTGGATCAAAGGCAATTTCATGGCCCTTTGAGCATGGCTCCAGATTTCGCTCCAGAATCCTTGTATCAGTTCCCAGCTCCACCAACAGTGTATCATAGACCCATTTTTCCCCCCATACCTCTTCCAACATTTATGACTTTCTTTTTTGGTCATGTTAGGTAGCTTGGTGGGTGTGAAGTAGTACCTCAGATTGTTTCAATTTGCATTTCTCAAAAATAGTGATTTTGAGCTTTTTTTCATGAGTAAAGATAGTTTCAATTCCTTCATCTGAGAATTGCCTATTAATATATGTCAGTTGAGAAATGCTTTGTATTTTTATTAGTTTACCTTAGTACTCTATTTGAAAAATGAGGCCTTTGTCAGAAAGACGTGCTATAAAAATATTTCCTAGTTTATTTGCCTTTTAATCTTGGCTGCATTGATTTTCTTTGTGCAAACCCTTTTTAATTTAATGTAATCTGTTAACATATTTAACATTTTGTAATGTTCTCTATGTCTTTGGATATTAATTATTCCCTTTTCTATAGATTTGACATGTAAACTATTTTGGGCTCTCCTAATTTGGTCATGATATCACCCTTTATTTCTAAACCATATGCCCATTTTGATTCCAGTGGTAATCGCTTGATGGATGTTGAAGACTTTAGCCTAGAAGGCTCTGTGACAATTAGGTTCCTAACTCTTTGATTGACCAAAACAGTAAATGCAGAGCCCTAAAATATTTATATAAATCTGGTTTTTGGACTAGATAATTGCTCTATGTCGTCTGCTCTCTCTTACTTGGGTTGGTCCTTTTACAGATGGAACATTTCGAGAAATCAGACTGCTGAAGGGGAACAGTCCTTGTGCTGGGCTTCCAGAAATAAGAAACGAGAAGGGCATAGATAGATTATGTGGTCTCCACATGGAAGAGGCAACTGTGTTTTGCCAGGAGATGAAATGTGGTCCAGCTGTCCAAGCTCCCAGAGAAGGTTTGGGTGTTACCCAGAAGTACATGACCTGTAATGGGACAGAGCCAACCATTCGGAATTGTAGGCTGAACAACAATTTCCGGAGTGGTTGCCAGCTTCAGCTGGACGCTGAAGTGATCTGTGCAGGCAAGTTTAACCACTTATTATTAGCAGCTGTTCTCCCCTCCCCCCCAGTTGTAGAATATAGTATATATCACATCTAAGAACAGAATAAATAAAAGGAAAGGAATAATAGAATAGCATTAAAAAATCTTACCTTCCATCTTACAATCAATACTTTGTATTGGTTTCAAGGTAGAAGAGTGATAAGGGCTGGGCATTGTGGGGTGGGGGAAGGGTTTAAGTGACTTGTCCAGGCTCACAGAGCTAGGAAGTGTCTGAGGCCAGTTTTGAACCCAGGACTTCCTGTTTTCTATGTATGGCTCTCTGTCCATTGAGCCACCTGTTGTCTTCAGAATAATCTTTTATATTAAGACTATATCCTCATGTAAGGAATTCTATGAATCAAATCAAATGAGTTGTGATGACACACTTGAATAAGGATCAATTGAGAGAAGATGGGATGTGCTTCTGGAGAGAAAGTGGAAATAGTGCAGACTTTAGGAAACAGGTCATACATGTGGCAAACAAACATTATGTGTGTGTGTGTTAGTAATGAAGGACTTCAATTATTTCAATATCTGTTCTCAAGACAGATAAGATAGTAACTTCTTTAAATTCACCTAAATAAAAGTTACTTAGTTCTTAAAAGATGGAGACACTGATAAAGGAAATTCAAGTTCCCAAGCTCAGATAAGTCTGACAAGACTCTTCTTTTGGACAGTTCTAAATATCAGGACGTTTCTCTTTACATCCACCTGAGACCTACTTTCTGCATCTCCCACTCTTTGTTTCTCATTCTGTTGCTTGGGACCAAGTAGAAGGGAAATCCATTTCCTACATGATGGTCCTTCAAATACTGGAAGATGATTACTATCTCCCATAGCCTGGGGTTCCCATTTCCTTTACCCAGGCCCCATACTTTCAAACAACAGTAGTTTCTGATCCTTACTATTTCTGTCAACTTTCCTTAAATTGATCCAATTTGTCAAATTGGATCCTTCCTTCCTTCCTTCCTTCCTTCCTTCCTTCCTTCCTTCCTTCCTTCCTTCCTTCCTTCCTTCCTTCCTTCCTTCCTTCCTTCCTTCCTTCCTTCCTTCCTTCCTTCCTTCCTTCCTTCCTTCCTTCCTTCCTTCCTTCCTTCCTTCCTTCTTTCCTTTCTTCCTCCCCCCATCTTTCCCCCCCCTTCCCCTTTGCTTCTTTCCTTCTTTTTCTCCTCTTGAGCCTCCCAATATTTCTGCCAGGTAGTAGCTATTATCCTCATTTTTGAAATAAGAAAGCTAAGGAAACTAAAGGGCTGATGAGCCTTGCTTAAGGTTACCAGTTAATTGATATATGAAACTAAAACTGAACTCATCTTCTTGATTTCACACCCAGCACTCTATTATCCCACTCTCTAGTCCCCTAGACATAGTTCCCAGACACTGTATGCAGGTGTGGAAAAGGGAAACTGACGCTTAGGGATAGCTAAATACTAATGGGCTGCTTCTCTCCAAGAACACACGGAAGTCCGGCTCATTGGAGGGGAACATCCCTGTGCAGGACGCCTGGAGGTGCGAAGAGGCTTGACTTGGGGCACTGTCTGCGACTCTGATCTTGACCTCCAAACAGCCCACGTGGTCTGCCGGGAATTAAGGTGTGGAGCAGCCGCTTCCATCCCCGGAGGAGCACACTTTGGGGAAGGCTCCGGCGAGGTGTGGAGGGAAGTGTTCCAGTGTGTAGGGAATGAGTCCCTGCTATTTCACTGCCCCCGACGGGCGCCGCGGAAGGAGTTCTGTGCACATAGTCGGGATGCTGGAATCAGATGTTCAGGTGAAGCCATTCTTCCGCTTTGCAACGGAAAATCTCACTCCTTGCATCTTTATGCTACATCTTCCTTCGTTTTGCGTCCTATTTGCTTTCTAATTGTTCTCTGGTTGTGAGTGTGCTTTGTAACCACCAGAAACTTCTTCAGAACTTTGCTTAATTGAGGCTGGTTGCTTTAGAGGCTACTGTATGTGACTTGGAATCAGAAAGACTGGAATTCAAATTCTGCCTCTGATAGTTACTAGCTATGCAACTATAGTCACTTATCTGTCAGCCTCAGTTTCTTCTTATGTAAAATGATCATAACAATAGCGCATACCTCCCAGGTATGGTGAGGATCAAATGAGATTTCCTATGTAAAATGCCTTGCAAACCTTTTAACATTATATAAATGCTAACTATAAAAACTCTAAATCATATAAGCCCTGCATAAATGCTATTATTAGATATTGATCGGGGATTCTGTACAAGTTTGTCCTAGGCACTGATGATTGGCAGGGGAAGAGCTGTTTCCCGCTGTTTTCCCCTTAGTAAAGAATATACAGTCTTTAACAAAAAGCAGCAAGAGGGAAGCAGCCTTGGAGGCAGGAAGACTGGGTTTCTAGCTTAGTAGTATAACGGTCCTTAATCACTTAACTCATTAGTGTCCCAGGAAGTCCTGACTTGGTAGGACCTGATGAAGATGTATCTCTGAAGGAAGCTGAACGGCTCCCCCTCATGGGATTCTTCCAGTATGATGCAATACCTTCCGAGGAGTGGATCTCCACTAAATATGCTTTAGGCATTTTGGAAACTCAAGAAATATTCACTGGACATGCTTGTTGAGTGACTGAAATGGTTTTGCAAGTAACTTCGAAGAATCAATCCTGGTTAGGCACTGTGCTGAGTGCTTGAGATTCAAAAAAAGTTTTAAAACATTCCCTACCCTTCAGAGACTCCTATTCTAATGGGGGAAATGTGTAAATTTAGTAGTATTATACTCTTTTCTTGTGGGTTGTGTCTGACTCTTTGTGATCACATTTGAGATTCTCTTGGCAAAGATATTGAAATAGTTTGCTATTTCCTTCTCCAGCTCATTTTACAGATAAGGAAATTGAGGTAAACAGAATTAAGTGACTTGCCCACGGTCACATAGCTAGTAAGTATAGGAGACTGGATTTGAACTTGGAAAGAAGAGTTTTCCTGACTTCAGACCAGTGCCCTATCCATTGCATTTTAGGTTAGAATAAGTAAAACATTTTATTTCTCATGCCCTTGAGAAGATAATACAAGGCTATGCACTTCTTTAAGCTTCACTTATTAGCAACACTAAAGAAGTGGAACTAGTAGTCTCTTTGGCCCCACATTTCTGTAGCTAATCAAAGTTCAAAATCCCCCCCCCTCCTTTTTTTTTAAATAACTTTTTGGTCTTTTCCTATCCCATTTCTTCCCTTCTCCCCACTTCCTATACTAGGAAAGAGGACTGGGTAGAATCCTCAGAGATCTAGTCCCTGTATGATTTAGGGATACAGGAATAGGAATTATATTCTATTCTTCTGGGGCCACAGGAATACCTACCCAGATCTTCCTGTTTCTGAATCTATAAGAATTTTTTCCACCCCTTTTTTCTATATTGGTCTCTACAGGTTGATTTACATCAGACATCCACATTGTTAGCAGGTGTGCTAATGTTTAAAATCTGGATATATTAGACATTTAAATTGACAGCACAAATACGTTAGGGTTTCATTATTTGCTTTACTGAACATTCTTTGCTTTGTGAAAGCGTTTACCATAAGATTCCTCTGAGTAAAATGATTTTCATAATGCATTTAAAATATGCTTCAGTTTTCCAAATTTCAATCTATGCATATCTTCACAATGACATGTCTGTTGCTTAGAGTCAGTTATACCCATGTTTTGGAAATAAAGCAATGAGTAAATCTCAATTTGAAATGCATTTGGTTCTATTTGCCCCAATTGAGAAATCATTCTCTGATGCCTAGGGGAGGACATCATTTTGGTAATCCTATTAGAGCTCTGACAGGAGTACATGATTAATTAATGGAACTTGCCCAATGATATTGAATCAGATTGATTGTGTGTTATATTTCCTCTGTATTTAATGTGTTCTGTCTTTGGATTATAAATCAAGAGGAGAGGGAATAGTTTTATATCATTTCCATTTAGTGTGGCTCTAGCATGCTTTTTGTATTTAAAGGATATTGATATTTCATCATTCCAGAAATGTCATTCTTTCCTGAGGTTCAACTAGCTATTGGCATCTCTTGTCACTTATGTATTTCCAGAATTCTCCTATGAAAAGCCTCCCTTTTCTCTCCCTAGAATACCGGCTGGTGAATGGCAGCAACAGATGTTCAGGCAGAGTGGAACTCCAGATACAGGGCATCTGGTCCTCCCTCTGTGCCCATCATTGGGATTTGCAAGATGCCACTGTCCTCTGCCATCAGCTTGATTGTGGCCATGCCATAGCAGCTCCAGGAGGACGCTACTTTGGGGAAGGAGGGGGCTTGGTCCTGTCTGATGAATTTCACTGCACCGGAATAGAGCCCCACTTATGGAACTGCCCAGTGAGCACACTGGGAGCATCCATGTGTAGCTTGGGGCATGTTGCTGGGGCCATTTGCTCAGGTGAGTGCCCACACCAATACAGAGACAGATAGATAGGGGAAACTGATAAAGCTTCTATAGGAAAATGAAGAGGCAGTGATAGATGATCCAAAGAGCGTTGTATTTGTAGTCAAAATACCAGGGTTTGAATTTGGACTCTATTGTCTGTGTGACCATGGGTAAATCATCCCCAATCAAAGAGATTCTGAGTTAGAAGATCCTCAGTGAGCATCTCATCTGAGACATACTAGATAAACATTGTAGCTTAGCTACCATACATTTGAGGATGGGAGGAAGGACACACTGCTTTACAGGGAATGTTAGGAAACTTCCTTCTTTTTTAAATTTGTACTCACTGCTCCTGTTTCTGCCTTCTGACCCCCCAAAGAGAGGGAGACAACTTTTAAACAACTAGGTACTGACAAGAAACATACAATGTTAATAGGAGTTGTATTTGTGTGTGTGTGTGTGTGTATGCGTGTGTGCGCACACACACATATTCATATTCACCTATTAGAATGTGAATTTCTTGCTGGCAGAAACATTTTCCCCTTCCTTCATATCTTTGATCCTTAGCACAGTGCCTGGCACATAAAGTGTACTTAATAATTTTTTTTTCCTAATGGAAAAAGAGGAATCTAAATCCTTTTACCATGGGTTGTTATTGTTCAGTCATTTTTGGTTGTATATGACTCTGTAGACCTCCATTTTGGGTTTTCTTGGCAAAGATGTTGGGGTAGTTGACATTTCCATCTACAGCTTATTTTACAGATGAGGATTCCGTTCACTTGAACTCTCATATCTTTTTAAAGATAAACTTCTGTGCAACCGTTATTCCCCACTCTTATAGTTGTGGGACCAATTTTTAAAATTTGTAACTCTCCATACTTATCAGAAGGCACCAAAAGCAAATTCAGAAAGTGACACAAACAAGACAGTTTATTTGTTGTGCTATTACATTTAATATCCACTTTAAAACTATGTAACATTTCCAGTTTAATAAACAATACTCTTGTTTCTTGGATATTAAAATATTTGAACTTTCTGAGATTATTAAATTCCTGATAAAAATATAAATAAAAACTTTACTGTATTAAAGTTTGTATTATATTTTATTGGATTTATTGAGTTAAAGTTAATCTCATGGAACTTGGTCCAGTGTCCAGGCCCCAGGGTCCTCACGCTCTCCTACATTTTGTTAACAACTCAGGGTTTTGTGTTATCATTTGTTAAGCATGTAATTGATGCTTTCATCCAAGACCTTGATAAAAATGTTATAAGTACAGAGCCAAGTACTATTAATATTTAGATCCTTTAGTTGGGATTCTGTGAAAGCTTTTCTTTTTTTTTTTTTTTTGCAATACTATTCTGCTACATTCATATCCCACAATTTATTCAGCTATTTACAAATTGTCTGAGTTGACCTGTTATTCTCTTAGATTCCGGGTATTTGCTGAGGTTCTGAAGGATACTTGTTTCTTTTCTTTTTATTAGAATGTTCCCACTACATCATTATGCAACTCTTTCCAATTACTCAAATATATTTTCAATTCTAGGTTTTTCTCAGTTCTTGTTTCAATATTTCAAAATCACTGCTTAGTTCTGGTCTTTGCATCAGAAATGTTTGAAGGTCCTTTCTTCGGGGGGCAATGAGGTAACTCAGTGGATAGAGCCAGGCCTGGAGATGTGACAGTCTTGGGTTCAAGTGTAATCCAAGTGTGTGACCCTTGGCAAGTCACTTGAGCCCATTGCCTAGCTTACTATTACTTTTCTTCTGCCTTGGAATGGAGACTTAGTCTCCATTGTGAGACAGAATGTAAGAGCTAAAAAAAAGAAAGAAAAGAACATCCTCTATTCCATTAAAGGTCTATCATTTCCCCCATCCCTCCTAGAGTAATGCTTAACTTTCGAGAGTAAGTTATTCTTGCTTATAAGCCCATTTCTTTTTAGTTTTGAATTTCAAGTCTTCCTCTCAATTACAACTATCACATCTTGTGTTTCCCTGATCATGTTTCCTTGGTACACAAATCACTTCTTTCTGGATAGTGTGTGTGTGTGTGTGTGTGTGTGTGTGTGTGTGTGTGTGTATGTGTGTGTGTGTGTGTTGGTAGGAGCTCTGGCTTTTATTTATGGCATTCCTGAGATCTTTCTTTTGAGGGTTTCTTTTAGTAGATGAATTCTTTCCATCTTTCTTTGTCTACTGGTTCTAACAGATCTAGGCAGTTTTTATTTATGATTTTAAGAAATATTAACCATCATTTGAAAAAATATAGTTTTCATGAAGTCCAATGATTCTTAAATGATCTCTCCTTGATCTCTTTTTTCATCTCATTTGTTGTGATATCATATTTATAGTTACTTCAATTTTTCATATTTTGTTTTTGTTCTAATATTTCTTTCTGTCTCATGAAGCCATTGATTTCTGTTTGATCTCTTCGTTTTTGGACAGTCCATTGTTTGAGTGAGGTTTATCTCTTTCTCTCCTGCCCTATTTATCCTTTTTCCAATTATATTTTTAAAAATCTCTTAATTCTTTTCTTTTAGGTGTCATACAGTCCTTCAAAAATATTCTTATGTAATTTGAGTTTCTGCCTCTAGTTACTTTTTCCTTTTTGAAGATCTCTAGATTCACAACATCTTTTGATACTGGTTTGTATTTTCTTTGATTTATCTGTTTCTTCAGCTTTGCTTCCTGAACTGGGGCTTTGGGCACGGGCTCAGATTCTGTTCCTTGCTGTACTTTTGGATGGCATGGTAAGCCCTAATAGTTTTTCCTTGGATTCTTCTGCTAAATCCTATCTCTTGGGTTTAGAGCCTTCTGGATCTTTGATATTCAGAACACAATATATGCTGAATTTTCTGTGGAATCTCAGGACAGAATATTAGTGACCCCATGGACCCTAAACCTTGGGTGGCCAGGTCTGAGACCTGCAATGCTATGCTGGTTTTTGTCTACTGCTTATCCTGTGACTTCCACTGTCTCCATTTTGGGGCTTTCTGACCACCCATATATATATATATCTATATAAATAGATATATCTATATCTATATCTATATCTATATCTATATCTATATCTATATCTATATCTATATCTATATCTATCTATCTATCTATCTATCTATCTATCTATCTATCTATCTATCTATCTATCTCTCTATCTATCTCTCTATCTATCTATCTATCTATCTATCTATCTATCTATCTATATCTCCCTGACCATTCTCAGTTGGATTTGTGGGCTATGCTAGGTTGGCCCTGACTTTTTGTCAGCTCTCTTTCCTATTTCCTTTGGGCTTCTGGCTGACCTCATTCAGTTCTGATGTGGAGAAAGAGGCTAATTTTTCACTGAATTTCTTAATTATTATTTGGTCAGATGTAAGCTTCAAGGTTTTTTCTGAAGTAGGTATGTGGAAGCTGGGTGGTCTGCTTCTTGTTCAAGTAGCCATTTTGACTAGATTCCAGTCCCTGCTTCCATCTCCACATCCTCACTCCAATGGTCTTTCTATTCCACTGGGGTGCATATATTTGCCTATCATAGTTCTTTTCTAACCAAATTCATTGATACCCTAGATGGCCTGTGATCCAAAAAAGGAGAAATTCTCCAAAGGAGCTTATCCTTAAATATGATCCTTGTCTTTTCTCTTTGGATTCCATCACATTTTCTTCCCATCTATTACCTTTTGTATTCCAAACCTCTCATAATCTTAGGTAGGATTCTAATAACTCCATAGATTCAGTCAGAACAGATTAATTTTCTTCTTATTCCTCAGGAGCATTTTTCCATTACCCTCAAACACAAATAACAAATTGAAAGTCTTTAATATTGCTTCATTTTTTCCTTCCCCTGAATTTAGATTCTCTGCGTTTGAAGGATGGAGAGAGCCGTTGTGATGGGAAAGTGGAGATTTCCCTGAATGGAAGCTGGGGCCGGGTCCAGCATGCTTCTTTGGACCTCAGTGGTGCCCAGGTATTATGTAGGCAGCTCCATTGTGGAAAGGCAGAGAGAATCTATACTTCTCTTAACTCAGGCTCACAGGTAGGCTTTGTAGGTCTGAGCAGGATGAACTGTGTGGGTAACGAGACCCAGCTAAGCCAGTGTAATGTTTCCACATCTTCCTTGGCTCCAGTGGAGATCGCTCAGGATGTGGGTGTCATTTGTTCAGGTGAGTACCTGCCTGATCCCTCAGAATCCTTCCTGGCCTCTCATTTTCAGGCTTAATCATGAGCCTTGTCTCTCAGGAAGCAGAAGGATCCGCCTGGTGAATGGCACCGGCCGCTGTGCTGGGCGAGTAGAGATCTACCACAATGGCACCTGGGGCACCGTGTGTGATGATGCCTGGGACCTCTCTGATGCCAATGTGGTCTGCAGACAGCTGGGATGTGGCGTGGCCCTCAGTGCCATGGGATCTGCTCACTATGGGGCAGGGAATGGTCTCATTTGGCTGGATGAGGTGAGCTGCTCAGGGAATGAGTCTGAGCTGTGGCAGTGCCCATCCCAAGGCTGGGGCCAGCATGACTGCAGACACAAGGAGGATGCTGGTGTTCTCTGTTCAGGTCAGTTCTGTGGCTCTCATAATAGTCATTTAATCTTCAACTACAACTATTGTATTCCTTCTTTGTTCTTTCTTTTTTATTTTATTTCATGATTTCATTTTTATTTAGAATATTTTTCCATGGTAACATGATTCATGATCCCCACTACCACCACTTTCTCCTCCCACCTCCTATAGCTGACAAGCAGTACCACTGGGTGATACGTGTACCATTGTTCAAAAATCTATTTCCATGTTATCCTTCTTTGTACTTTCAAACCTTTCAAGGACTGTAAAATTTTTCCTTCTGTCAATATCCCAAGAAGAGGACACTTCCTTGCTTCAGAGCATGGGGAAGAGAGGATCAAAATAAATCTAAAAATACATTATTTCAAGTTGAATTTTCCATCCTCAGTCAAGTTTACTTGATATAGAACATTCCCATCTTCCTTTGAGATGTCTCTGGAAAAGGTTTTTAGATGAATGTAATATTTATTTCCTAATTTCTAGAGACACTGAAAAAAAGTTTTTAGTATGCTCCCACAATACCTTTTCCCTATAGTCTTTCTGGAGGGATGGAGACATTAATGTAAAGAATTTTTCAAAATCTTACCCACTAAAGACTTCCTTTACCCCTGCATGAAAGGCTTCTGGTCCTGACTTGCTCATATTCAGGAGAATGGTTCCAGCACACCCTAATAGGGGAGTAGCATGGGATGGGGGAAAGGTTTTGGAGTTCAAATCCTATGACTTCCACTTAGAAAATGTGTGACCCTGAACAAGTCATTTACATTCATTGGGCCTCTATTTTTTTTATCTATGAAAAGAAGGGATTTGGACTAAATGACCTCTAAGGTCCATTCCAGGTCTACAGAAAATACCCTATGAATAGAATTTTTGTCACACCTTCATTACTGCAAACTTAGCAATTTTGCCATTTGTAACTGAAAAAAATTATTTCAGCAAGTTTTTCCTGTACAGGCACCTTGCAAAACCACATTACTTTTTGAAGTTCCTGCCTTCTACTTATTTTTAGTGTTAATCCATTTCAGCTTCTTTAAGGAAGTGATTTAACTTCTTATTGGCGGCTCAGTGGCCCACACTTGACCTAGTCACTTTTTTTCTGTAACCTCAATGTATTGTCCAAGCTTCAAGGATATTCATAGAAGTTGATGTTCACTTGAGAACTCTGCCAGTCACACTTTGTTTCCAAACTGCAAGAATGAATTATGAATAGAAGTCCCTGGATCTAAGATTAGGAGCTGGAAGGAGTGGTATACTGGTAGATGTTTAATGAATAGTTCTCAAGAAAAAAGAGATGGGGGACAGCTGGGTGGCTCAGTGGATTGAGAGCTAGGCCTAGAGAAGGGAGGTCCTGGGTTCAAATCTGGCCTCAGACACTTCCTAGCTGTGTGACCCTGGGCAAGTCACTTAACCCCCATTGCCTAGCTCTTACCGCTCTTCTGCCTTGGAACCAATGCACAGTATTAATTCTAAGATAGAAGGTAAGCTTAGGTTAAAAAAAGGAGATGAAAATGCATGCACAACACACTTTTAAGTTTAATTTGTGTTATTAACAATTTCTCCATTGCTTTTTAAATCCCAGACAGTAAGAAAAAACAATATATCAAGACTTTGCGGAATACTTACATTGAAAATTTCACAATTCATGGGGGCTTTGACACACTCTTGGCCAAAAGAGACATTAGGGATCATCTATTTAAGAGTTTTGTCATTCAAGATCTGGGAATTTGTTTTTAAAAATATTTTTATAATGGTATGATAGTGTATACAATGGATACAGTGTACAGTATACAGTGTATAACTTTCATAAATGTATACTAGCATAATTGACTTCCTTGGAAATGCTACATACTTTATTTTGTGCATTTAAAAATATTCTTCTGAGTTCATAGGTTTCACTAGACACTGCCAAGTGGATGTGCAGCAGATACACAAAATGTGATCTTGTCTGAACCCTTCTTTTTTTTCTTTCTACCAGATATGGATGTTGAAGTCCAAAAAGTTTAAATTACTTTCCAAAGACTTCATGAATGTGAAAAAAATTAATATGTGTAATTTTGTCAAGAATCAGTCAACTCTTTTGAGAATTATAATGTCAAGTGTAAAATCCTGAGTGGGCAAGTTGAAACATGCTGTGGGGGGACCTGCCTTCCACACCGTCAGGGGTCTTTTGGCTGGGTGTGGCGGCGTCAGCAGATTAGAAATGGATGGGAAGACGGTTTAACATTTCAACCTGCAATCAGGCATCACCAGAAAAATGCTCTGCCTTTGCTGGCTTGATTTTTATTTTTATACCCTCAATGACTACACATACACATACATGCTTTGATTCCATGAATTCTAACAATAAACGTGAAGCTTTTACAGAAGATAAATGGTTTTCTCTTCACAGGCAGCATGGCTAGGGGTCAGTTCCCCATTAACTCGTGAGGCTCAGACATGCGGTTAAGCCAAGAGTGATTATTCATTACTTTAATCAAATACACAATAAATACAATTTCTAAGGAGACAATCAACACACAACATTGCTGTCAAGTCTACGTTAATCAATATAATCCAGTTTTAAGTATTTTTTCATATCAGGATTTCATTTTCTAATGTTTTACTAAGGTATCCAAGATGTATTACATAGGCTTTAGTTAGCAAAACAAATCAGTGAGGTGAAATGTACTGCCTCTTCTTGAAAGGCAATGAATAAACTAGCTTGTCCCTGGCCTGTATGTACATGGGGGCAGGGGACCCCAGGCACAGCTTTGCCCGGGGTTTTGTACCTGAGAAAGGAGTCCCATTTTAGTGCGTACATAGGAATCCTTAGGTTTAATTTTGTAAGTGGGATCTTTTGGTAATATTCTGGGAGGATGAAGTGGGACATCTGTATTAACTCTGCCAGCATTTTGCTCTCATCGATTTTTCCTGGAGCTAGGGAGAGAATAATAATCATAGCAATTCTCATAATAAGGGATGTTAGTGGGAGAAGTCATACAGAGGGGGCCTGAGTGGATGTTTCCATCCTTCCTGGGAGCCACTTTGCAAACCCCAGTTTCCACCTGTGACCATATCAAACAGTCTGGTCTTGATGACTCCCAGCAGAAACACATACTGCATTTATTTCTTGGATAGGTTCTTGTGGATGAGAGAGAGTGGTGGGGATGATGGGAGGGGAAGGATTTATCTTTAAAATTTTAGGTCAGAAATTTTTAGAATCATATGTTTAGAGCCAGAAAAGATTGTAGAGGTCACTGAGTCCAAACCCACTTTTTTGCAGACGAGGAAATGGAAACTTAGAGAAGTTGTGACCTATTTGAGGCTGTCCTTCATAGTGAAGAGGACCAAAATAACATCACACAGTCATATATTTTTTTTAAGCCCTTACCTTCCACCTTAGAATCATTACTATGTATTAGTTCCAAAACAGAAGAGTGATAAGGGCTAGGTAATGAGGGTTAAGGGACTTACCCGGGGTCACACAGCTAGGAAGTGTTTGAGGTCATATTTGAACCCAGGACCTCCCATCTCTAGGCTTGGCTCTCAACCCACTGAACTACCCAGCTGTCCACCCCCCACAATTATATCTTTTGACTTATATGTAAATTGTATTTAAGTGAGGCAGAGTTGCACAGTTGTTGGCCTCACTGTTTCTTCCAGAATCATTAAAGTACAGTGGCAAGACAAAAGCCAAGTTGACTAACAAGGTGGAAAACGAAGTGGATGACCTTGGCTTCTTTGCTGTTCTAGAAACAACATGGCAACTGTTTCAGCTGCCTTCATGGCCATGGGAACAAATTGTTCTCATCTATCCTTTCCACCAGGGGAAGTCTTCACATGCTTTTGGTGATCAGAGAGGATTAGCACCTTTGGTATGAGGGCTTATTAAGTCCTTTTCAGAGATGCTCATCCTCCTTTGGTGGTCATCTTCCTTCTACCCAGTTCTCACTGGTGGCTTTAGAAGCTATAACATTTGTAACTGCCACATCTTGGCATCTGAAGTTACAAAGATAGTATTAGGGCTAGGATTTCAACTCATATCTTGTGGCTCTGAATCCCCATTTCCCCCCATCCTCTCTTCCATTTTTTAAAATCACAAGGAAGCAGGGTAATTGGAGCAATTTCAAGGAAGTAGGTATTAGAGAGTTCCCTAGAGCACCCCAGAAGTATCTAATTTATTTTCTGGATTAATTTTCATCAAGCTGCAAAAATTATAAGGAATCCTAGAGACATATTTAGATAATATGACAAATATCATTTGGTACTTGATCTTTTCAAAGGATGTTAGAGTTGGAAGCCCCCTTGGAGATTACCAAGTCCGATTCCTTTATTTTACAGATTAGGAAACTATGGCTTATAGTGTGGAAGTGATTCCCCCAAGATATCACAGGAAGAAAATGTCAAAGCACAAGTGACTCTAAACCTTTGCCTTTTAAAGAATTTTTTATTTGGGGAATTTTGGTTTTCTGATTTGGAAAGACCACTGTTCTTCCCACTCTACTATAAAATAATCAAATTAACTTGAAACCAATGAATGCTGAGACTGAGAAATAGCAAAACATCAAAGTAGTGGGAATGCCTGGATTTGTTTCTGGAGCTTGGTGGGATGAGGCAGTGGGGTAGGCTGAAGAGACTGTTGGATATAAAGTCAATTTGAATCCTGCCTCAGATGTTCCCTGTGGGAAAGCCATGAAACCTTTCTAGGTCTTGAGTGCCTCATCTGTAAAAGGAGAAGGTTGAACTTGAGCTATAATCCTTTCAACTTAAATCTAATCATCCATTCCATTTTGACAATCAGAAAATATCAGCACTGCTGTTCTATATTTCTCTGTTATATGTTAAATTCTGCACTGGAGACTGAAATTGGGGACTAGGTATTTTTCTCTTAGCAAGTTTCTAAATATGCCCCTTCATCTGAGCTTGGTCTTTAGTAAAAGAAGCATTGTGGTTTAGCAAACACTTAGTTGGGATTCAGGACATGTGGGTTCTCATTCCAATACTACCATTAATGAGTTGCAAGAGCATGAACCTGAGTCCTTACCTTTATTTAAAAAAAATGAGGGGGATGGATCACACGATTGATAGGGCTCTTACGCTTTATAATAATATGTATTTATGAATTGATAATGATAGATATCAGTCCAAGACTGACTTGTATTTGTCTCCTAGATTTTACAGCCATGAGGCTAGTCAGTGATGCCCACAACTGTGCAGGATGGCTGGAAGTTTTCTACAATGGAACATGGGGAACTGTGTGTAGTAATTCCTTGAAGGAACTCTCCCTGTCAATTATATGCAGGCAATTGGAGTGTGGAAAGCGGGGTTGGTTAGAGAATAGACAAATACCCCATAGAGGCTCAGAAGTTAGCTGGCTGGACAAAATTGAATGCCGTAGCCTGCGTGCTCACTCTGTGTGGCAGTGCCCATCAACTTCCTGGCATCCACATTCATGTTCCCGAGGAGATGAGGCCTGGATCACCTGTGAAGGTCTGATTTCTTATCCCTCTGAATTCTAATCTTAGAGGCTTACGTTGCCAATCAATCTTCTCTTCTGTTGTATACCTATAAAGCTATTGAAATTGACTTGTCACAGAATAGTAGAATCATATGCTTTCAGACTCCCGAGATCTGATGCTCCAATCCATTCCTTGATAAGAATCTCTTTTCTCAAATTTCTGACAAATGGTTATCCAGCCCATTCTTAAAGTTCTCTCGTGATGGAAAATTAGAAAACTGACTTAAAAAAGTAGTAAATTTATGATCTGCTATGCAGTCATTGTTGGATAATCCTAACTGTTAGAAAGTTTTCTTTACACTATTGAGGCATAACCTGCTTCTCAGGAGCTTTTACCCAAGGGCTTAGTTTGTCTTTCTGAGGTTAAACATAAAAGTATGTCTCTGCCACAAAGTAACCTTTTAATGTTGGAAATGACCTATCATTTCTTCCCCGTCCCTTTGATTGTTGTATGAAATGTTTTCACTGAATTTTCTCAAGAAATGCCCCAGTTTATTAATACCCTTCCTAAAATGTGGAGCCCAGAATGCAATACTTCAGATATGGTCTGATCTTGTCACATTCCAGGGAGGATGTTTGCCTTCCATTCTGTCAAATACTATGTGTCTGCATGATTCTGGTTCTCAAAATGCAGCCCAAGATTGCATTCCCTTTTTTGTTTTGCTCTGTGATCATATACGGTCATCCACTTTTGAGATTGTAGTAAGAAATCCTATTCTTGGCTATTCACAATAGTAGGAATGATTCATTCTATCAATACTGCAATATCATTTCTTCTGATATTTCCTAATACTTTATCCCTCTTAGGAGGGACAAAGAAGACCCCAGAGGGTCCAGGTGAGAAGCTCAACTGCTCAGGCTACCAGGACTGCCCAGGTACTTTTTGGTCACTTTTTATCCTGTGTAACTAAAGTGCAGCTAGGTCTGTCTTTTGGTTTGCCTTGCTCACTGGCTGCATTTTCAGGGACGAACAGGCTGCGTGTCAGGGATGGAGAGGACAGCTGCTCTGGGCGAGTGGAGATTTGGCATGGTGGCTCCTGGGGAACAGTGTGTGACGATTCCTGGGACCTGGAAGATGCTGAAGTTGTGTGCAGGCAGCTGGGTTGTGGCTCAGCTGTATCAGCTTTGGGAGAGGCTGCCTTTGGACCAGGGACAGGGACTATTTGGCTGGATGAGGTGCGATGTAAGGGCACTGAAGTGTCTCTATGGGACTGTCCTGCAGAGCCCTGGGGACACAGTGACTGTGGCCACAAGGAAGATGCAGCCGTGAATTGCTCTAGTGAGTGGCAAGTCCCTGAGCAGAGTGTGTTCTGGGTATATGGAGACTATCCCAATGTGGCTGTGGGCATCACTAATCATGTATATGATTATAAATTCCAAGACAAAAGTACAAGTAAAGGATAGCTTGACTTGTATCAATAATGGCAGTGTTTGGATGATGCAGGAGGCTATAGCAGCTTTCTATATGGTTCCCTACTTTCTTTTTTACCTTTGATTCATTTTTTTTTCTCTCTCTGCAGGTAAGAGAGAGAAGGCAGTGCTACCACCTGGAAGAGGTGGGCCTCCTTTCCTTTATAGTTCCAAGTTTCCCATTTGTGTTGCTTTTAAAGCAAGTGTTGGAGCATGAGCCAGAATCTGATCCAGAATCATCTGGATTCCATTTCCTGCCCCAGCACTTACTCATCTGTCCTTGTCTCTACAATGAAGATAAGAATGCTTTCATATCTTCTCAGGGTTATTGCTCTTGGTGATGGTGGAGGTAATATGTGTGTGTGTGAGAGAGAGATTTTGAAAATATACATGATTTT
Organism: Monodelphis domestica; assembly: GCF_027887165.1. Taxonomy (NCBI): domain Eukaryota; kingdom Metazoa; phylum Chordata; class Mammalia; order Didelphimorphia; family Didelphidae; genus Monodelphis; species Monodelphis domestica. Next base: position 43,171,990 of record NC_077227.1, read on the forward strand.
AAAATGTGAGTGCAATACAAATTTGAGCTAGAATTGCTAGGAGAACTCTTCTGAAACCTTGATTCAGAAGGAAAAGAATATCCTGGGAGCATCTGAAGGATGGAAAGCCTGTAACGTTGACTTTCTTACAGAGTGGGAAAACAGTTGATTATGTAAAGGCTTTGAAGAGGAAGAACACACTTCATGAATTTTCTTGAATCTCTCTCATTAAGGTTTCCTGTCACCAGCCCAAGAAGTGGATAATTTACTAAGGATCATCTGTTTTGTCCTTGGAACACTTCTCTGCTTTGTTTTAATATTCCTGGGGGTTCAGATGTGGAACAGGAAAGTTACCTGCCAGGGTAAGTGCTTAGGGGACATAGGTGGTATTAGATAGTATCAATTAGTAAGTAAAAGGCTTTTAATGAACAAACATCTGGGATATTTGAGTTATTGTTTTCCACTGTGTCATGGGAGAATAGCCTTCTGCTGGTCCAGGACTATTGCTCAGAGTCTTTGATAAAGGGTGTGAAGTATTAAAAAATGACATCTGTAGCCTTTGACTATTTCTTAGAAGTCTATGAGGGTATGGTTTCTTTTTATTGCACTAGGTCAGGCATTTGGGACATACACTTACCCCCTTTGTTCCCCAATTAAGCCATCTTTGCCTTGACAACAATTACTTTTATGTGAGGCCAAAGGGATTGCTTGTTATTTCGGTATTTGTGGATATCAATGGGCGTCCTGCCAAGAGCCACGGCCATGGTATGTTTTGACTTCACTCTTTCTTGACTCTTCTTGGATGAGTAAGTGGCCATTTAGACTTAGTTCCTCCTTGTGTCCTTTGGACTAATTGAGCATGGAGTTCTCTTGCCTTGATAATTTATTTAATGCCCTCTTCACTGGGGTGCCTCCAGTCCTATGTTCAATTTAATTCTATAAACGTGTATATGCCTAATACTTGCCAAGAATTGCCCTGGGTACTGGGGTGCTTGGGGGAGTGAAGACCAGTGGTTCTCAACCTTTCTAATGCCGTGACCCCGCAATACAGTTCCTCATGTTGCGGTGACCCCAAACCAAAAAATTATTTTGGTGGCTACTTCAAAACTGTAATTTTGCTACAGTTATGATTCAGAATGTAAATACCTGATATGCATTCTGTATTCTCATTGCTACAAATTGAGAGGTTGAGAACTGCTGATTTAAGTGAAGACAGTGTCTGCTCTCAAGAAGCTTACATTCGACTGGGGAAAAACTATATTTACTTCTTAGATCAGCAGAATTCTATGAGAGTAGGACACATCAAATAGTCAGCATGACTTAGTCAACAAGCATTTATTATTATTCTTAATAGCTAGTATTTTATACTCGCAAAGCACTTTAAAATTTGTTTCAACTGATAATAATAATAATAGTTAATATATCTATTATATATCTCCATCTGTATCTGTATCTATATCTATAACTTGCTATATTCCAGGCACTAGAGTAAGCATTGTCATTTTACAATTATTACTTTATGATATAATTGACAGTTAAATGACTTTATAATATGTTATGTACATGCACTTTACAATTATTATCTCATTTGATCCTCATGACAATCCTGGTTATTAGGGGCTATTATTATCCTTTTTTTATAGACGAAGGAGCTGAGACAGAAAGAGGGTAAGTAATTTGCCCAAGGTCACAAAGTTAGTATCTGAGGCCAGATTTGAACTCATGTCTCCTTTACTTCAGTAAGAAATGTGGGACATAAAAATAAAGTAGAGCAAAATTATCTCTATTTGCTATGAAAAATATGGCTTAGATTATATTAACTAATAATTCAATTCAATAACAATAAATTTAATAATTTCAATAATAACAAAATAGTAGTTTTAGTAATAACCATTCAACAATTCAGTAACAAAATTCAATATTCAATAATAACAGATTAGTAGTTTTATTTAGTAGAGTACCAAGATATAAAAATAAATTCACAAAATGAGATACTTTTCTCAATATTAGTAACAAAATAAATGTTAAATAGCAGGACAAAAGAAATTCTGTTAAAAATGGCTGTGAAATATTTGAGGTTTAACCAATCAAGAAATTTAGGATTTACTTAACTACAGCTCCAAATCCTTCTTCATAGAAATAAAGGAAGAGTTAAAATTATTGGAAAATATATAGGTATCATTACTGGGAAATTTAAATGCCATAATATATTTAATATTGTATATTATATATTAGATATTATATATAGACACATATTTATAGATTTATATGAAGATGTAAATATAACTACAGTGTTCTACCAAATTATTGAATGTTGAAAGGTTAAATCATAGAACTAAAAAAAATGACGTGATATTAATTGGAAGGAAAAAAGCCAAAAATTTTAAGGGAAATCAATTAATCATTAATTGATGTTCTGTGAGCATCAGTTTCCATATGTATAAAATGAAGGATTTTGATTAGATAATAAAAACTCCTTCCAGCTCAATAATCCATGATTCTTTGATAATTGGTCAGTTATTTCAAATATAAGAAAAAATATAGTGGATTCCCATATGATAGTAACTGGACCGTCATCCAATGGTTGGAAAATCTTCGGTAACAAGGTTCATGACTATGAACTAAGGAGCTACTTAATTGGTATCTTATTGGTATTATCTCATCTTATTGGTATCTAATCATAAAGATTATTTTATAATATTTATATGCATTTGGAAAATACATATAATTATGCATAATAATTATGGATTAAGAAACAATTAATTTATAGTTTGTTAATCTATACTATTTATATATGTTTGAAAAAGAATAGAACATGAGAAAAGTCTATTGAGATCATTTACTTATTAATCACACTGAATCATGATGAATAAATAGGTAGAGTGCTTCTGGATTCCAGGTGCCTTTGAAAGAACTCCCAGGAGTCAGCAGTCACAGGTTGATAGACACTGATTGAACGCATTTTTTTTTAAACCCTTACCTTCCTTCTTGGAATCAATACTGTGTATTGGTTCCAAGGCAGAGGAGAGGTAAGGGCTAGGCAATGGGGGTCAAGTGACTTGCCCAGGGTCACACAGCTGGGAAGTGTCTGAGGTCAGATTTGAACCTAGGACCTCCCGTCTCTAGGCCTGGCTCTCAATCCACTGAGCCACCCAGCTGTCCCCTTGAACACATTTTAAGTAGCATGCTTTTTCAAAGTGGTTCCTCTGCAGAATCTCTTCCTCCTAGTCTTTATTCTGCATGTAGAGCATTCATGTCACTCTCCACAATCTGAGAAGAGGTTATCATGTCTGAAATAATCTGGGAATATTGTGGAATACACTTTTCTTGTGTTCTAAATGGTCTTGGTGAACAGAACTTTGTCAGGTTACCATCTTTCTCACTGGGTGTAGTTCCATGAAAGTGCTGGTAGAGGGAGCTTGAGAGCCACACACAGACAAAAGATGTGTTGGTCAAAGTGGAGATCTGTTCTCTTCAGAGCCTGCCAGGTGAAACCCTCAAGAGGGGTTCCCTGGTTCGTTCTTACTCCCCAAAGAGAGCCGCAGAAGAGCAGATCAGAACAATCCCAGACTGACGGCTCTCAAGGAAGACCCAAGGATTCACGCAGCGGGCTGTGTGGACAATTCCTTGGATCCCAAGATCTTATTCAATTATCCATCTTCTCATGCATCACTTACCATTTGGCAATCAGAGGTTGAGAGCAATGCCTAGACATCATATTACCTGCGTCAGAGGAGAGAGTCTAATGATGGTTGTACTAGGTAATGCCAATTGTTTTCATGGGATCAGTGGCCATTGAGCAGTTACTTTAGCTTTGCTCTCTAAATGATTACTTCTGTTTGTATGAATCTCTGTACTTACTGCCTTTCTGTTTGGGGCAGCTCCCTCTCATAGATTAGGAATGCCTGGTGGCTGGGACAGGCTCCATACAAATGGCCCTATTTACTTCCTAACTGTTGTCTGCCTCATGGAAGCAAGGAATTCAAGTCAGTAGCCCCCTGTTAATACCAAGTTCTGGTTCTCAAATTTCAGTTCCATGAGATCACTCAGTTTTATTAACTAGAGTCTTCTATTATCAGAAATAGCAAATAACCATATTATAAATATAGTGAATAAAATAATAATAATAAATAGAATAATATATATGTAATAAAAATAAATATATTAAAATTGTAAATCACAAATTACAAGTCAAGGAAATTCCATCAATTTTTACCAATAAATTACCAGAATTTTAGTTCTTCCAGTGTCTAAATCTTAAGGAAAGTAGTGATGAAGAGGAATTTTGTTGTGATATATAATTGAGTGTTACAGTCTATATGTAGCATAACCCACTTTAATCTAAAGTTCACTTTCTGCTTTGGCTCATCATAGCAATATATTTGCATCATATCCTATTTGTCTAAGAATCTCAGTAATGGGATTTATCAAAGTAAAATTCCTCAACACAATCTATAAGCAGCTCATGCTTGCCTAAGTTCTCATAGACTGGATACAATTGCTCACCAAAGCAGTATCTAGCATGTTAGCACCACGGATAGAGTCTAGGCCTGGAGTCATGTTACTGTGACTTCAAATCTGGCCTCAGACACTTACTTACTAGCTGTGTGACTCTGGATAAGCCATTTATTGTTTGTGTTAGTTTTCTCAATTGCAAAATGAGTTAATAAAACTATTTACCTAACAGGGTTTCTATGAGGATAAATGAGATAAAATTTATAAACCCCTTAGCACAATGCCTGGCATATAGTAGGTGTTACATAAATGCTTATTCTTTTCCCCCTCATTATTCTCATTTTATTTTTGGACTTTTGTAAGGGAATTGTTGTCTGTAACTACAGAACCACTGTAAATAATCTTTGAAGAATCAAGGGAAATGTAGGATGTGTCAAATTGTTAGGAAATGAACAAATGTCCCTATTTTTGAAAAGGGCAGATTCTAAGCTAGTAAGCATGATACTTTTCAGAATGGAATGCAAAAAGATAGTGTGAGCATGTAGAAAAAATACATGATAACTAAGAGACAGTGAGGGTTTGTTAAGCAAAATTAATGAGAAACTTCTGGAAAAATGTGGCTTGGGTGATATAATTCCACATATTTATAGTTTGTTTGGATTTCATCCTATCCTGGTAAGAATATGTAAAAAATTGTATTGTTCTTAGTTCTGGGTCCCATGTTTTAGAAGGGTGAGATCAAGATGGAAAAAAAAGTCTGGAAACCATGGCAAATAAGGGATGACTTTAAGAACTGGGTTGTTTACTTGGAAAAGAGAAGAATTATGGAAATTGATTTGTCAGAAAATAAAGCTGTTTCTCATGTCATATAAATTATCTTCATTCAAGTTAATCTTATTCTGCTGTTCAGTAAAAGAGTGACTCAACAATGTCTCTTCATGGCCACACTCTACATGAAATTCCCTATAACTTATTGTGGTGGATTATACTCATCTTTAAGTAGGTGAAAAAAGTTTTAGTATATCTGGAAACACAAATAATAGAAGGGACCACAGGTTCATCTGGTACAATCTACCAGTCAAAAAGGGAAGGGTTCAAATATTCAGATATTTGAAGGGCTATCCTTTGGAAATAGGACTAGGTCTATTCCTTTTAGTTTTAGAGAGAAGTCGGACCAATGGGTGAAAATTGAAGGGATGTAGATTTCAGTTTAACACACTGAAAAACATTCTGCTTATAAAAGTGGCCAGTAATAGTATGAATTGACTTATGGAGGAGTGAATTCTCTGTTGTTATAAATTAACAAGTAATAACAATAATATATTGTGCCAGGTACTTTAGAAATATTATTTATTTGCTCCTTCAGACAGCCCTAGGAGGTAGGTACTGTTATTTTTTCCAATTTTATAGTTGAGGAAACTGAGGCAAACACCAGTTCAGTGACTTGTCCAAAATCCCACAACTACTAAGTATCTGATCCTGGACAGGAAATAAATTCTTCTTGGCTCCAAGACCAGTGCTTTATCCACTGTATCACCTAGCTGACTTTTCATCAGGTGGAGGTCAAGTGACCAAGTGAGGTCAGAGATGTTGAAGAAGATATTCCTGTATTTGCCAGAGTTATTAAGCTGAGGTCAATGAACTTATATTCTGCAAACTATATTTCAATATATTTGGTTTCCATTATAATCCTATGCATTTTGTTTTGTGAATTTAAAAACTTTTTTGAGAGATTAGCCCATAGACTTCCCTAGATTACCAACATTTTTCATGACACACAAAAAGCTTAAGCACCCTTCTTTCTTTGGCTGGGAGATTTCACAGGTGAACCTGTGGTTCCTTCTATTAATTATGTTTCTAGATATACTAATACTTTTTTTCACCTACTTGAAGATGGATCTAGTTCTCTTCAGTAGGCTATAGGGAGTTTCATTAGAGCATGGCCATGATCTAGGAAGAGACATTGTTCATTCATTCTTGTACCGAAGAGCCAGGATAAGATTAACCTGAGTGAAGAGAATTTGCATGTCATGAGAAATAGCCTTTTCTCTGACAAATCAATGAACCCAGAACAGGAAAGTCATGGAAACTATCTTGAATTTTTTAAACATATGTTGGAGGGCAAACCATTTTAGATGTTTTAAGGAGATCACCCCCCAAAATACAAGCCTTTTAACACATTTCTCTCATGACTTCTCTTTTCAGTTTCCAGAAAAAGTCAGACTCCTCTCACTGAGGGCATCTATGAAGACCTTACTAATACTGTAGTGGGGGAGAAATATGAAGAGGTGGAAGAGAAAGATATAAGTCTCTCAGGAATAGAGTATGATGATATTGAAGAAAGTGAGAATCATCTGACTGAAAAAGAGGAAGAAGAGGAGGAGGAGGAGGAGGAGGAGCAAGAGCAGGAGGAGGGGGCAAAAGTTATCACTTACTCAGGTCTTTATATTTCAGCCCTTATTTCTATTTTTCCTTTCCTACATGTATACAGAATTTTTGACTCCAGCTTGGATCCATCGACTATGGGGTAACCATGGATACATTCTTATAACAGTTAAAACTTTCCCAGCTAATTATTTTAAGCATTTTCTATCTCTTCAAACCTTTTAGTAAAGGATGAATTTGGAGGTTTAAAAAGTTACAATATAGCTATTCATATTTCTGTCTTCTTCCTGTTTCATGAAATCCATATTTCTAATTTCCAATCAAGCATTTTAGAGTTGATTTCTTGCCTCAAATAAGATTGTCTTTCATTCATTTTATCTTTAAGAGTTGATAGCTTTTGTCCTTATGTTTTCTATCACTGTGCCCTTCCTGTACCAAACAGCTCTAAAAATGACATCCAAATGATCCTGGTTCTAGAGAGTCTATACCACACACATTTCTGTATAATGAGGTATGGGTCTTACTTAGAGTGGCAGCAACTCTGCTTACTCAGTATCAATCAGCAATGACTATAACACCCAGAAACAATGTTGTTTTAAACCCTTACCTTTCATCTTAGAATAAATGCTATGTATTGGTTATAAGACAGAAGAATGGATTAAATGAATTTGATCTCAATTCTAGGATCTCAGGGTTAGAAAGTGTCTGAGAACAAGTTGACCCTAGGACCTCCTGTCTCTAAGCCTGTCCAGCAATAATGTTGAAGGGACCCACAGGTGACATTTAAATTGACACCAAATTTTTCCACATGGATGAGTTGGAGTCATTGCTAATGGTCAAGGAAACAGGACCATCTCAAAACTATGTCTCTTTTACCAAAAAGAATATTTATTGGGGATGCTGCAAAGAATCACATTGCAGTGAACCCAACCAAAATAGTCTTTGATGAGAAATGTTTGATTGGTCAACGATTTGATGATGCACTTTTACAGTCAGACATAAAACATTGACTTTTCATTGTGGTAAATGATACAGGAAGGCCTAGGTTCTAAGTGGAGTAAAAAGAAGAGGCTAAAGGTTTCTATCAAAAAGAAGTATATTCTATGGTTTTCACAGAAATAAAAGAAATTATTGAAACTTTCATTAGGAAGACTGTTATTACAAATGTTGTTATCACAATACTAACCTACTTTAAGGATTCCAAACATCAGCTCATCAAAGATGTTAGAACCATAGCTTCTCTCACTTTGCCCCATATCATCAGTGAGACAACTCCTAATGCTATTGCTTATATATATGTATATATATATATGGAAAATTTTATTTAATTAGCTAATTTAGAATATTTTTCCATGGTTGCAAGATTCATGTTCTTTCCCCTCCCCTCCCATAGCTGACATGCATTTCCACTGGACTTTACACATGTCATTGGTCATATTGCTTATATTTTTTGACAAAAAGGTTGGTGCCAAGAGCAATGTGTAGAAATGTGTGTAATCTTTGACCTTGGCCATGGCACTTTTGATATATCCATTCTTACAATTGAAGATGGCTTCTTTGAAGTCCACAGCTAGAGATACCCACTTGGGTAGGTAGAACTTTGACAAATGCCACCATTTCATTGCTAAGTTCAAGCAAAAGCACAAGGATATCAGTGAAAACAAGAGAGCTGTCCACTAACTGAGTACCACTTGTGTACAAGCAAACCATACGTTGTTTTTTAGTACTCAGGTCAGCACTGAGACTGATTCCCTCTATAAAGGAATATAGTTCTATGCCTCTGTCACCTATGTGTGTTTTGAAGAGCTGAATGTTGACTTCTTTCATGATAAATTGGACCCAGTGGAAAAGGCCCTAAGATATGCCAAGCTAAACAAATTATAAATTCATGACTGACTTTCACTCATCTCCTCAAGATCCAGAAAATCCTATAAGAAGACACCATGCTTTTCTTCAATGACAAAGAGTGTAACAAGAGTATCAGTCCTGATGAGACTGTTGTCCAAGATAGTAGCTGTCTAGGGTTGTCATCTTGTTTGGAATTTAATCTTCAAATGTTTAGAACTTGGTACTTTTAGATGTGACTCATTTCCTTCAGTAATGAAAATAAGGATGGAATTATGATGGTTTTGATCAATTGTAATAGCACTATTTCTGCCAAGCAGACCCAGAAATTTAGCATCTATTCAGACAACTTCAGGTTTATGAAGGTGAGAGAACAATAACAAAGGAAAAAAAAAACCTGATCAGCAAGATGGAACATATAGGAATCTTCCCTAAGATTCTCAGATTGTAGGAATATTTCACATTGATGAAAAGTGCATCCTCAATGTATCTGTAAAGGATAGGAGTACAGGCAAGAAGAATAGGGTCACCATCACAAATGATCAAGGTAATCAGAGGAAAGAAGACATTGAGTGTATGGTCCAAAAAGCTTAGAAAAACAAGGCTGAAGATGAGAAGCAGAGAGATAAGATGCCTTTTAAAAATCACTTGAATCTCATGCTTTCCACATGAAGGCTACAGTAAAGGATGAGGAACTCTGAGGCAAAACTAATGATGAAGACATACAAAGGATCCTTGACAAATGTAAAGAAATGAGCAACTGACTGGACAAGGACCAGAGAACTGAGAAGGAAGAATTTTAGCATCAGTAGACAACTCCATTATTACTAAATTATACCAGAGTTCAAGAATATGCTTGGTTGGTTCCCAAATTGTGAGCCAATCCCATCGAGGTATTTCTTCTGATCTCCTCATTGAAGAGGTAGACTTAATATATCAGAAAAAAACATTCTACATAGCTTTTTGAAAATTGAAAGATTTAAACTTGTAGCCAAGGTAGCAATAGTTGAAAAGTAACATTGAAGTGATTGTGTACATCTGGGCATTCTGAATGTTTGAATATTTGCAGAGGGAGAGAAATGAATGACATCATACTTTCTCAGTAATATAAACAAGTGGAAATAAATTCTTGTTCTGGAGGATAAAATTTAAAGTTGACACCATAAAAAATTAAGATGAAGCAACTTGTAGAGTGGTATCAGATATGGACCAAGAGTCAGAAGACCTGAATTATCTCTTAGTTCTGTGATCAGAGGCAAGCCAATGAATGTCTGTTGACCCTAGTTTCCTCTTATAGAATGAGGAAGTTGTACTGTATGATTACTAAGTTCTTCTTAGATGTTACTAAGTCTAAGTTACTATTATAATATTTACTCTTGACCATGACCCTAGTCAACTCTCTTCTTGTCTAAGGAGGATAAAAATGGGATTATATTTTTTATTTTAAATTTATTTATTTTATTATTATGAATTTATTATTTTATTATATATAAATACATATATAATAAATTAATAAAATTAATTCCTTTAATTACATAATTAAATATTTAAGTGGACAAGGGAAAAGATCTTTTTGTGCCACAGCCTGGTCCAGAGTAGCCTCACATAAAATGATTGTTTGGTGTTCTGCCCCAAAGCTTCAATATAATGTCCCCTTCTTACAGTCCACTCTCTCTTGATAATCTCATCAGTAATGCCTGACACGGGCAATCAAAGGGAGAAGCAGATATTGGCTGACAAAGACTAGAAAAGGATGAAGGTGAAGAGAAATAAGACAGAGTAAAAAGGAGAGAGAGGGTAGGGTATTGGCATCACAGAAATGGAATGTGGGAATGGAGAAGTACATTATAGAGAGGAAAGAGAAGAAGATGGGTGAATAGGGAAGAAAGCATAAAAGAACTAAGGATAGAGAGAAGAAAAGAGGGGAACTGGAAGAAAAAAGGAGGAAAATGAAGGATAAAAGGACTAATATCTGTAATTTCTGGAAATTGTGAGGAAGTAAAGAAAAACATGGAGTAAGGGAACTGGCTGGAAAAATGGAAATATGTACAATATACATATCTGTATATGTGTATATTTATGCACACATATATTATGTATATATTTGTGAAACAACATTCATATGATCCAAAGTAATTTTTCCAGTCTGGGAATGTTAAAAAATCATTGTTCATAAAATCATCTTTGGTTTGGTATACTTGAAAATGAAAGGTCAAACAAAAAGCGCAACTATGTGGCATAGTCACAATCAGGTCTTCCCACTGCAAATCCAGCCTTCTTTCCACTGGATTTAACTCCCAAAATTTTTTTCAAGGCAAATTTATTTTTATTCTAGAAAATTTTGTCCTTTACTCATGTTGTACTAGTATTTAATTGGAATCAAGGAAATCATTGACTACCTGGGGGAATAGAAGCAGTTTCCTCTTCTTAGGTATTCTCAGTGTGAAGAGTATAATGGAGTAATCAATCTCTTTCTAAAATTTCAGGCCGGGGTCCTCATCTTATGGACACAAATGAGCTTCTTGTTGTGGAAGAAAATGACCAGTTTTTGCCTCCTGGATATGATGATGCTGAATTGGATGTTTTAGGGATGTCATTGCGTCAAGAGAATTTTAAATAAAACATCTCACCAGACTAGAAATATGTTCTTATCTACAGCACTGTATTTGGCTCTTTGGGGCACTGACATCATATATATTTTTCTTTTCTTTCTTACTGATTCTTGGTTTTATTATCAAATGATGCTTAGATTGTCTAAGTAATTATTTTTATTATGGAGTTTGTAAAAGAGTGGCAGTTGGTTTGACTTTGCTCTTGGAGACATTTTAACTACCTAAAGTGTCCCATACATCCTCCCATTTTACTGATGAAAAAAGTTGAATCTCAGAGAAATTAAATTATATGTCATGAATCACATGGCTAGTAACTGTCTGAGATAAGGTTTGAAACTCAAATATTCTTGCCTTTAGGTCCATGTTTCTTGATGATGACTGAAACTAACAGTATCTTAACCAAATACAGTAAATAGGTGCTATAGTACCCTGGATAGCCAGAAGAACATAAGTTTCTTTTTTGTTGAAGGACTTTATTTACAAGTGTATCAGCCTCTCTGTTCCCCCTCCTGTATCATAGGAGGCATCATCCAGGAGACATATATATGTATATATATATATATATACATTTAAATTATATTTCTTTCATGTTTCAGTTTTTCAGTTTATTCTCTGGAGGTAACATTCACAAAATATTCTTCAAGTAGTAAATTTGTAGCCATGAACAATATTCTCTTAGTTCTACTTAACTCACTGTTCATTATCCCATGAAATTCTTTCATTCTTCCAAGATTTTTTTTTAAAATTACCCTGCTTTTTATTTCTTATGGCACAGTAGTAGCCCATCACAGTCATATACCACAATTTGTTTAGACACTCCCCAATTGATGGCCATCTCAATTTCCAGTTTTTTGCCATCCTAAAGAAAACTGTTATAAATATTTTAGAACATATGGGTTCTTTTCCTTTTCATCTGATCTCTTTGGGAAACAGGCATGCACATTTTTATAACTTTTTGGATGTAATTCAGGTTCACCAACAGTGCATTAGTGTAACCATTTTTTCACATCAACTCCGACATTTGTTATTTTGCCCTTTTGTTATTTAGCAATCTGATTTGTGTGAGATTATATCTCAGAATTTGCGTTTATCTAATAAATGATTTAGGGCATTTTTTCATATACTTAAATATGGTTTTTATTTTTTCATCTGAATATTGTTCATATCTTTTACTGATTTATTAACTGGGGGGTGGCCCTTATTTTTATATATTTGACAAAATTTTCTATATATTTAGATATGAGACCTCTATCTGAAAGGCTGTGTATAAAATCTCCCCCATCACAATTTCCTGCTTTCCTTCTAATTTTGGTAAAATTTATTTTATTCATAACATTTAATGTACTCAAAATGATCTTTTGCTACTGTTTGTTGTATATATATCCTGTTCCACTGACCTACCTTTCTACTTCTTAGCCAATACCAGATAGCTGCTTTATAATACAATTTAAAATCTAGGACAGCTACACCTCCTTTCTTTTTATTTTTTATTAATTCTTTTGATATTCTTGATCTTTTGTTCTTCCAAATGAATCTTGCTACTATTTTTTTCTAACTGAATAAGAGGGTTTTTTTTTTTTTTTGGAATTTAATTGGTATGGCATTGAATAATAAGATTAGTTTATGTAGGATTTTATTTTAATTATATTGGCTCTCCCTATCCATGAATAATCAATATTTTTTTGGTAATTTAGATCTGACTTTATGCATGTGAAAAGTGTTTTGAAACTAAATATTCTCATGTAATTCCTCATTTTGTTTTGGCAGGTATACTCCCAGGTGTTTTATTCTGACCTTAGTTATTTTAAATAGTATCCCTTTCTATCTCTTCTTTTTTTTTTCCACTTTAAACATTATTTTATTTGGTCATTTCCAAACATTATTCATTGGAAACAAAGATCATTTTCTTCCACCCCCCCCCCCTTACCACCACCTCTCCCATAGCCGACGCACGATTCCACTGGGTATCACATAGGTTCTTGGTTCGAACCTCATTTCCCTGTTGTTGGTTTTTGCATTAGAGTGTTCATTTAGAGTCTCTTCTCAGTCATTTCCTCTCAGCCCCTGTAGTCAAGCAGTTGCTTTTCATCGGTGTTTTTACTCTCACAGTTTATCCTCTGCTTGTGGATAATGTTTTTTAGATCCCTGCAGATTGTTCAGGGACATTGCATTGACACTAATGGAGAAGTCCATCACCTTCGATTGTACCACAGTGTATCAGTCTCTGTGTATAATGTTTTCCTGGTTCTGCTCCTTTCGCTCTGCATCACTTCCTGGAGGTTGTTCCAGTCTCCATGGAATTCCTCCACTTTATTATTCCTTTTAGCACAATAGTATTCCATCACCAACATATACCACAATTTGTTCAGCCATTCCCCAATTGAAGAGCATCCCCTCATTTTCCAATTTTTGGCCACCACAAAGAGTGCAGCTATGAATATTCTTGTACAAGTCTTTTTCCTTATTATCTCTTTGGGGTACAGACCCAGCAGTGCTATGGCTGGATCTAAGGGCAGACAGTCTTTTATCGCCCTTTGGGCATAGTTCCAAATTGCCCTCCAGAATGGTTGGATCAGTTCACATCTCTACCAGCAATGCATTAGTGTCCCTACTTTGCCACATCCCCTCCAGCATTCATTAGTTTCCTTTGCTGTCATGTTAGCCAATCTGCTAGGTGTGAGGTGATACCTCAGAGTTGTTTTGATTTACATCTCTCTGATTATCAGGGTTTTAGAACACTTTTTCATGTGCCTATTAATAGTTTTGATTTCTTTGGCTGAGAACTGCCTGTTCATGTCCCTTGCCCATTTGTCAATTGGAGAATGGCTTGATTTTTTGTACAATTGATGTAGCTCTTTGTAAATTTGAATAATTAAACCTTTGTCAGAGGTTTTTATGAAGATTATTTCCCAATTTGTTGCTTCCCTTCTGATGTCTTCCAGTTGCTTAATTCTGGTCGTTAAGGACTGGTTTTGCTTTTCAGCTTTGTCTGCCCTTCTATTAGATGCTTCCAGCTCCTTCTCCAATTGTGAAGTCTTGTCTATCAGACTGCTAATCTCTTTCTCCCATTTTTCCCCCAAAAGGTTTCCATATTTTGGGTAAGCTCCAGTTTGAGATCTTCCAGAGCTTGTGGATAGTTTCCATTTTGGGAGGCATGTTCTGATTTTGTTTGGATTTCATCTTCATTCTCTTCTTTTCCTTGGGTACTCCCTCCATAAAAGTTTTCAATAGTCACTTTTCCTCCCCTTTCTTCTTGGAGGCTTGATTTTGGGACATGTGAGCCATCCCTTTGGTGGTTTTATTCCACTTTCTTTTTTTGGTCTGGGGTCTGGGTGATATGGGCGGGTTTTCTGTGAATTATGGTTGCCTCAGACTAGTTCTTCCCAGCCTCCGAGGTTTCTTAGAGCACGGGGCCCCTGTGTTCAGCCCAATCACCCAGGCAATCAGGGCAGCCCGCCCAGGTGTTCAGATCCACCCAGGTGCTCAGCGCAACCTTCCCGGAGTTCCGTTCTGCTGCCCCCTGTGCTCAGCACAGGATTCTCCTGTGAAACCACCCTGAGAGGTCGTTTCCTTGCAGTCTTTAGATCGCAAGGACTCTGGTGTTCCCCCCACCCACCCCCAGACAGAGATGCTCCTCACTCACTCACTGTCACAGTGAGCGCTCTGATAGCTTACTCTGGTTTGGTGGTGGTGGGGGAGGGGAGGCTCAGTTCATGTTTTTGTGCGAGCTTTTCCTCCTCCTTAAAGTGTGGAAATGTTCAAATCCCACGTACCTTCATTTCTGTGGGGGTACTGGAGAGTCCCTCTGTTCTTCCAAAGGTGATTTTTATGCTCTTTTGAGGTAGTCTATTTTGTTCGGTGCCAGGGAGGGGAAGCAAGTCGCATCTAGATTACAGCCATGTTTACCTGGAAGTCCTCTATCTCTTCTTGTTAGTAATATGTAGAAATGTTGATGATTTATATAGGTTTATTTTATATCCTGCTACTTTGCTAAAATTATTGATAGTTTCAATTAACTTTTTAGTTGAATCTCTAGGATTTTCCACATATACCATTATATCATCTGCAAACAGATAGTTTTATTGCTTCTTTGCCCATTCTTATTCCTCCAGTTTCTTTTTTTATTGCTATTACCAACATTTCTAATACTATGTTAAATAATATTGGTGATAATGGGCACTTTTGACCCTATTGGAAAGGCTTCTAGCTTTTCAAATGCTTTTAGTTAGATACTTCATATCATTTTAAGAAAAAAAAACACATTTAAATTCAGGGTTTCCTGTGTTGTATTTTGTCAAAGTCTTTTTATGCATCTAGTGATATAATCATATGGTTTTAAAAAGTACTCTTGATGTTAATATAATCAATTATTGGTAGGTTTCCTCATAGAAAACCATCTCTATCTTCCTGGTATAAATCTGTTTGGCCACAATGAATAAGCTTTGTGATATATTATCTTCTTCTGGTTAGTCTTTTATTTAGGATTCTTGCATACCTATTCAATAATGAGATTGATCTGTAATTTTCTTTTTCTGTTTTGCTCTTCCTGGTTTAGATATCAGCACCATATTTATATTATACTTATTATTCCAAATAATTTATTTAGTACTGGAATTAGTTATCTTTAAATATTTGGTAAAAGTTTCACTTGTAAATCCATCTAGTCCTGATGCTTTTTACTTTGGAAGTACATTTATAGCCTGTTTAATTTTTTCTTAAGTAGGCTTATTTAGTTATTCTACTTTTTTCCTATGATAGTCAAGGCAGCTTATATTTTGGTAAGTATTCTTTCATTTCACTTATATTGTTGTTTGTTTGCATACTATTGGGAAAAATAACTCTTAATATTTGCTTTAATTTCAGCTTCATTGGTGGCATATTCATCTCTTTCATCTTGAATGCTAGTAATTTGGTTTTCTCTTTTAAAATCATATTAACTAATGGTTTATCTACTTTCTTGATTTTTTCATAAAAATTCCAAAAATTTAAGGTCAGATCAATAAGGTTGAATATAAGAAACCCAATGAATTAAATAAATCTAGGAATGTAAGCTTCTTGAGTACCGAGACTATTTTGTTTTTGCCTTTGCATCCCCATATCCTTTTACAATATCTTGCATGTTGCAGCTTCTTTATAAATATCTATTAGAGTAATTAATTTCTCTTATTTTTAATGAGGTGGGGTGTAAAACATGACAATAAGAAAGTATGGTCCCAATAAATAGGATAATGGAATAAGTGAGAACACCTAAAACCTGGAACAAAATTTTATTCACAAACCATTTAATTCTATATTCTAGGACAGTGATGGTAAACCTTTTAGGGATGGAGTGCTGGGCCCCACCTACCCCCCCACCTACCCTCCAAACTGAGATCCATGCCTGCCTCCCCCAGACTAAGTGTTGTTCCCTTGCCCCACAGCCCCCTTTAGCCCCAAACAGGGGATGGAGGAAGCACTCCCACTGGGCTGCCGGGCAGAAGGGCAGGTGATGAGAGATGCATGTGGAGAGGGGGAACAGAATGACCCCCCATCCTCTGTTCCCCTCCAACTCTTTGCTATGCAGTGAGCTATGCTCCCCTCAAATCTAGTTTCTTTCCAATCCTACCATAGGATTCACTGATTTTCTAGTAATGGACTCTGGCAGGCAACTGCAGATGTACTCACAGAGTGGACTCTGCATGCCTTTTTTGGCACACATGCCATAGATTTGCCATTACTGTTCTAGGAGGTTAATGGAATGTGTTTCTGAGGTTACACAGATAAAACTACTTCTCATATTGGTGTCTTACTAGCTGCTGGGTTTGATGCATATCAAACCTGATTGTCACTCTTTGTCAATCCCTTACTTTCTATTCTTCCAAATGAATTCAAAGATTGATGAGATTTTGGCTAATCATTTGAATGAAAACCATAAAGTGAAAAAAGAACTGGGTGTTCTGGAGCCTTTTCCAGAAATAATAACAATAATTTGAATAAGTATGTTTCATTTTATTAAAGCTTTAACAGACTCCTCATTTGAAGTTTGCAAGAACCACATGAATCAAATATAGTATATTTTATTTTTAGCATTATTGAAGATTTTGTTTTATGTTACTAATTTTTCTTGGTGACCCCTCCGTTACCCACCTTTCAGAAAACCTTGAGACAGATAAAAAAGAGAAAAAAGTGTTCAGAGAAACTAACTCAACACATCAACCAAATACAAATAATAAGCAGTTTCCCATAAAAAAACCTTTACCTTTGGAAAGAGGTGCCTATACCACCCTGGGAAAAGTCACTCGCCTCTTCTGAGGTTGTCCTAGTCAATTTGATCTTAAATTCACAGTATCATGGGAGAAAATAACTAGACTTCTTTGTTGCTCACTAATTTTGATTTGCTGAGTCCCTTTTTAAAACTCCAGACAAACATAGTAAATACTTGTTGATTGGATGATTATTTATCTAAGGTAGCACACCTTTTTTTCCTTTACTTCATTAATATTAGAACTTCTGCCTGAGTTTTAGAGGAAATAAAAAGGAAGAAGTTCTAACAGTCCTAGTTTTAAATTGTATTTTAAAGCAGTTGTCTGGTACTGGCTAAGAGGCAAAGAGGTAGATGAGTGGAGCAGAATAGATATGTGACAAATGGTAGCAAAAGATCATTTTGAGTACATTAAATTGAAATGGTTTTGTATAAATAAAATAAATTTTGTCTTGATGGTCTGTATCTACTTGATATTTTAAGACTATGAATCATTATCTCACCTTGGTGCAGAGAAAGGGCTCATGGTCTGTTCTCACTCTGATCACCATAGAAGCTTGCTTAGATTTGCTATTTTTGACTGGGGCTGGATCATTCCTTCTTAGGCAACCTGGTGGACTCCTGCTCAACTTTATAATGCCAACCTTAGTGTAGATGTCCAACTAGTTTAGCCCATTGCACCTCAAAATTCCCCAACTTAAGACATCCAATAGCCTCAGCCTCCTCAGCCACTATGATTATAGTTACCTATCACCATATCTGGTTCAATGTTTACATGATACCAAATATCCAGATGAAATTATGAAAATGCTAATAATATCACAGAATCTCAGAGACAGAAGGGAACTCAGGGATCATCTAGAGTAGTGCGTACAGAAACAATGAACCCACTATATAAGTTCTCTGATAGGCAGTCAACCTCTGTGATAGGGAATTCACTACCTCTCAAAGGTTTAGTCCATTGAACTTTTTGACAACTCTATTTGTAAATACATTTTTTTGCTTCTATTGATATCAAAGTTGTTTGTGACTTCCACTCATTCAGTTACTTCTACTATTCCCTTAAATGTTTTCAAGATCCAGTGCTCTGAAAATAAAACATTTGGATGCTAAATACCTCCTTTTTCCTACATATCTTTTGACAGGCAAGTATAACTGATATATCTACTATTGGGTGGATTGTAGATTTTCTGTTGAAATATGAAAAAGGAAATTGTATAGGCATGGTGGACAGGAAGAAAGTTCCTGAAATAAAGTAGATGAGTAATCCTTAAGGTACTGTAGAAAGGATTCCTATTTTGTTAATAAAGTGCTAGAATAGGTGGCCACTTGGGTCATAAAAGGACCACAAGACATAGTGATTGAATGAAATTCACTAAAAATGACAAAACAGAAAGCCAAATAGGTGGATGTCATAGAAGCAGTAAATATCAGAGACAGGATACCATTTACTGGTTCCTTCTAACCAATAAGTCTATGGTTCTTTGACTTTATTAGTAAGAGAGGGCACTAAGGTAACAGGAAAGAAGGAGGTAGGTTATTTCTTTCTCGCATGGCTGCGAGCACTTACAAATTATTATCATAATTAGAAACCAACTCAAAGGAGAATGGATTCCATGGTCCCTGCTCAGTGGAGTCATGTACCTTTACTTTCTTGGGGATTTTTTGCCATTGTACATTGCTGATAATTGCTTTGCATAGAAAAGCATGTTTGTGGAGATGCGTACTTAGATGAGAACTAACATGAATGGAATATAAGTTTAGCTGTTTAGACTCCAGGCAGTGGGTATAAGTTTCTGGAGGAAACCCACAATAACAGGGCTTCCTCACTCATATATGGTACTATTTGGGGCTGTCAACCCCATTGGCTGTTTGGCTGCATCAACGGCAGATGAAGCTTCTGATAATTTCTGAAAAGAGAATTGGGGTTTCC
Organism: Monodelphis domestica; assembly: GCF_027887165.1. Lineage (NCBI taxonomy): Eukaryota > Metazoa > Chordata > Mammalia > Didelphimorphia > Didelphidae > Monodelphis > Monodelphis domestica. Next base: position 43,191,440 of record NC_077227.1, read on the forward strand.
ATTGGCCCTCAACTTGATGCTGTCATCTGTGTCTGAATCTACATATTTGTTTCACAGAATGTTAATTTACACATTCAAGAAAAAAACTTAATTCCCTGAAGGTGCCTTAAGAGAAGGTCAAGTGGGCCATGAAAGTGCTTTTCTCTACACTGGAAATTGGGTTTCTTCTTCTTGCACTCTGGGTGGTCTCTTTTGGTAAGTATCTTATTATTATAGAACTTTGTATCTCTCTATGCCCATCTCATAAATTATTTCCCAATATGGCTATTTGTGTATTTTTTGTATTTGCCCACTAGGCCATATGAGGGTAAGGATTATGACTTATTTAAATTTTATATGTCTTCCAGATCCCCTTATCCAACATGCAGTAAGTAATTCATGTTTGTTGAACTAAATTGTATATAGTCTTTCCAGATCCTCCCTCTGTATGTCTTTTGGGATCCCATTGATATCCAGACCCTTCATACATCTATATTATAGCCAAAAGAAACTTTTATTTTTAAGTGTTAACTTTTTCTCATATTTTATTTTGCTCAAAGTTTCATATACTTAGATGACCCCCACCCAAGATATTTGTCTAATTACATATCTTTTCAACTCAAATGTTACCCATCTATAAAGTATTTCATGATTCCTCTGTGATAAAAGATGAAACTAATCTCTCCTTTGAATTTAAAAATCTTTTCTCTCTCTTACTGCTCATTTATTCAGTCCTACATTATAACCCTTTGTGTACCCATCTTCTCCTTTATCTTACTGGAATTAACTCATGAGTAGGGCTATGTCTTGTTCATCTTTGTCTTCCCTATGGTTCCTATGGGGCAGCTAGATGATGCAATTGATAGAGCTCTGGGCCTGGAGTAAGGAATATCTGAATTCTAATCTGACCTCAGGCATTTATTCACTGTATGATCCAGGGCAAATCACAACCTTATTTGCCTCAGTTTCTCATCTATGAAGTAGGGACAAACTGGAGAAAGAAATGGCAAAGCAGTCCAATATATTTGTCAAGAAAACTCCATAGATTTTGTCCATGGGTTTATGTAGAATTGAATACAGCTTAAGAAATGAAAAACAAAGATGGTCCTTTATTTAGTACATTTCCCACAAAGTAGCTGGATTAAGATTAACTTTAAATCAGGCAAATTTAATAATTTGTTTTTAAATGAATTAATGAACATATTAATGATAAGTCCCTAAGAAATATCTCCTACATTGAACACCACTCATACTATGACTATAAAAACAGCTGTTACTACTAATGGCTAGTAATTATATGCCATTTTAAAGTTTGCAAACTGTTAAAATATTAACTCCCGGATGATATCTTTTGTATTATGGGGAGGATGAAGGGCTGAGACACTTGTAGATGGGATTTATTATATAGATATGAAGAAAAATAAGTTTAACATATAAAAGATCCATGATTTCATTTCTGTATAATCTTTCTTTGTATATGGAAATGCTTATTTTGTGTGGTTTTGTAAAATTTGTAGTAAAAATAATTAGAAAAAGCAAAAAAGAATTATTATCAGAGTTGGTGCTATTACTATCTTCATTTTATAGATGATGAAACTGAGATAGACAGAGATCAAGAGACTTGGCCAGGGTCACAAAGCAAGTGCCTGAGTTGAGATTCAACTTCAAATCTTCCTGACTCCAAGCCCAGTACCTTTTTTTATTGTGCTGTTTTGTTGCCTTCCAATAGAGTTCATGACTGAGAATTTTTCTGAATGTGTTCTGCTCTTGTTCCTGTATTTTGTGACCACTTATTTGATTTCTACAATTTTGTATCAAATATATTCAACCATTTCAGTACTTAAAATGACTTGATCTCAACAAAACACACATTTCATTAATGCCAACCACAAGCCATCCATATGTTCTTGCCTTGTGGCCATAGTCATCCATAGATTCTCCATGATAGGCACGCCCAATGTCATAGATGCAATTCTCTGAGATTTTTCACATTTTATGGATACCAGGTCATATCTTTGATTGCCCACCTGTGATATCTTATGATAGAATTAGTTTACTTCCTTTTCTGATTATACATTGCTTTTAAATAGCTCAGGTGAAAGAATTTTGGTGCTAACCTTATCCTTTACTGGATGGTTCCATGACCACTACAGTTACTGATATCAAATCTATAAATAGTGAGATGGCTGATCCAAATCTCATCATTTCTTTAGATCTCATGATTCTTACACACTATGCTTTCCATGACTCTTTTCCCTTGATAAACAATGTACAGTGCCAAAGAAGCCAGAGGAAGGACAGAATTAGACAAGTCACTATGTGATATTTTTCGGTTTCTGTCCATCAATCTAATGAAATTATTTTTATGGCTAAGAGAAGTTAGCATCTATAGAATACTGACTACTTTTTCCATTTTCTCTTGGTCATATATCAGGCTGGATCAAATAGGGATAGCTAAGTAGCACACTGGATAGAGCTTCAGGCCTAGAGTCAGGAGGACTTGGGTTCAAATCTGAATTTGGACACTTACTAGCTGTGTGATCCTGGGCAAGTGACTTAACCCCAATTGCCTAGCACTTGCTCCTTCTGTTTTAGAAGTGATACTAAGACAGAAGGTAAGAATTGAAAAAAAGAGAAACTACAGGGGAGAGGAGAAAGACTTTTCTATAGAGTATACATGGAGTATATATTTATTTGGGAGATATATTTATAACAGTGTTCTACTATATATGTAAATATTTAGTGTTAAATATATATTGATAGTGTTTTAAGGTTTGCCAAATTCTTTATAAATAGAATCTCCTTTGATTCTTACAGGAACCCTGGCAGGTAGGTATTATCTCCATTTTACAGATGTTTAAGCCAAGAAAAATAGAGTTTAAATGATTTGTCAAGGCTCATATAACTAGTAAGGACAGAAGTCATATTTGGTTTTTGTTAAACTCTTACCTTCTGTCTTGGAATCAATACTCTGTATTGATTCCAAGGCAGAAGAGCAGTAAGGGCTAGACGATGGGGGTTAAATGACTTGCCCAGGGTGACACAGCTAGTAAGTGTCTGAGACCAGTTTTTAACCTAGGACCTCCCATCTCTAGGTCTGATTCTCAATCCATTGAGATACCCAGCTGCTCCCTCCCAGAAGTCATATTTAAATAGGTCTTCCTGACTTCAATTCTAGTGCTCTATATGCTTTACCACCAAGCTGCCATATTTTTTTTTTTTTGTGGTAGGAAAGTGAGGATTCTAATTCTTTTGAAAACCTTTCTCTACTTCCTCTCTGCCATTTTACTCATGAAGTAACCAGTACATAAAGAAGTTGTGACTTGACTCAGGTTATATAGTGAATTGGGCAAGTGGGTGGTATAGGAGATAGAACACCTCAGTATCTTTGCCAAGAAAACTCCAGAAAATGGGGTAGCTCAATGGATTGAGAGCCAGGCCTAGAGATGGGAGGTCCTGGGTTCAAATATGGCCTCAGACACTTCCCAGCTGTGTGACCCTGGGCAAGTCACTTGACCCCCATTGCCTAGCCCTTACCACTCTTCTTGGAGTCAATACACAGTATTGACTCCAAGATGAAAGGTAAGGGTTTAAAAAAAAAAAGAAAACTCCAGAAAAGTCCATTGGGTCACATAGAGTCAGATATGACTGAACAACAGCATATAGTGACTTGGTAGGAGAACCAATATTTGAATTGCAAGTTCTGTTCCACATGAAAGGTTCATGTTGGCTTGAGAATGTATCTATATTCTAATTTAGTGAAATATTTGGTGTCAATCCAACTGTAAGGGAGATTTTAGAAAATAACTTGTGTACAAATGGTGCCTAATAGTGTCCTTCCTTTCTCTGATGAATACCTATTTACTTTCAGAAGGTGAATCTACAGAGAAGTTGAAACTAGCTTATAGACCAAACCCCTGCGATGGAGTAGTAATGGTTAAGCACCAGGGATCATGGGGCTTAGTGTGCAATGAAGTCTGGACTTTGGCAGAGGTATCGGTGATCTGTCGACAAATTGGTTGTGGAGATGGTGTTGGTGCTCCAAAGTATGTTCCCTTGCCTGACGAGACCGTTCAGCCATGGATCCATGATGTTTCCTGTAGAGGCAATGAGTCATCTCTGTGGGACTGCAACATTGGGGAATGGAGTCGGAAAAAAATGTTCGTATGAATGGATTGGAGTAGCTCTTTGTTCGAGTAAGTCAACATGTTTCTTAATTTGTAAGGAGAAAGTCTCCTTTGCTTAGGAATGCTTGCCACTTTTTGTATTTGGAAGTTTTACTCTTTGGGTGCAGCCTTAGTCAGAAATCACCCTTCTAGTACAGTAAACCCACCCAATCTTTATCTAAGGAATTTACATTGAGAATATACTTCGTGTGGACACTCATGAACTAAGACCAGAAGGTCCCCTTTACTCTTCTAATGGATATAATAGAAAAGGTCTTTGGTGGTGGAGTTAACAGGTAGAGAAGAGATCTAGATCTTTCTCCAGATCTTTGAACACAGAGGTGATAGGAGAAAGTCATTAGGAGATAGCACCTCTGTGTAAGTCAGAACAGAGTCCGGGAAGATGCTCTTGAAATGGTGTCCACACTAATTCCTGCACACAATCAGTGCTTTGTCCGTTTTAACTCTATTGATGGTACTAGTGGTAAAAACTACCCATGGGGATTAAACACCTAGAAAACGATTCTTTGTTTCCCTCTCCCCCCTCTTCTGGCACCATATGTCACTGCTCTGTATGATCTATTTTTGGCATATAAAACAAGGATCAGGTACAGAATGGTGTAGAGGGAAAAAAGCAAACGTCAAATGCTGACAACCCATGGCAGAGCTCTAGTAATTTCAGAAAGTCAAAAGTCACCTGATTTTAGGCAGTAATATGCAAATTATACGAGGCTAGTAGGTAGCCCATTGCACAGGGTGCTGGGCCTGAAGTCAAGAAGATCTGAGTTCAGATATGACATAAGACACTAGCTATGTGACCCTGGGCAAGTCACTTAACATCAGCTTGCCTTAATCTATTAGAAAAGGAAATGGCAAACCATTCCAGTGTCTTTGCCAACATGGACATTATAGTCCCCAAAGCCACAAAGAGTTGGACACAACTGAATGACAGAACACAACAACAACATACAAATTATACATAACCACCATGAATTCAATTATGTATGATCATATATCAAAATTTTCTAATTTTTAGTTTAGAATCTATCAAAAATTTTCTAATTTCTACTTTTGAGTCTATCAAATTCAACTTCTTCACATTTCATAGCTGAGGAAATTGGGGTACTGAGAGGAATAAATGACTTCCACAGAGTCACATAGCTAATAAATGTCTGAGGTAGGATTCACACTCATACTTTCCTGACTCCAAATTCAGCACTCAAGCCACAATGTTGCTTAGCTGCCCCTGGTTTAACAGAAGAGTTCAGTGTCATAAGAACAAATAACGCTGTGTATTGATATCAATTTACACCAAATTTTAATTTGATTTAGAATTTCTCCAGCTCTTTTTCTTTTCTAGAGCAGGGCAGAAATCTGCTGATGTGTCTGTCATTTTTGTATGTGTCTTTCATTTCATAAGTTTCCAGTCCTTTGGATGAGGAAACTCCCCTTACCAATGAAGATTGGTGAATATTCTGTAACATTTTGCCTTAGAGCAGATGTTCTAAGTTCTTTTTGGCATGGACCCTTTAAGTTATCTGGAAAAGCCTTTTGGGTACTTTCTCAGAATAATGTTTTAAGTGCATCAAATAAAATTAATAAGACTACAAAGGCAATAAATTATATTGAAGTATAATTGTAGAAATATGTATTTAAAAACATTGCGGACCCTCAGATTAAAATCCATGACTTAGAATGTTCTCTGGATTTGTGAGGTTTGTCAACTTATTTAGTTGAGCTACATAAGCTCAAGAAACTGGAACCCGGACCTGGTAATTATCCCCAAAGCACTCTAATTCAAACCGTCTGATGACTGCCCAAATTGTTAGTATGAAAGGGTCATTTGGATTATCTGTGTCTACCAAGCAAGTGAATGTGGAATTTCCAAGCATTCATGTTAGAGTCTCTCTTTCACTCTGCTCTTGTTTCCGTGATTTCTGATCTGTTTCATACAATGACCTTTCAAGAACTTGATCTCTTTTAGCCTATTGCTTTTGCAGATGGAGTCTTTGAAGGAGTCAACTTGGTCAATGGGAAAAGTCCCTGCGCAGGGTTGCCATAGATCAAAATTAAGAAGGGAACCGATAGACTGTGTGGCCTGCACATGGAAGAGGCAAATGTGTTTTGCAGGGAGATGAGATGTGGTCCAGCTATTCAAGCTTCCAAAGGAGGGTTGAGAAATACTTCAAAATATATGGACTGTGAGGGGACAGAGTCAACAATCCGCAATTGTAAACTGAATAACAACTTCCAGAAAGGTTGTCATCACCAGCAGGAGGCTGAAGTGATCTGTGCAAGTAAGATCAGCAGCTCACTATGAATGGCTTTCTTCCCTACAAAAAAGGACCAGTGGAGCAGTATTTCCCAACCCAGACAATACCAGTGACTTGTAAAACCGCTAAATTCTTTTCTCCAAGTCATTGACCCTCTGAAATATGCAAGTCAGGGGGGGGTGAATTAGAAGTGGAGCTGAGAAGAGCAGGATTCAGGGAGGATCAGAAAAGCAATCATTTATTCTTTATTTTTTTGAATTTAACAAATATAGAATAAAAAGCAAAAGAATTAAAAAACAAATAAAAATAGAATAGAATAAGAGAATTATAGATGAAAATGTTGGTTTCTATTATGTATAGCTTGAAGCAGTCATTTTAAAAGTTTGTGTGATTTAAGATGACATTTTGATCGTGATAATTCTGTGGACCAGTGAAAATGTTCAAGGCTCAGGAATCAACAGTTTACATAGTACTTTATAATGTGAATTCACCTGTGGATCCAGAAAAAGAGAATCAAATTAGATTAAATCCAGAACCCATCTGATAGTGTGAATCATTCTATGCATATTTCCTGTTTTAGGAAATGCAAAGATCTATCTTAACTTTTGTATGGTACCTTCTTGTTCTGGACTAGGAGATTTCTACCTTTTGTTATGTTTTTTTGTGTTTGGCATTTACTCATTTGCCCATCAGAAAAAATTCACTTTTTTTGTAACTATAATGTAAAATAAATCACAATTCAAAGATGAGCAGAAAAGATAGGATGTAAAATCCAAATTTGATTGTTTTCTGAAAGTACATATGATGTGATCATTAAACTTTAAGTAGGAAAAAAAAACAAATATAGTGAGGTTACAATACTAAAATAGATGACATTTCATATCAATTCAATTATTCTTATTTTAAAATTAGGAACTTGTTGAATGCAAGATATTTTGCTAGGCATTTGGGACACACTTAGGAGATATGGCAATAATTTTTGGTAAAAAAGGGGAAGATGCTTTATCCCTCCCAAATTAGGAATTTATGTCTAGTTCATAATTTTTATTGATTCTTTGATTTAACGAATAGCAAAAACCAGGTTTTTTGTATTTAATGATTCTCAAAACTGGGAAATCATTGCTTTCGGGACAAGCCACTTATGATTTTTCTGCCCTACTTCTAATTTAAAGTGATGGCATCAGTAGAGAATGATGGGGTTGGGAAGAAATAATCAAGAAATTGGTGTTTGATAGAAGACATATTTTTCTAGACATTGACTTTAAAATTAGGAATAGTAGCCTCTTGGTTAGGGATAGCATTTATCTAATGAGATTTGGCGAAAACAAGTCTAAAATTTATTTTTTTAAGCTAGCATTTATGATTTTAAAATTTGTAGGGTTCTTTACAAATATTATCTCATTTGTCCTAAAATAAGTAGAGTTCTTTACAAATATCTCATTTATCCTATAATAACACTGGGTGATGGATGCTAATATTATCCCCATTTTATAGAGGAAACTGAGGCAGATAGATTAAGTGAATTGTCCAGGGTAATACATCTAGTAAGTGTATTAAGGTCAGTTTTGAACTTAGTTTTTTATGACTTCAAGTTCAGCATCCTTTCCACTGCAAATTAAGAAGAATTTCAGTCCAAAGAGAAGGGGAGGGAGGAAGCTGCTGATGTACACTTTTAAAAAAATTATTAAAAAACCCTCACCTTCTGTCTTAGAATCAACCCTGGCTATTGGTTCTAAGGCAGAAGAGCAGTAAGGGTTGGGCAATGGGGGTTAAGTGACTTGCCCAGGGTCATATAGCTGGGAAGTATCTGAGGCCAGATTTGAACCCAGGACCTCTCATCTCTGGGCCTGACTCTCAATCCACTGAGCCACCCAGCTGCCCCCCTGATGTACACTTTTGAAGGCAATTACAATACATGAAGTATACTATAGACACTTGGTCAAGTACTTGAAGAAGACTATTCTTTATCACTAAATGTTCTCTACTCAAGGGTGAAATCTACATTGATTTCACAAATCCCCATACTTTCAAGTAATAATACAGTTTCTCATTTCCATGGAACCCAGCTCACTCTCTGTTTTATGTGCTCTAGCTTGTTAATTAATTTTAAAGAGGAAATGATTATGGTGATAATTCTTTCTGTCTCTTCAAGGTTTCCATATTTTTTCTATTTAAGTCATTTTCAGACTCTGTGATCCCATATGTGGTTATTTTGGCAAAGATATTAGAGTGGCTTGCCATTCACTTTTCTGACTCGTTTTGCAAATGAAGAAACTGAGGTAAAAAGGTTAGATGAGTTGCTCAGGATCACATAGCTAGTAAGTCAGTGAAGTAAGTGGCTGAAGCTGGATTTGAACTCTTCCTGACTCCAGGTTGTACACTCTATCCAATGCATCCCCAAATTTCCAATTCTCTCTCTCTGTGTCTCTCTCTGTGTTTCTCTCTCCCCCTCTCTCCCTCCTTCTCTCTGTGTTTCCATCTCTCTGCCCTCTCCCTCATTCCCTCCTTACCCCCCTCTCTCTCCCTTCCCTACCATCTCTCTCTCTCTCTCTCTCTCTCTCTCTCTCTCTCTCTCTCTCTCTCTCTCTCTCTCTCTCTCTCTCTCTCTTTCCCACCATCCCCCTCATCTTTTCCCTCATTACATCTTTGTATTCAACTTCTCTTTGAACATCATATTTTTCTTTTGAGTAGTGTAAGTTCCTGGAGGTCAGAGATTGTCTCTTTTAGTCTCTGCTTACATTCTCTAGGGCAGAGCCACTGGGTTCTAGGGGGATTAGAAACTGTATTATTGCTTGAAATTAAGGGGATTGTGTGAAGTCAGTGTAGATTGCACCCTTGAGTAGAGAATGTTTGGGGGTAAAGAATAGTGTTATACTTAAATTGGGTTGCTTAATATTAGGTTAATTAAAGCCCAACACTTAAATTAGGTAAAGAATAGTGTATACTTAAATATTTGTAGAGTCAATTTAATTAACTAATTAATTAAAGTACTTAGTTATCCGATGAAGGGGTTTGCTACTGAGCAATTGCCATGAATTGAGTCAGTTTCTTACCTAAAGGACTCCTTTTCTACCCAGAACACATAGAGGTCCGGCTGATTGGAGGTGAACATCCCTGTGCAGGGCGCCTGGAAGTGAGAAGAGGTCTGACCTGGGGCACCGTCTGCGACTCTGACCTTGATCTTCAGACAGCCCATGTCATCTGTCAGGAATTACAGTGTGGAACAGTCATTTCCACTCCAGGAGGAGCACACTTTGAAGAGGGCACTGGCGTGGTATGGAGGGAGGTGTTCCAGTGCCTAGGGAATGAGTCTCTGCTGTTTCATTGTCCTGTAGGGCCAGAGAAGAAGGAGCCCTGCACACACGGTCACGATGTCGGGGTCATATGCTCAGGTGAGGCATCTCTCTAGGCTGGAATGAAGGAAGTTGACTCCATTTCTCCTTCTGCTCTATCTTTATCCACTGATTGGTTCATGTACTACTTTGCATTGTCCTCCAGGAACAAGTCTACTTTGTCCTTCTAACCTCATTGTGAGCTTTCTCAAAAGTAATTAAGCACAGGCCATGGGCAGAGGATTTTATCAGGTGCTGAAAACAAGGAAAAGTTGGATCTTCTGTTTTTTAGACTTCAGAGTATCTTTGTTGTTGATTCGTTTTCAGCCATGTCTGACTCTTTGTGACCCCTTTTGGGATTTTCTTGGTGTGATTTGCCATTTCTTCCCCAGTTCATTTTATAGCTGAGGAAACTGAGGCAAATAGGATTCAGGGATTTGCTTAGTTACACTATAATCCTGTGTCTGAGTAGGGTTTGGGGTCTTCCCAAATTTTTACTAATTATTTACTAAAACATAAAATGATCATTTCAACTTCATCCATACTGGGCAAGAAAGGATATTATTTATTATTAATAAAATACTGAGCATTTGCATAGCACTTTAAAATTTGCAGGGCATGTTTACATGTATCATCTCACTGGATACTCACAATTATTCCATGAGTAGGTGTTATTATTATCCTTATTTACAGATGGGGAAAGAGAGTTAGAGAGATTAAGTAAGCTGCCTGGGTCTAAACACCTACTAAGTGTCTGGGGCAGGATTTGAACTTGAGTTTTCCTGATTCCAAGTCAAGCTCTATCTTCTGTGTCATGTCTATGCAAAACAAGAATATCAATATATGGCAATTCAGATTGGATAGATTTTTATATCCCTTCTGCTTGTTGTAGTATCTGGCACATACTAGGTACTTAATAAATGTTTATTGATTGATCACATAGTTCAATGGGAACGTGATTGGGGATGGTGACTTTAAATGATCACTTATTGCAAATAGTAATAATATGGAAATAGGTTTTGAATAATGATATGTGTAAAACCCAGTGGAATTGCTCATTGCTATGGGAGGGGGATGGGTGGAGGGGAGGGAAAGAACATGAATCATGTAACCATGGAAAAATATTCTAAATTAATTAACTAACTAACTAAATTTATTTAAAAAATAAATGTTTATTGATTGAAAACATACATAAATTGGGAAGGACAATGATTAAATGGATGTCCTGGTTGTCATCCCCTAAATGGTTCTTAGCTTATAATATCCGTTCTTTAATGTGGAAACCATAGTTTCATACAGTAATCTAAGTAGGATCCATATGCCACATTTTAGAAGCAATATATTGGACCATTTTCTTTCCATCCCTAAAATACTTTCTGGTGCTTCAAGAAGTTCATCACTCATTGTTCCCCATGAAGTGTTCTATATGAAGTAAAGAACTAATGGGTACATCTCCAATGACAATGGATTTAATTCGCTAAATGCGTTATTGCCTAGGTGCTTTCTATGTGCGGTGATTCAAAGGACAAAACTCATTTCCCTTTCATTTATTTTTGGTATAAAATATAACCTGTTTTCTGTGATGTGACGACTGATGTTTCCCTCTCTTAGACACAGAGTCCTTTGCTGAAACTTGCCAGTCATTGGGTTCTCTTGCCATCTGTGGACAGATTGTCCATATGAAAAGTTCCTTTTTTGTCTCCTTAGAGTACAGGCTGGTAAATGGCAGCAGCAGATGTTCAGGGAGAGTGGAAGTCCAGGTGAAGGGGGTCTGGGCCCCACTCTGTGCCAGTCATTGGGATTTACAAGATGCCAATGTTCTCTGCCATCAGCTCAACTGTGGCCAAGCTGTGGCAGCTCCAGGAGGAGGCCATTTTGGGGAAGGAGAAGGCTTGATCTTGCCTGATGGATTTCATTGCACAGGGAAAGAATTTTACTTGTGGAACTGCCCAGTGAGTGTCCTGGGAGCACCTGTGTGTGCCTCAGGGAATGTGGCTGGAGCCATATGCTCAGGTGAGTGACAAGGCAGCCAGACATAGAGACAGACAGTGGGTACTGCCCATGGGAGACAAGTTAGGGGATGAAATATTGGAATGAACAAACAAATTCATAGGAGGAAATAGGATATGTAAGAAAGGGCATTAGATTTCCAGTCAAAAGATCTGGGTTGGAGTTGTGGTTCTATTATCTGTGTGGCCAGGGGCTAATTTCTTGCCTTCTCCAAGCTTCAATTATTGCATATGGATTTATTATTAATAAATTCTTAATTTTAGTTAATTAATTAACTTAATTAATTAAAAATGTGCATGCATTTTAATGAGAGATTTGGTCTAGGTGAACACCAATATCTAAATTTCAAAATTCCTCTATACCCTCTAGATCTACTCTGATCCAGGACAAATAATAATGGAGGAGCTGGCCTGATATAGAAATGTGAGCTTTTCCACATGCACAATTAGACTTAGAATCGAATTTTAAAAGTGATTTTATTTGTAGTTTCATTATATCATTCTTTATTCTCTGATACAGTTCATCAAAAGACCCATCCTATGGCAAGAGATAGCTTTTGTAGCTTTTGGAAACAGACTTGAAAGAGAAAAAATACCTGCTCTCTTCCCCCATTTTATTCAGTTCATCAGAATAAAAATATTCCCTAAAACTTTTTCTTGCTGACTTGTTTATTCATAATATGTTATAGTTGTTGTGGTTTAGTTACTTTTCAGTTGAATCTAACTCTTTGTGACCTCATTTTATGTTTTCTTGGCAAAGATACTAGAATGGTTTACTATTTTCTTGCCCTGTTCATTTTACAGATGAGGAAATTGAGGTAAACGGGGTAAAGTTTCCCAAGAGACTCACAGCTAGTAAGTTACCTAAGGCTAGATTTGAACTAAGGGAGATGAGTCTTCCATAATTCAGGACTGGCCCTCTATCTACTGTACCCCCTAGTTGCTCCAATATATTATAGAGGGTACCTCAAAAATCCCTAGTGTAATTTTTATGCTCAAGTAAATGTACATATAAAAATAACTCTGTCTTATTACCTAGAAAAAACACAGTAGAATAGGAAGAAAAAGTATTATCCTATTTTATAGATGAAGAAACTGAGTTTTATTGAGATGAAGTGACTTACCTTTCTTTGGTTTGTAAGGGAAAAAAAGACTTAATTATATAAAAGGTTGGACTGGATTATATTTAAAATAGGGTTTCCAGGAATTTAATTTATTCCAAAAAGATTTATTTACAATTTATTTACAAAATTTAGAAAGAGTGAAGTAAGAAAATCAGAGAGAGGATAGGGTAAGATTTCTAGCCTAAGCACTAAATAATTTAATCCTGGCCCCTGGCTCAACCTGGGCAGGGAGAGTTAGTCCTTAGCTGGCCTTGGCAAAGCCAAGGACCTGGGGGAGTCTCTTTCAAGAGAGTAGGTCTCTCCTGAGGCTAGTTTTTTCCCCCAGAAAATCCAGGAAATGAGTCAGCCTTTTCACTCATCATGTGTCAGTCCAAAGGAAGAGATTCAAGGACAGTATCACCAGGAATAGGGTCTCAGGTCCAGTCAGCAGATTCTTCTCCAGTCTCAACTCCAAAGAATGAAAAACTGCCTATCACAGGAAGTTCAACTCCAAGTAGAACTGCACTCAGGAAGTTGTCACATCCTTTTAAAGACACTTTCTTTTGCATCACTTCCTGTGTCTTCCCCTAATTTTACATCTACCAATAACAGTTGAAGCTTTGGTTTAGGACTGCCCAGGGGCAGTCAGTTTAATTCCAATTAGTCACTCACTATTGCACACATGGATCACAGACCTCCCCGATTCAAGTGTGAATGGGGTTTTTACACCTTTGGTAATTAAATATAAAAATGGGCAGATCTCCCCACTCAACTTTAAGAAGAGTGTTTAAACTTTCAGTGATTAAATCTAAAAATGGGCAGGGGATTTAATTTAATTTTCACAATCAGGGGAGAATTAATTTAATTTTCATAACCAGGGAAGAGTTAAATTTAATCTTCACAGATTATATAGGTAATATATTGTCTTAATCAGTAACTGAGCACATGTCTTTAGACTTTAATTTTTTGGTATACTTTGGTAACTGAGTCAAGGTCATTAAGCTACTGTTATATCTTGATTGGCCCCTCAAAATATAAAATGACCCAGTAGATTTTATTCTTAGAAATGATCTTTGCTTTCTGCTAACAATGAAGAGTTAGTGCTTATTCCTTCTTTCCTCTCCCTTCTCTTGCTTCCTGCATGCCCAACTTTCTAAGATGCTGAGGATTCTAGTAAATAATTCCCTATCAGAAAAGTCTAATCTGTTCCTTGTTCTCCAGGAAGGGCTTTCTACTCCTCCCCCCTGGATCTCTTTTCAGTATCTGCTGTAATTCTCATTTTACTAAACTTAGATTCTCTTCGCTTGAGGAATGGGCAGAGCCGTTGTGATGGAAAAGTAGAAATTTCCCTGCATGGAGTTTGGGGTCAAGTCCTGGATGCTGCTTGGGATCTCAGTGGTGCTGAGGTAGTGTGCAGGCAACTCCAATGTGGAAGAGCAGAGAGAGCCTTGAACCCTTCTGTACCCTCTCTCAGGGGAGGTCTTCTGGGCCTGAGCAGGGTGAGATGTGTTGGCAATGAGACCCAGCTGAGCCAGTGTAACATTTCCACATCTGCCTTGGCTCCAGTGAGGATCACTCAGGAAGCTGGTGTTGTCTGTTCAGGTGAATATCAATCCAGTAATTTAGAATATTTCCTGGCTTCTCATATTTTCTTAAAAATTCAATTAACTTTTTTCCAATTAACAAGCATTTATTGTTTCACACACCCACCTTTCCCTACCATTCCACTGAGAAGAAAAATGATACAAAGTCCCAGGAAAAAATTGTGTTCCTAGTCCAGTAAAACAAATCCCCACATCCTATATTGGCCAAAACACAATATAACATTCAAAATGATGGATTTTTCTGCATATTGAGTCTATTGACTATCTGTCAGGATGTGGGTAACACGATTCAGCTTCCTTTCTCTGGTTGGTCATTGCATTGATGACTTGCTAAGGTTTTCATATTTTTTTCAGAGTTCTTATTATTGTATAAACGTTTCCTTTTGTTCACTTCTTTCTACATCACTTCATACAAGTCTTCCCAGGATTCTGTGGAGCCATCCCTTTATTTCTTTATTTTTCTTTTTATTAAAACCCTTACATTCCATCTTAGAATCAATATTGTCTATTGGTTCTAAGGCAGAAGAGTGGTAAGGACTAGGCAATGGGGGTTAAATGATTTATCTAGTCACCTAACTAGGAAGTGGCTGAGGTCAGATTTGAACCCAGGACCTCCTGTCTCTAGGCCTGGCTCTCAATCAACTGAGCCACCCAGCTGTCCCCCATTCCTTCCTTTCAGATAGTACCATAGTAGGACATTCATATACTAAAATTTATTCAATCATTCAGCATTTGATGTTTCCTCTTTAATTGCTAATTCTCTGTCACCACACAAAAAGATGTTATAAATGTTTTTATACACTTTGGTCTTTTTCTTCTTTTAAAAATATCTATTTGGGGTATAGACTGAGTAGTAGTATTGTTGGGTCAAAGGATATATGGTGAGTTAAGTGACTTTTGGGGCACAGTCCCAAATTACTTTCCCAAATGATCATACTAGTGCAAAGCCCACAAGTAGTGAATTAATATACCTGTTTCTCCACAGTCTGTCCAGCACTTGTAATTTTCCTCTTTTTTTCCTTTTTGTTGAACTTTGCCAATCTGAGTTCTTTGATGTAAAACTTGAGAGATGCTTTAATTTGGTTTATATATTTCAATTTCTTTCATGACCTAACCTCTGATCTTTATGCTAAATTATGTTTTGTTTCTCAGAGAATAGAAGGATCCGCCTGGTGAATGGCACCGGCCGCTGTGCTGGGCGAGTAGAGATCTACCACAATGGCACCTGGGGCACCGTGTGTGATGATGCCTGGGACCTCTCTGATGCCAATGTGGTCTGCAGACAGCTGGGATGTGGCGTGGCCCTCAGTGCCATGGGATCTGCTCACTATGGGGCAGGGAATGGTCTCATTTGGCTGGATGAGGTGAGCTGCTCTGGGAATGAGTCTGAGCTGTGGCAGTGCCCATCCCAAGGCTGGGGCCAGCATGACTGCAGACACAAGGAGGATGCTGGTGTTCTCTGTTCAGGTCTGAATGTGGGTTCCTGGAATAGTTTGGGAATGAGTGACTTTTAGTTTATAACTTCTAATAATGCTAGCATTAAATTATTTTAATTTATCTTTGATGAATTCTGTAAAAAGGTAATGTCAGTCTCAGAATTTTTATTTCTAAAATATAAAAGTCATATAAAACTCATTGATCACCATAGCAAAGCAGGGTAGACCAGTACTCTTAGAGTTCTTAATTTTTATATTAATACCTCTATTTTCTCAGTTATTTAGGCTTCTGGGGGGGCTTGATATCGTTGTATTGACCCAACAGGACTGAGATCTCTATTTCATGTCTTTTCTGATAGTTCCAAGTATTTCCTCCTCTGTCAAGGACTTCCTTTGTTCTTCTGGAACAAAGATGCTACCAGGCCATATGGGCAGGTTCCCTACAATACAGCAGAGGTCATGGTTGAATCTCAGTGTCAAATGTTCCAAGCTTTCTTTCTCTTTGGGTCTTCTGGAATATTATTTTATTCAATATACATGGTGACTAGATGTCAATGAGACTATTTGGAGAGGAGGGCTAAGGCAGCAATTGCTCCTGATTTTAGTTTCCTTCCTCCATTCAGTAAAATGAGGGGTTTGAATTAGACAGTTATAGATTCTGCCCAGACTTACTACCATGTAATAATGAATAATGGTCAATATTTTCTAGTACTTTAAAGTTTGCTTTCTCTTTATTATCTTGGTTATTGTTATCAATATTTTACAGTCAAGGAAAGCAAGATTAAGATAGGTTAAGTGACTTAAACAGGTCATATAATTAGTGTCTAAGGCAGGATTAGAGTGTGGGTCTTCCTGACTCAAAGACCCATTTCTCTATCCATTATACTACCTTACTACTTCTGTAAGGATATTGTTTCATGTAACAATAATGTTAGAAGCCCAACATTGACCAGTGTCTCTTCTCCCTAGAGTTCACAGCTCTGAGACTCATCAGTGACACCTACAACTGTGCTGGGTGGTTGGAAGTTTTCTACAATGGAACCTGGGGATCTGTGTGTAGTAATTCCCTGAAGGATGTCTCCCTCAAAGTCATATGTAAACAGTTGGAGTGTGGAAATTCAGGTTGGCTGGATAATAAAAGAGGCCCCATGTGAGATCAAGGTTTATCTGGTTAGACAAAATTGAATGCCGTAAACACCATACGACGTCCCTGTGGCAGTGCTCATCAACTCCCTGGCATCCATACTCATGTTCCCAAGAAGATGAGGCCTGGATCACCTGTGCAGGTTTGATATTTTGTGTTCTCTGCACTGAATTTATGGGTTTACACTCAACCATTCATTTTATTTTATACCTGTGACCTCTTCTTGGCTACAGTCACATAACTTCACTTACAAGAGGACCCTGAGATCATTTGTCTGACTTTTACTTAAGCAGGAATACCATCTGCAACATACCTGACAAACGCCATTCAACTTTCACTTGAAGTGGTGTAGTGGTGAGAACTCACTACCTGTCAAGGCACATCTTTGTGTTCTTGGGCAATGCTAATTGTCAGGAAGTTTTTCTTCACATTGATTCAAAGTATGCTTTTCAGAAACTTTCATTCATTCCTTCTAGTATTCTCTTGGGGACAAAACCAAACAAGGCAAAATTCCATTTTATATGACAAACTTTCAAGTATTTGGAGGCATCTAATAAGGGTTTTTTCTCTATTCTAAACATTTTCAGTTTGTTCAAATGGATTTAAAATGTAATGGTTTATAATTCCCTTACAAACTGGGTAATCCCTCTTTATTTATCCTCCACCTTATCAATCAATCAGCAAACATTTAGTTAGCACATACTGTGTGCCAAATATTATGCTAGGCCATGCTAGGCCTTTGGAGTGAACCAAATCCACCTCTCAAGGAGTTTATCTGTGGAGACAAATTGAACATAGGGCTCTAGATATGATCTAATCAGAGCTTGAGACTGTCACCTTTCAGTGGAGGTCTTTGTCCTTGGTCCTGATATCTCCCAATACTTTATTCCTATAGGACACGCAAAGAAAAAAACAAATGAAAGTAGAGAGAGCTTCAACTGCTCAACCTCCCAAGAATGCACAGGTATTTGTTTATCTGCCCTTGTCTGTGAGTCTGTCTACTTCTCAGGGGATCTTGTTCTTTCAGCAACACCAGTGATTGCATTTTCAGAGATGAACAGGCTTCGTGTCAGGGACGGAGAGGATAGTTGCTCTGGGCGAGTGGAAATCTGGCATGGTGGCTCCTGGGGAATGGTGTGTGATGATTCCTGGGACCTGGAAGATGCTGAGGTTGTGTGCAGACAGTTGGGCTGTGGCTCAGCTGTATCAGCTTTGGGAGAGGCTGCCTTTGGACCAGGGACAGGGACTATTTGGCTGGATGAGGTGCGATGTAAGGGAACTGAAGTGTCTCTATGGGACTGTCCTGCAGAGCCCTGGGGACACAGTGACTGTGGTCACAAGGAAGATGCAGCTGTGAATTGCTCTGGTGAGTGGCAAGTTCCTGAGCAGAGTATGAATCGTGTACATGGTGGCCACAACAACAGATTTATAACTAGGGTGGGAGGGGGGAGCTTTTGTCCAAGGTGCTTACATTTTGGGTAGGTGCCTATATTAGCCTGCAAGGCTTTTATTTCCTGCTCTCTTTCTGTTTTACTCTAGCTGAACTTCTCTTGGTTAGACATTATCCTCAGTGAGAGGGGCTTCTTCCTTGGGCAATTTCCTTCTACTCTCAAATCTCCATGATCTTAGGCAATATCATCACACTCCTTTTCTTACTAGCTGCCAGTTTTTTAAGAATGTGACTAGATCCTAATTCAGCATCCCCATCTTTGGACTCCCCTTCCCTATTTCCCTAGATACAAAAATTTTGTTTTTACTTCTTCCATCACAAATGAAGCTGTGGGTTTCCATCTATTCACAGAACTATAAACTCAGGACAATAAATGGATCAATATTTGTAATGCATACACTGTGCCAAATACTGGGGATAAAAAGACACAAAAGATAGTTCCAGCCTTGAAAAAGCTTATAATTTATTAGGCAGAAAAATCCAAGTCAAGAATAACATGGATTAAAACATTAAAGGCAAAATTAAGTGACAGAATATTGTGTTAGGTTTCCATAAAATTCTCAAGAGAAAATGTCATAGACTTCTAAATTCAGTGACAGAATAGGGACAGACTGGGATGAGCTACTGACAAGATTTTAAGGAGGATAGACACCCTTTTAATATAATCATAAAAGTGGCAAAATTTAGCTTTTTATTTGTATTCAGTTTCTTTGGGCATGATTCCTATTCTCTCTAGAAGTGTAGGGGATTATGACTTAAGTTATAAGTACAACATTTTAATAAGTCTTAATATTGTAAACATCAGCACAGTAGTTTATAAAACTCAGGAGTTAAGGGTTTGAGACAAATGGACCCAAGAGAAGGTGCCCACAGTGAATCCAGTGGAGTCCCTCCTTTACTCTAGAAACAAATGTGTTTTGAGAAGCTGCTTAGGGAAGAAGTAGACAGGCACAGAAACACCATGTTGTTCTGCCAGTGATCTCTCTTGGTACTTTCTCATATTTCTTGAAAAAATTCTCATTGTATCTTCAGCCTGGTGTTGTCAAATTAATATTGAACTTGAAGCCAGTAGACCTGGAATCCAATGGTAGCTCAGACACCTATTGACTTTGACAATGACCAAGTTCCTTAATTTTTTCAAGTCTTAATTCTCCCCATCCCCACTAATAGGCAGACCTTGAATTAGTGATCACTCAAGTTGTGAGGAAACAGTTTTGTAACATATAAAGCATTGAATGAATGAGAGTTATTATTGTGATTATAATTATTATTATGAATTCTTTTCAAGTAGTGACCCAACAAAAGCAGAACATCTTGCATTATCTGTAAGAATCAATTGATGTTCTGATAAGAGGGATGTGAAAGCATTTGAGGGCATCCAGGCTTGTTGGCATCTGTAATTATGGTGAGGTCTATGAGGGTGTGGAGGAAGAATGAACTTGTATCCTTGGACTCTCTTGATTTCTCATTCCTTTAAAAGGTATCCTGTTATTTACTCAGAAGAGAATTATGCTTCCTGTTGTCATCAGTCTTGTCTTTGGAAGTCTTCTTTGCTTTATCTTAATATTTCTTGGAGCTTCTTTGTGGAACAAGAAAAGATCCTCCCAGGGTAAGTGGTTGGAAAGCACAGGATGAACTGGGTAATTTTAATAGCCAAGAAAAACGCCTTCTAGTGAAAGATATCTGGAATTTTACAAATTATGGTAAAATAGTGTCCAGAGCATAATGATGTAATGTTTAGCTTCAAGAACATGAAGTGTCTCTGATGATCTCATTCTCTCTCCAAATATTATGATTTTTATTTCATTCCTAAATTTTTGTAATTATTATGGAGAGCTGGGAAGACACTAGGATTCATGATTTCTATATCTTGAATTACTTTGGATATTTAGAAAAGGCATTTCTTTTTTCATGAGTCTATTAAACCTTCTTGGAAGTAAGATTATTTGCTTTGCAGAATGCATCTTAAAGCTTGTTTATGATTGACATATATTTGGAGGTCACTAAAAACCCAAAGATATGCTTTCATATTGTTTCCTGGATGAATTGGCTTTTACATTCACATAAAAGGCTTATCCTCTGGTTAAACCTGGTATTTCACTGATAAGATTTTTTGGCTTTGTATCACAGGTTTCTATAGCTAAGGAGTTTTAAAGATTTTTTTGGTCCACAGATATCTTTGGCGGTTTAGTAAAACCTAATAAAAACCTTCTTAGAATGATACTATAAAATAAAATACCCCAAACTAGAATGGAAACCAATTATTTTGAAATGAAGTTATCAAAATATCTGTAAAAATCACAAACAAACTGAAATGCATCAATGGCCCTATGACCCAAATTAAGAAATCTACTATGGGTGAATGTCATTTCCAGTGTGCTTTCTCCAGCCCATATTTCTCAAATAGGAATCAAAATCATTCAAAGTACATTGACAAGGAATTACATAATGGTTATGTGCATCAGAGCTGAAAGCAATAGATATTTTTATTGGGAATATGTAAGGAAAAGGCATGAAGCTTAACTAGAGATGCAAAAATCTCAGTCTTATAGAGGGGAACTAACTTGAACTACCTATCCAATAAACATCAGGAAGGATTACAATCTAGGTATTCTGATTCTAAATTCAGAGCTCTAACCATTATGCAGCACTGCTTCTCTGGAGGACTCAAGGCTGCTCTTGTCCAGTTTTGCTATATTTCAGCAGAGAATAGAATAAGAAAGAACCAGTAACTCAAAGGAAGAGAAAATTTATTCATGCAGAAGGTAGAACTTTTTAGGCTGGCAAGGTGATGAAAGATAGTTTCAGGAAGTTCTTGGAAACTCTCTCCTTGGTAGAGGGATATTAAGAGAGGGCAAACAATCATATAATTTAGAGTATATGTGTATATGTAAATATATAGTGCATATAAATGGATATACATATATAAACACATAATAAAAATACACACATAAATACACATGTGTGCTGGAGTCAGCTTGAATTGGTTTGTGGGATCCAATTGTTAAACTTTCACTCCTTGGAAATTAGCAAATGCCAGAACTAAGACTAATTTTCTGTTTTGTTGAGTGTCTAGACTTTGGGAAGTGTCAAGAGAAAATTTTAAGATACAGATTAAATTTTAAAGTATTTTGTTTGTGTATTTTTTGGAGACCTAGTTGTTAAATATTACCTGCATACCCTTCACACCTGAATATGAATAAATATGTACATATGTATAATATACATTTGGTATAAACATATGTTTACATGTATGTAAAAACATACATGTATATATGCATATAGGGGATACCTTCATTTTCTCTGTCTCTGTCTCTGCTCTTTCTTTTCCCCCACCTTACTTTCCTATGAACTATGAAGTTTTGGAATATTTTATCTTCATGTTTTTCCTTCAGATTCCAGATTGAATGCAAATTCTTCCCCAGAGGTCATCTATGAGGATGTTTCATGCATTGAATTGGGGGAGAAGCATGAAGAAATGGAAGAGGATGTTAGTAGTTTGCTAGAAGATCACTATGATGATGCTGAGGAAGGTGAGAATGACATCATCCGGGAGGAAGAAGAAGAGAAATAAAGGAAGGAGAAGAATATCTCTTACTCAGTTCTTGTTTACATTTCCATGTCCGTTTTTCTCTTCTGTACCTAGACAGAACTCCAGTTGACAGATATTATAGATAGAAAAGGGAAGCAAGAAACTCATTATTTTGGTAGGAAAAGCTTCTTATCAGTTATTTTGAGGAGTTCCTGCCTAAAAACTATATTCAGTCACTGTTTACATTAGAAAATTATAGTACGGAGGCAATAAGAGGATAAAAGGCCTTTCAATCAATGTTTCTCAGCAGCTTTAATTAAAGAAAATAATGAAAGGGTAGATGCTGGAATTCAGAAAATTTTATTTAATGGTTGACTGACTGTTAAAACAATATTAAATACAGGTAGTAGCAGTAGCCCAGACCTCCAAAAAATTACAAGTCTGTATGATATCAGCTCTTGGGGGCAGGTACAAAATCTTTGTTTTCTAGTAATGTCCTATGAAGTTTCATGGGGAAATTTTTTTCTTCTTTTTTCTTTAATGAGGTAACTCATTTTATTTTGCACAGATTGCATATTTCCACAGGATACATTCTCACCAAAGTTGTTTGAAAAAAAAATGACAAGTTTGTTCTTGGGAGTTTGGGCCTCCTGGCATCAAGGATGGTTTCTTTCCCTCGCAACTTTGGTCCTTAAGTGTGTGCAAGTTGATAACTTTTTCTGTTTTCACAATAATAGGGGTCTGGGCTTTGTGTTTTAACTGGCACTGAGACTTCAGAGATGTCCTCAGCTCTCCCACTATAGCACTAAGGAAGGGCGACTCTTCCAGTTGAGAATTTTTTTTTTATTGTACAGGAACTCTCCCATTGCCACAAAGACTGAAAGCACCAAGCCAGCTGGGTAATTTTCTAAACGTGGGTACACAATTTATATAAACTGAATCAATCTCTAAGTGGTAAAGAGTTAGGTTTCTTGTAGAGGGGCAAGTCCTACAATAAAGCCAGACCCCTGGTCAAGACCAGAAGACCCCAACCATTGTGAGAGGACTTCTTTCCTCCCCAAAGTATGAGACAAGTTTTTATACCAGTACAAAAATAGCCCAAGAAAATAGTCATACCCCTCCGAGAATAGAAACACTCAGAAGCAATTTTCATCGGTTACGTCAACTCGGAAGAACTTCTTATTGGTAAAAGAAATCATTTGACCATGACTTATGAGTCACTTGATAAATACAGGTGGAGCTGATCTTCCTGGGCTAGTTGATGCAAAAGATAAGAGTGGGTGGTGTGGGGTGGTACCTGGTTCTGAACCCAGGATCAGGCATGGTGACGCATAGTGGATCACACATTTCAAGACCATAATTATTGCTGAGGGTACATGATATAGATAGCAAATTTGAAAGTTAAGGTTGACAGCGAGGCTGACATTAAGGCCTATGTTAAAGCAGTTATTTACTCAATTCAAACCCTTAATACTTATACTAAAATAATTACAAAACTATTAATATCACTTATGATAGTGTTAATTACCTTATCTTAAAACCACAATTATGATTAACTCAAAACTATTTCAAACATTAAAATCTAATCCTCAGATAAGAGGGTAGGGGTTTTCTCACTCAAACAAGGCAGATGCCACCAATATTCTGAAATGTCAGAGCATTTTCTTCCTTACTCTTTTCCTCTGGACAGCCATTACCACACCGCCATTTCTCTTTCATCATATGAAGCTTGCCTTCTTCTTGGAGCTAAAGGATTGCTATCGTGATCTTATCTCAGGAAGGAGAACCCATGGCGTGTTAATGCCATAACTTTTGGACTCAATAAGGCCTCCAATCTGTGTCAGGGTACAGTTCTGCTGTGTGACAAACTCCCATGGTTGTTGACTCCATTAGGAAGGCGTAATCAGAGGTGAGAACACACTGGATATCATCTTCATTACTTTTCATGAGGACTGACTATCTCCTGCTACTCATAAAGGTCCACATTTTGTTGTAAGTGGAGGTTTTTTTTTAATTTCTGTGGAGAAGTCAGAGTCCCAGCCCAGGACAGTTTGGGTTGAAGTGGGCTGATCCATGTGGGCCAGAATGAAGCAGAAATTTTTTTCTTCTAAATACCATATTAAAATGAAGGATAGTAAAGTTGGTATGAATTGTTTGATGTACTTATTGATGAGACTAAAGGATTTTTGAAGTCATCTAGTATTTTTATCTCTTTTTATAAATAAGGAAAGTGAGCCCCAGGAAAGTTATGTAATTTTATTTTGGTCACACAGAAAATTTTAGGAAAGGCAAGATGTAGACCATTTCTCTTTTTATTGTACAATCCATATTCCAACAGTTCCCAAGAACAAGACTTAAATCTATTTGCCCATCTCTAATTTGGAGGAAAAGAAACTAACTTACTTATAGTGTGAAACTAGAGTGGTTTCCCTCACCTTTTTTAAAGTTTGATGCAAATAACATTTAAATACAACTGGTGCCTTGTTCTGGAAATTTGGAAAAATCCCATATCCTAAAGGTCTTATTAGTAGTAGACTAAGGTTTGGAGAATAGGTTACAGTTCTCAGAAGATTGTGACATTTTGTTCCAAATTATAAAGGTTATATTTAGAAAAGTAATGTATCAGAGTTGGGTAAAAAATTATCTTGTGCTATGTCTGATACAAAATTGGAACAAGATAAATAAATGCTAAAGTGAAATGCAAAAAAAAAGAGAATTATAGTACAATGAATTTGGGAGGGTTTCCCCCCTACTTTGACAATGATACATCTATTCATTTGCACAGCTAGGTGATATAGTGGATATAGTACCAGATCTGGAGTCAGGAAGCCTCATCTTCCTGAGTTCAGATCTGAACTCGACATTTGAAAGTTGTGTGACTTTGGACAAGTCATTTAATCCTGTTTGCCTCACTCCTCATGTATAAATTGAGCTGGAGAAAGAAATGGAAAATCACACCAGCATTTTTGCCAAGAATACCACAAATAGGATCATGAAGAGTTAGACATGACTGAAAAATGACTACAGAGCAACAGCCCAGCTTTTCATATATTCATCTATTTCTTATTGCTTCAAAGAATCATCTTTTTATCTGTACTCAAAATATTCATTAATGAAATTGGCTTTTAATTTTCTTTGGTTTTGCTTTTCCTGGCTTAGGTATCAAACATATTTGTGTCATAAAAGAATTTGGACTCCTTCTTTGCCTATTTTCCCAAATAGTTTTTATAGTATTGGGATTAATTGTTCTTTAAATGTTTGATAGAATTCATTTGTAGATCCATCTAGCCCTGAAGATTTTTTCTTAGGAAGTTCATTGATAGCTTGTTTAATTTCTTTTTCTGAGATGGGATTATTTAAGAATTCTATTTCCTTTTTTCTCAAGCTAGGAAACATATATTTTTGTAAATATTCATCTATTTCCCTTAGATTTTCAGATTTATTGGCATATATTTTTCAAAATCTCTCCTAATGTGGAGATGTGTCAAAATTGGGACACTAATACTTTGCTGGTGGAGTTGTGAACTGATCCAACCATTCTGGAGGGCAATTTGGAATTATGCTCCAATGGCTATAAAGCAATGCATACCCTTTGATTCACTGTATCCCAAAGAGATAAAAAGTGGGAAAGGATATTCTTGAACAAAAATATTTATAGCTGATCATTTTGTGGTGGCAAAATTTTGTATGCACTGCTCCAAATCTTTCCAGCACTAACAATGCCTCTCTGTTTTGATTATCCCATTAAAACTCAATGACACTAGGAGATCTGAATGAAGAATAAGTGTTGGTGGGCAAAGTCTGGAAAAAGACATTGATAGTAGAACATATACATATAGATTAAACCATGTTGATAAAGAAAGAGGGAAGGGAAGTGCAAAGAGCATGAAGAAAGACCATTGTACAGGAGTATGGGCAAAGGAGAAAGGGATCTGAGGGCTAAAGAGCAGTGAATAGGCACAGGGTAGAGAAAGAAGGGCACTGAGATAGGAGATAAGTGGGATGGAGACAGAAGAAAAGAGGGAAGGAAAAGACATTAAATAAAATTTCTTATACTTTTGAAACCAACATTATACACAGAGACAGATACACTGTGGCACAACTGAATGTAATGAACTTCTCTACTAGCAGCAATTCAATGATCCAGGACAATTCTGAGGGACTTATGAGAAAGAATGTTATCCATATCCCGCCCCCCCAAAAAAACAGTAGGAGTAGAAACACAGGAGAAAAACAACTGCTTGATCACATGGTCAATGGGAATATGATTGGAGATGTAGACTCTAATTGATCACCCTAATGCAATTATCAATAATATGGAAATAGGTCTTGACACATGTAAAACCCAGTGGAATTGGGTGTTGGCTATGGGAGGGGGTTGGGGGAAGGAAGGGAAAGAACATGAATCATGTAACCATGGACAAATATTCTAAATTAATTAATTAAATAACAATTTCCAAATTTAAAAAATAAAATAAAAATAATTTTGAAGCTATTATGAATAAAAGCAAGAGGGGCATGAATTTTTGGCAGAAAACTGAATTATATCTGGAGATAAAAGTAAGGTTGTTCTAAATAAAATGTGGTACAAGGCATGCAAAGGCTTAGGCTGAAGGCTCTGTCTGCTTCACCAAGCCTTCTCTGAACACATGTGGATAGAGCAATTAAAGGAGGTTATAGATATATGGCTAGGATAATTCAAATTGTAAAAGCTACAGAGCTTCCAGTGTCCTCCTCAAGAAATATGGGTCTCTACTGCTATCTAATGGGCATAACTCCTCTACATTTTGAGTGTCTTGTCCTTCTGGGTCCTTTTATTGATGTTATCTATGCTAGGTTTCTCTCTTGGCCTTGTGATTGGAAAGTTGCTTTCTGCTACCATCTTCTCGGCATCAGCCATTCAGTGTCTATAGGTCCATTTATCTATTCCAGGCCCACCTGCTGCTTTTTGGTATCTTCTATTTGGATGATGCCAATAGAAAGGCACTTCTTGTCAGGCAAGACTGAAGGCCCTTTTAAAGAATAGATAGTACTATGAACTGCCTGCTAGGCAGTCAAGAAAAAAGTGAGCAGAATGCATTGAGTAAAAGTCTATTCTTTTTCGACTGTCATTCTATTAATGCTAATTCTTGGCTCATGGCACTGGATAACTTTCTAACAGGGTTAAATCATTCTTTTAAAAACAAATTTAGGGGGTAGCTAGGTGACTCAGTGGGTTGATAGCCAGGCCTAGAGATGGGAAATCCTGGGTTCAAATCTGGCCTCAGACATTTTCCAGCTGTATGATCCTGAGTAAATCACATCATCCTGTTTGCTTCAGTTTCTTCATATGTAAACTGAGATAGAGTACTAGATGGCAAACCACTCCAATATCTGCCAAGAAAATCCCAAATTGGGTAGCAGAGTCAGACATTATTGAACAATGGCAAAATTCAGGTAGAACTACTAATCTTTGCCTCTCCTTCTTGCTACTGCCTTACTCTACATACCTACTAGTGACATTTGCATAACATATCCCTCAACACAAACTTTATTGCTCCCCCTTTGCTTTTATTTTGTTTAAGATTCCCCAAAATTTAACATAATCATTTGTTGTTTTAGAAAAGTTAAAATTTTCTTTCTAGAACAATGATGTTTGACTTGGAGGATTGTAAAATATTTAAAAAGTATATCAAAACCTGATCATTTTTTTCCTATCAATATATTTTTTTACATTCAGAGAATTCCATTTTTCTATGTATAATTCTTCTCCTCTTTTTAACAACTTTTGACAGAGGTGACAACAGAACCAGACATATGAGAAGCAGTGCCTGAGCTTAGGGAAATAGCTATAGTGGTCTTAGGTAGAATATAACATCCATATGTAGATGTATCCCATCCCACAATGGAAGTTTTGAAAAAGGATTCCATTCTATAGGAAAAAATTCCATTCTGTAGGAAATCTAAATTAACTTTGTTTAACATTTCTGTTTCCTTATTTAACTATTAGGTCCAAAACAAAATTGTGTCCATCTATATGGAGATAGAAGTTCTTGGGTATACAATCTTTGAAAGTTATAACACCTTCTCACTTTAAAATTTCAGGTTGGGTTCCACACTCCATAAGGATCAATGACCTGCCTTGGATGGAAGAAAGTGATCAGTCTGAGGTTGTTGAATATGATAACATTGAAATGAATGTTTTAAGAATGCCATCACAGTAAGACAGAATTCAAAATAAAAACTCTGTGGCTGAATATATTGCTCTCCTCCTCATTTAGGTATGACCATTTTGGGAGTGTAAAGACTAGAATTAATTATTGGTTTTCCCTTTCATGTACAGTAGGTATATTTTTTTCTTTAAAGATTGAATTCTTCAAGAACTTCCTGCCATTGTGGGGAGTTGATGACAGAGTTAGCTTGATTTTATCTTTGGAGACTTTTGAGAGCCCAATGTGGTACTTTGTGCACAGCAGAGTTAATGGGAAGACAATGAATATGGTGATAATATATGTATACATTAATTAATAACAATAACAAATGGACTATTGAGTAAACTAGGTATATAGTAAATTGTGAGCTTTCTGAGGATCACTTCGTTTTTGATTTTGTATCTCTAGTTTCTAACATATTGACTTATAAATAAGAGAAACTTAATAAATGTTTGTATGTTAACTGAATTCCATTGTCCCATCTTTATTGGGGGTAGATAATGGAATGAAGAAATTTGGTTTGAATAAAAAGGATGATGGGAAAGATGAAAACATTGAAAATTATTCTTGGACCCCCTGAGAGTAGTGTCTTCATTACTTGATCCCATTATTTGCAATCAAGTTTTAAGTCTGGCTGAAGAAGAGGAAGCATATTTACACATAAAGCACCTTAAACCCATAATTCCTAGGGAAACTGAAGATGCAAGAGATTAAAGAAGTAACAACTTTTTTCTTCAGCCTCTGTGATGGCTTCACAAAGTGATGTAGGTATGTGAGAGGCAGAAACTCTCAAGAGGGAGGGGAGGAAAATATCACTCTATATTTTCCCTTTATGCATGTGCATGTAGTGGGGTGTAAACTAGGATAATATTGGAAGTATGAACACCTTTGACCTACAAGGCTTTTTGCAGAAATTGCAGAACTTATCAGAAGGGATTTTTTCTTGATTCAATAATAACTCAAGGTGTTTTAATAACTTTTGTGGGGGGAGTGGGGCTCACCAATGGAAGAATTGCAATTCACTCCCAATTTGGATACTGACTGTTTTATGTAGACATATTAACCTTAACACAAATATTATGATCAAATAATATCCCTGTGTCACCTAGATGTATGCTTGATAAATATATTTGCAGCTGATGTGTGAAATACATTTAATTAGCTCAGAGATCCAGTCTCACAAAAATTCACAAGACATGGTTAGGTTCTCCAAATATACTTGTGGTATATTTGGTATATTTGGTATATTCTGAGTTATTATAGAGACTCTTTAATGAGATGTTCAAGCACTTGAAGAGTTTGTGCTCACAATCCACACAAGAAAAAAACAAATGTAAGAAGAATAACTATCTGTCAGACTAGGGCAAAAATCTGCCTGGAGAGTCCATTAAATCAGCCTGTCAATCTATATATCTTGAACATAGGGAAAAGGAGAAGATCCACTACTAAGAAGGAAAAAAACCATGATGGACTTCACATGGGAAACTGCAGTTCTTTATTTTTCTTTTCTTTTTTTGGGTATTTTCCTCAATTTTACTACTATTCTTAAATTTCTTTCTTTTTTCAGTTATATGTAGAAATGATTTTTGAAAATTGTTTTCTGACATTTTAGGATTCAGATATTTTCCCTCTAGCCCTCCCTTCACCATCACCCTCAAGTAGCAAATAGTTGGCTATAGATTATACTAGTGCTTTCATGCAACACATATTTCCATACTGCTCATGTCATGATAAAAAATACAAACCACACATATAAAAAAAAACTCATGAAGGAAATAAAATGGCAGATGGTATGCTGTGATCTTCAAGCTGATTGTAACTGTTCCTTTGAGTGTGGATAGTATTTTTCATCATGAATCCCTGGGGAAGATTTTGGAAACCTGCTTTGCTGATAATGGGTTAGTCTTTCACAATTGATTAGCATATAATATTTCTGATATTTCTACACTGTTTCCCTGGTTTTTCTCACTTCACTTGCAACAGTTCACATAAGTTTTTCTGGACAAATTTCATTTGTCATTTCTTATGGTTCAATAGTATCCCATTATAACTACATACTACAACTTTTTCTTCCATACCCCAAGGGGTGGCCAACTTCTTGGTTTCTGATTCTTTGCCAACACAAAAAAGCTGCTAAATATTTTGGTACAGGTAGGTACTTTTCATTTATCTCTGTTCTCTTTGAGATGTAGACCCAGTAATGGCACTTCTGGGTTAACTGCAGCTCTTTCAATGATTCTAAACTACTCTCTGAACTAAAGACTCGACTTTTTAATAATGATATCCTCCTAGTGTGGGCTTTTTAAAATAATAGACAAAAAAGAAAAAAAGCAGCTTTTGATGCATTTTTTACAACATTTGTGGACATTTCAAAACATCAATCCAAATAGAGTGATTCAATAAGCCAACTATTTTATATCTCTAAAACAACAAAGTAACTTTCAATCATTTTATTTGGATAAAAAAAGTGTCAGGGGAAAATATCAATGTTAATTTAGTGATATGTAGCACAAACATCACCAGCAAATATGTATCAAAAAGGCTGGAATGGGAAGGAAGGGAAGTGGTTTGAAACCCTGCCATGATTGCCTATGTTTTAGCTCTTCCCTCTCATTCAGGAATTTGTAACCATTTTTGCATTGTGGATACTTTTGGCAATTTGGCAAAATCTATGGATCCCTTCTCAGAATAATGTTTTAAAATGGAAAAGTAATATATATATATATATATATATATATATAGGGTTTAAGGAAACCAATTATACAGAAATTCTCTCTCTCTCAATTGATATATGCATGTCTGTAAATAGAGAGATGTCTGTTGATTTATCTATATATACTGATAGATGGATAAATACCTACATAAATGCAACTCCTTATCAGCCCCCCGTTAAGCACCCTTACTAATTCTATAGTGCATTGAGACGATGTAAAGAACAGCCTCTGTATCGTCAAAATTGCAGGTAATCCAAAAGGCTATAATAAAGAAGTGTAGCCAAGAGATATCATATTACCAGTGAAACCTACTACCCAAAAGTCATGTGTATCACTGAGAAAGGAAAATGGCCCACTTTGCAGTGAGAGCAAGGAACAAGAGATAAAGAACCTGGATGTGGTAGATCTATTGAGCTACAAGAAGGCCTCTAGTCTATTTAGTGTATGCTCTATAGCAGATTTATGTAAAATGTGGTTGAGTGAGGCAGAATGACAATAACCATAGTAACTAATATTTATATTGGTAGCAAAGTGGAACAGTGTATAGAGAAGCCTAGTCTGGAGTCAGGAAGTTCTGAGTTCAAATCAAATCTCATTCCAGGATGTTTGCCAAGAAAACCTCAAATGAGGTCATAAATGCATGGCTGAAAGGACTAGACAACAACAATATTTACATGATTTTGAATATATTGTCTGCTTTAAGCTTTACAACTACTCCATGATGCAGAAGCTATTATTACTCTCATTTTCCTGGTGATGAAATTAAGACTTAGAAAGTTTGTAACTTTCCCAGAATCACAAAACAAGTATGTGAGAGGCAAGATTCATATCCATTTTGCTCTGAACCAAATTCTAACACTATCTATTGTCCTGAAGGAGTTATTAGTTGTATTATTAAGGGGAATATTTATATCGTGGAGACCAGGGATTCATTAAAGTATTCCTAGTATTGGCTTCATTCTTTTTTTTGGGGGGGGGGCTTCTGGGGTTTATCTATTTACTTCTGTTGGATATCTCAAACTGCAACCCCAAGACATTTCAAGTTCAACATAGCTTCAAGGAAATTTCTTAATTTTCTCCAAAAATTTCTCCACTCATCTTCCCAACTTCTCAATTACTATACAAGGCATACTAGTCTATCACTGAGGTTCACAATCTGAGTGTCATTCTCTACTCCTCTTATCACACTCATCTCACTTGCCCATTATATTGTCCTTTATATCTTCACAACATCTCTGGTATATGTCTCTTATTCAGACAGCTGTTTTGTGATGTCCCACATCACTTTACTCTTAGGCTATCACAATAGCCTTCTGACTGAAGTTTCTGCCTCAAGTCTCCTCACTCCAGGCCATACTCCTCTTTACTGTCAAATTGATCTCAAAGTTCAGGTCCAACTGTGTCATCAGGCTACTTATAAAACTCCAGTGGATTCTTATTACCTTCAAGATCAAATATTAAATTCTCTATGTTCAGGTAATATAAGGAGATATAAGGAAGATAAGGTTATGTTCAGGTAAGATACTCTCCCAGGTCTTTTGATGTATCTCTCAAGGGACCAACAGTATGGAATTCAGAGTCCTGCATATTTTGTTGACTATAGCTAAGAAATAGAAAAAAAAATCAGTGGAATAGAAAAGGCATACAAGAAACAGTAGGAAAGATTACAGTAGCCTTGTATTTGAAAAAAAGTATAGGTCCAAGTTTTGGGGATAAGAATTCACCCTTAGGTAAAAATTGCTGGGACAATTGGAAAGTAATTTGGCAGAAATGAGATAAAGACCAATATCTAACACCACTCATTAAATTATCAAAAAGGATACATGAGCTAGACTCTAAAGGAAGTATAAGCAAATTAGAACAGGGAATATATTACCCATTATGTGTATGGATATGAGGAGAATTTATGAATTAATATGATGGAAACATTATATTTAAAATGGGTAATTTTGATTACATTAAATTAAAAAGATTTTGTACAAATAAACTAAGGTACCTGCTGTAGGTGGAGTCCAGCCTCACTCGTGACTCCAGGGTTCCTGACAGGTAGTGAACAATCAGTCAAAGTAAATAACAAATGGAAGACAGCTTAATCATTACAGCCAGTGGACTGCTTTACATCTGACAGCTGCTCCGCCATTCCTAGGCCTGGGGTTTATTTTTATACCCATTTTCTTGGCATACAAACACATTACCGAACACACATGTTCAAAGAGAGATAATTGGAAAAGTGATACATTAATTTTTAGTAAATCACTTGATTAACATTCTATATTTTGTATTGTGATTACAGACAGCATACAAGCTAAATGATTTTGTCACAGGTGGCTTAATTTTCTCATTACCCTGTGGGAAGTTTTGAGCTTACAAACAATCAAAGAAAATTACTTATTGATTTTAATAAAATGGAATAATAAATCAACAGTTCTTAAACGACAATTCAACAATCATATCATTGAGATTGAGGGGTACTGGGAACCCAATTCAAATTTAGTATTAGACTGGTCATTTCTCAGGTTTCTTACTAGGGAGTTTCCCACTGGCAAGTTACTGGTTTGTGAAGTTGAGTCACTGAAGCATATTGAAGTTTGATTTACTTGTACTTACTGTATGAGCCTCTATGATTGATTTGTGTGCTGGCTCCATGAGAAAGTTTTGGGCTTGGCCTGTAGCTGCGGTTTTGCCAGGAATTATGTACTTAAATAAAAGTTAACCCATGATAGTCTTTTGGGGTTGGGTTTAAGGGTCTGATCTTTTGTAGATGTTTTGGGGAATAAAGGTACATGTGTTTTGCTCTTGCATTATTTCTTTTGAGACTAGGGGGAATAATAATCATGTCAACTCATAGGTAATGGGCATTGATGAAAGAGGTCATGTAAAGGGGGGACTGGGTAGGCAATCACATCTTGCCAAAGACCACTCTATGGTCTCCCCAGCTACCACATGTGACTCTGTCAAGGCATCGTGGTCTGATGGCTCCCAGCAGCTATCTAAGATTAGAATGAAAGCAGAAAATTGGGGAGCTCTCAGCATTAGGAGGTTTTCCCCCACAACCAATCAAAATCTGTGTCTTGGGAACTTCCATCCAGCAACTCTAGTTCTGTTCCCTTATTTCTGACTGTCCATGAATAAATATTGAAACAGAATGATTACATACCTCTCAGATTTCTCCTGGAATGAACACTGCCACATACAGTAGTTACCTGACTGTGAACAAATTGTTAACCTCTTTTGCTTCTATTTTTGATTCTGTACAATGGAGAAAATAATAATAGCACTTGCCTCTCAGGGTCATTCTGAGAATCCAGTGAGAAAATGCCTACAAAGTGCTTCACAAATCTTCAGGTGCCATATAAGTGCTACTCAAGGCTTTTAGATATACCTACTTCCTTGACTGATTTTGGATGCATTCGATGTCCTTATTATATTTTTTTTGGTAGGCATAGATGGAGAGATACTAATTTCTCATTCATTTTAAAAGAAAAGATTCCATTTTTTAATAGGTGCAGAATCAGTCCTTGGGAGAGAAAATGACAACCAGTCTTTGGCATCCTCAGAACCTGGTTATGATGATGTGGACACTCCTGATACTGTGTTATCTCTGTGACACACACATGGAAGATCTTAGATTGGGAGGAACCCAGTCTTTAATTATCCTTGGTTGCTTTTTTTCTATCTTTTCATCATATACATTTCATGCTTTTCCTAGGATACTTTTAGAAAGTCCCTCCTGTCATATTTAAGAAGGCTTTCCTGAATCTCACCATTATTTCTTGATTCTCCATATCATTACCCTCAGTAACTTTTTATTTATTTTTTTGTAGATTATATATCCTATGCTTACTTCTCTATGAAAATGTTGTACCCTTAAAAATGAAAGTTATTTGAAAGTAGGGGCCATCGGGGTTTTTTTTAATCGCCAATGTACAGCAAAGTGCCTGATATATAGGACATGTTTAATAAATGATTTTTTATTTGTTTATTTTTTTTTTGTTCAATTTGAGCACTTCCTCTTCAGGGATCACTTGGGAGAAAGAAGGCACTGATTAGGTTCCTTTACTATGATGTTCGACCATGGGTTACATGAAGTGAGATATAAAGGGGTTCTAGCCAATGAAAAAGTAAGACTTGTGAGCGAAACAAGACCATTACAGGGTTTTCAGACAGCCTTCACATTATGCCAGAATGAGCAAATGAGATCACCCACCATTAGATGAGAGGGAGATAGATGTTAGGGCTTTTTTTCCAGGTCTGCAGGTAGGAGCAATGTTCAGGCATATCAGTAGATATTTATACCTTTGGTCAAATTTAGTGACTTGTTCCTGACTGCATTGAGTATGGTAACT
This sequence comes from Monodelphis domestica, assembly GCF_027887165.1. Classification (NCBI taxonomy): domain Eukaryota; kingdom Metazoa; phylum Chordata; class Mammalia; order Didelphimorphia; family Didelphidae; genus Monodelphis; species Monodelphis domestica. Next base: position 43,226,719 of record NC_077227.1, read on the forward strand.
GCAAGGACATGGAGAGAGTGAGAGTGAGAGAGACAGACAGACAGACACCAAATACAGGGGCAGGGAGAGACATAGAGAGATCCATCCAGGTCCTTATAGTCAGCACTTAGATAATCAAACCAGTGTAGCTTTGAAGTGGAACAGGTTGTACAAGACTTTAATCTTCAATTATCCACATATCCTAGACCAATAGAAAGGGAACTTTCGGATACTGAGTGATTGACTAATGCTAATGAGGATAAGAATTTGTATAGTGAAGAAATTGTAAACTCCCAGAGGGCATGGCCTCTGGTGGAATTTTTCCTTCCTCCCTCCCCTCCCTTCTCCTCTCTCTCTCTCTCTCTTTCTCTTTCTCTCTCTCTCTCTCTCTCTCTCTCTCTCTCTCTCTCTCTCTCTCTCTCTCTCTCTCTCTCTCTCTCTCTCTCTCTCTCTTTCTCTCTCTTTCTGTCTTTACTCCTTCCTTCCTTCCTTCCTTCCTTCCTTCCTTCCTTCCTTCTTTCCTTCCTTCCTTCCTTCCTTCCTTCCTTCCTTCCTTCCTTCCTTCCTTCCTTCCTTCCTTCCTTCCATGACAGAAGACACATATAATAAAAAACTTATGAAGGAAAAAAGTTAAAGATGGCATGCTTTCATCTGCAACCAGATTCCTCAAGTTCCATTTTTATCTTTGGATGATATTTTTTTTTTAACACGAGTCCCTCAGAATTATCTTGAGGTTTATTTTTCAGATAATGGTTTGGTACTTCACAATTGATCATAGTACAATATGTCTGTTACTGGATGTTCTGGTTCTGCTCATTTCACTTTGCATCAGTTCATATGTCTTTCCAAAATTTCTAGGTTTTTTTCTGAACTCATTCTGCTCATCATTTCTCATCATGCAATAATATTACAATTGTGTACCACAACTTCTTCATCCATTCCACAACTGATGGACATCCCCTCAGTTTCCAGTTCTTTGCCACCACAAAGAAAGCTGATGAGCTATTTTTTTTTGCAAGTAGGTCCTTCACCTCAATTCCAGAGCCTCCATTTTAAAGAAAGTTCTTTAGTCATCCTTGTTTTCATTCCTTTTCATTTTCCATGCATGATTCTCTAGACTTTATCCTCACTCCCCCTTTTCAGCTTCCTTTAATGTGTTATTTCCCCAGATTCAAATGTAAGCTCCTTGAGGACAGGAACTTCTTTCCTTTTTGCTACAATTTATGTTCTTAGAAGTTAACACAACATTTGGAACATAGTAAGAAATTTTGATGTTATGAACCCTGGGCCCTGGAGACAACAGCAGTACTAAATCTCCTGAAGGACTAGGAAGATGGCAGCTCAGTGAAGTACTGGAAAGAGTACTGGAGTCAGGTAGTTCCAAGTTCAAATACTGGCTCAGACATCTATTAGCTATGCAACCCTGGACAGCTCATTCAACCTTCTTCAACTTCCATTTCCTCATGTGTAAAAATTTTCATATTTGAGACAGTTAGGTAGCTCAGCAGACAAAGCATTGAGTCTAGATTTGGAAAGACTTGTATTCAAATCTAGCTTCAAATGACTTACTAGCTATGTGATCTTGGTCAAGTCACTTCACTGTTTACTTCAATTTTCTCAACTGTAAAATGGTATTAGTAATAGCTCCTCCCTCCCAGGGTTGCTATGAAGATCAATTGTAAAGTGATTAATGCAGTGCCTTGCACAAAGTGGGAGCTATATGAATGTTATCATTGCTATTACTAACAATATAATTTTTAGTTAAAATACCTCATGGTTCAGCACAAACTTAAGGATGATATAAATTAAATCAGTTGCATAGTGAACATAGTGAACTCTTGATCAAACCTTTATTATCTGTGGCTTAAAAAGTCATCAGTCTCTTTAATATTTACATGAAAATCAGAAGCTACACAAGAAGTTGTTGAATATTTTTTTTGAACCTCACTATTGAATGTATAAAGGAACCTTAAGGATTGCCATGTCTTTATACGGTTCTACAGATTGAATTGATGAGACAGGAGTTGATTTCTCTGGAGGGTTAACTCTATGTGATTTTATGTCTTGTGCTGTTGTACACAATGTTTTATTTTCTTAGGTGTACCAGAGGAAGTTGTGGTCTGTCTTAGCTTAACATTTCTATTCCTTTTGGATTTCTCTTCATTCTGTTTCCTGTTGATTTCTTGTAGTTGTATCCTGTAGTGGTTTCTAGGCTAGAGCTTACCAAGAGTGGTTTTGCAAGAGTAAGGTCTTCTCATGTAATAACACCTGACTCCATCCTGGCTGGCTACTGCCACATTTCATAGGAGACACAGTTAAGCAAGTAGCTGGATTCTCCCTTCTGATGAGAAATATCAAAGCCCCAGGTAAAGAATGGAAGGTTTTCTTCATTGTCATGGGATCTGCCTCAGAGGTCACCTAGTCCATCTCCTGTCTGAATCAACATCCCGGAGAAAGGATCCTTCATATCCTTCTTGAAGGACTTCAGTGACAGAGAAGTAGTTACTCCATTCAGGCTCCATACTCCATTTTAGAAGAGCTTCAGTTGTTGGGAAGTTTCCCCTTATGTAGGGCACCTTAATGTCTGGGAGATTTAGTGCTTCTCAGACTTACAAACAAAAGGCAGAAATTTTTAAAAAGTGGATTTGGCAATTGGCTCCCCAGTATTCACTAAGCATTTTTCATTCTTGTCTTCCCTACTCCTTCTACATGGCAAGACTGAGAGAATATTGAAAGACAGGAGGTCCTGGATTCAAATCCACCCTCAGATATTTCCTAGCTGTGTGACTCTGGGCAAATCCCTAGCCCTTTGGTGCTCTTTGGCCTTGAAACCAATACACAGCATTGATTGTAACATGGAAGGTAAGGGTTTAAAAAAGAGAGAGGGGTTGAAGAAGATGTGCATATAAGTATTTAATAATGGCTTTCTGAAAAAAAATGCATGCATGACCCATCTTTTAAATTTAACCTGGAATATCAGCCTGTTTTCAATCACTCTCTTAAGTCCAGGAAGTCAACAGAACATTGTCAAGCCCTGATTTATAGCATTTATTGATTTTTAAGGTATTGAAAATATATAAGGTACTGAAAATATTTGAGCAGGCAATAGCAAACCTCTGGTCAGGTAACCAGCAATACCTCAGATCCATGATATCTTTTGTAGATTGTTGGGTGCAGTTCTATCCAAAATATTTTTAAGGGAAGGTAAATTTATAGTCACTGGATGCTAAATGAGACATTTTGACTTTAAATCTGGTAAGAGGCTTGGGACATCGACTTCAATCCTACTAGCAGAGAGAAGTGAGTTCAAAAAGACAGACTAGATATGTATGTGCTCTCATTAGCTGCCAGGTTGTCCAATGTTCTTTAAAAAATTAATCCCAGAGACCTAAGATTCCTGGAGATGATAGTATTTTTTTTTTCTATTGAGGGCAAAATATAGTTAGAAGTTTTTTCATTGCCTGATGACTCGATGTGTGAGGGCTTGCCTTTTTATTCCCTTAACAACCTAAAAATAAGCTCTGGGCTATACACTAAGAAATGAAATGGCAGAATTGATCCTTCCTTTTATGAGGAACAGTTGGGAGACTTTGGACCAGGTCCAAAAAATGTAGTCATGTTACATATTAAATTATGACTGCTGTGAATTTATTTTAGGGTGCCTTATTTAAACTTGTTATGATCATTCTTATAATTTGAATAGAGAAATATTTACATATTTATTGCTTAGAAGTATTAAAATATTTTTACCACTCGGAATCTCACCACCATCCTCCCTGTCCACTGTAAAGTATGGAACTCTCAATTTTCCTATAAAAAATGGAAACCTGAGAAGCTATCATTGGAGCTACCTCCTTATGACACATTCTAGACACAGGCTTAAAGGACTACAAACTTTCAGCAAGGCTACAAAATATATCCTTTAGTAAATATCATTTGAATATCTAAATCTAGTTCACAGAAGAGTAGTCAATTCTAAACTGTGTAACCTCCAATTTTTATTTGCCATTTTACTTGGAAAAATAGATTCACTCACTATTTGCTATTCATGATGGCTCTTTGTGCAACTAGCATTTTGTGGGAAAGAGTTAAGCTTGGGTAATGCCCACTTTTTGAGGGATAGTTCTGAACATATGTACCCATGGATCAGCAATAGTTTGGATGTCATATACGTATATAATTCTAGTAGGTAGCCCCTTGGAGACTAGAGCAATAAACACTTCAACAGTTTGAACGAGTTATTTCTGTGAGTTCTAAAAATCTTAAGATGAGGATATAGTTGCTACATTTAGGGGGAAAGTTATCTCCAAATGAGTGATTAAGTGTTGTATTAATATATAAAATAAGGAGGGGAAAGACTCATTTGCAAGATTTCGTTATTCATTCATTTTTCAGTCATTTCTGCTTCTGTGACCCCATTTGGGGTTTTCTTGGCAGAAGTACTGGAAGGGGTTGCCATTTCCTTTTCCAGATTATTCCAGCAAATAGGGTTGTTATTTTCCCAGGGTCAAACAATAAAAGTGTCCAAGGTCAGATTTGAACTTGGGGAGAGGAGTCTTCCCAATTCCAGGGCTGGTACTCTATCCATTGTGCCACTTAACTGCCTTGATTTAGGTGGCTGTAATGAGAACTGGTCAGTAGGAAGCTGTAGAGATAAAAAGGTTACAGGGATTGAATAGTTGGAAGGCAGTGCTTATTGGGAAATAGAGGTGATGTGGTGTCCAACAGAAAAAAAGATTCAATAAAATCTGGGCAATGACATCACCAAAAGGTTTCAGATGGCCTAAAGAAGCAAAAAATGAATTGCCATTCTGTGCATGTGTCCTCTTCATACATGTAGCATTCCTGTGAATTCCTCTTTCATACAAATACCCTGACCATACAAGTTCCTTCAGTATGTAACTCACACATATTCCCTAGGTATGATCCATTTCCATGCTTTGTGAGCACTTGTATCTTTACCAACCTAAAGAATCTTTACCAACCCAAGGTTTATGGGATGGCTGAATCAAGGTACAAGGCTGACATTCATTGCCCCCTCCTTCCCTGATCCTCTGGAAAAGAGTGGAGATGATGTTAAATCTCAAAGACTGCAATTGAAATGGTTTCTGTGTTTATGTTCTTCTGAAAGCTCTTTGGAAAGGGCTTGCCTCATTGAAATCAGAAAACTAGCTGGGTTAGATTAATCCTTAGTTCCAGATTTCTGTATTGCCAGACTAACATATTTGGAATAGTTTTCTGCTACCATCATCTGTGAGTTCCTTAATCATGATTATAATGCCCAAACCTATGTCTCTATGGAGGGTCTGTTGTTGAAATTGTCTAGTTTTCCCTTTGGATCATAAACTCTTTGAGGGTAGGACCGTGTCTTCACAGCGTTGTAAGAAAAAACAAACAAACTTGTCTTTCAATCATTAGTTTCTTCAAAATTATGTGAAGAAATCAGATTTTTTTCTCTAGGAAGGAATTGCAATAACAGATGATTTTAGCTTGAAAAAGCAATGATACAAAAACATATTTGGAAATTTTTGACATGGAATTACTTAAAAAAAAATCTTCCAGTAAATTCCCCGAGAAGCACATTTAGCCAGTGTTTCTGGATTAGACTCAAAGTCTAGTTAAAGTGTAGTCAAAGACAGAAAAACTCCCCCACCCAATGTTTGGTCTCAGTTTTCAAACCTAAACCAATTAAGGACAGTTTATGAGTTCCTATCTTAGTACTATAATTTTTCTTTTATCATTCTATGATATCAGTTTCAAATACAGGAACCCACGAAGAAATTCTCTAACTGTAGAACTTTGTTTATTTCATGAAGATGAAGCAGCAAAGCTTGAACTTAATTAATCCTTCAGGAGTTTTTAGGGGAAGGTCTTTGGAGAATATTTCCCATATGACCTCAATAAAAATACAAAGGGCTGGTCATTCTGGGATGATTTCAGCTATTTTTATTTTGAAGGCCAAAATAAGAAAGGAAAGGGGTAGAGGAAAAGCCATATTAATTATATCACATCCTACCATTTCCAACATTTTAAGAAGGTTGTTTCTTTTTCTTTTGAGAAGGTAAGTTTCTTGTTTGTAGGGATTAAAGGATTGGATGAAATCTTTTATTTTAATAGTGACATGAACGTTTGATTTGGAATGGGAAGACCTGAATTCAAATCCTATCTTTGATGTCAATGACCCATATTATTTTAGACAAGACATTTAGATTCTCTGTGTATAACTTTCCTCATCTATAAAAGGGATGAAAGGTTGGACCAGAAGGATTGAAGTCCTTTCTAGCTTGAGACCTATGATCTCATAACCATTCCATTTGTTTATGTTTTATGGTTGAAGAACAATAAAAAGTAGCAACCCTTTGGATTTGTTTTTATCAGAATTATATGAAAAATATTTGTGTCTGTAAAATGATTTTTTAAGCTCCAAGTCCCTCTACCATAAATGATTAATCTCCAGCCACATCTACCACTCATTATACAACCAATATCTGTACTTGATCACAGGAAGAAATGAGAGAAACCCTAGTACAATGTGGTTTGGGTTTTTAATATAAACCATGGAAGGTCATAACCAACAGCAATTCCTGTACCACTCTTTTAAAAGTCTGCCAATTCAACAAGAGACCTCCTTGTATTTCCTGTAGAAATCTGGTGCAACTGAGATTTGAGTTCTTTTCTAATAGCAGCTGCTGATCTAAGGAGCCACAGTTACTTTTCTCAGAATTTATAATTCCCAAGTAGAAGGAGGATATCATCATAGGATCATAGATCTAGAACAAGAAGGAATCTGAAAGACCCCCTAGTCAAATCTCCTATTTTACAGATGAGGAAACCAAGGTCTAAGAAGAGAAAGTGAGTTACCCATTGCCATACAGACAGGAAGAGGCAGAGATGCAATTTGAACCCAGGCTCTCTGACTCCAAAGTAATTGGACTCTCTTTTGTACAAGAATAGGAATGAATGAGCAATAAGCAAATTCAGGGGTGGTCTTAGAAGCTTTATTTTCCTCTTGTTGATGGTGGTATGTTCCAATTTGAAGAGAGGAGATTGTCATCGATGGTGTGATACTGACATTCACTAGTTCACAAATCCATTGCTTCCCCAAAGTTTGGCTGTTTAGAACTTGGACAAAAACTTTCCACTAGTGGTCAAGTTACCCAAAGTGGTCAGATTTCCAGGTCAGTGCAAAAAAGCCTCTTTAGCCTGTCACACATAAGTGATAACTATGCCTTCAACTTATTCTTAAAGGACAATAAGAACAAAATCATAATTCATAACCATGTTTCCATGGAAGTTCCAGGATTCTAGTATCAGGATGATATGCCCTCTCTGTCCTTCCCTGAATGCAAAGGGTAGTAGTCTCAGTCCAAAATGTATTTGTTGTGGTGGAAAGGACATTAGATTTAGAATTAGAGGACCTGAATTCACTGCTAATCTTGTTAATTTGTGCTCAAACAAATCTTTTGGACTTCAAGTTTCCTCTTTTGGAAAATGAAAAGGATAGACTATTGGGAGTATCCTACAGTAAATAAGCTTTAAAAAATCTTGATACCTATATTGAATAGGACTGACCCATTATAGAACTCTATGTATTTTATTTTATGCACTGAAAATCATTACTCCAAGAAGGGGTCCATAAATTCCATTAGAAACTGCCAGAGTTCTGGGTCCTAAAAAAGCTTAAGGACCATTGGATTTCTAAGCTTCCTTCCAGCTCGAATATTGATTAATTTGGGGGCAGACTAGTGATTCAGTGGATTGAGAACCAGTTTTGGATACAGGCGATCCTGGGTTCAAATCTGACCTTAGAGAGTTCCTAGTTGTGTAATTCTGGGTAAGTCACTTAACCCCCATTGTCTAGTCCTTACTGCTTTTCTGCCTTGGAACCAATACACAGTATTGATTCTAAGATGGAAAGTAAGGGTTTTAATAAAATAAAATTTGATTATGACTCTGATGAATGTATTTAAGACAAGACTTTTAGCTAAATAGCATTTAGTTCATGAGAGTAGGAAATAGGAAGGGAAGGGGCATGGGTCTTCAGTGACTTGAATTCATCTGCAATTTCTATCATCCCAGGCAATTGCTTGAGTACTCTGAGAGATTGACTTGTCCATTGTCCTATAACTAATGTGTATGGCAGAAATGGGACTCTAAAGAAGGTCTGTAGGACTCGAATCTGGCCCTTTACTGACTGTAATGTGCTCTGTTTCAGGTCCTCTTCTATTCTTTTATTTCAAGGTAGCAGGGATGAATCTTCCTTCTTTCCTTTCCATAAGTACCACAGATTGCTTCCGGTGAGGGCTTCCTTTTCATATTCCCAGGCTCAGGATGATGAATTCCTCTGAAGGTTTTCTAAGATCTTTTTGAGTAGTAGAGGAAGGGGAAATAAGCAAGGAGAGAAATGACTCGCCCTCTCCCACACCTAGTCTTTCCAGTTCATTTTGACATCTAGATCATATACAAACGATTTTGTATATGAAAGATTTCATCAATAATGTCCATTCTAATAAGGAAGCAAAGGAATGTGCATAAAAAACCTAGAATAAAAAGCAGAATAATATAAGCATATATAAAAGACACACAAAGATGATGAAAGCTTTCATTCTGGAGCTGATTATTCTGGAACTGGCAGAAATCAGGGCAGGCTTCATGGAAGTGTAATCTGAGGTGGTCCTTGAAGGACAGGCAGGCTTTTAACAAACAGAGATAGGAGAGAGGTAAAGGATGGTATTTTAGGCACAAGTTAATAGCATGTGAAATAATAATGGCTGCTCATAGGAGTGGAGGCATCCTTCCATTCACTTTGAAACCAGGGGGCGGGGGAGACACAACCTGGAAATGGTTAAGTTCAAGAGATCCTTTCCTCAGCAAAGAAGACTTATTCAGTCTAATAGGACCAATATGAAGAAATTAGGAGAACATCCCAAATAGAATTTCCATTTTCAAGCCACTCTTCTTAGGCACTGTTGGGGAGAGGGGATGATGTTGGGAATATCTGTAATTCCTTAATTATCACTAATAATAGTTAACATATTCATATGTTTTAAGGTTTGAAAAATGCTTTACAAATATTATCACATTTTATCCTTGGCTCTATCCTGGGAAATGGTTATTATTTCTATTTTGCAGATTAGAAAATTGAGGCAAACAAAATAAGTGACTTGCCCAGGGTCACAAAGCTTGTAATTTTTCTGAAGACAGATTTGAACCCAGATCTTTCTGACTCCAAGTCCAGAGCACTATCCATCTCATCATCTAGCTGCCTGGAAAAATTAAAAGCAAACAAAGAAACAAAAAATTTGGAAGAAGAGGGCCCAGATTTAGGTCATGACTTCAGACCTTTGGAAAAGTCATTCTATAGTGGATGTCAGTCAGTCAACAAATATTTACTAAGAACCCACTACATTTTAGATATTGTTAAGTATTATATTTGGAGATTCAAAGAATGGGGCTAGTCAGTTCCTACTCTTAAAGAGTTCATAGCCCAATGAGGGGTTCAACATGTAAAAATGATGTACAAATAAGTTATAGAGAGAAGAAATTGGAGAAAATTAACAGAGAGGAATGGATGTAGTCAAAAGTGGGCTATGTAGGAAATAAAAATCCTAGGTTCAAGTCTAGACTTATATTATTTAGTTATGAGACTTTGAGCAAGATCTCCATTTCTTCATCTGTAAAATGGGAACCCAAATAGCATCTACATCCCAGAATTGCTGTGCAGGTCAAACGAGATAATATGAGTGATATATATATATATATATATATATATATTTATATAATAGCAGAGATCTGTAGTAAGATGGTTAACAGCTGGATTTGGATATATTCTTTACCTGGTTTATGGTATGGGAGGGGGAATTTGTTTAATTAAAAAAAGGAACTTAGAATAAAATTTTGCTCTATAGCATTTAAAGTCTTGTGGAGATGCCAACTGTTATGAGTGTATTGAGGGTCTGCCCCCCATCCATACCTACTATAAGCTTCTGAAGGGCATGTCTCAGACTTGAATGCTTTACAGACATCTCAGGGAGGTTGGTGGTGCAGTGGATAGAGCCCTGGAGTCTGGAAGGCACTCCTTTCTGAGCTCAAATTGGCCCCCAGAAGCTAACTGTAAGTAGGATGTGACTCAACAATAGTGACACAATCTCAGCATCTCGTATCCTACGTGCGTTTTGAATTTAGTACATTATTCCTAGATAATATGAGAAAGTACCAAAAATATAGTTTTGACTTGGAGTTGCTATGATTAATTTAAACCTCTGAAGTCCATACAGTTTCTCCTTCCCTTCCCCTTTCTTTGGCTGGGGCTACCTAGGAAGAGGGAAGAGAGGGACAATTGTTGCTCTGAGGGTTTTTTGGGGGGTAGTTTATGGGATTGAAGAAATTCTTATGAGTGAAAGCTAAAAGAAATTAATATTAAATCTTTTGCAAATGACCTAGATTTATATGGTATTTTAAGGTATTTAAAATACATTGTTCTAGATAATCCTATGAGATAAATAATGCAATTATTATGATATTTGTTTTGCTGTTGCAGAAAAAAGGGCTCAGAGAGGAAAAATAACTTACCCAAGGTCACTTAGCTGGCATAGGTCAGAGGTTAAACTCAAGCCCCAAACATTGGACTCTAAAGCCTGAATCCTTTTCATGATAAAAGGGGACCAACAAGATAGTGAAGACACACTCTTTGCCCTTAATGAGATTAATAATAATAATAACTAGCATGTATATGGCATCTAGGTAGCACAGTGGATAGTATACCTGGTTTGGAGTCAAGAAGACCTGAGTTCAAAGCTATTCTGCAACACTAGCTGTGGGACCCTGAGCAAATCACTTACCCTCGTTTGCTTCAGTTTCCCCATCTGTAAAATGAGCTGGAAAAGGAAATAGCAGTTTCTCTGTCAAGAAAACCCCCAGTAGGGTCAAAAAGAGCTAGAAATGACTAATTGATAAAAAAACAAGAACCAAAATTTAGCATTTAATGTTTATCAAGCACTTTACAAAGAACATCTCATTGGATCCTTGAAACAAATTTGGAGATAGATGCTACTGTTAGCCCCATTTTACATTTGAGATAAATGAGGAAGGCAGAGGTTAAATGACTTGCCCAGAGCTGCATAGCTAGAAAGTTGAATGAGTCTGGATTTGAACTCAAGTCTAGGACCAGTGTTTTATCTATTACCTCATCTAGCTGCCTTCTGAGGAATAAATTAATGGAAACAAAATATATACTGTGTGTGGAAGAAGAAAAGCGAGAGGATAAAGAAAGGAGGAGTTTGGGAAAGGTCAGTGACTGCTGGGAAAGGAACTGAACCTCTTGATGGTCTTATTTGGGCCATGGATCAATGCTAGTATTTTTTTAAGTAAGTGATTTGAATTGCTGACAACTATGATTTCTAACTGGGTCTGGAAAACCCCTCTAGAATTAATTTTTTTTTTCAGATTTAATTCAAACCACTCTCATGTCTCTGCTCAAGCTCTGCTGAATCATCTAGTATGTTGCAAGGGAGTCTCTACTGGGTCAGACTTGCTCTGGCTGATTCAAGAGAGGAATCTCCGGGTCAAATGGCACTGAGCAACCAAACACTGGTGGCAGAGTTTGTTCTACAGGGTTTTTCAGAGATACCTCAACTCCAGCCCTTCCTGTTTACCGCTTTCCTTCTTCTTTACCTCATGGCCCTCACTGGCAACCTGGTCATTGTCATGGCCATATGTCTGGACTCAAATCTCCATACTCCCATGTATTTTTTCCTTGCTAACTTGGCTATCATAGACATAGGCTGCACATCTACAGTTTTGCCCAAGTTGCTGGAGAACCTTGTTGTGGAGAAGAAATCCATCTCCTTTAATGGCTGCATGACCCAGTTATACTTCTTCTCTTGGTTTTTGGGGACTGAGCTCCTTCTCTTCACAGCCATGGCTTACGACAGGTATGTGGCCATCTGCCATCCCTTACATTATAGTGCCATGATGAACAAGATGGTTTGTACATTCTTAGTGGGCAGTGTATGGACTACTGGCACTCTCAGCTCATCACTACAAACTGGCCTGATGGTACGATTAACCTTCTGTGGTCCTAATCAAATTAATCATTTTCTGTGTGAAGTCCCTACTTTGCTGTTGCTCTCTTGTACTTCCACGTATCTGAATGACATAATGATAGTCATTGCAGATATATACTTTGGGGTGGTCAGTTTTGTGCTCACCATGGTGTCCTATGGCTTCATCATCTCCAATATCCTGAAGATCCGCACCACAGAGGGGAAGAAGAAAGCCTTCTCTACCTGCTCCTCCCACCTCATCGTGGTCACCATATATTACACCACAATCACATACACATACATGCTTCCAGGCTCCAGTTCTTCAATGGATAATGGCAAGGTGGTGGCTCTCTTGTACACCACAGTCAGTCCCACCTTAAACCCCCTTATCTACACACTGAGGAATAAGGATTTCAAAACAGCCCTCAAAAAATTATTTCCCTCTGTTTTATAAATAATTAGAATTGACCAAGATGGCTTCCTTGGAATGTTATTTCTAAACACTCCTATGAAATCTAGATACAAGACAAAATTATTTTAATAATGTCTTTATTCAAACTGATAGAATGCTGCTTCTTGTTAATGCTCCTTTTCTTGTAAATTCTCTTTTCATTGGAGGCCCTTCATAAACCAGCATCTCCTCTTCCAAAACCTTTCAAGACTTCTCATGCCTTACTTCCCACCAAACACTCTTTGATGTAATAATACTTGCTGCTCCATGAATAAGCACTCCATATTTTGGATCTGGGTATTATCACATGCTCTCTCCTTCATTTCTGTTTTCTGACTTAACTGGCTTCCTTTATGTCTCAACTAAAATTTTGCCATTTGGAGAGATCTTTCCCAATCCCCCTTAATTCTAATGCCTTCCTTCTATTAGTTATTTCATTTTTATCCCGTACATGGCTTATTTGTTCATATTTATTTGATTGCTTTCCCCCTTCATTAAACTGTGAAGTCCTAGAGGGTAGGGAGTGCCATTTGAATATTTTTGTATCCCTATTGCTTAGTACAGAGTCTGGCACATAGTAGGCTTTTAGTAAATGTTTATTGGCTCGTAAACTTGGCATGTTCTTCTTGGATGCTTAACCAATACCTTCAAATGAAACAATATCACTACCTCCATGTAGGAAATCACAGGAAAGCTTATCATGGCTATCTAAAAGTTAAGTGTATTGACTTGAGAGGTAATGAATTCCTGATCTCTGGAGGTCTTCCAGTAGAGGTTTGATAACCTCTTGGAAGGGATAGTACAGAGTAGGTTCTGACCCTAGAGATGGGGTAGATTGAATGGCCTCTGATTTCATCAATTTAATTTCTGAATCTATTCCTTTTCCTACCCTGACAGAAGAGTGATTCTTTAAAAATTGTATTTCATCATGAGTTATTGTCTTGTGTTATCTACATTTTCCAATATATATTTCTTCCACTACTTCTAAAAAGTTAACATCTTTTATGGGAGAATTTAAAAAGGAGAAAAAATCTCTATAAACACTTTGTAAGGTCTGACATTATACAGTTACACATTTATATATTTTCCCCAACTCTGCAAAGTAGGGGATGAGATGCTTTTCTGTATTCCTTATTTTGGTTATGGGATTGATCATTAAAATTTCTTTAAAATGTTTTAATTACTGTCTTTATTTCACATCAACAAACTATTCCATGGTATTCCTAGCTGTTTTTCTTCCAGAGAGTCATCCTGTATAACAAATAATATTTTTTGGGAAAAAAGGAAAATTCAGGTTAAAAGATCATAAAAATATATGAAAATATGTGCAAATCACATTTATGGGCCTCCATCCTCTGCAAATGAGTGGATCTACATATATTCTCAGATCTCTTCTTTTGAACTTATGCTTATTATTCATCATTTCATAACATAACTACTATTTTTCATTTTTATTTTTTGCTACCATTTATATTTTAAAATATATAACAATAATATGTAACACAAAATAATATAACACATTTTAAACAGATGTGTAATAAATATGCTTATTGAAGGGAAATATTCTTACATTAGTTATGTCCAAAAATCTCTCTTATTCTTTTTTCCCCTTTTCCAGCTAAAAAGAGAGATAGAATAAAATAGGTTGTACATATATTATCATGAACCACATATCTGCCTGTTAGTCATATTGTGGAACAGGACACATATTCTTTAAACTAGAGAAAAATTCACTTAGAAAATAATGTAAAGAATGGCTTATTTCAATCTGCATTCTGACTCACTTCCTTCCCTGGTGGTGGATAGCCTTTCTCTCTAAATATCTATCATATATAGCTTATCTAATATTTTATTGATCTCCTTAGAATCTTATTTATTTTATTAAATTTATCCAGTTATGATAAGGGAAGGCAAATCCTTCACTACTATAGTTTTGTTTTCTATTTCCACCTTTAACTCCTATAGTTTTTTTTTAAATTCTGATGTTATTAAATTTGTTGCATATATGTTTAGTATTGATAATGTTTCATTATCTATGTAGTTTATCTCTTTTAATTAGATATATTGCAGCTTTAAACTTACCTAAAATCATTATTGCCATACCTGCTTTAATTTTTTTGTCAGTTGAAGCATAATATATTATTCTCCATCCTTCTATTTTTACTTCATGTATGTTTCTCATTTTAAATGTGCATTTTTGAAACAGTATATTGTTGAGTTTGAGCTTATAATCTATTCTGTTATCCATTTCCATTTTATGGGTGAATTCATGCCATTCACATTCAAAGCTGTAATTATTAGTTGTATATTTCGCTCCCTTCTATTTTTCTTCTTATTTTTACTTCCTGTCTCTCTTATCTTATTCCTCCTCAGAAATCTAATTTCCTCTAACCACTACCTCCCTAATCCCTACTTGTTCTTTGATATCACCTTTATTTTTCTCACCAACCTTCTAAGATTGCCTCCTTTTCCTCCTCCCCTTATCTTCCTTGTTGTTAACCTATTTGCCCTTCTATAAGTTTTTCCCTTATCACTCTCTCACCTTCTTATTTCTTAATATAAATGATCCCAATAACGCCTATAATTTCCTCCCTTGTCTTAATTGCTTGACCACTTTTTAAAATCCATATAACCTTCTACAATTCCCTCTTATCTCCTTATAAGTTAAGAAAAAAATTACTCTTCTATTTGTATGTATTATTCCCTCTTTTACCCAAATCTGATGAGAATAAGTTTCTAGTATTAACCTTCTTCTATTCCCTCCCTTCTTTCCTTGTAACATTTCTTTTATTCATTCCTTTATTATATGAGATAATTATTCCAATTTATCCCTCCTCATCCAATTAAAAAAATTAATTCATTCTATTTATTGAATTTTATCTTGAAGCTTCTATCTATAAATGTTCTTTCAAACCACTCAATTATATCATTCTTAAAGTTTAAACATATTTTCCCTGAAGCGAAATAAACATTGTGACCTTGCTAAATCCTTATATTGGTCTTTCATGTTATCTTATGTTTTTACTCATTCTGGTATATCAAATTTTCCGTTCAGTTATAGTCTTTTCTTCAAGAATATTTGAAAGTCTTTTATTTCTTTAAAAATACCATTCTTTTCTTGTATAATAACATTCAGCTTGACTGTGTAGATTATTTTTAGTTGTTCATCTAGCTCCTTTACTGTTTGAAATGTATTCCATACCCTTCATTGTTTTAATATAGCAGCTTCCAACACTTACGTTATCTTTATAATATCTCTACAGTATTTTAATTGTTTCTTTTTTAGTCCCTTATAGTATTTTTCTACTCAACCTGGGAGTTTCAAAACTTAACTCTAATATTCCAATGACTTTTCCTGTTGGGATCACTTTCACGTGGTTATTGATTAATTTTTTCAAGTTCTATTTTAAATCTTCTACTTCCAAAACTTCAGGGCAATTTTATTTAATAATTTCTTGAAGGATATTGTTTAAACTTCCTTTTTATTATAATATAATATTATCTCTTCTTAAAAAAAACCTTACATTCCATCTTAGAATCAGCATTGTGTATTGGTTCTAAGACAGAAGAGCAGTAAGGGCTAGGCAATGGGGATTAAGTGACTTGCCCAGGGTCACACAGCTAGGAAGTGTCTGAGGCCAGATTTAATCCCAGGACCTCCTGTCTCTAGGGGTGGCTCTCAATCCACTGAGCCACCCAGCTGCCCCCAATATTATCGCTTCTCATTCAATTTTACAGGTCAGTTGTTTTTTTGTAATAAGATAGTTCCTATCTTTTTCCACTTTTAATTTAAGTTAAATTATTTCTTGTGTTAAGAAGTTGTCAGGTTCCCCTTGCCTAATTCTAATTTTTAATGAATTGTCTTCTTTGGTGAGTTTTTGGATTTTTTTCCAATTGGTTTTTCTTTCTTTCAAAATATTCTATATCTTTTTTTGTTTTCTAATTTTTCCTCAACATCTCTCATTTGGTTTTCAAAAGTTTAAAAAATCTTCTAAGAATTCTTTTTGCCTGTGAACATTTTCCATTAAAGTTTAAGAAGCATATGTTTTAATTTAACTGTCTTCCGAATTGAATTCTGATATATATATATATATATATATATATATATATATATATATATATATATATATTTATTTATTTATTTCCAAAGAAGTCATCTCTGGTTTTCTTCTTTGTCTTTTGTTTACCCATTTTTTAATTTTTAATTTTTAGTGGCCTATTCCTTGTAAATTTAATGTCAGTGTCAGATTCTTCTCCTTCCTTTCTCCCTCTTCCTCTCCCTCTCCCATTCTCTTTCTCTCTCTGTGTGTATGTGTGTGTTTGTGTGTGTGTATGTGTGTGTGTATGTATGGTAATGTTTCAGGGTTTAATTTGTTGTTATTTCCTGAGCTCTCTAAGAATGTTTGATCATTTGGTTCCTTTAATTTCTATATTACAATATTCTCAATGATGCTATCACTTTCAACACTCCTACTCTGTGGTTTCTTCTCACCCTTCTTGTCCAACAATTAGGAACTCCATTTTCCCAGGGTTCACTCATTTTTGTATTCTCTTCTACTCTTCTGTAGTCATAGTTTGATAGTGAGCACATATAAGTCTTGATGTCTTATCTTAATCAGCCACCTAACAATCAGTTGAACCTGAGGCTTTGGCTGTTAATTTAGTTATTAGACAATTATTTAGAGTCCTCCCAGCTACTTCTCAAGTTGTCTAACATTGGGAATTTATTTCTCCCTGACTCCTGACCACTTTTGCTACATTAAGGTTCACTCAGAGGCACTATTTTTAAATATTTTGGGAGAATTTGGAGAATGAGTTAATCTTTGGTCCTAATCCACCATCTTCCCAGAATGTAATAGGAAATATTAACTTTTGATTTTTTTTGATGGTCGTTCCATTTTCATTGTTGTGGATATTGTGTATATTGTTCCCTCGACTTAGCTGATTTCTCTCTGCCTCAAGTCATGACACTCTTTCTATGATTTTTTATAATAAAATTTCTTATACTATAGTAATAATACATTACACTCATGCAACATAATTTATTTACCCATGTCTGCTTGATGGAGATCCACTTTGATTCTAGTTCTTTGCTCTCACAAAAGTACTAATATATATTTATATGTATCTATATCTATATATCTCAACATACTTTCCTTACATGGTCTCAGTTCATCTGTCTTCCCATTCTTTTCTGTATTCCTCATATTTACTGTTACAACATTATAAAATTCCAATACATTTATGCACCATGTTGAGTTTAGTAATTCTCCAATAAGCATCCATTTAATTGACTTTAGTTTTTTTACATGTATTACTGAAAGTGTTGCTATAAATATAAATATATTTTGATGGGGGAAATAAATTAAAGAAAGAATGGGAAAGAGGTTTTGCCTCAAGCTAAATACTGACAAACACCATTAAAAACATGAGTCATTGGATTACCATTTCTATTCCTTAGGCTTGTTCTAAGGATTCCAGTGATGGAATATTATATGATGCTAGGGTTCAATTCTAATGCAAGGGTTGCCCACATGTCAGAGATCTAAGTTATGATAAATGCTTCCTAGATCTCAACTGCAATCCCATGTCACATGTCCTCATGAGCTAAGCGTTCTGAACTAGAGGAAGCTATTTTTGTACCACCCCAGCCCCATGTAGAGTGAAGCCATCTGGCCCACTGCTAGCCCCAGGTCTCCCATGTGCCATTTTTATTCAATGGCTAATACTTCTCTACCATGGGCAAGCTTACACATCCAACACAATCTTATCTTCACACAGACTTCATGTGGCAAAGTTTTCTGCTAATACATCTGATCTGGTACTAGTCATCCCTGAGACCCTTTACTCCTCCCAATCCAAACTGAGCCTTGAATGACAGGCTGTGCTTGAAGTTAATAAGCAGGCCAAAACTGAAAAGACTGAAGGAGATCAACAAAGCTTAGCCTACTTTGTTCTGATATCAAACAAAAAGGAACATATTATAGTAATTGGTCTGAATTTAGGAAAAGACACAAAGAAAAGGCAACCAAGGAACTGATAAAATAATGAGAAATAAACAATTATGAAAAGGATCCAAAATAATGAATAAGTACTACTATAGGAAAGAAATCAATGTCCCAGAAACAGTAGAATAGGTGAAATATGGTCCAGAAAGAATTAAATAAGAAATAAAGGAAATCTAATTTGAAGTTAAAACTCTCAAAAAAGAATTTGGTTAATTCAAACAACCTTCTAAAGAATTTAGAACAAAGGAGAGATTGCCTTGAATCAGTTTATTCTTAGCCAAAGAGATCAACAGATTTGCAATGCAGATATTTTGGGATAAAGTCAAAGGATAAGAATATTGGGAACCCCACCCCCCATGAATTTTCCACATGCCAAGGAAACTGAAGTGGGAGATACGAGGACAAAGATATAATATACTTTCACAATCTCTGCCCTACTCAGCTTTCATGGTATGTTTCTTATCATCCACTAACATTCCTTCAGAAATCAGCTATATCTGTTAATTTTTTTCAACACATGAGGATGAAGTTCACCTAGTCAAGGAAACTTGACTTCACTAGGACCTCCACATGCTCTTCTTCTCTAATATCCTTACATATCTTATGATTCAATTACCTACTGGTGCCTCTTCTCCCCATCAGACTTTTCTGGTACAAATATCATTTCTGTTAGAAGAAACCAATGCAAAATATAAGTTCAATAGCTCTACATTTATTCACTTTTGGTTATACTATCCCATCCACTCAAATTCTGTCATATCTCTTACCAGGATCTCTTCTTTTCCCCAATATAGCTAATAAAGAAACAGAACATGCCCTTTCTCTTTTTCTTTGCTTTTTTTTGAAAGTTTAGTTTATTCTAAGATCTTGCTACTGTTCTAATAGGCCCATGCCACATTTTGTTAAAGAAAATGTGTCATCTCTAATCTTCATTCTTCTTCACATATATTTTTAATAATTAAAATTTGTTTAAATCCTTTTCTTCTGTCTTAGAATCAAACTGTGTATTGGTTCTGAGGCAGAAGAGTAGTAAGGGTTAGGAAATGGGAATTAAGTGACTTTACCATGCTCATGTAACTAGGAAGTATGTGAATTCAGATTTGAACTCAGAACCTACTGTCTCTAATTCAGATTCTCAATCCACTTAACCAACTAGTAGTCTATAAAGTTTTGAGAACTTTGACATCTCAAAGCTGAAAAATGTTATCCAATATATGTTATGTTCACTTCCCATGTGCTTACCTTATTTTCTGATGACCAGTAATTTGAAGTGATTGGGAAGACATTTTCAAACTCAGTAGGATTTCTTTATTTTTCTTGGGGACATAATGGCTCTTAATTTGGAATTCTCATTGTAGGGCTGTTTTGGTTTATACTCACAAACATTGCATAAAATAACCAAGTGACAGATAAAATCCTGCTTCATGTTGACAACATGAAATATTTTATATTGACTTTATCTTGATACAATAAAACCAAGTTTATAATGTCGTTGTTTGCCTCTCCATGTAAAATCCAAGAGCCATTCTTTCCTTTGGTTGTATTGAAAGAATAAAAGAGGCCAAGGGAACAGAGAAAAGACAACCAAATATGGCAGTTAAGAGATTATTAATAACTTTAAAGAGAATTTTCAGTTGAACCCTGAGAGTGTAAAGCTGAGAAATGAGAGGAAAGGAAATCAAGGGAAAGAATGAATAAAGTTTTTTTTTCTTCTAGCAGTTGACTGAGAAAAGGAAGAGCTTTTGTGTGATGAATCATTAAACTACAACAATCCCACTAAGACCATCTGTCAAATCTCCTTATGGACTGATGCATTGTGACACTGAAATAATAGATTAGCAAGATTTGTATTGACCAGATATAGTGTTTATATATGCTCTGGTACTTCAAAAAGGCTTAAAGATATTCCTGAATTTTTTACTTCTTAAATTGAATGTTCCCTCCCTCTCTCAGTTCCTTTTTTAATGATTCATATTCTCATTCCATATCTAATACAATTAGTTGAACTTTACATTTCCTTCCAGCTGTGAATCTATAATCCAAAAAATGAGCAGCAAAAAGACAACTAGGAGTAATGTCAGAAGCTCTGGGTTTTTAAAGCAATTCTGTTACTAATTTCTTTTATTTCACTGCACAGATTATTTCACTTTCCAGAAACTTTTTCTTCCTATATACTATGAGGATGTTGAACTCTATCTTTCTAAGGATCCCTTTCATATCTAATGTTTGATGAAGGCCTCTGTGAATTTTTCCCCAAGAGCTATTAAAGCCATTTGTTTGTCCTTGTAGTAATGGTGATACAAACGTCACTGTCTAATTAATCCTTCAGATACTGTCTGTGGAACTAGATGTGCAGATTCCCATAAGAATACTGTCAATCTAACTCCTTCAGATCCTTCCTGACTCTCTCCCTTAAAAACTGCCCCATCGTTTACTTATTTGAAGACAACTGTGAAAGTGGTAAGAATGTCTAGTGTCATTTGTACTTAGATGTCATAGCAAATATATATACTAATGCCTTTCCTCCAACTTTCCCATGGAAAGTATTCAATTTTTGGCATCCAGGATAAGAGAAGGTAAGAGAAATTGGTAGACTCAATAGTATTTATGTAAGAGTAAGTACTGAGGAAAATTTCATGTATATTTGATTTTGTGAAATTTTCTGCTTAAAAATGAACAAATTAAGTGGGGACTGAAATTTAGGAAATCTGGGTTTTAATCCTAGGTAATGGCGCTAACTCACTTGGTATCTTTGAGAAGATCAACTGACTTTTCTGAATTTCAGTTTCCTAATTTCTAAAGCAAATAACTGGGTTAGATGACCTCTAAGATTCCTTCCAATTTTAATATTCTTTGGTTAAATATATGGTATTTTTCATTTGATGGTGAAAGTAGAACAATCATTGTCAGAATCACCATTTCTCAACAGGTAGATTCATAACTGGTGATTGTTATAAAATGATAGAATATGCCTATCCAAACATTCTTTTACTGTTTGTCATTATGTATGTACGTATTATGATGCATGATCTTAGCTAAGTCAGTATCTCTACCCTTCAATTTTCTCAGCTGTAAAATGTGAGAGTTGAAGCAGATGCTACCTATTATTTCCCCTAATTCTCATGTCCTATGATTGCCCTTATTGGTATAGTAATGTCTATTTATCTAGACTTGGCACTATACTCACTGCCCAGAGGGTCCTCTCACAAAGACTGGGCACAAGACTGATCAGGGAGATTGCCCAAGTGGAAACATACTTCTGGAGGACCTTGAACAATGCTGATAGAAAACTCATATTTCCAGATGAAGATGTCAGGTACAGAATCTTTACTGGAAGCATGTTCCACTACATACACCTTGTTTTAGTTGTATATGCCCTGCTCAACTACTTTTTGGATGAATTAGGCTTTTTCTCTCAAAACACAGCCAGAGTTATTCCCTCATGGGGTCTTTGCACTATCTCCTCTATTTTAAATTGGAAGAGCACAGTTTTTCTTCCATGAAATCTTGTTTACTCCACTTGGGCATAAACTATGGAACTCAACATTTTATTTGTTCCTTTCCTGGGCAGTGTTCTATTGCAGACTTTTAAAGCATTTGCACCCATTAATTTTCTACACATCTCTACTATTACTGGAACTTCCCCAGGGTCAATAACTGAAGTTTATTCATCTTTCAATCATTCTACTGCATTAGTTTGTGGTGCTGATTTTAAGAGGCATTTTAGAGTTGTCTGAGGGAAGTATGTTGGCGAGGCAGTCCAGGTTTAGCACAGAGTATCTAGATGGGATAGTCCTTCTGTCTTTTCAGATCAATCAGCACACATCAGCTCAATAGTGTTGAAGAACCCATTGAGCAGTTATGTGCATCCCCATAGACAAGGGAACACAATGAGGCTCAGAGAATTGATTTGCTCAAGTACTCCAACAAAGGAGGTTTCAAGAGTAAGAATTTTCCACTTGAATTATACTATCCAGGGTACTGGAGCTTGGTATAGTTTTCTATGGGCTCCCAACAGTTGTTTTTTTTTTTTAAACCCTTACCTTCTGTCTTAGAATCAATACTGTGTATTGGTTCTAAGGCAGAAAAGTGGTAAGGGCTAGGCAACGGTGGGGGGGGGGGGGTTAAGTGACTTGTGCAGGGTCACACAGCTAGGAAGTGTCTGAGGCCAGATTTGAACCTAGGACCTCCTGTCTCTACTCCAGATTCTCAATCCACTGAACCAACTAGCTTCCCTTCTCAAGAGTTTTTTTTAAGAATATTCTTCTGGGGAAGTGAGCTTCTTTAGTAATAACATCTAAGTCTTAAAGATTCTCTCTTCAAAACACTTGAAATCAGGTCACTGCAGGCCTTAGTTTCTTGTCTTAGAATAGATGAGTCAATTTGAATATGCTGAAGGTTTTCTACATCTGAGTGCATTAGGCTTCAGAATGGGCACACTCACATTGGCATATTTCGAGTGGAAATGTACAGGGACCTTGTATCCCTACTGTCTTTGTGTTTAATTTCTTTGGCAAAGAGAGAGAATGCTAGGGAGCACTGTTTCAGTGCAGGAATGGCTATGATTATCTTGAAATACTAATAGCAATGTGGAAGTTCTCCTTAGACTTGGATTTCAGCATTAAAATAAAGCCGTCCTTTGATAGGAGCTGTCATCCATCCCTGCTGCTTTGGAAAGGTTAGTGGGAAAACAACACTGGTAGTTTTCCAGTGGTAACTTGGTTCCAGTTTAACCAGTGGTAACCTGGTTAAATGATCTTCTTTAGTCCAGGGAGACGAGAGCTGAATATGGGTGTTGTATCCATAATGACTTCCAAAGAGCTCCCTTATGTTGTCAGAAAGTGGGCGAAATAATGATCATTGATTAATGATTATTGATAAAAGTATAATAAGAATTGCTGTTTGATAGTTAGGGCAAGGAAGGAAAAACTGGGGTCAAATCTGACCCTTTGTGCTGATTTTCATTACAAATGTCTCTTTAATTGAGATATTAATAAAATAATTCCCATTTATATTACATTTTTTGGTTTGGTACTTTTGTATGGAAGAGAAAAATCCTGAGATTCTCCATATTGTCTGCCTTAAAGTCAAGGGCTGGGGTTTTTGCCTGTGGTCAGTGGGGGAAAATTCCTCCCTCTTGAGTGTGACAAACAACAATAACAAACTTTCAAAGTAGGGAACTTTTCCTTACTGATCTGAATTCTTTACCCAATATAATGAACAACAATCCAATGCAGTGGGAGAATCATGCTTTGATTCCATAAACTGACATTCATAATAACTAAAAATTGAAGATATGTCTAGTTTGGGATTTAAAGTGCACTTATAGTGAGTTTCCTTGTGTCATTATAACCTAACTCTTTAAGTTGATTAAAGGAAAGGATAAAAATTGGAAGATATTGAAAATTATAGGTAAAAATTCAAATAAATTTAATTAGCAATTTACATTTACAGAGTATTTTCAGGTTTATACACTTATGCTAACAAGGACCTTGAGGAGGAGGAGGGATGCTAGTAGTGTTAACTTACATTTTGGAGAAGCAAAATCAGATTAAGATAGATATGTGATAAATATATATATATAAATATAAATAAGGAGATCATTTAACCAGATTACCAGTGTAGTTTTCCTACTAACCTTTCCAAAGTGGCAGGGATGGATGACATCCCTGTATATATATAAATGTAAATACAAAAAGTTTCTGTGATTACTTTTAGCATAGGGAATTCCTATTAGAAAAGCCCAAAGAAGTTGCCTTATAAATTTGTGGTTTCGCCCATATTCATTCAGTTTATCATTGTCAGAAGAAGGATTTGATCCAAGGGATTCCTGACTTTAAGAATAATACTTTATCAATGTCTTCACATATTCTTAATATTTTAATGCCAAATAAAAAATAAGTATACTATACTCTGTCATCTATGTTCAAGTCCACGAATGAATTTTTTTAAAAAATTTAACATTATTCTACATGTAAGCCATTTCTAGCTTAAAGAGAGAGAGAGGTGACCAAACTGATATAGCTCCCCTCATGCTCTCCTTCATGCAGCTGTCCAAAGAAAGTCTGAGGTAACATTTCTAGGAATATTATAAAAAGAAAATCACTATGTTAAATGTATGATTTTAGGATAATGTTCCAAATAGTTAAGTAATAGAAATCAGCATCCAATTCCTTTCTATTACATTTGCTTCAAAGATTCAAATTGACTCCTCTCAGAAATCAATATTGAGAATATACTCTCTTCTGGGTAATAAAAAAGGTTTCCCACTGAATGAAAAAGAGAGGTTCCCTTTGATGGATCCTAGGCCAATCCTTTCAAAGAACAAGAGGGGAAAAAAACAAAAGAAAATAAAAGGGCTTCTCTATTTGGCTATCAATTTTCTGCCCTTGACCATTCATGCATCTTCTCTGGAGTTGAGAAGTCTAGAAAGGGGTTTTAGACTATAGAACATATATCGTATCATTTTCAGATTCATTAAAATGGAACCTTTAAACATACACAATAGATAATAATAATAGAATATATTGGATGAAGAAGATAAAATCTCTGCCTTCAGAGATGAAAAGGAGACAAAGTAAAAAAAAGAATGAAAAAAATGCACCAAGACAAAGAAGAATGTAAAAAGGGTGAAAAAAGATGTGGCTATTATTGGGAAAGAATGATGCAGATGAATGGAACCGGTGAATGAATTTAATTTTCTATCATCTCATTTTCAACCAATACCACTGTTATAATTTTTATGATGTGATTCTTGGACAGTAAGCATTTATTAAATATCTTCTATGTATCAGGAACTAGACTGATTGCTGGGAAAATTTACAGTTTAGGATTCTCTCTTAGTAAACATTGTGCTTATGGTTGAAACATTTTCTTGACTTAATAAAATCTTGTGCAATTCTTCTCCATTAAAGCTCAGCAGATTTATTCACGAATCCCATGAAGAAGCCTGTGCTGTGTAAAACTTCCTCTCACTGAGACAAGAGGCATCATCTTGTTGAATGGCATCAAATAATCAAACACTGGTCACAGAATTTATTCTACAAGGTTTCTCAGAGACGCCTCAACTCCAAATACTCTTGTTTATTTCCTTTCTTTTTCTTTATCTCACTGCCCTCACAGGAAATATTCTCATTGTGATGACCACCAGTCTGGACTCAAATCTCCATACACCCATGTATTTTTTTCTTGCCAACTTGGCCATTTTGGATATTGGTTGCACATCCACAGTTCTGCCCAAATTGCTGGAGAACCTTGTTGTGGAGAAGAAATCCATCTCTTATGAAGGCTGCATGACACAGTTGTATTTCCTTTCTTGGTTTTTGGGCACTGAGCTTCTGCTTTTCACAGTGATGGCTTATGACAGATATGTGGCCATCTGCCATCCCCTACATTATAACACTATGTTGAGTAAGATGATTTGTGTGTTATTAGTGAGCAGTGTGTGGGTCACCAGTGCCCTTGTCTCATTATTACACACTGGTCTAATGGTAAGATTAACCTTTTGTGGTCCTAATGAAATTCAGCACTTTCTTTGTGAAATTCCCTCTTTGTTGCTGCTCTCCTGCAGCTCCACATATCTGAACAACATTGCAATAATCATGGCAGATGTTTATTTTGGGGTGATTAATTTTGTACTCACTATGGTGTCTTATGGCTTTATCATTTCCAACATCCTAAAGATCCGCACCACTGAGGGGAAGAAGAAAGCCTTCTCCACCTGTTCCTCCCACCTCATGGTAGTCAGCATTTATTATACAACAATCATATATACTTATTTTTTCCCAGGCTCAGGCTCTTCAATGGATAATGGTAAAGTGGTGGCTCTCTTGTACACTGCATTTTGCCCCACAGTAAACCCTCTTATATATACTTTAAGGAATAAGGATTTTAAAACTGCCCTCAAGAAAATGTTTCTATTCATTCAATAAATAGTTGAAATTGGTGAAAATAAATTACTTGAATGTTATGTGTGTGGTGCTATTATGAGATTCAAATGTAAGAGGTGATATAAAGTTTGTTAATTTCTTTAGTTCAATTGATAGAATATTATTTCCCCCCTGGAATCATTTAGGATGCTCTTCTTGGTTGGTGCAGCTAGATAGATATAGTTCTATGGATAGAGCACCAGGTCTGTAGAAAGGAATCCTTGAGTTCAAATCTGGGCTCAGACACTGACTAGGCATTAAATCCTGAGAAAGTCACTTAAATTATTTTTTGCTTCAGTTTCCTAATTTATAAGATGAACTGGAGAAGGAAATGGCAAAATATTCCTGTATTTTTTGCCAACAAAACCCAAAAGGGAGTCACAAGATTTTGACTTTATTGAAAATGACTATACAACAACAGGTACTTGAATGGTTTCCAAATATGACCAAATAACACAGTAGTACACACCTATAGGGAATGTCAGGCTCATAGATTATAGATGTCTAGAAGTGGAATTGGTTTTTTAAGGATATGAGTTCCCAATATCTAGACAAGCAGTTGTGTCCTAGAGGGTCTTTCCACTTTAAGTTTATCTTGGAAATCTATTATTTGTGTGGTGGAGTCATACGTAGATCAAAGCATACTATTTTAAACTTTTATTTATGGTTTTATTTTGTGGTATGACTTTATATGAGTATGGTCTTAGTATAATATGGAAATATGTTTTGCATGATAATATCTGTATAATCAAGATTAAATTGTTTAAGCTCACTGAGAGGATAGAGGGAAGAAATGGAGGGAGACAATTTGGATTGTATAAAATTGTAAAACATATGTTGAAAATTCTTATTACATATAATGAGGAAAATAATACATTTTCAAATAAAGAAAAAAGAAATCTATCATTTCTCAAAAAAAAGTTAGCCTAATAGTCCAAATAGGAAAAACTAAATGTGGGAAAGTGGTTATTGTTTACACTGTGATATGTAGATGGGTGGTTGGTTATTTCATTTGTTAGTACATTGATTCATATATCTAGCACAGTTATAGATAGAAAATTAGTTAAGTCCAGATGCATTTAGTCGAAAGATTTAAGGTTTGTTGTCTCCTGGGGATTTATCTATTTCTTTTTTTTAAATTTGTATTTCTTTTTATCATTTGAAAAATTTTACTTTATTAATTAATTTAGAATATTTTTCTATTGTTATATGATTCACGTTCTTCCCCTCCCCTCCTCCCATCCCCTCCCATAACCAACAAACAATTCTACTGGGTTTTACATGTGTCTTGATCAAGACCTATTTCCATATTATTAATATTTGCATTAGGGTGATCACTTAGAGTAAACATCCTTAGTCATATCTCCATATACCCATGTGATCAAGCAGTTGTTTTTCTTCTGCGTTTCTACTTTCAAAGTTCTTTCTCTGTATGTGAATAGTTTTCTTTCTCATAAGAACTTATATATTCCTTTTAATATTCACAAGGCTGCTTTTTGATGAAGGAATTAATCTTGGCAACACAAAGGTCTCTAGGAAATGTGGTATGCTTAAAATGTTTCAACATCACATACAGGAAAAATCCTTAAGGATGGCTCATAGGTAAAGTAAAAAATATATGGTAGCAGCAAGGAGGCTTATGTTGGTTTACAGTGATAACTTTTGTGCATGGAGAGATATAATGGATACCATCCTGAAAAATATAATATTAATAAAAGGCAGTAGATCAACCAGATGGAGGGAAGGGAAGGTAACAGTGGTGAGGAAGGCACAAATAATAGTAAAAAGCCCTCAAGAAAGTCTTTAATCACATAAGTTGGAAGTAGTTTTTATGGAGGATCTAAGGAAAAAATATCATGAGAAATCACAAAGAATGGGAAAGTATGGGTGGCTGTGATCCACTCAGTGGAGAGAAGGAATAGTCACATCAATGAGATTGCAGATCATTAAAGAAAGATCAGAGAATAAATACATGAGAGAAATAGATAATAGAAAAAGCAGAAGAAAGTGAAGGACCTGAAGAGAGGAAGGAAGTAAGACAAAGAAAATGGCATCCATCCTGACTAAATTTTATTGTGGTCTACTGGAGGAATATTTGGTATTCATTATAATAAGTTAAATATAACAAGGAGGTTAATGAGAGGAAAGTAAATTGGTTTTTGGCAATCAAGACATCACATAGTACTAAAGAACTGCTAATGAAACTCTAGTTAAAGTATGAACAGAAGGTGCAGACTAGTAAGAATGTTGTTGTTTCCTCATTTTTCAGCCATGTCTAACTCTCTATGACCCTATTTGGTTTTTTCTTGGCAAATATATTGGAATGGTTCAACATTTATATCACTAACTCATTTTATAGGTGAGGAAAATGAGGCAAACATGGTGAAGTAACTTGCCATAGGTCAAAAAGAAAATAAGTGTCTGAGGTTGAATTTGAACTCGGAAAGAGGTGTCTTCCTGACCTTAGCCACTTGGCTGCCAAAAAAATAATTCTGTGGTAGAAATAATTGATTCAACTTGCAAAAGAAACTGTCCAGGAGCTATAAGCAAGCAAGCAAGAAATAAGGAACTCATTTTCATCAAATATGGAATATGGAAAGTTGGAAGAAATTTTAAATACATTTATTGAGTGTGCTATATTTGTATTTCTGCCATAGCAAAATGACTTTCATCCCTGTTGAAACAAGCAATCTGATCTCTGCTTTAACAGGGAAGGCAAAGTGTTGAAGTAATATAGCTATAGATCTGTAGAACAGGGCCAATGATGTTTTTCTATAGAATACCTAAATAAAAGTTTCAGTGTAAAAACAAATAATATCTGAGGAAACATAGGGGAATCCCTGCCAATGTGAGGAGATGATGGGTGAAAAACAAATTAATAGAGGGGAAAAGGGTGAAGAACATAGGCTACAGAAAGAAAAGGAGAGATGATGGATTCAATTCTCATTTTACTGCTCTTTTCTCTGCCTCAAGGCAGACATGGTAGAGATTCCTCTCCCCATTTCAACCCATTAGAATCTTTAATTTCCCTCAAGCTTTCACTTTGGTGCTCATCTCTGTAAGAATCGATTCTCTCCCCTCCATTTCAGATATATGGAGCTGATAACTAAGACATGTAAGGATATAGTAAGAATATAGTAAGGAGATAGTAAGCAGTTCTACACATGTTGACATTGCCTGGACTAGTTGAACTACATCTTGCTGCTCCTTGAATGGATATGGAGAAAGGGAGAGGACACAGCCCTGGAAAAGGACAAATATCTTAATTATAAAAAAAGGGAATAGAATGGATCCTTCAAATTGGAATTCAGTGAGACTAACTTCCTTTACTAGTAAAATTCAGGAATGAATTATTAAAGGAATATTTACACATCAGTTAGAAAATGAAATAATCTATACCAGAAAGAAGGACACATTTTATTTATTAATGTCTGCTTGATGGAAATCTACATTATTTCCAATTCTTCTCTATCACAAAAATACTGATTTATGGCTATATCAATCTATATTTATATTTTTAAACATACTTTTCTGGCATTGAATCAGTTCCTATGTCTTCTCATGCTTTTCTGTATTTCTTATATTTACTGTTTTATACAACAGTATAAAATTCCATTACATTTATTTATCACAATGTAGTAATTCCTTAATAAGCAGAAATCTCCTTTGCCTTCAGTTTTTAACACACTACTGAAAGTGCTGCTATAGATATGTGTGTGTATACATATATTTTCTTCTATTAAGAAAGAATAACAAAGAGTTTTCCCTCATAATAAATAAAATTTGAGACCCTCCTTTGGTGAGTATATGAAGGTATTTTTCCCTTCTTGCAAAATGGAGATGTACTGCAAAAGGTGGTAAGTGCACCCACTTGTCTTCAGCCATTGTAACAGTTAAAATTTAGGGGAGATGGGGAGACTGAGGCAGGTAGAAATTAGTGTCTCTCTGCAAGGAGTATTATATTTTTTAGAGGTTTATTGAAGATTAAGGATTAAAGAAAATACAGGATAAGAAACACATGTCCAGGCCATAGAGTGGCCTAGACACAACCTCACCTACATTATGAAAAAAACCACGCCTGCCCCAAAATGGAAGTCCAAGAGCCCGAGAGAGCCCTCAAAAGCCTTTGAATCAGCTTAAATACCTTCTCGATCTCGGCCCAGGTGAGATTACAAGGCATTCTGGGGAAGTGGAGCAAAGGCTCGTGGGGATTGTAGTCCTGTATTCGAGTCTATTTTTTACACCATCTTTGTTTTTTAAATCTCTAATCATAAAGTAACTATCCCTACCCTCCATTCTCCTTTGGCGAGGTACTAGGAAGTACACAATCTTTCAGAATTGCCTCTATACATTTCCCCTTTATATGTTTCCTTTCCTTTTACTTACATAGCATATTCATTAACATGACTCATTTGCCAGTTAATATGTATGAGCTAATTATACAAGTGTAGTTTAGGTAAGAGTTCAAAAGTTTAAACAGATCAGGTGAAAACTAAACAAACTTGGTTCAAAACTGAGTGATAACTTAGCAATGTCCTTGGCTAATGCTATATTTCTTTATCTGGTCTCAGGCATCCTGTTTTGATGAGACAAACAGCATTTTTCCATTTCAATTTTTCTCTCAATTCCCACTTCTTTCATTTATCAGTCTTGATTTCTCACTAATTCAGCATATCTGTTCCAATTTCTGCAACATTTAGAAACATCTATATCTCTATATTATTATATTCTTTGTTTTAACTTTCTCAGAACCATCATCAGTACTCCTGAGATCTTATTTACTTTTGTAAAAATAACTGCTTTCATCCCTTCTACAACTTCAGTAATCAAATTCTTTAAACCTAGGCTGAGGTATGGAATTAATATCAGTCCCAAAATGGCACAAAGTACAATAAAACCAATTTGTTTCCATCAGCTTCCAGTGAGAAAAGACAGCTATCTATAATTCCAAATGGAGTTACATTTTGTACTGCCACAAGTGCCATTTTTCTAATATTATTTGCTATGTCACACCACTTTTTAACATTAGATTATTTAGTTTCCAATTAATTTTTTATTTATCTTTCCATGGAGTTTCATTGATTATAATTTTTATTGTGTTATGTTCTGAAAAGTATGCATTTATTATTTCTGTTTTTATGCTTTTGATTGTGAAGTTTTCCTACATTACTATGTGGTAATATTTTGTGTAGGAGTCATGTACTGCGGAAAAGAAGGTATATTTCTTTCTACTACCATTTAATTCTCTCCAGAGATCTATTAATTTTAACTTTTCCAAGATTTCATTCAATTCCATTACTTCTGTCTTTTTTTTTGCTTTATTTATCTAGATCTGAAAAGGAGAAGTTGAGGTCTCTCACTAGTATAGTTTTACTTTCTATTCCCTCCTGAAGTCCATTAAATTTCTCCTTTAAAAAATTTATAGGCTAGCCAGGCAGAGTCAAGTTGGCAGCTTAGGAGCAACAGAAGTCAAAATATCTCTGACTATTCTTCCACACCAATCTTTAAAAAGTACTTCAAAAAAGACAGAAATCCAAACCTAACAACACTCTCCTGCTGAACACAATTTGAAAGGAAAGCAGAGAAAGTCAATTTTCATTGTATAAGGAAAAGGCCAGCAATAAGAATAGGCTAGCCAAACTCCCCTCCCCCACTTACTTCATTGAGATCTACAGGGGCTGCAAATATGATGTAGCACCTCAGATCCACTATGTGAGGTCCAGAGCCCTGACAGGGGGTGGTAGGGAGGAATTTGGGGGGGGATGCCATCTGGTTGGGCACCCACAGTCTCTATAGTGGCTGGCTATGGTGAAGATTTCACTGGAGAACAGATTAGCTCAGCAGAAAAGCTCAACCAATATAATCCAGTATACCAGCAGAGGAGAGAGAAGATTGAAGACCACTCCAGGGCAGAGCATCTCAAACACCCTGGTACAATAAACCAACAGAGGGGCTAGTTTACAGACTTTGAGGAGGGGGGATGAGTAAACAATAGAAGAAAAAGAAGGAGGTAATCTACAGGGATAAAGACCAAAGAACAGAAACAAGAGGATTATGGGATCCAAAGAACTTCAAACAAAACCTAAAAAAATCCAGAGAATTGGACTCAGGCTCAGTAAGATCTTAAAAAGGAAATAAAAAATCAAAGAAGAAAATAATAAAATTGAAAGTAAAAGAACTATTTAACTAATAAATAAGACAAGGAGCTGGTTCTTTGAAAAAATAAATAAAACAAAGTATTAATTAATCTAATTAAAATTTATAAAAGGAAAAAGAATAAAATTAACAGTATCTAAAATGAAAAGTGTGATCTCTCCTCTAATGAAGAGGAAATTAAGATAATTTTAAGGCTATTTTGGCCAATTATATGACAATAAATATGACAATGCTAGTGAAATGGATATATATTTACAAAAATATAAATTGCCTAGATTAACAAAAGAGGATATAGAATTCTTAAATAATCTCATCTTGAGAAAGAAATTGAATAAGCCATCAAGGAACTTCCTAAGAAAATATTCCCAGGGTCAGATGGATTCACAAGTAAATTCTATCAAAAATTTAAAGAACAACTAATCTAAATAAGCAATAGGCAAAAAAAAAATAAGCAAAGGAGTCTTACCAAATTCTTTGGCAATCACAAGGACTACTCACTATGACCAGATGAGATTTATACCATAACAGAAATGCAAGGCTGATTTAATATTAGGAAAACCATCCATATAATGGACCATAGCAACCACCAAACTAATAGAAATAAAATGATTATTTCAATAGATGCAGAATAAGCCCTTGAAAAAATACATCATTCATTTATACTGAAAACACTAGGAAGTATAGGAAGAAAAGGGCCTTTCCTCAAAATAATAAACAGTATTCATTTAAAGCCATCAGCAATATCGTCTGCAATGAGGATAATTTAGAAGACTTCCCAATAAGATCATGAATGAAGAAAGGATGCCCATCATCACCACTATTATTTAATATTGTACTAGAAATGATAAATAGCTATTAGAGAAGAAAAAGAAATTGAAGAGATTAATGTAGAAAGTGAGGAAACTAAACTATCACTCTTTGAAGATGATATCATGGTATACTTAGAGGATCCTATAAAATCAACTTAAAAGCTAGTAGAAATAATTAACAGCTTCAACAAAGTTTCACAATAGAAAATGAAACTACAATAATCAATAGCATATATATACATATATATATATATATATATTTCTTTTTTTTTATAACACTTACCTTCCGTCTTGGAGTCAATACTGTGTATTGGCTCCAAGGCAGAAGAGTGTTATGGGCTAGGCAATGGGGGTCAAGTGACTTGCCCAGGGTCACACAGCTAGGAAGTGGCTGAGGCCAGATTTGAACCTAGGACCTCCCATCTCTAGGCCTGGCTCTCAATCCACTGAACCACCCAGCTGCCCCCATATATATATATATTTCTAACAAAACTCTGCAGCAGGAGTTAGAAAGAGAAATTCCATTTAAAATCACTCAACAATATAAGATATTTGGGAATCTATTCAAAATTCAAAACAATCAACAGTATAGACCCCGGGAGTCCTCCTCCTGGACCTGGACCTGGATCAAAAGGTACGCCCCCCCCCCCAAAGCCAGAACCCGAGACCACTCGGACCTAAGGGGTAGGCAGAAGGAAGGTCCTAGGACCCATCCCCCCCAACCAAGAGCACTGAGTCTGAGTCCCAGGCAGCAGAGACAACCTCAGAGCCCCACATCCTGCTACTCTGAAGGCCTCTTCCTGAAAACAACCTAACCCAGTCGAGAGGACACCCAGACAGCAGGGAAACAGAGAGAGATGCAGGAGCTCATAACCCACTGGGAGGAGCCCTCGGAGCTCCGGGAAGCCGCGGCCCCTCCCCCTCAGAGAGCAGGGTCTTCTGAAACAACAGCAACCCTCAGGACTGGTAAAGGGCCTCGGGAGCCAGCTATTCTGAAGACCACATGCTGAAAACAACCTAACCCAGTTGAGGGGGCACCCAGACAGCAGGGAAACAGAGAGAGAGGGGGGAGCTTGTAACCCCCTGGCTGGATCCTTCCATTGGAGTCTCACGAAAAAAGTCCCTGCCTCAAGTCATACTAAATTCAACCCAGGGAAAACTAATCTCATTAGGAGCCCTCAGAGACTCCAGCAAGTGATCAGAAGGGTCATCCACCATGATCAAGTAGGATTTATACCAGGGATGCAGGGCTGGTTCAATATTAGGAAAACCATCCACATAATTGATCACATCAACAAACAAACCAACAAGAACCACATGATTATCTCAATAGATGCAGAAAAAGCCTTTGATAAAATACAACACCCATTCCTATTAAAAACACTAGAAAGCATAGGAATAGAAGGGTTGTTCCTAAAAATAATAAACAGTATTTATCTAAAACCATCAGCTAATATCATCTGCAATGGGGATAAACTAGACACATTCCCAATAAGATCAGGAGTGAAACAAGGATGACCATTATCACCTCTACTATTTGACATTGTACTAGAAACACTAGCAGTAGCATTTAGAGAAGAAAAAGAAATTGAAGGCATCAAAAGAGGCAAGGAGGAGACCAAATTATCACTCTTTGCAGATGACATGATGGTCTACTTAAAGAATCCTAGAGATTCAACCAAAAAGCTAATTGAAATAATCAACAACTTTAGCAAAATTGCAGGATACAAAATAAACCCACATTAGTCATCAGCTTTTCTATATATATCCAACACAGCTCAGCAGCAAAAATTGAAAGAGAAATCCCATTCAAAATCACCTTAGACAAAATAAAATACCTAGGAATCTATCTCCCGAGACAAACACAGGAACTATATGAACACAACTAAAAAACACTCTCCACACAACTAAAACTAGACTTGAACAATTGGAAGAACAGTAACTGCTCATGGGTAGGACGAGCCAATATAATAAAAATGACTATCATACCCAAACTTATTTATCTATTTAGTGCCATACCCATTGAACTCCCAAAATATTTCTTTACTGATTTAGAAAAAAACATAACAAAATTCATTTGGAATAACAAAAGATCAAGGATATCCAGGGAAATAATGAAAAAAAAAAACACATATGATGGGGGCCTTGCAGTCCCAGACCTTAAACTATATTACAAAGCAGCAGTCATCAAAACAATTTGGTACTGGCTAAGAAACAGAAAGGAAGATCAGTGGAATACACTGGGGGAAAGTGACTTCAGCAAGACAGTATACGATAAACCCAAAGATCCCAGCTTTTGGGACAAAAATCGACTATTAGATAAAAACTGCTGGGAAAATTGGAAAACAGTATGGGAGAGATTAGGAATAGGTCAACACCTCACATCCTACACCATGATACATTCAAAATGGGTGAATGACTTAAACATAAAGAAAGAAACCATAAGTAAATTGGGTAAACACAGAATAGTACACATGTCAGATCTTTGGGAGGGGAAAGGCTTTAAAACCAAGCAAGACATAGAAAAAATCACAAAATGTAAAATAAATAATTTTGACTACATCAAATTAAAAAGCTTTTGTACAAGCAAAACCAATGTAACTAAAATCAGAAGGGAAACAACAAATTGGGAAAAAATCTTCATAGAAACCTCTATCAAAGGTTTAATTACTTAAATTTATAAAGAGCTAAATCAATTGTACAAAAAATCAAGCCATTCTCCAATTGGTAAATGGGTAAGGGACATGGATAGGCAGTTCTCAGATAAAGAAATCAAAACTATTAATAAGCACATGAAGAAGTGTTCTAAATCTCTTATAATCAGAGAGATGCAAATCAAAACAACTCTGAGGTATCACCTCACACCAAGCAGACTGGCTAGCATGATAGCAAAGGAAAGTAATGAATGCTGGAGGGGATGTGGAAAAGTAGGGACATTAATTCATTGCTGGTGGAGTTGTGAATTGATCCAACCATTCTGGAGGGCAATTTGGAACTATGCCCAAAGGGGGACAAAAGAATGTCTACCCTTTGATCCAGCCATAGCACTGCTGGGTTTGTACCCCAAAGAGACAATGGACAAAAAGACTTGTATAAAAATATTCATAGCTGCACTCTTTGTGGTGGCCCAAAACTGGAAAGTGAGGGGATGCCCATCAATTGGGTAATGGCTGAGGAAATTGTGGTATATGTTGGTGAAGGAATACTATTGTGCTAAAAGGAATAATAAAGTGGAGGAGTTCCATGGAGACTGGAACAACCTCCAGGAAGGGATGCAGAGCAAGAGGAGCAGAACCAGGAGAATATTATACACAGAGACTAATACACAGTGGTATAATCGAATGTAATGGACTTCTCCATTGTTGGTGGTGTAATGGCCAAGAACAATCTGCAGGGATCTAGGAGAAAAAACACTATGCATAAGCAAAGGATAAACTATGGGAGTGGAAACACCAAGGAAAAGCAACTGCCTGACTACAGCGGTTGAGGGGACATGACAGAGGAGAGACTCTAAACGAAACTCTAATGCAAATATTGACAACAGAGAAATGGGTTTGAATCAAGAACACATGTGACACCCAGTGGAATCATGCGTCGGATATGGGGGGTGGGGGGGAGGAAAAGAAAATGATCTTTGTCTTTAATGAATAATGCTTGGAAATGATCAATTAAAATATTATTAAAAAAAAAGTTTCCCCGAGGAAAAGGAAGCTCAAACTCAAACACCCCTCCTCCACAGATTGCATGGAGAGATCTCCTGACAAAGCTC
The DNA here is from genome assembly GCF_027887165.1 of Monodelphis domestica. NCBI lineage: Eukaryota > Metazoa > Chordata > Mammalia > Didelphimorphia > Didelphidae > Monodelphis > Monodelphis domestica. Next base: position 43,263,863 of record NC_077227.1, read on the forward strand.
CAAGAGGGAGACTGTCAGAAAATCCCAAAACCAAAAAAATGAAAGGAGTAAGAGCCCAGGAAAATACGGGGATTAAATACGGGATAAATATGAGCAAATAACAGAAAAAGAAAAAAAGAAATTACAATCGACAGCTTTTATACAGGCAATGAACAAAGAGCAATGGAACAGAGGAAGAGGGATCACCAAACAATAAGGCAGAAATCCCAGTGAATTGGATACAGGCTTTGGAAGAACTCAAAATACAATTCAAAACACAATTAAGAGAAGCTGAAGATAATTGGGAAAAGAACTTAAAAACTAAGATAACTCATCTGGAAACAGAAAATGGTGTCTTGAAAGCCAAAATCAACCAGTTTGAAAATGAGGCAAAGGAGATGAAAGATGAGGCAAAGAAGATGAAAGATGAGGCAAAGGAGATGAGAGGTGAGGTAAAGAGAATGAAAGATGATCTGCAAAGAAAATCAGACTAGAAGGAGAAGAATGACAAAAAAGCAAGGGATGAAATCCAGTCTTTAAAAACCAGAATACAACAACTAGAATTAAGTGACCTCACAAGGCAGCAGGACACTATAAAACAAAAACAAAAGAGTGAAAAATTGAGGAAAATATGAAGCATCTCATTCACAAAACAGAAGATTTAGAAAATCGTTCAAAGAAAGAAAACTTAAGAATCATTGGTCTACCAGTAGGCCATGACAAAAGAAAAAGCCTGGTCTTAATACTACAGGAAATTATTCAAGAAAACTGCCCTGATATTCTAGGACAAGAGGGAAAAGTGGAGATTGAAGGAATCCACAGATCACCTCCTGTACTTAATTCCCAACTGACAATACCCAGGAATATTATAGCCAAATTCAAGAACTATCAGACCAAAGAAAAAATAGTACAAGCTGCCAAGAAGAAGTCATTCAGATACCATGGAAGTGAGGATAACACAGGATCTGGCTGCATCTACACTGAAGGACTGAAATGCATGGAATATGATATTCTTGAAAACAAGGGAACTAGGTCAACTACCCAGCAAAACTGACTATACTCTTACAGGAGAAAGAGTGGTCATTCAACAAAATAGAAGAATTCCAAGAATTCGTAAAGAAAAGACCAGACTTGAACAGAAAATTTGATGTCCAAGCATAGAACTCAAGAGAATCATCAAAAGGTTATTAAAAAAGAGGGAAAAAAGAAAAAGAAAACAAAAAATAATTTTTCTAAAGAGACTCAATAAGTTAAAATGACATGCATCCCTATAGGAAAAGTGGTCTTTGGTAACTCTTAAAAATTGTTATTATCACTTGGGCAGGTAGAAGAATTACACTTAGATGGAACAGTGACAACCTATATAGGATGAAATGACAAGACAGAAATAGGTATATAGATATATGTATGCATAAATACATATACATCTGTATATATATGAATACATATATATATATATATACATATACAACAAGAGCTAAAAAAGAGGTTAATACTAAAAGAAATGGGAAAAGAAACAAAAGGGGGTAAATTTATGTCACAAAGAAAATCATAGTGGGAGGGGGCAGAACATCAATACATTGGAAGGGTAAAGAGGTTGGAGATAGGAAATACTTAACCCTTACATGCATTGAAATTGACCTAAAGAGGGAAGAACAATCCAATCCATTGGGACAGAGAATAAATTTGAGCCCTATATGGGAGTAGAAGGGTAACAAATGGACTGGTGGGGAGGGAAGCAGTAAAAGGGAGGTAGAGGGTGTGAGGTTGTTTTAAAAAGACTGCAAATACCAAGGTGAATAAGAAGGGAGGGTGGTAGAAAGGGAAGTAAAATGAGTGTGGGAACTAGGGGGACTTATTAAAACAAACATTGTTGTAGAAGGAAATAGTGAAAGAAGAAAAGGCAAGACTAGGAGTAGAAATGAAAATGCTGGGAAATACACAGCTGGTAATCATAACTCTGAATGTGAATGGAATGAACTCACCCATAAAATGCAAGCAAATAGCAGTGTGAATTAGAATACAAAACCCTACCATATGTTGTCTACAAGAAACACACACAAGGAAGGTAGATATGCAAAGGATGAAAGTAAGAGGATGGAGCCCAATCTATTGGGCATCAACTGATAAAAAGAAGGCAGGAGTCAGATTCATGATATCTGACAAAGCCAAAGTAAACATTGATCTACTCAAAAGAGATATGGGAGGTAATTACGTCCAGATAAAAGGCAGTATAGACAATGAGGAAATAAAAGTATTCAACATGTATGCACCAAATGGCATAGTATCCAAATGTCTAAAGAAGGAACTAGTGGAGCTCAAGGATGAAATAGAAAAAACTATACTAGTGGAAGACCTGAACCTTCCTCTATCTGAACTAGATAAATCAAACCAAGAAAAATAAATAAAAAGAGGTAAGAGACAGGAATGAAATCTTGGAAAAAATCGAGTTAGTAGATATGTTGAGAAAAATAAATAGGGATAAAAAGGGATATACCTTTTTTTCAGCAGCATATGGTACATTAACAAAAATTGACTATATACTAGGGCAAAAAATCATTGTAAACAAGTGCAAAAGAGCAGAAATAATAAATGCAACCTTCAAAGATCACAATGCAATGAAAATAATAATTAGTGAGGGTACATAGAGAGGTAAATCAAAAATTATTTGGAAATTAAAAATACAATTCTCCAAAACTGGTTAGTTAAAAAATATATCATAGAAGCAATTAATAATTTCACTGAAGAAAATGGCAATGATGAGACATCCTTTCAAAGTCTATGGGATGCATCCAATACAGTACTCAGGGGAAAATTTATATCCTTGAGTTCATGTATTAACAAATTAGGAAGGGGTCAATGAATTGGGCATGCAAATTAGAAAACTAGAAAGTGAACAAATTAAAAATCCTCTGAGGTAGACTAAATTAGAGATCCTAAAAATCAAAGGAGAAAAATTGAACATCAAAGAACTATTGATTTAATAAATAAGACGAGAAGCTGGTACTTTGAAAAAACAAATTAAATAAAATACTGGTAAGTCTAATTAAAAAAGGAAAGAAGAAAATCAAATTTACAGTATCCAAGATGAAAAGGGAGAACTCACCTCTAATGAAGAGGAAATTAAGGCAATCATTAAAAATGATTATGCCCAATTATATGGCAACAAATATGGAAATCTAGGTGATGTGGATGAATACTTAGAAAAATGTAAATTGCCTAGACTATCAGAGGAAGAAATAGATTACCTAAAAAACCCATATCAGGAAAAGAAATTGAACAAGCCATCAAAGAACTCCCTAAGTAAAAATTCCCAGGTCCAGATGGATCCACAAATGAATTCTATTAAAAATTAGAAGAACAACTAATCCCAATATTATACAAAAACTATTTGACAGAATAAGCAAAGGAGTTCTACCAAATTCCTTTTATGACACAAATATGGTACTGATCACAAACCAGACAGGTCAAAAACAGGGAAAGAAAACTATAGACCAATCTCCCTAATGAATATAGATGCAAAAATCTTAAATAGGATAGTAGTAAAAAGACTCCAGCAAGTCATCATAAGGGTTATTCACTATGACCAGGTACGATTCATACCAGGAATGCAAGGATGGTTAAATAATAGGAAAACCATCTATATAATTGACCACATTAACAAGCAAACTGACAGAAATCACATGATTATCTCAATAGATGCAGAAAAAAGGCTTTGATAAAATACAACATCCATTCCTATTGAAAACACTAGAAAGTATAAGAATAGAAGGGACTTTCCTAAAAATAATAAATAGTATATATCTAAAATCATCAGCAAGCATCATATACAAAGGGGATAAACTAGAAGCCTTCCCAATAAGATCAGGAGTAAAACAAAAATGCCCATTATCACCTCTATTATTTAACATTTTACTAGAAACACTAGCAGTAGCAATTAAAGAAGAAAAAGGAATTGAAGGTATTAAAATTGGCAATGAGGAGACCAAGCTATCACTCTTTGTGGATGATATGATGGTCCAAGCTTCACTTGGGTTTATATAAGCACACCTTCCCCCCAGAAAAATAGTATATGGTTACCACCATGAAGTGGGAGGAACAGTGAAAAGTTCCCTCTTCTTTTCCTCTTCAGTCTTGATCATCAAGATATTGGCAATGATAAGGTCAATGAATATAATGGCCAGAAGAAAATTGGCACTACTGAAGAAGAGATCTCTGACAAGTGTCATAAACTCATTCACTTTTATCAGGGAGCAAGAAAGTGGCAGAATCAGGGGATCTCTCAGAAAAGGTGATCAATGACATTAGGACCACAGAAAGACAATTGAATCAGCATCATTGTGTGGGCTCCAGAACACAGCCCAACTACAATCCACTCCACCCCACAGGTCTTCTTGCTCATTAGAGTGATATAATGGAGGGGCCGACAAATGGCTACATAATGATCATAAGCTATAGTGATGAAAAGAAGGAGTTCAGAACCCAAGGTCCAAGAGAAGACATAGACCTGGGTCATATGCAAAGGAGATGACTTTCTTCTCCTTCATCAAGTTCTTTAGCAGCTTGGGTACCACTGCAATCATGCAAATGATATCCAGCAAGGCTATGTTGATAAAAAAAAAATACATGAGTGTGTGAATGCCTGGAGTGACCCCAGTTGAAGCAATAAGGGAATTTCAAATAAGAGCCAGAGTATAGAAAACAGAAGAAACAAAGGAAGAGGATTTCAAGATGAGAATTTTCAGAGAAGCCCTGAGGGGTGAATTCAGTGACAAATGGCTGGTTATTAAAAGCCATAGGTTTGGATGATGGAATAGTCCAAAGTGACCAGAAGACCTCTGCTTTGTCTCTGATGTGTCACTGATGAGTATGCTGAGCATTTGTGGAGAACAGAGCTAGAGAAAAGGAGAAAAAGCATGATTTTATTGCCTAATTTTAACCAAATATTGGTGGCAAAATCCAATGTTCACCAAGGATAGAAATGAAAGACTGCAATTATACAGACTTACTTCAGTAAGGGTGAGGCATGGATGATTCATGGACATGCATGTTATTTCTTTGTGGTTATTTTGATTTTATTTCCATTTTTGATTAACAAGTATTTTAATAAGTGTTTAATGTTTCCACCCCAATTCAAAAGAAAAAAAGAAACCCTTGTAACTAGCTCTCTGTAGACCTATCATAATTATAAATTAGTGAGATCCCACAGTAGATTCTCAAGCTTGAAGAAACAAAGAAGACGACCTAATCTTTTCCTAAGCTAAAGACTATGACAGAATGAGAGCATGGACCCATATATTATGAAAGAAGGAAGAAGCAGGTCCTCACAACCATAGAGATGACCTAGAGGCCATCTGATTCTGCCAAGCAATCTCAATTCAGTTGCAGCCCAGGTTTCTTGCCAATATAGGAAACAGTCATCTGAGGTAGCTGAATACAGAAACAATTACACAAATGAATAGGCCTATCTGCTATTCATGCAGTTAAACATACATACACAGACACACATACACACACACGCACACACTTCTCTTTTGACCTCAAGTCTTGAATTTCAAGAATTAAGATAGTTCTATCAGGATATCCCATAAAGATATCTTAAAACCATTAACTCATTTTGCCCTCTGAAACCCTCTCCCTTTGGAACTTCTTTATTACTACTCCCTTTTTCCTACTGAACCAGGCTTTCAATTCAGGTGTCATCCTTGACTTCTCACCCTGTCATCTACCTTATGCAATCTGTTGCCAAATTCTGTTGATTTTGTCTTTATAACATCTTTCTAAAGTCCTTCTTTTTTCTGCTGACACTGAGACTACCTTAATATAATGCATTATCATCTTATGTCTGCTGGTGATCACCCTACTTTAATTCTATCCATACTCTGTTTCATCCTCTATTCAGATGTCAAATTAATCTTCCAATTGCACAGATTTGATTCTGTCACTTTCCATCTCATTGAATAAACTCCTATATTTCCCTCTAATCTCTGGAACCAAATATAAAACCTTCTGGAATTCAAAGCCCATCACAATCTGCACCCAGTCTTGTGACACAATTTGCTCTCCCATAGCTCCCACTTACTCTGTGATCCAGTGACACTGGTTTCCTTGCTGTTTCTCTCACAAAACATTGGATCTTGTCAATTGCTGTCTCCAATGCCTGGAATATTCTCTTATTTTATCCCCACCCTCTTTCTTATCATCCTTCAAGTCCCAGATGAAATCCTATCTTCTACAAGAATCTTTTCCTGATCTACCTTAACGCTAGTGCTTTCTCTCTGAGATTATTTCCAATTTATCTTGTCTTTATCTTGTTTTTATAAAGTCTCCACCATTACACTATAAGCTTTTGGAAAGCAGAAAAGAAGAGGAAGATTATTCCAACCATAAGGAACAGCTGAAAAAATATTTAAAATCCAAAGATGAAGTGTTGTGAGAGGAACAGCAAGGAGGTCTGTCACTGGATCACAAAGTACATAGGGAGCAGGGGTTGGGATGAGAAATGAATTATATGAAGTCTGGAAAGGTAGAAGAAGGTCTGATTGTGAAGAACTTTAGAGGCTAAATAGGCAATTTCACATTTGACTCTAGATGGAATAGGGTTACAGCTAGAGTTTATTATCTGGGAGTGGGGGGTGGTAGAGACATGGTCAGATCTTCACTTTAGGAAAATTAATTTGACATCTAAGGATGGGCTGGAGTGGTGAGACACTTGATTCAGGGACCAACCAGTAGGTTATTTCAAGAGTGCAAAATAGTAGCAGCTAGATTTAGCAATTATTGACATTTCCAGAAATTTCCAATCAACAAATTTCCTCACTTACAGTAGGGACTCTCCCAGTCTAGAAAGAAACAGCAAGAACAGTGGATGAGTTGGTGTTCATTCTTCCTGTCCAGGTCATGAATTGTGCATAGAAATAGTCCTTTGGAAATGGGAACAAATGATGGAGAGACTAGGTAGAAAAACAAATTCTCTTCCCTTCTCCTATAATATCTATCTCCTTTCAGCAGTGCCTGGGTTGGATTTTTATAGGAATAGGAATTATCCCCTCTTTATCATCCCTCCCAGGCTTTTATCTCAAGGATATTACATGAAAACCATGCTCCAAGGACTCTGTCATCTAGGACTGAATTCCTTTAGTTCAGTTCCATGAGTGAACTTTTACTATTTTGTTAATGGCATTTCAGCATTTCTTTGAAATCCTCATAAAACAGTGTACACAGGATATACAGACAGGGTGTGTCTAAGTCATGTTTCTCAATACATCCAATTCCACTTAACTATTTCTGTGAAAGACTTATTTTGTGTAGTTGTAAAGTCCCCAAAGATTCACTTATAATGAAAGCTGTGTATATTTAACTAATTTTCAGTTATGATTATGTACAAGTCATCTTTAAATAGAGGAGGTGAATCAAATACTGGAAAAAAGAACTTCAGGAACTGAAGTGGATTTGTATTCATTCTCACCCTGAGAATGGGATCAGTTTCTGTGGCCACCATTTCTGAACCATCCTGCTGTCACACAGACCTTTCAAAAAATGCTCATTAATTCATTTATAAGTTGTTTGATTATAGCAACCACAAGTAAAATCATAGAATATTATAATTGGAAAAGTTTTAAAAGTATAAAAATTAACATTAAATGTCAATAAAAGTAATATTATATTTTAAGGGATTCATTAAATGATCACTAGAAATCAAGAAAAAAACAGGCTACAAAATAAAGGCTATGTGCCCATGGCTGATCAACCTGTTCAAACAACCACCTTACCAAGCTCAGGACAGGAAGTAAACAGGCGGTACCCTTCATGACCCTACCTAATATCCCTTGTCTACAGGAAGTATGTAATGACAGGAAGTAGGTAGGTTCCCAGGAAATGTGTTTTTTTTGGGTAAAAGATTTTTAATTATACAAAAGTCATCCAAACCAACTCTTTCATTTTACAGATAAGGCAACTGAGGGAATTAATTTAAAAATTAATATAAAGCTTTGAACACTGGAGCTTAATATTATTAAATAATTTGTCTTATTTCAAGTGATATATTTTAGAGATAGGTCCAGGTCATAGACCATATGTTATCATTTCGAATATGAAGATATTGTGGCCCAGAGAGGCAGTGAGTTTCCCGTGGTTATACACCTAATTTGGTGGCAGAAACAGGATTAGAAGCCTGTCTTCTGGCAATCTACTTCTCTCTTTTCTATTTTTAGGTTAGTCACCACTTGCAACATCTTTCTTTTTATTGAGTAATTCCCATAAAATCCAAAAGCCATGAGGTTGGTGCTCACCTAGAACTTTTCCATGAATACTATCAAATATAGACAATTCACTTGTAGAAAGATATTAAGCTTGAGCCTTAACTTCATAAGAGTTGGGAGGGAGGCTATGCAGAACCAATGATATTCAAGGATACTATAATGCTAAGAGGATCTATGACCATATGCAGGGCAATCTTCAAGGAAGCAAACAATGAGCAAATCTTTAAGAAAAGAGGCACCAAAATGTCTGAAGGGGATAGAGTCACATTAGCCACAAGGGATTCTCCCAATCACGTTTCTGTGGAAAGAACCCTGAAGGAGTAATTAACTTATGGTGATGTTGTTATGACTATTGCTGAAATATAAACTCAATGCAGGGTCAGAATTCTGGAAGAAACATTCCTAGTCCCTCATAGAACTTTAGAGCAGGAAATTGTTAGGGCTCATTTAGTTTCCCCTCTTATTGCACATAAGGAGACTGATACAGAGAGGTAAAGTAAATTGAGTAAAGTCATAGAGCAAATGAGAAGCAGAGATGGAGCTAGAAGCCTGGCCTCCTGATTTCTAGTCCAATGCTCACTACTATATAATCCTGAAATCTCAAGAAATTTTTATCAGCATGCCTATACAGTAGAACTCCTTTTACATGAAATTAACACACAAATTTAAGTATATTCAATTAGCAATCAAAAAATAAAGGTAGAAAAATACATAAAATACTTTGAAAAATTATGCACTAAACCCACACAATTTCCCCAAGAAGTGTAAAGTCTCATAGCAGTTCATCCACTCACATTCATTCTCACTCAGGTAAGCATTAGTGTGAGTCATTACATTGTTTTGTGTGGAACATTAGTTAGTCTTTGTCAGAAATTCTCCCTTTGTAATGAGTCATGTCCAGTCAGAGACTCGATTCTCCTTGTTTTATTATGGCTACTTAAACATCAACAATGATCCCAAAGTATGAGTGATGCCGCTATCACTGATAAGCCTAAAAAAAGTCATAAAATGTCTAAGTATGTTCATATGATAAATATTTATTAAATAACAGAATTAATTATTATGCATGATTTTCAACACATTCACAGGGTCTTCAAAAACGTTCTTTGAGTAAAATGAGGTTCTACTGTACCAGGTAGCGTCTTGAGAGGTAACTGAAAGGCAAAACACAATGATCAAAAGATTTGTTGGAATGTGGATAGCATTTTTCATCAGTCTCCAGGAATCATGGATGGTCGTTGCATTCATCAGAGTTCTTTACTTTGTTTCTGTAATGTTATTACATTATTGTAATTTGTTACAAATGTTCTCTAAATTGTTATATTCGCTCTATCATTTCATACAAGTTTTCTTCAGTTTCTCTAAAACCATCCTTTTTGTCATTTCTTAAAGCACCAGGGTATTTCATTATATTCTTATGCCCCAATTTATTCAGCCATTTTCCAATTGATGTTTATCCTATTAGTTCCCAGGTTTTTATCCTGGCACACCAAAAATTGCTGTAAATGCTTTTGTACATATAAATTATTTCACCTATGTTTTTTTAAAAACATATATTTTGAGAAATGGAGTTAATAGTGGTATATTTGGTTCAAAACCTGTGCAGTTTAGTAATTTTAGAGACATAGTTCCAAATTGCCATCTACCATTGCTGGACCAATCCATAGTACCCCAATCAGTGAATTAAAGTGTTTTTTCTCCATTGCTCTTCCTTTTCTTTATTTCTAATTTAATGGTACTTATTAGTAACTGACTATGGTATAATATACATTGATACTCTGCAGGTTCAAAAAACTTTTGTCCTTATGGTAAAAGCTTACATCCTATTAAGAAAAACATAATATATGCACAGACATATGCAATATAATATAGAATATAATGAAGAGAAGAAATCCAGATAGATTTTAAGAAAAATTAGGAGCTGTCCCAGATTTCAGAGTGAGTTACAAATTGATAATCATTAAAGCAATATGGCACTGGCTAAAAATAGAGGTAGTGGAAGAGGAATAGATTAAGTTCACAATTCACTGTAGGAAATGACTGTAATAATCTAATGTCTGATAATTCCAAAGATCTGAGGTTTTGGGGTAAGAAGTCAACATTTGAGAAAAATTAATGGGAAAAATTAAAAAAAGAGAATTGGAAGAAACTACACATAGATCGACATTTCATACCATACAACAAGATAAAAATGGAGTGATTTGCCTAAAGTGATGCAAGTGAGGTAGTATTTGAGTCTTTTGACTACAAATCAGTGCTTTTTGTCCAGATATTTGTCAAGCATAACAAAAATAGCTAATAGTGACATAGCTCTTTTTTAATTTAAAAGATACTTTTCATATATATTATCTTACTTGACCTTCACAATAATCCTGTGAGGAAGGCAATATTAAAATCCTCAGTTGACATATGCAGTTACTGAAATTGACAAAAGTGAAGTAACTTGCTTAGGGTCTCAGAGATAATAAAAATCTGAGGAAAGATTCAAACTCAGGCCTTTCTAAGCCCAAGTCCAGTGGTTTCTTCATTATGCCACATAAGTGCCTCTAATATAATCAGCAACAGTACAGATTGGTGGGACAATAGAATTAGTGCACTAAGGAATGATGTAAAATATATCTAAATCTTATGGTTTTATATAGATATGGGAGAAAGCCTTTAAAATGAAGATAAGTCATTTGTTTTCTCTTTTTCCACTTGTCATGAGGATCTTCTACAACATTTTGGTAGGTAAATAGCATAGTTAAATCTAGTTATTTTGGCAAGTTTATGAAGAATAGAGTGTATAGGGGGAAGGAGGAAAGTATTAGAGGCAAATAGAGTAACTAGACTATAAATGATGGGGACATAAATTAGGACATATAAGTTTGAGTGAAGAGAAGGGGAATGATGGGAGAGATATTATGGAGTAAAGATCAACAGTATTTAGTTATCACCTCCTTCATGTGGATTGTGAACAAATGGTAAGGAGACAAGGATAAGTTAATTTATTTTTTCAAACCTAGGTGGATGAGAGGATGTTGTGTGACCCAAAACTGAAATAAGGAAGTTGCCAATAGAGCAGGGGGATTATGAAGTTCAAGTTGGTCACAAAGATCCATTCTAGCTCTGAGTGAAAATCATTTCATAAATCCAAAAACCAATATTCCTAGAAAGTGATTGCCTTTTTCATTTATCTTATATTGGAATTTCAAAAATAAAATTACAGCCAAGTGTTATGGAAAAATTACAAATATTTATTGAATGAATGGAAACATTTTCTTGACTGCTGTTTTGAAATCCTTATTTCTCAGAGTATAAATGAGAGGGTTTAATGTGGGACTGATAGTAGTGTATAGGACAGCTACTATTTTGCCATTATCCATGGAGGACCCAGAACCTGGAAGAAAGTATGTGTATGTAATTGTAGTATAATATATGGTAACCACAATGAGATGGGAGGAACAGGTAGAGAAGGCTTTCTTCTTCCCCTCTTTGGTGCGAATCTTCAGAATGCTAGAGATGATGAAGCCATAGGACACCATAGTGAATCCAAAATTGATCACCCCAAAGTATACATCTGCAATGACTATCATCATATTGTTCAGGTATGTGGAGGTACAGGAAAGCAATAGCAAAGTGGGGATTTCACACAAAAAGTGTTTAATTTTATTGGGGCCACAGAAAGTTAACTGTACCATAAGGCCAGTGTGTATTGATGAGTTGATGACACTAATAGCCCACACACTACCAGCTAGGAAGATGCAAACCATTCTGCTCATCATAGTAGTGTAATGGAGGGGGTGGCAGATGGCCACATACCTGTCGTAAGCCATGGCCGTGAAAAGCAGAAGTTCAGCACCCAAAAACCATGTGAAGAAATACAACTGGGTCATACAGCCATTATAGGAGATGGATTTCTTATCCACAAGGATTTCCAGCAATTTAGGAAGAACTGTAGATGTGCATCCAATATCTAAGATTGCCAAATTGGCAAGAAAAAAGTACATAGGTGTATGGAGACCGGAATCTATGCTTATGGCCAACACAATGAGTGCATTGCCTATTAGAGCCATGATGTAAAGAAAAAAGAAGATGAAGAAGAGGGCAAGCTGAAGTGGAGGAGTCTCAGAGAAACCTTGCAAGAAAAACTCAGTCACTATTGATTGATTGCTCACTGCCATTTGACTAGAAGATACTCCCTCAATCCTCCAGGGGAAGCCTTCCAAAGTAAAGTCTCCTTCATGTGGCAATCAAGAGATCAGGTGAACTATAGTAGAAACAAAATACACATATATTCATTAAAATTTTAGAAATATGGGTCAGCTGGGTAGCTCTTTATTTAGATAATACCTTATTCATATAGTTTTAAAACAATAGAGGATTCCTGTTAACAAAGTATTTTACTCATCAATGGATTGGTATTAATTGAATTAACACAAGTATGTTAAAAACCTGCTATGATTGAAGTATCCTGCTTGATATTGAGGATACCCAGAAGTGATCATATGCAAATATTGGTTTTTGTGATCTATATTTGTGACTTCATCAATGAATGAAAGGAATTGCCTGTTGAGAAAACTTCCCCCACCAAAGAGTCTGTACTTTAAAGTCTTAGCCACCTGAGGAAGAGGGCATCTAGTCATGGGATGATGATTTCAAGTACTTTACCTTAAAGTAATGGAGACAAATAAGGGTGCAAATCCACTTAGAAAATTCTTCTTAACATTATTGTATTTTAATTTTTAAAATTTTATTTTATTAAACATTTTCCAATTACATTTTAATGGGTTTGATTTCACTTTCAGAGTTTTTCAGGCCCTCTGGTGAGTGTGATATGTTTGCCTCAACATGCTACATAAATCATAGCCACTATTATTGAATGTTTAACTGAAGATTTCTTTTAGTTATTGCTTTTTACTTAATTACTATTCTTCTTTCTTATACTTATTTTTTTTATTTTTTTCAATTACATGTAGAGACAGTTTTTGACAATTATTTTCTGACACATTACAATTTGACTGTATTCTCTACTACCTAGTCTTGCCCCACTCCAACTCCAGGGAAAAAAATAAACAAATCACATAATAAACCCGGAAAACTTGCCATTTCTTCATTTTGAGCACCAAGCCAGACATATATCTTTTCTCTGATTAGTAACATAGCTGATCTGTCTGATGAAAAATGTATTATCTAAGTATGTAGAAATGACTGAAGCTACAAAACATCCCCATGAAAAAGATAGGGAAGACTTCACATTATAGAATTTTTAGCTTGAACAAGAAGATATGATTTTTCTCTGCTCATTAACCTCAGAACTAGAGTCTATGAATCTAAACTTGCCATTATCCAAGGTTCACCCAAACAGTTCATAGAAATGTAATAAATACTATATACTACATGAAACTGAGTGTGATGAGAGAGATTCAAAGATCATGAGTTATAACAGATCATATAGAAAGGACTTAAAGAGCATCTGAGCAAGTAGTTCTCAAACTTTTCAGTCTCAGGATGACTTTACAATCTTCAAAATTGAGGTCCCCCCAAAAGTTTCTATCTGCATTAGTTATATCTACTGATATTTACCATACTGTAGCCAATTTGGTAGAGTACAGAAAGCACCTCAGTAGATCTCTAACAATATTCCCCTTTGAAAAATGATGAAATAGCTCCCTTCATTGAGTTCTGGAATATCAACCAAAAAATTATCAATAAAGGTCTGTGACACCAGGGTTAGGGTCAGCCTGCAGTGCAGTACTAAGGGTAACAACACTAACAGCAGGTCTTGGAGGCTGCTGCCACAGAGCAAAATTGGAAGCTCTCATCCCAGAGATGTCAAGGATGTTAGACAACTGGTGAGAAAGAGATTTCATGGGACCTTTGCTGATACACAGTGAAGAACTATTATATGTAGTTCCAGAGCACTATTTCTTTTAACTGTAGGGGAACAGGAGCTCTGGGTCAAAGTCCCAGAGTGGAGTTATTGATCTTATATTGATCAAAAGGGGTGAGGAGTTCTGGTCTCAAAAGCAAGATAAAAAAGAGCACTAGCACTTTCAGCTGCCTAGTTCCAAGAGAGTGTTCATTGTAGTTATAGGGAGCCAAGCTCCATTCCAGAGGACAGACCATGAGAGCAGTGACTACATCTTTCTTTGAATCATACCACCTTGGGAGTATCAAAAATTTATATAACTTCATATTTACCTCTGAAAATAGCAACACAAAAACAGGAATGTTGAGATAGTCCCTTCTCCAATCTGGGAGCATTTCCCAACTTTAACATAAAGCTCAGCATCAAAGGCAGGCTAAAAAAATTAGAAAATGACCCCAAAAAAGAGACTTACCATTAAAAACTACTATGGTGACAAAGTCAATCAAAACATAAATTCAGATGAAGATAACAATTCCAAAATACTATAAATAAATTCTTAAGGAAAAACCATTAATTGAATTTGAGCATACAAAAGAATTCCTAGAAGAACTCAAAGAGGATTTTGAAAGTCAAATAACAGAAAGAGGAAAATCTGGAGACAGAAATGAGAGTGATTCAAGATAATTGAGTCAACAACTTGGTAAAAGAGCTACAGAGAAACTCTGAAGATAGCAACATCTTAAGAATTGAATTATCCAATTGGTAAAAGAGATACAAACAGCTTCTGCTGAGAAGTCTTTAAAAGGTTGAAATAGTCAAAAAGAAAATTAAATACAAAAGCTCAATGAAGAAAATCATTCTTTAAAAATTAGAATTGGGCAATTGGAAAATAATGACTTGATGGAACACAAGGAAACAATAAAACAAAGTCAAAAGAATGAAAAAATAGAAGAAAATATGGAATATATTATTGGAAGAATAACATCCCTGGAAAATAGATAATGAGAAATAATTTAAGAAATCGGGGGCTACTAAAATCCATGACCAAAGGAAAAAACCTAGACACAATATTTCAAGAAATTATCAAGGAAAACTGACCTGATATGTTAGATCAAGAAGGGAAAAATAGAAACTGAAAGAATCTACCATTCACCTCCGGGAAAAGATCTTATGGTAAAAATTTCCAGGAATATAATAGCCTAATTCCAGAGCTCCCAAGCCAAAGAGAAAATATTTCAAGCAGATGAAAGAAATAATTCAAATATTGTGCAGACAAAGTCAGCATCACAAAAGACTTATCAGTTTTATATTAAAGGAGTAAAGGGCTTGGAATATGATATTACAGAAGGCAAGAGAACTAGGATTATATCCAATAACCTACCCAACAAAACTAAGTATAATCCTTTTGGGAGAAAATGGATATTTAATGAAATAGGAGACTTTCAATTATTCCTGATAAAAAGACCAGAACCAAATAGAAACTTTGACTTTCAAATAAAAAAAAAACTCAAGAAAAATATATGAAGGTAACATGAAAGAGTAACCTGATGGGTCTCAATAAAGTTAACCTATTTACTAACTCCTAAGAATTTTATTATGTTTAAGAAAATTCAGAGCAGTTTACATATTCAGAGGGTATGGATATGAGTTAATTATTTTGGAATGAACTTCAAGAAATGAATAAATGAGAAAGAGAGATTAACGGGGAGAGGTGGGAAGGGAAAGGTAAAATACAAAATTAATAAAAGATAATTCACAAGGAAGAACTTTAACAAAAAAATCCTAGGGGGTTGGCAGGCAATAGTTGAACTCATTCTCATCAGAATTGGTTCCAAGAAGGAAGAATAAATATATGTACTCATTTGTGTTTAGAAAAGCATCTTATCCATTAGGGAACAAAAAGGGAAGTAGACAAGAGAAAGGAGGGGATGATAAAATGGAGGCAGTTAAAGGAAAGCAGTGGTAAGAAACAAAATAGGCTTTTTAATATGGACAGAATAAAAAGAGAGAAGGAGCAGAACAAGAGGAAATGGGGGGAAATACATAGTGATTATTACTATGTAAGCAAATGAGATGGACTCACTTATAAAATGGAAGCTGATAGTAGTGGTTTATAAGAAACACACTTAAAGCAGAGAGTCACACATAAAGTAAAAATCAAGGGCTAGAGCAAAATCTAGAATACTTCAGCTGAGATTAAAAAATGGCAAGTGTAGCAATCCTGATCTCAGACAAACCAAAGGAAAAACAAACCTAATTAGAAGAGATAAACAAGGAAACTACATTTTATTAAAAGGTGCTATAGACAAGTAATGTCAGTACTTAATATATGCACCAATTGCTATTCCATACAAATTCTTAAAGGAATGGTTAAATGAGTTACAGTAAGAAATAGAAAATTAAATTATACTAGAGGGGCTCCTCAAGTTTCCTCTCTTAAAACTAGATAACTATAATGATAAAAATAAGAAAGAAATTAAGGAAATGTATAAAATTTTATAAAAATTAAGTATGTTAGTCCTCTAGAGAAAAATGAATGAAGATGAAGAGTTTAACTTTTGCTAAGATGTATATGGTACCTCCACAAAAAATACAGAGAAAAAGAAATGTTCAATGAATCCTTTTCAGACTTCAATGCAATAAAAATTAGATTCCATAAAGGGCAAAGGAAAGATAGATTTAAAATAAATTGAAAACTAAATAATATAATCCTAGGGAATGAGTGAGTCAAACAACAAATCACAGAAATTACCAATATTTTAATTAATTAAAATAATAATGATGAAACAGCATACCAGAATTTATAGGATATAGCCAAAGCAGTATTTAGGTGAAATTTTAATCTATAAATATTTACATGAATAAAAATTAAATAGCAGCTCAATTAATTGCTCATGCAACTAAAAAATTACTTAAGAACAAATTTAAAATGCCCAAATAAATACCTACTAAGAAATCCAAATAACCAAAGGAGAGATTAATAAAATTGAAATAAAAACAACTAAATAAATCTATAAGTTGGTTTTATGGGAAAACTAATAACATACATCAATAATTGGTAATTTTACTTAAATAAAAGAAAACTAAATTACCAGATTCAGAAATAAAAATGATAAAGTTGAATGCACCATCAATGAAGATAAAATGAAACAATCATCAGAAACTATTTTGCCCACTTATATATTAATAAATCTGACATCATAAATGAATATTTATGAAGCTATAAGTTATCCAGTTAACAGAAGAGGAAATATAAGGTTTGAACAATGAACAAAGCCATCTTAGAGAAATAAATTAAATGAACCATAAAAATTCCTAATAAAAATCTTCAGCACCAGATGGAATCACAAGTTAATTCTATCAAATATTTAAGGTGATTAATTTCAATACTCTATAAAGAATTAGGAAAATAGGCAAAGAAGGAGTCCTCCCAAATGCCTTTTATGATATAGAGTACTAATAATATCTAAACCAAGAAGAGCAAAAAGAGAGAAAGAAAATTTTCACAGAGATTACACACTATGACAAAGTAGGATTTATACCAAGAATTCAGGATTGGTTTGATATTAGGCAAACTATCACCAAAACTGATTATATCAAAAAGAAAAAAAATCATTTGATTACCTCAATAGAGGCAGAAAAATTTTTGATAAAATACAAAATGAATTCCTATTAAAACACTAGAGAGCCATTCCTCAATTGATAAATGAACTACTTCATATATATGTATATATATACATATATATGTACACATATACATATACATTTAAATACATATATTTACAATATGGTTAATATGGAAATGTGTTTACATGCTTTCAGATTTATAATTATCATCACATTTCTTTCTTCTCAATAGGTTTGGGAAGGATAAGACAGAGAGATTCAGAACTCAAAATTTTTAAATGAATATTTCTACCCCTAATATTTCTACCCCTTACAAGATATATAAATATATTTTTCTTAAAAATGAAAACAATTATACTTTGCTTTATGTGGACCTAAGGAAAAACTATCTCAATCTTAGATGTCTCAAGGTAACCATGACAACTCCTCAGACAAAAGTTCATTATGCAGTTCCCCTCCACTTTTCTGATGAAAAATTTTTATAAATAATAATTTTATAAAAAGGTATTTGCCTCCTCTGCTACTACTACAAAATCTAGATACAAAGTCAGCCCTACAGATGCAATCCCTTTCCACAGATTTAGATTCAAATACCATGAAAAGAGAATCATTTATTTAGGAGTAAGAGTAATAAATTGCTTTGAAATATAAAAAGGCAGAATCTTCCCTTACATTGCATTAAGATACTGCTCAGAGATCACAGAAATCTGCAGAACTCTAGTGTCCTATTTGCAAGGTTCAAGTACAGATGACTACAGTAATTTCAGTAAGACTGTGCAGGAATTCCTTCTCCAAGAACAATCCTAATACAAAATCTCAACCATCTAGTTGTTCTTAGAACTGAGTTGAAGTAGTTCCATGGAACCTATAAAAATGCTATTCACAGCTAGAGGAAGAACTATGGGAGTAGAAATGCAGAAGAAAAACAAATGATTTATTACTTGGTTATATAAGAATATGATTTGGGGTTTTGGTTTTTAAAAGATTATTACAAATATGAATAATGTGGAAATAGGTTTTGTGTAATAAGACATGTATAAACCAGTGTAATTGCTTGTCAGCTCCAGGAAAGAGGAGAGAAGAAGGGAGGGAGAGAACATGAATCATATAACCATGGGAAAGTATTCTAAAAATTAAATAAAATATTTTGGAAAAAATTAAAAATAAAATAAATTGAAAATAAAAATGGGGTTTTGTACCATCATTAAATAAAACATTTTAAATTTATAAAAAAAAAACTGAGTTAAGACACTAAAGACCTCTATAGGGTGAAGACTTAATTAGGAGGTAGAGGGGAATGTGTACTAAGATGTAGATGGAAGTTCCTTCCTCTGTCCTGTCCTTCACATTAAAGCTACAACAGCAAACCCTTCTGGAGACACTTTCTTTTTTGCCCAAACCTGACTCTGACTTCCTTATTAGCCCAGGACCTTATTATTCTCTGAATTTTTCTATGGAACTACTTTACCAACACCTGGAATGTGCTTTATTTACTGCCTTTTCTCTTTAACTCTGGCAGAAAAAATATTAAATCAAATCCTGCTTGTTAAGGAAAAAATTATTATATCAGTCCAAACTAGATGTGATGTCTATAGATACGCTACATAAAATCTACAAATTTTATTATGTGCATCTATGTGTCCCACTCACATAGATGCTAACTACAAAATTAAATCAGACTCTCTTGCTTCTCCTAAGAAGTTTCCAGTCCAGTAAGAATGATCCAACCTATACAGAAATGCCTACAACATAAATCTCAATATAAGAAGTGTTTGGGAAAGAAAAAAGATAATGTGAGAATTCCATACAAGGAGAAAACATGTATGCCTGAAGTGGCCTAAAGAAACGTTATGGGGGAGGAAGAATTTGACCAGGAACTAGAAGAATAGAAAAAAATATAATAGTGATGAAGTAGGGGATGATCTAAGCAGAGTGAAATGTATGAACATGGGCAGAGAGGTGGGAAGGCTGAAGATGTTTTCTAAGAAAAGTAATCAGCTGGTGATGAGTTTGAAATGCCTATGCTAAGAATCAAAATGCAAATATTAAACTGTTTTCCATTAATGACTCCAAATTGCTGTAATTTAGAAAGAAATATATTATCATTTAACTAGCAACACATACACAAAATGAATTTATAATGATCACATCAAAGATATCCCAAAGTAAATATATCCATCTAGTAGATCAAGGAGTCCAAAGCCAAAAAATTCTTAATGTGTTTATAATCCAGCCTCATCCTGTTCACTTCGCCTTGAGATTATCTGGATTAAACCATTTTGAATGGAGAATTTCTTGTTTAATAATAAGACTTTGTTCATAAATCTCAAAGAACAGACTGTTCCCCCAGAGAGCATGAAGAAGACCTGAGAGATCACAGAAATATGTAAAAAGCTTTAGTCCTTTGTGAGTACTAAAGTAGGACTCAGGGGGGTCCATACATTTCTTGGCTATTTATTTTCATTGGGACATTGCTGGAAGAAAAAGAGGATGTCATATCACCAATCATTGTGTATGTCATGATTTATTTTTATTTTGTTAATCATTTATTTAGTTATTCACAAGGGGAACTCCCTCACTAGTATCCCTTATGGCCCAGCTTGATAAGAGCACCAGCTAGGATGTAGACAGGCTTCTAGACAGTGACTCTAAACCTTTACATCATCCATGGGAGAATGATAGATGATTAGAAATAGAAAGAATCTTGGGGGACACTTAGTCCAACTTCTTTATCTAATAGATGAGGAATTTGAGACACAAAAATCTTATGACTTTCCCAAAGCCATACAACTAGGAGACTTAAAGAACAAGAGTTGTCAAAGATAGGTCAGTAATTCTATGAAAATCAACACATAAAAATAAAATTTTCTAGAACTTTGAGAATCCAAAGATTCTTTGTCATCCATCAATAGGAGCCTAATATTTAATCAATAAACAGAATTGAAAGAAATTTTCACAGTCATCTATTCAAAACCATATATTTTCGAGATGAAGAAGCTAAGGTTCACAGAAGGAAAACTGATTTGCTGAAGGTCATACAGGTATTTAGGAAACAGATCCAGGGCTTCAACTCAGATATTCTGATTCACAGTCCAATACTTGCTCAGTACCCCTATGGTAACATTTTAGCTTTTTTTCAAGTTAGAAACATTTTATTTTCTCTCTCTTATATCTCCCCATGTGAATAAAGAAAAATCCGTAAAGATAAATATGCATAATCAGGTAAAACAAATTCTCTCAATGGCCAGTCAAAAATACATGTCACATCCTAAATGTTGAATCTATCACCTACTAAAATGTAGTACATGCTAGTCTTTTGTTAGAATTATTTTTTACCTTTTGTTAAGTTCCATTGAATCTCATAGTCCTGAGAGACTCACCTGAGAATTTATTTTTTCAGGTTGAAAGATCCAAGATCCTGGATTTTGACATTTAGTTCCTAACATTAGAGAAAAAAGGTAAAAGGGAGTTGAATCAATTCCAAAACAATGTTCAGTGAGGACTTAATAATTATATGAATTCTTGTATTACCACCTTCAGGGCAATATGCTAAGAAGCAAACAATGAGCTAGCCTTTAAAGAGAATGGTGGAATAAGACCTGAAGAAGATATACTCAGAGGTACCACTTGGGACTTTCTGGAGGGTGGTTACCTGGGAAGGATGCCAAAGGAGCAATTAAGTGCTAACTCTGGTTCAGTGAAGACTTCAGGGATATAGGATTTATTTCTAAGTCAGGACACCAAGGGAAAATTCATAGAGGAAAAAAGTTTTAGTAGGAAGCACTCTGGTCCTCAAGTCAGAGTACTTGACTTTAAATACTTCCTCTGACACTTATTACATGAATGACCTGGGTGAAGTGAGAATCTTTCTGAGCCTCCATTTTCTCAGCTGTCAAATAAGAAGACAGCACTAGAAACCCCCTGAGGTCACTTCTAGCTCTAAAAATAGGATCCTGTGATCACAGATTTTTAGAAAAGGAAAAGATCTTCGAGATAATTTGATGCAACCACTTCCTTTTATAGACAAGGAAACTAATAAGGAGGCTAAGAGAAATAAAATTATCTGACCACTCAATTAGTGGTGGAGCTAGGTTTTATCCTAGATCTCATAATTCCTTCTCCAGTATGTGGTTATTGTTTCCTTTACATGAACTTACTGGGCTATGGGTTCAAGATCATATTCTTATGATCCATTTTCATAGAGTAGAAAATATAACTGATTAGGGAAGAAATAATATTAAATCTAGTCAGAGTTCTTTAGGAACTTGAGGAACTTTATAACTTTAAGAAAATTGTTTCTTGAATCTGGCTTTTAGTTCCTTCACCTGGAAAATAAAGTGGTTGCACTAAATGATCACTAAACTCCATTCTAACAAATGTGGAATAAAATTACTCTCATTTCGATTCCATAAAATAAGAATAGGAAGAGACTATTTCCCCATGACTGGGATGAAACTTTCCTTTGCATTACACATAGGTTATGGACTTATTATTTTATTTATATAGTCAACTCCCATGTGAGGAAATTTTCTTTACAAGTGTAGGTCATCACCTTTATTTCAACTGACAGTCATTATGACTTGAAAATTTAGGTCTTTGAGAGATTAAATGACTTGCCCAAGGACACACAGACAATATGTATGAGAAACAAGATTTTACCCCAGATCTTCCTGGTTTTGAGTTTTGCTCATATTTTGTTAGGTTTGTTTTCACTTTTTCAATAACAAAAGCCATAGAACAGGTTTTAATTTCATGCATTTCCAAAGACCATTTTCCCCCCTGTCCTCCAATTTCTTGGAGTCTAGAATTGTGAAGTTATTTTCTCATTCCCATTGAATCAATGAAGATCTTACCAACACAGACTTGCCTGAACACCCTGTTTAACTGGTCAGGTGTCTTCAATGTCCCCAAAACATTGGATTTTTAGCTCAAAATATGATTTTGAGAATGATCAGTACTCACAAAGCAGAGGTCAAGTCTCAAAGTGTTTACCTTCCCTTTGTCTTCATGGAGACCAAAACAGGATTTGGCATAGGGTGGGATACCAGTGTATATAATCCTGGATTTCCTGAAAGATCAGTTGGGTGACAGGATATCTGAAGCTAATCAGAACTGGGAGACCATGAGAGGGATATGAATGGAGCAGACCTGAAAAGAGTAGGGCTCATTTGGCTTATGTGAGGCTTTCTGGGACAGCTTAAATTGGGCTTAACTACCACTTAACTTGGAATTATTTTCATTGAATTTTCATTGAATAGCTTCTTTATATCCTCCAGTTTCCTTCTTCCTTTTCTTTACTGATAGAATAAAAAAACTGCTCACTCAAATGCACTTGAGAGAGGGAAACTTGTCTGTTGGTCAACAAATATTTATTAAGATGTGCTAAGATCTGGGGGTACAAAGAAAAGTAAAATACAGAATCTACTCTCAAGAAGCTCACAGACAAATGAGGAAGAAATAAGCAATCAATTGTGCACAAATTATTGATACTATAAGTGAGAAATAATAAACAGAAGAAAGTTAGAAGAAATAAGGGGATTTGGGAAATGCTTTCTGTAGAAGGTGTATTCAAGTGAAGGTTGTCTTTCAGTATGGAGAGAGAGAAAAAGAGTGGAGACCACCCTTCTCAAAGCAGAGTTCAGAGAAGACAGCAAATGTTTAGGGTTGGCTCAGAGAGAGGAGAGGGTGTTTAAAGATTTTCCTTCTCCTGCCTTAACTATGGCTACTCTCCCAGATTTCCTCTTGTCCTCCTGTCCCCTCTCCACTACTAGAGACCAAAGGGTTTCTTCCAAAGAAGATGTCTCTTCCCTTGATCTATTCACTCACATTTGATTCACTATTCACTCACATTCACTCACAGCTTGGGAAAAATAACTGCTTTAATGTCAATTAAATCAGGGTAATACAAAGGAATAATTGACAGGGAAAATAATGGGAAAGGAAAGTGGGGAAAGGGGGGGGTTCCTATCTCTAACGAAAACCCTTTTCCTTCCCTCCTCATGTTTGGAGGGAATTCAGGCCATAGAAGCCTAAGCCCCTTTCATATTTTTTTGCTTTATTTATCTAGATCTGAAAAGGAGAAGTTGAGGTCTCTCACTAGTATAGTTTTACTTTCTATTCCCTCCTGAAGTTCACTTAATTTCTCCTTTAAAAAATTTATAGGCTAGCCAGGCAGAGTCAAGTTGGCAGCTTAGGAGCATCAAAAGTCAAAATATCTCTGACTATTCTTCCACACCAATCTTTAAAAAGCACTTCAAAAAAGATAGAAATCCAAACCTAAAAACACTCTCCTGCTGAACACAACTGGAAAGGTAGGCAGAGAAAGTCAATTTTCATTGTATAAGGAAAAGGCCAGCAATAAGAATAGGCTAGCCAAACTCCCCTCCCCCACCTACTTCATTGAGATCTACAGGGGCTGCAGACATGATGTAGCACCTCAGATCCAGTATGTGAGGTCCAGAGCCCTGACATGGGGTGGCAGGGAGGAACTTGGGGGGATGCCATCTGGTTGGGCACCCACAGTCTCTATAGTGGCTGGCTATGGTGAAGATTTCACTGGAGAACAGATTAGCTCAGCAGAAAAGCTCAACCAATATAATCCAGTATACCAGCAGAGGAGAGAGAAGATTGAAGACCACTCCAGGGCAGAGCATCTCAAACACCCTGGTACAATAAACCAACAAAGGGGCTAGTTTACAGACTTTGAGGAGGGGGGATGAGTAAACAATAGAAGAAAAAGAAGGAGGTAATGATTGAAAGCTTCTACAGGGATAAAGACCAAAGAACAGAAACAAGAGGATTATGGGATCCAAAGAACTTCAAACAAAACCTAAAAAAATCCAGAGAATTGGACTCAGGCTCAGTAAGATCTTAAAAAGGAAATAAAAAATCAAAGAAGAAAATAATAAAATTGAAAGTAAAAGAACTATTTAACTAATAAATAAGACAAGGAGATGGCTCTTTGAAAAAAACAAATAAAACAAAGAATTAATTAATCTAATTAAAATTTAAAAAAGAATAAAATTAACAGTATCTAAAATGAAAAGGGTGATCTCACCTCTAATGAAGAGGAAATTAAAATAATTATTAAGGCTATTTTGGCCAATTATATGACAATAAATATGGCAATGTTAGTGAAATGGATGTATATTTACAAAAATATAAATTGCCTAGATTAACAAAAGAGGAAATAGAATTCTTAAATAATCTCATCTTAGAAAAAGAAATTGAACAAGCCATCAAGGAACTTCCTAAGAAGACATTCCCAGGGCCAGATGGATTCACAAGTGAATTCTATCAAATATATAAGGAACAACTAATCCAAATAAGCAATAAGCAAAAAAATAAAAAAAAATAAGCAAAGGAGTCTTACCAAATTCTTTGGCAATCACAAGGACTATTCACTATGAGCAGGTGAGATTTATACCATATCAGGAATGGAATGCTGATTTAATATTAGGAAGACCATCCATATAATGGACCATAGCAACAACCAAACTAATAAAAATCAAATGATTATCTCAATAGATGCAGAAAAAGCCTTTGAAAAAATACAGCATCCATTTACATTGAAAACACTAGGAAGTATAGGAAGAAAAGGGCTTTTCCTCAAAATAATGAACAATATTCATTTAAAACCATCAGCAATATCATCTGCAATGAGGATAATTTAGAAGCCTTCCCAATAAGATCATGTATGAAGCAAGGATGCCCATTATCACCAGTATTATTTAATATTGTACTAGAAATGATAACTGTAGCTGTTAGAGAAGAAAAAGAAATTGAAGAGATTAATATAGAAAGTGAGGAAACTAAGCTATCACTCTTTGCAGATGATATCATGGTATACTTAGAGGATCCTATAAAATGAACTAAAAATAGTAGAAATAATTAACAGCTTCAACAAAGTTTCAGGATACAAAATAAACCTACAAAAATCATTAGCATTTATATATATATATATGTATATATATGTATATATATATATATATTTCTAACAAAACTTAGCAGCAAGAGTTAGAAAGAGAAATTCCATTTGAAATCACTCAATACAAAATATTTGGGAATCTATTTGCCAAAACAAATACAGGAATTATATGTTTAAAACACTTTTCACACAAAACTAAGTCTGAAATAGTGTAAAAAAATTATTGCTCATGGGTAGGAGAAGCTAATATAATAAAAATGACAATTTTACCTAAATTAATTTACTTAGTGCCATACTTATCAAACTACAAAAACCCCCAACATTTTTACAGAATTAGAAAACATTATCATACATTTCACCAGAAAGAACAAAAGGATCAAGAATATCAAGGGAATCAAAAATCTTCTGTGGAGTTGAAATCAAGATGGAGGTGTAGAAGCAGCAAAAGTTCAGAATACCTCTGAATACCCTTCCTTACAAATTAAAAACTAAATGCTCCTAGGGGACTGAAAATCAAACCTAACGACAAGACAGACTGAAGGAACACTCTTGCTGGACTCAATTCAAAAGGTACACCACCTCCAATAAGCCAGAATTTGAGAACCCTCGTGGTTAAGGCAAAGGCAGAAGGAGGGTCCCAGGAAACCTCCCCCACCAAACGCACACATAAAGTGCTAAGCCTCCAGTGGCAGCTGAAACCTCTGGGCAGGCAAAGACCCTGGTCTGGAGGGTGTACTTTTTGGGTAGAGCTGTGCCAGGCTCAGAGCATCAAACACAGGCAGTGGGGAAGGAGCTGGAGAGGGAGTGCAGAGTGGGCAGCCTGGTCACAGCAACACAGACCCTCCACATTGCTCCAGACTTCCAGGAGGTTTTGCCATCAGAGCAGATGAAGCCCAACCCAGCTGAATTTAATCCCATCAAAAGTCTTCAGAGGTCAGGGAAGCCCAAGCTTCAACAGCTGTCCCTCACAGACTGCTGGACTTTAATCCAATCAAAAGTCTTCAGAGGACAAGGAAGCTCAAACTCAAACACCCCTCCTCCACAGACTGCACGGAGAGATCTTCTGACAAAGCTCCAAGAGGGGAGACTGTCAGAATACACCAAAACCAAAAAAATGAAAGGAGCAAGAGCACAGACAAATATGGGGATTAAAGAAAGGATAAGTATGAGCAAATAACAGAAAATGAAAAAAAAAGAAATTACAATCGACAGCCTCTATATAGGCAATGAATAAAGAGCAACAGAACAGAGAAGAAGGGATCACCAAACAATCAAGTAGAAATACCAGTGAATTGGACACAGGCTTTGGAAGAACTCAAAATGCAATTCAAAACACAATTAAGAGAGGATGAAGATAATTGGTAAAAGAACTTAAAAACTAAGATAATTCATCTGGAAACAGGAAATAGTGTCTTGAAAGCCAAAATCATATAGATTGAAAATGAAGCAAAGGCAATGAAAGATGAGGCAAAGAAGATGAAAGATAAGACAAAGGACATGAGAGATGAGGTAAAGAAAATGAAAGATGACCTCCAAAGAAAATCAGACCAGAAGGAGAAGGATGACCAAAAAGCCAAAGATGAAATCTAGTCTTTAAGAACCAGAATACAACAACTAGAATTAAGTGACCTCACAAGGCAGCAGGACACTATAAAACAAAACCAAAAGAATGAAAAATTGAGGAAAATATAAAGCATCTCATTCACAAAACAGAAGATTTAGAAAATCGTTCGAGGAGAGAAAACTTAAGAATTATTGGCCTACCAGAAGACCATGACAAAATAAAAAGCCTGTACATTATATTACAGGAAATTATTAAAGAAAACTGCCCCGAAAATCCTTGAACAAGAGGGAAAAGTGGAGATTGATAGAATCCACAGATCACCTCCTGTACTTAATTCCCAACTGACAACACCCAGGAATATTATAGCCAAATTCAAGAACTATCAGACCAAAGTAAAAATAGTACAAGCTGCCAAGAAGAAGTCATTCAGATACCATGGAACCACAGTGAGGATAACACAGAATCTGGCTGCATCTACACTGAAGGACCGAATGGCATGGAATATGATATTCTTGAAAACAAGGGAACTAGGTCTACAACCAAGAATCAACTACCCAGCAAAATTGACTATACTCTTACAGGAGAAAGTATGGTCATTCAACAAAATAGAAGAATTCCAAGAATTTGTAAAGAAAAGACCAGACTTGAACAGAAAATTTGATGCCCAAGCACAGAACTCAAGAGAATCATTAAAAGGTAATTAAAAAGAGGGAAAAAAGGAAAACAAAGCAAAAAAATCTTTTTTAAGAGTCTCATGATGTTAAAATATGTATCCATATAAGAAAAGAGGTCATTGGTAACTCCTAAAAATTGTTATTATCACTTGGGAAGGTAGAAGAATTACACTTAGATGGAACAGTGACAAACTATATAGGATGAAATGACAAGACAGAAATAGGTATATAGAGATATGTATGCATAAATACATATACATATGTATATATATGCATACACATATATATATACACATATACAACAAGAGCTAAAAAAGAGGTTAATACTAAAAGAAATGGGAAAAGAAACAAAAAGGGGTAAATTTATATGTCACAAAGAAGATCATAGTGGGAGGGTGCAGAACATCAATACATTGGAAGGGTAAAGAGGTTGGAGATAGAAAATACTCAACTCTTACATGCATTGAAATTGACCCAAAGAGGGAGTCAAGATGGCGGCTTAGCAAGCAGCAAAAGTTCAGACCTCGTGGAAGACACTTCCTTACTGATACAGACTGAATGCTCCTAGGGCACCAATTCAACAATCCATCAAAGAACTCCCTAAGAAAAAATCCCCAGGTCCAGATGGATCTACAAATGAATTCTATCAAACATTCAAAGAACAACTAATTCCAATATTATACAAACTATTTGACAGAATAAGCAAAGAAGGAGTTCTACCAAATTCCTTTTATGACAGAAATATGATACTGATCACAAAACCAGGCAGGTCAACAACAGAGAAAGAAAACTATAGACCAATCTCCCTAATGAATATAGATGCAAAAATCTTAAATAGGATAGTAGTAAAAAGATTCCAGCAAGTCATCAAAAGGGTTATTCACTATGACCAGGTAGGATTCATACCAGGAATGCAAATATGGTTCAATATTAGGAAAACCATACACATAATTTACTATATTAACAAACAAACTGACAAAAATCACATGATTATCTCAATAGATGCAGCATTTCTATATATCTCCAACCCATTTCCACAGCAATAATTTGAAAGAGAAATTCCATTTAAAAATCACCTTAGACAATAAAAAATTCTTAGGAATCTATCTGCTGAGACAAACACAGGAAATATATGAGCACAACTACAAAACACTCTCAACACAATTTAAACTACATCTAAATAATTGGAAAAATATTGATTGCTCATGGCTAGAATGAGCTAACATAATAAAAATGAAATTCCTGCCCAGATTAATTTACTTATTTAGTGCCATACCCATTGAACTATCAAAAAACATTTTTTACTGAATTAGAAAAAAAAACATAATGAAGTTCATTTGGAAGA
Source organism: Monodelphis domestica (assembly GCF_027887165.1). Lineage (NCBI taxonomy): Eukaryota > Metazoa > Chordata > Mammalia > Didelphimorphia > Didelphidae > Monodelphis > Monodelphis domestica. Next base: position 43,293,091 of record NC_077227.1, read on the forward strand.
ACAAAAGATCAAGGATATCCAGGGAAAAGATGAAAAAAATGCAAAGGAAAGAGGACTTGCAGTCCCAGATCTCAAAATGTACTTTAAAGCAGTGGTCATCAAAAGAATTTGGTACTGGTTAAGAGACAGAAAGGAAGATCAGCAAGACAGTTTATGATAAACCCAAAGATCCCAGTTTTGGGGACCAAACCCCACTATTTGATAAAAATGCTGGGAAAATTGACAGTATGGGAGAAATTAGGTTCAGATCAACATCTTCTATCCTACACCAAGATAAACTCAAAATGGGTGAATGACTTGAGTATAAAGAAGGAAATGATCAGCAAATTAGGTGAACACAGAATGGTATACTTGTCAGATCTTTGGGAAAGGAAAGACTTTAAAACCAAGCAAGAACTAGAAAAAATCACAAAATGTAAAATCAATAATTTTGATTACATTAAATTAAAAGGTTTTTGTACAAACAAAACTAATGAAACCAAAATTAGAAGGGAAGCAACAAATTGGAAAACAATCTTCATTACAAAAATCTCTGACAAAAGTTTAATTACTCAAATTTATAAAGAGCTAAATCAATTGTACAAAAAAAATCAAGCCATTCTCCAATTGAAAAATGGGCAAGGGACATGAATAGGCAATTTTCAGTTAAAGAAATCAAAACTATTAATAACCATATGAAAAAGTGTTCTAAATCTCTTATAATCAGAGAAATACAAATCAAAACACCTCTGAGGCATCACCTCATACCTATCAGATTGGCCAACATGACAGCAAAGGAAAGTAATGAATACTGGAGGGAGGTGGCAAAGTAGGGACATTAATGCATTGCTGGTGGAGTTGTGAATTGATCCAATCATTCTGGAGGGCAATTTGGAACTATGCCCAAAGGTGCTGAAAGACTGTCTGCCCTTTGAACTAGCCATAGCACTGCTGGGTTTGTACCCCAAAGAGATAATAAGGAAAAGACATGTACAAAATATTCATAGCTGTGGTCTTTTTCGTGGCAAAAAATTGGAAAACGAGGGGATATCCTTCAACTGGGGAATGGCTGAACAAATTGTGGTATATGTTGGTGATGGAATACTATTGTGCTCAAAGGAATAATAAAGTGGAGGAATTCCATGGGGTCTGGAACAACCTCCAGGAATTGATGCAGAGTGAGAGGAGCAGAACCAGGAGAACATTATACACAGATACTGATACACTATGGTACAATTGAATATAATGGATAGAGATAGAGGATATTAAAACTATAAAATGAATTATTTGGATTACATTATTATTTTTAGGTTTCATTATAAAACACAATGCTACCAAAAGTAGAAGGGAAGCAACAAATTAGGGGGAAAGTTTTATAACAAAATTCTCTGGCAAAGGTCCATTTTCTCAAATTTATATGGAACTAATACAAATGTATAAGAAATCAAGTCATTCCCCAAATGACAAATAGTTAAGGGACATGAATAGGCAGTTTTAATATGAAGAAATTAAAACTCTCAATAATCACATTAAAAAAGTGTTCTAAGTCCCTCCTGATTAGAGAAATGAAAATCAAAAAAACTCTAAGGTACCAACTCAATCCTAAAAGAATGGCCAATATGACAGCAAAGGAAAGTAATAAATGTTGGAGGGGATGTGGCAAAATTGGGATAGTAATGCATTGCTGGTGGAGTTGTGAATTGATGCAAACATTCTGGAAGGCAATTTGGAATTATGCTCAAAGGACTTTAAAAGAATGCATGCCCTTTGATCCATCCATACCACTGCTGGGTTTGTACCTCAAAGAGATAAAAAAGTTTGTATAAAAACATTTATAGCTGTGCTTTTTGTGATGGCAAAAAAATTGGAATATGAGGGGTTGTCCCTTGATTGAGGTATGGCCAAACAAATAGTGATATATAATGGTGATGGAATACTATTGTGATATAAGGAATTATAAACTGCTTGATTTCTATAAAAACTGGGAAGACCTCTATGAGCTGATGTGGAGTGAAATGAGAAGAATCAGGAAAACAATGTACACAGCAACTGAAACCTTATGGGACAATCAAATGTAATATTACCTTTGCTACTAATAGCATTACAATGATCCAAGACAATTCTGAGGAACTGATGAGAATAAAATTTAATTAATGCTATCCACATCTAGAGAAAAACTTTTTTCACAGAAGAAAAATGAAATTAATTACTTGATTATATGGGTATATGATTTGGAGTTTTGCTCTAGAAGATTTCTCTGTTACAAAAATTAATAATGTAGAAATAAGTATCAAGTGATAATACATGCATATATAACTCAGGAGAATTGCTTGTCATTTCTGGAAGGGGAGAAGGAAGAGGGGAAGTAGAGAATGTGAATCAAGGAACCATGGAAAATACTTTAAAAATAAATGCATTTTCAAAAATTTAGAGACTAACATATGGTTCATATATGTTTAGTATTAGTATTATTTCATTGTTTATAATACCTTTTATCAAGATGTAATTTCCTTCATTATCTCTCTTAGTCAGACCTATTTTTGCTTTTGTTTTGTCTGAGATGATGATTGTAACTACTGTTGTTTTTATTTTTACATCAGATAATGGATAGCAAATTCTTCTCTGCACCCTTCCCTTTAATCTGTGTGTCACCCTACCTAAAATGTGTTTATTGTAAACAACATATTGTAGGATTCTGGTTCTTAATTTATTCTTATCTACTTCTGTTTAATGGGTGAGTTCATCCCATTCACATTCAAAGTTATGATTTCCAACTGTGTATTCCCCTCCATCTTATTTTCTCCTGGTTATCCTACTCTTCTTACTTTCACTCTGTCTCTCCTTGCCATTGTTTTGGTTTCTATCATCCACCATTTCTCCTTCCCTCCTGTTACCATTATCCTTCCCTTGTATTATTCCCCAATTACTTCTCCATAGAGCAAGATAGTATTCAAATTTCCCTGAGTATGTTTCTTATTCTTGCTCCAAGCCAGTAAGGATTAGAATACAGTTTAAGGATTACTCATTATCACCTTCATCCTCCCCTCACTGTAATAGCATTTCACTCCCCTTTAGTTGAAATTATTTACACCATTTTATCTCTCCATTCCTTTTTTTCCTCAGTGCAATCTTCTTCCCCTCCCTTGATTCTTTTTTTTTTTTGTATATCATTTCATCCTAATCATCTTACTTTCCCATCCTCTGTCTCTGTACTATCATTCTTACTGCTCTACTACTGGAAAAAAAAAGAATTACAGATATACTCTTCCTATATAGAAATGAATAGTTTGAGTTTCTTTAGTCCCTTAAATTTTCTCTTTCTTATCTACCTCTGTAGGCTTCTCTTGTATCCTGTGTTTAGACTTCAGATTTTCTATGTAGTTCTGGTCTTTTCATCAAGAATGTCTGGAAATCATCTCTTTTATTGAATGATTGTTTTTCTCTTGAAAGAATATACTCAGTTTTGCTAGACAGATGATATTGAGTTGTAAACCTAAATCTTTTGTCTCCCAAAATGCCATATTCCATACTTCCCAATCCTTTAATATGGAGGTTGCTAAGTTCTGTGCAATCTTGCCTGCAGCTGTATCATATTTGAATTGTTTCGTTCTGGTTGCTTGCAGTATTTTATCCTTGGCTTTAAGACTCTTGAATTTAGTTATTATATTCCTGGGAGTTGTCATTTAGTGATTTCTTTCTGGAGATGATCTGTGGATTTCTTTTCCAATGTCTCTTTTTCAAGAATATCAGGGCACTTTAAAAAAAGTCTTCTACTTTGATATTCAGGATTCTTTTTCCAATCATGACTTTCAGATTGTCCAGCAATTCCTAAATTGTCTCTTATAGATTCTATTTTCCACATCAGTTCTTTTTTCAATGAGATAATTCATGTTTTATTCTAATTTTTTTTATTCTTTTGATTTTATTGTTTCTTGGTGCCTCATTAAGCCATTAGGTTCTAGTTACTCAATTCTAATTTTTAAGGATTGATTTTCTTCCATGAGTTTTTGAACTTCCTTTTACATTTGGCCCATTTCTTCTTGCTTTGCTTTCATTTCTCTTCCCAATTTTCCCTCTTTCTCTCTTAATTGATTTTTGAAAACTTTTTTTGGGCTCTTTTAGAATCTGCATCCAATTAATATATGTTTTGAAGCATTGTGTGTATTTGCCTTACTTTCACTGTCCCCTTCTGTGCCTGGGCCTTTCTCTTTTTTCCCCTAAAATGTTTCTGTGGTTAGGTATTTTTTAAATATTTGCTCATTTTTATTAGCCTTTCTTGACTTTCACTTTTCTTTTAAAGGTAGTCTCTGTTCTCTGGGATGATGGGACAATCTCTTACCCTTCAGTTATTTCTCAATTCTACCTTTAGTATTATTTCTGGATTTCTACAAGTTTTAATTCTTCCCAAATGGTATGATGGCCTGTGAGCTGGGAGCACTAACAGTCACCCCCCACTACTGCTTCAATCACCCCCAAGACTGCTGTTGGCCCAAAGTCTTGCCTGGGGCTTGAGCAGGGGCTTTTGGTCTCAATCTGGGCTTGATCAGGTCAGGGACACCATGGACTGCCTTACCCTGGTGCTGTGCCTTGAGTCAGCCAGCCTCCCATAACCAGATGGCCTTCCTCTTGGGATCTGGGGGGCCTAGCTCTGGGTCTACACACTGCCCCAAACTGGGATTCAAGTCTTCATCACAATCTCAGGCTTAGACTCCTGTCCACACTCTGGGACACATAGATCTGGCTCACAACAATTTAGGAAGTGTGTATTGGGTTGCACTGCTGTTGGCTTAGGAAGGGTCTTAGTGTCTAGACATTGGATTTAGAACCTGGAACAGTATCAGTATATGCGGGATGGGGCTTGGTGGTTGCTTCTTATTCTTTGTTCAAGCCCCCTGCAGACTGTGGTCCACTCTCACCCCAGTGACCCAGATGCTCTTTGCCTGCCTTTCAAGTTGTTCTCTGCAGGAAAGTTGTTTTAATCTGTCTCCTTGTTGGTTCTTTTACTCCTCTACTTCTTTGTGGCATTATTTTCAGAATGGTTGGAGAGGATTCTCATGGTAGTTTTGACCTTCCTGCTTCTACCATTCTATCCTGTCTCTGTCTCTTTGAATTAAGTGATTATTAATAATTATGGAGACAATTTTCCATTGGAGCCTGATAGTGAAGGTTTGAGAGAAGAAATACAGGGAAAGGATGAAGATGGCTGAGAAAAGAAAGAGAGATATTGGTTGGTTTAACAGTGAAGAATCATGAAGGCATACCAACCCGACCAAGACCATTTATCAAATGTGTGTATGGACTGTGCTTTGTGTCACTGAAGTAATCGATAAACAAGATTTGTAATGAACACATTGGCACTTCCAAAAGGCTTAAAGATATTGCTGGAATTTTTACTTCATAAGCTGAATGTTCCCTCCTTCTCTCAGTTCCTATTTAAAGCATTTATGCTCTCTTTTCATATTGGATAAAATGAGGCTGTTGGATCAATGGGGCTTACGTTGTCTATCAGCTCTAAATCTATGATTCTATATGTGCAGCACTAAGACCAATATTAATATCAGAATGTCTGGGCTTTAAAGGCAGTCCTGCTACTAATCTATTTGATGACTTTTCCTAAATCTATTTCTTCCTACATAATATGAGGACATTAGAGTCAATCTTCATAAGGATCTCTTTGATATCTAAGTTTGATGAAGGTCTATGTGAATTTTCCCCAAGAGCCCTGTCCTGAAAGCAACTTGAATGTCCCTGCAGTAGTAAGGATACAAACATTACCATCTAATTATTCCTTCAGATGCTTTCCGTGGAACCAAGCCTAACAGAATCCCACGAGAATACTCTCAGTCTAACCTCTTTAGAGCCTTGCTGTCTGTTTCCCTTAAAACTGCCTCATTGTTTCCTTATTTGAGGACAAGAGTGAAGGTGGTAAGAATTCTTATGGTTATTTATGATTGGATGTCATAGCAAATACATACTAATACCTTTCTCCCAACTTCCCATGGTGAGTGTTCAATTTTGGCATCCAGCACTCTGAAAGAGAAATTGGTAGACTTGGTTGCATTTATATAAGAAGAAGAATAAGAGCAAAACTCCATGCATGTTTGATCTTATGGAATTTACTGTTAAAATGGATAAATTAGGTGGGAACTGAAATTATGGTGATCTGGGGTTGACTCCTATATCTGGCACTAATGTACTCTAGATCTGTGAGAAGGTCACCTGGCCATTCTGAATTTCATTTTCTTCCCTCCTAAAATAATTCAACAGGGGTAGATGATCTTTAAGATTCCTTCTAATTCTAATATTCTTTGGTTAAATATATGGTGCTTTTTATTTGGTGATAGGAGTGGAAAAATCATTGTCAGAATCATCAGGTAGATTCTTACCTAGTGATTATCATTTTTATGACGTGATTCTTGCACAGTTAATAAGCATTTCTTTTTTTAAAATGAGCCTTTACCTTGCATCTTAGAATCAATATTGTATATTGATTCCAAGGCAGAAAAGTGGAAAAGTCTAGGCAGTGAGGTTTAAATTACTTGCCCAGGGTCACATAGCTAGGAATGTCTTAGTCCAATTTTGAACCCAGGACCTCTGATTTCCATATCTGCCTCTCAATCCACTGAGCCACCTAACTGCCCTTGTTAAGCGTTTATTAAATGTCTCCTTTGTGTTCAAGTACTAGGCTAACTGATAAGAACATTTACAATTTAGGATTCTTTCACAGGAAACATTTTGCCTGGTGCTGAAATGTTTATTGACCTTAATATAATCTTGTGCATTTTTTTTCTCCACAGGAACTCAGCAGATTTGCCCATGAATCCCATGAGGAAGCCTGTGCTGTGTAAAACTTCCTCTCCATGAGACAAGAAGCATCATCTTGTTGAATGGCATTACATAATCAAACACTAGTGACGGAGTTTATTCTACAAGGTTTCTCAGAGACACCTCAAGTGCAAATATTACTATTTATCTCTCTTCTTTTTCTTTATCTCATTGCCCTCACAGGAAATATTCTCATTGTGATGGCCATTGGTCTGAACTCAGGTCTCCATACACCCATGTACTTTTTCCTTGCTAACTTGGCCATTTTGGATATTGGTTGCACATGCACAGTTCTTCCCAAATTGCTGGAGAACCTTTATGTGGAGAAGAAATCCATCTCCTATGAAGGCTGCATGACACAGGTGTTTTTCCTTACGTTTTTTTTGGACATTGAGCTTCTGCTCTTCACAGCCATGGCTTATGACAGATATGTGGCCATTTGTCATCCCCTACGTTATAGAACTATGATGAGTAGGATGGTTTGTATGTTGTTAGTGAGCAGTGTATGGGCCACTGGTGTCTTCAGCTCTTTGATAAATACTGGTCTAATGGTGAGATTAACCTTTTGCGGTCCTAATGAAATTCAACACTTTCTGTGTGAAATTCCCTCTTTGTTGGTGCTCTCCTGTAGCTCCACATACCTGAACAACATCATGGTAGTGATTGCTGATGTATATTTTGGGGTGATCAATTTTGTACTCACTATGGTGTCCTATGGCTTCATCATTTCCAACATCTTAAAGATCCGCACCACAGAGGGAAAGAAGAAAGCCTTCTCCACCTGTTCCTCCCACCTCATGGTAGTCAGCATGTATTATACAACAATCATATATGCTTATATTTTTCCAGGCTCTGACTCCTCAGTGGATAATAGTAAAGTGGTAACTCTCTTGTACACTGCTGTTGACCCTGCTTTAAACCCTTTTATATATACTCTGAGGAATAAGGATTTTAAAACTGCCTTGAAAAATTGTTTTCAATCATTAAATAATTATAAGTAATTAATGTAAAATGCTGTGAATGTTGGAAGAGCAACTAGGAGGAAGGGCTACATAAAATTTGTATCCTGACTATGTCAGTACGTAACTTGAGAAGGAGAGAGGGGTTTTGTGAATTGTAATTATGGGGTTTGGATTCTAATTACACCATCCCCTCTGTGATTCCCATTGAAAACAAGCATGTAGAAAACTCCTAGATTTATGTGCCTATTTTCCTCATGGAATCAATACACATAACCAACTTATATCTCCATATATCTTCATCTAGAGGTACATACAACACTGCATTTTGGGGGGAAATTACAATAAATTGGGGATAAGAGGGAAATTAAAGAAAGAGAACAAAACTAATGATTATTAGGCACATTGACAAAAAGTCAATTAGGGGCAGTCCCTTTTGGCATAAAAGTGTATCTTCAAAATAAATGTGTTCAATGCCCCATAGTTCAATTTCACTATATCCCACAGTTCATTCTGGATCTTTTGGTGTAGTGTAAGGTTTCTGCAGGCATCTCTATGGCACCTTGTCCAATCAGTTCTTTTCTTGATTCAGGGAGGAAACAAGTTTCTCATCCTAAAATTTCTCTGAAAGATAATGATAGCAAAGGGTTGAGGAATGAGAGGATAGGAAAAGTAGGCAAGGAACAAAGACAATTTTAAAGGAGAAAGATATAGGTTGGCTCAACTGTATAAATCATTAAGTCACAACAACCCATTGAAACCATTTATCAAATGTGTATGGACTGTATTTTTTTCTACTGAAGAAATAGATAAATACATTTTGTAATTATCTTTTTTATTTTCCTTACATGTACACTGGAATTTCAAAAAGACTTAAAGATATTTCTGGAATTTTTACTTAAGGAGTTGAATGTTCCCTTTCCCTCTCTGTTCCTGTTTAAGGGGGGGAAGTGAGTAAACAGAAGAAAAAGAAGGAGGTAATGATTGAAAGCTTTTACAAGGATTAAGACCAAAGAACAGAAACAAGAGGATGATGGGATCCAAAGAACTTCAAACAAAACCTCAAAACATCCAGAGAATTGGACTCAGGCTCTGGAAGATCTTAAAAAGGAAATAAAAAATCAAAGAAAATAATGAAATTGAAAGTAAAAGAAGTATTGAACTAATAAATAAGACAAGGAGATGGCTCTTTAAAAAAACAAATAAAACAAAATACTGGTTAATCTAATTAAAATTTAAAAAACAAAAAAAGTTAAAATTAATAATACCTAAAATCAAAAGAGTGATCTCAACTTGAATGAAGAGGAAATTAAGATAATTATTAAGGCTATTTTGGCCAATTATATGACAATAAATATGACAATGTTAGTGAAATGGATGTATATTTACAAAAATATAAATTGCCTAGATTAACAAAATAGGAAATAGAATTCTTAAATAATCTCATCTTAGAAAAAGAAATTGAGCAAGCCATCAAGGAACTTCCTAAGAAAACATTCCCAGGGCCAGATGGATTCACAAGTGAATTCTATCAAACATTTATGGAACAACTAATCCAAATAAGCAATAAGCAAAAAATAAAGAAAATAAGCAAAGGAGTCTTACCAAATTCTTTGGCAATCACAAGGACTATTCACTATGAGCAGGTGAGATTTATATCATATTAGGCATGGAAGGCTGATTTAATATTAGGAAAACCATCCATATAATGGACCATAGCAACAACCAAACTAATAGAAATCAAATGATTATCTCAATAGATGCAGAAAACACCTTTGAAAAAATATATCATCCATTTATACTGAAAACACTAGGAACTATAGGAAGAAAATGGACTTTCCTCAAAATAATAAACAGTATTCATTTAAAACCATCAGCAATATCATGTGCAATGAGGATAATTTAGAATCCTTCCCAATAAGATCATGTATGAAGCAAGGATACCCATTATCACCAGTATTATTTAATATTGTACTAGAAATGATAACTGTAGCTATTAGAAAAGAAAAAGAAATTGAAGGGATTAATGTAGGAAGTAAGGAAACCAAACTATCATTCTTTGCAGATGATATCATGGTATACTTAGACGATTCTATAAAATCAACTAAAATCTAGTAGAAATAATTAACAGCTTCAACAAAGTTTCAGGATACAAAATGAAACTACAATAATCATTAGCATTTCTATATATTTCTAACAAAACTCAGCAGCAAGAGTTAGAAAGAGAAATTCCATTTAAAATCACTCAACAATATAAAATATTTGGGAATCTATTTGCCAAGACAAATACAGGAATTATATGTACAAAATACTTTTCACACAAAACTATATCTGAAATGTTTAAAAATATTAATTGCTTATGGGTAGGACAAGATAATATAATAAAAATAACAATTTAACCTAAATTAATTTCCTCAATCAGTGCCATACTTATCAAACTACAAAAAAAATAAACTTTTTTACAGAATTAGAAAACATTATCACAAAGTTCATCTGAAAGAACAAAAGGATCAAGAATATCAAGGGAATCAAAAATCTTTTGCAGAGGCAGAGTCAAGATGGCGGCATGGAAGCAACAAAAGTTCAGACCTCTGAATACCCTTCCTTACCAATTACAAACTAAATGCTCCTAGTGGACTGAATATCAAACCTAACAAGAAAGAGCCAAGGAACCCTCTTGCTAGACTCAATTCAAAACGTATGCCCCCCAAAAGCTGGAAATTGAGAACACTCAGGTTTAAGGGGAAATCAGGAGGAAGGTCCCAGGATCCCTCTCATTAATAAATAAGATTAGATGACTTAATAAATAAGACTAGAAGCTGGTACTTTGAAAAAACAAATTAAATAGACACAGTACTGGCCAGTCTAATTAAATGAAGGAAAGAAGAAAATCAAATGGACAGTATCCAAGATGAAAAGGAAGACCTCACCTCTAATGAAGAGGAAATTAAGGCAATCATTACAAACTATTATGCCCAATTATATGGCAACAAATATGGCAATCTAGGTGATATGGATGAATACTTAGAAAAATATAAATTGCCTAGACTAACAGAGGAAGAAATAGATTAAAAGAAATTGACCATCAAAGAACTCCATAAGAAAAAAAGAAAAAATCCCCAGGTCCAGATGGATTCACAAATGAATTCTCTCAAACATTCAAAGAACAACTCATCCCAATATTATACAAACTATTTGACAGAATAAGCAGAGAAGGAGTTCTACCAAATTCCTTTTACAACACTAATATGGTATTGATACCAAAACCAGGCAGGTCAAAAACAGAGAAAGAAAAATATAGACCAATCTCCTTAATGAATATAGACGTAAAAATCTTAAATAAGATACTAGCAAGAAGACTCCAGCAAGTCATCACAAGGTTTATTCACTATGACCAGATAGGATTCATACCAGGAATACAAGGATGGTTCAATATTAGGAAAAACATTAACATAATTGACCATATCAACAAGCAAACCAACAAAAATCACATGATTATCTCAATAGATGCAGAAAAAGCCTTTGACAAAATACAACACCCATTCCTATTGAAAATACCAGAATGTATAGGAATAGAAGGGCCTTTCCTAAAATTAATAAACAGTATATATCTAAACCAACAGCAAACACCATCTACAATGGGGATAAACTAGAAGCCTTCCAAATAAGATCAGAAGTGAAACAAGGATGCCCATTATCACCTCTATTATTTAACATTGTACTAGAAACAATAGTAGAAGCAATTAGAGAAGAAAAATAAATTGACGGTATTAAAATTGGCAATGAGGAGACCAAGCTATCACTCTTTCTGGATGATATAATGGTATATTATATGCCTCCCAAAATGGAAATTATCCACAAGCTCTGGAAGAACTCAAATTGGAGCTTACCCTAAAGATTGAAACTTTCTGGAAAGAGAAATGGGAGAAAGAGATCAGCAGTCTGATAGACAAGACTTCACAATTGGAGAAAGAGCTGGAAGCATCTAATATAAGGGCAGACAAAGCTGAAAAGCAAAACCAGACCAGTTAAAGAATCCTAGAGACTTCTGGGTTAACATGGCTGCAATCTAGATGTGAAACGCTTCCTCTCCGCAGCACCGAATGAAATAGACTACCTAAAAAGAGCATAAAAATCACCTTTGGAAGAACAGAGGGACTCTCCAGTACCCCACAGAAACGAAGGTACATGGGGCCTGAATATTTCCACACTATTAGGAGGAGGAAAAGCTTGCATAAAAATGTGAACTGAGCTGCCCCTTCCCCCACCCCACCCCTCACCAAACCAGAGTAAGGTATCAGAGAGCTCACTGGGACAGCAAGTGAGTGAGGAGCATCTCTGTTTGGGGGGGCACACAAGGGTCCTGGGATATAAAGACTGCAAGGAAATGACCTTTCAGGGTGGTTTCACAGGAAAATCCTGCACTGAGCAAAGGGGCAGCTGTGCTGAGAGGCTGTGCTGAGCAAAGGGCAACCATGCTGAGAGGCTGCGCCAAGCAAAGGGGTGGCCTCACTGAGCAAAGGGGCAGCCGTGCTGAGCACAGGGGCCTGAATTCTAAGAAACCTCAGAGGCTGGGAAGAACTAGTCTGAGGCAACCTAAATTCACAGAAAACCCACCCATATCACTCAGACCCCAGACCAAAAAAGAAAAGGGAATAAAACCACTAAAGGGATGTCTCACATGGCCCAAAATCAAGCCTCCAGGAAGAAAGGGAAAAAGGTGACTATTGAAAACTTTTATGGCAGGAGTACCCAATGAAAAGAAGAGAAAGAGGATGAAACCCAAACAAAATCAAAGCATGCCTCACAAAATGGAAATTATCCACAAGCTCTGGAAGAACTCAAATTGGAGCTTACCCAAAAGATGGAAACCTACTGGAAAGAAAAATGGGAGAAAGAGATCAGCAGTCTGATAGACAAAACTTCACAATTGGAGAAAGAGCTGGACGCATCTAATAGAAGGGCAGACAAAGCTGAAAAGCAAAACCAGTTCCTAATGACCAGAATTAAGCAACTGGAAGACAGTGAGCATGCCCAAAAGATGGAAACCTTCTGGAAAGAAAAATGGGAGAAGGAGATCAGCAGTCTGATAGACAAGACTTCACAATTGGAGAAAGAGCTGGAAGCATCTAATAGAAGGGCAGACAAAGCTGAAAAGCAAAACCAGTCCCTAACGACCAGAATTAAGCAAATGGAAGACAGTGAGCATGCAAAACAGCAAGAATTAATAAAGCAAAGCCAAAAAATTAATGAATTAGAAGAAAACACGAAATATCTCACTGAAAAGGTCACAGACCTGGAAAACAGAGGAAGAAGAGACAACGTGAGAATTATTGGTCTGCCCAAAAAACCAGAGATAAACAAAAACCTTGATGCTATACTACAGGAGATTGTAGAAAAAAATTGCCCACATGTTCTGGAACAAGGTGGCAAAATAGAAATAGAAAGGGTTCATAGAACACCCTCTATACTAAATCCCCAATAGACAACCCCCAGGAATGTAATCGCCAAATTCAAGAGCTTCCAAGAAAAGGAGAAAATCCTACAAGAAGCCAAGAAGAGGAGCTTCAGATATGGGGGGGGGGGGCTCCCATAAGGATCACACATGACTTAGTGGCTAATACACTAAGAGACCACAAAGTATGGAACACGATATTTAGAAAGGCAAGAGAGCTGGGTCTCCAACCAAGAATCAACTACCCAGCAAAACTGACCATATACTTCCAGGGGAAAGTATGGGCATTCAACAAAATAGAAGATTTCCAAGCATTTGCTAAGAAAAGACCAGAACTTAGTGGCAAATTTGATATCCAATGACAGAAAGCAAGAGGAACATGAAAAGGTAAATATGAAAGGGAAAAGGAGATAAATCTTATCTTTTTCTTTAAGTCAAACTCTCTTCTATAAGGACTACATTTACATCAAATTATATATATTAATATGTGGGGAAAATGTATTGTGTAACTCTCAAAAATTGTATGCACCATAAGAGTAGTTAAAAGAATCATGCATAGGGAAAGATTGGAGCATCAAGAAGATTTGGTGAAAAGGGGGGCAAAGAAAGGAAAAAAGGGGGGGGGGAGGCATCAACAATACTAAGACTTAATTCAAGAAATGGGGGGGGGACTAAATAGAATAACCTTTCCCATAGAAAGATACACATGGGAAGGGGAGGGGAAGATCTCTCATATGAGAAGGAGAGGAAGAGAGTGTGAAGTGGTATTACTTAAACCTTACTCTCAGTGAAATCAACTTTGAGAGGGAAGAACATCTAGATCCAGTGGGATCCTGAATTCTATCATATCCAACAGGGTAAGAAAGAAATAGAAATTAAGGAGGGGGTGGGGGAGGGAGTATAAAAAGGGAGGGAAGGAGAGGGGGGAGGGGAAGGGAGCATAAAAATGGAGGGGCTAGAAAGGGAAGCATCTCAAGGGAGGGGACTAGGGGGACTGACCTAAAGTAAATCACTGGTTCAAAAGGATATAGCTTAAGAAGAAAGGTCAGAACTAGGGGAAGATATCAAAATGCCAGGGAATCCACAAGTGACAATCATAACTTTGAATGTGAATGGGATTAACTCACCCTTAAAACATAGACAAATAGCAGATTGGATTAAAACCCAAAACCCTACCATATGTTGTCTTCAAGAAACACATATGAGGCGGGTTGATACTGCTCTTTGATCCAGCCATACCACTGCTGGGTTTGTACCCCAAAGAGATAATAAGGAAAAAGACATGTACAAGAATATTCATAGGTGTCTTTGTGGTGGTAAAAAAAATTGGAAAATGAGGGGATGCCCTCCAATTGGGGAATGGCTGAACAAATTGTGGTATATGTTGGTGATGGAATACTATTGTGCTCATAGGAATAATAAAGTGGAGGAATTCCATGGGAACTGGAACAACCTCCAGGAATTGATGCAGAGTGAGAGGAGAAGAACTAGGAGAACATTATACACAGATACTGATACACTCTGATACAATCAAATGTAATGGACTGCTCCATTTGTATTAATGCAGTGATCCTAAACAACTTAGAGGAATCTACAAGAAAAACCACTATTCTCATTCAGCAGAAAAATTGTGGGAGTAGAAACACCGAAGAAAAACAATTGCTTGAATACATGGGTCGAATGGATATGGTTGGGCATGTAGACCCTAAATGAAGATCCCATTGCAAACATCAACAACATGGAAATAGGTTCTGATCAAGGACACAAATAATACCCAATGAAATTGTGTGTCGACTGCAGGAAGGGTGGGTGGAGGGGAGGGAGGGAAATAATGTGATTATTTAACCATGAATAATGTTCTAAATTGACTAAATAAAATATTTCAAATGGAAAAAAAAGAATATCAAGGGAAATAATGAAAAAATAAATGTGAATGATGGTGGCCTCGTGGTGCCAGACCTTAAACTATACTATAAAGCAGAGATTATCAAAACTATATTGTCCTGGCTTAGATAGAAGTGTAGTGAATCAATGGAATAGACTAGGGGTAAATGACCTCAGCAAGCTAGTGTTTGATAAAACCAAAGATACTAGCTTTTTGGTACAAGAAGTCACTATTTTACAAAAACTGCTGGGGAAGTTGGAAAACAGTATGGGAGAGTTTATTTTTAGATTAATATCTCACACCCAATATCAAGATAAATTCAAAATATGTAAATAACAAATAGAGAGAGAAAAATTATAAATAATTGCATGAAATTAGAATAGTATACTTCTCAGGTCTATGGAGAAGGGAAAAATTTAAGACCAAAGAAGAGATAGAGGATATTAAAAAATGTAAAATGAATAATTTGGATTACATTAATTTTTCTTTAGGTTTCATAAATTAGGGGGAATGTTTTATAACAAAATTCTCTGGCAAAGGTCCATTTTCTCAAATTTATATGGAACTAAGTCAAATGTATAGAAAATCAAGTCATTCCCCAACTGACAAATAGGCAAGGGACATGAATAGGCAGTTTTAATATGAAGAAATTAGAACTCTCAATAATCATATTAAAAAGTGTTCTAAATCCCTCCTGATTAGAGAAATGAAAATCAAAACAACTCTAAGGTACCACCTCAATCCTAAAAGAATGGCCAATATGACAGCAAAGTAAAGTAATAAATGTTGGAGGAGATGTAAATTTGGGATAATAATGTATTGCTGGTGGAGTTGTGAACTGATGCAAACATTCTGGAAGGCAATTTGGAATTATTCCCAAAGGACTTTAAAAGAATGCATGCCCTTTGATCCTGCCATACCACTGCTGGGTTTGCACCTCAAAGAAATAAAAATGTTTGTATAAAAACATTTATATCTGTGCTTATTATGATGGCAAAAAAATTGGATGAGGGGATGTCCCTTGATTGAGGTATGGTCAAACAAATAGTGATGTATGATGGTGATGGAATACTATTGTGATATAAGGAAAGATAAACTATTTGATTTCTATAAAAACTGGGAAGACCTCTATGAGCTGATGCGGAGTGAAATGAGCAGAATCAGGAAAATATTGTACACAGCAACTGAAACATTATGGGACAATCAAATGTAATATCAACATTGCTACTAATAGCATTACAATGATCCAGGACAATCCTGAGGAACTTATGAGAAAAAATGCTATCCACATCTAGAGAAAAAAACTTTTTTCACAGAAGAATAATATAAAATTAATTACTTGATTATATGGGTATATGATTTGGAGTTTTGCTTTAAGAGATTACTGTTACAAAAATGAATAATATGGAAATGAGTATTAAGTGATAATACATGATAATACATGCATCCAGGAGAATTGCTTGCCAGTTCTGACAGGGGAGAAAGAAGAGGGAAGGAGAGAACATGAATCATGAAATCATGGAAAATACTTTAAAAATAAATACATTTTTAATATTTAGAGACTAACATATGGTTCATATATGTTTAGTATTAATATTAATTCATTATTTATATTACCTTTTATCAAGATGTAATTTCCTTCCTTATCTCTTTTAATAAGACCTATTTTTGGTTTTGTTTTGTCTGAGACTGTGATTGTAACTACTGTCATTTTTTTCTTTTTTTTTTACTTCAGGCAATACACAACAAATTCTTCTCTGCCTCCTTCCCTTTAATCTATGTGCGTTACTGTGCCTAAAATGGGTTTATTGTAAACAACATATTGTAGGATTCTGGTTCTTAATTTATTATTATCTACTTCTGTTTTATGGGTGAGTTCATCTCATTCACATTCACAGTTATGATTTCCAACTGTGTATTCCCCTCCATCTTATTTTCCCCTGTTTATCCTACTCCTTTTACTTTCACTCTGTCCTTCCTCTTTATTGTTTTGTTTTTTATCATCTACCATTTCTCCATTCCTCCTATTACCATTCCCCTTCCCTTGTCTTATTCCCTTCCTACTTCTCAATAGAATAAGATAGGATTCTAAATTTCCCTGAGTATTGTTCTTATTCCTGCCCTAAGCCAGTAAGGATGAGAGTACAGTTTAAGGATTATGCATTTTCACCGTCATCCTCCCCTCACTGTAATAGCTTTTTACTCCTCTTTAGTTGAAATTATTTACACCATTTTATCTCTCCATTCCTTTTTTTCCTCAGTGCAATCTTCTTCCCCTCCCTTGATTTTTTTGCATATCATTTCATCCTAATCAACTTACTTTCCCATCCTCTGTCTCTGTACTATCATTCTTACTGCTCTACTATTGGAAAAAAATAAGAATTACAGATATATTCTTTCTATATAGAAATGCATAGAGTTTGAGTTTCTTTAGTCCCTTAAATTTTCTCTTTCTTATCTACCTCTGTAGGCTTCTCTTGTATCTTGTGTTTAGACTTCAGATTTTCTATGTAGTTCTGGTCTTTTCATCAAGAATGTCTGGATATCATCTCTTTTATTGAATGATTATTTTCCTCTTGAAAGAATATACTCAGTTTTGCTAGACAGGTGATATTGAGTTGTAAACCTAAATCTTTTGTCTCCCAGAATGCCATATTCCATGCTTTCCAATCCTTTAATATGGAGGTTGCTAAGTTCTGTGCAATCTTGCCTGCAGCTGTATCATATTTGAATTGTTTCCCTCTGGCTGCTTGCAGTATTTTATCCTTGGCTTTAAGACTCTTGAATTTAGTTATTATATTCCTGGGAGTTGTCATTTAGTGATTTCTTTCTGGAGATGATCTGTGGATTTCTTTTCCAATGTCTCTTTTTCAAGAATATCAGGGCACTTTAAAAAAAGTCTTCTACTTTGATATTCAGGCTTTTTTTCTAATAATGACTTTCAGATTGTCCAGCAATTCCTAAATTGTCTCTTATAGATTCTATTTTCCACATCAGTTCTTTTTTCAATGAGATAATTCATATTTTATTCTAATTTTTTTATTCTTTTGATTTTATTGTTTCTTGGTGCCTCATTAAGCCATTAGGTTCTAGTTACTCAATTCTAATTTTTAAGGATTGATTTTCTTCCATGAGTATTTGAACTTCCTTTTTACATTTGGCCCGTTTCTTCTTGCATTGTTTTCATGTCTCTTCCCAATTTTCCCTCTTTCTCTCTTAATTGATTTTTGAAAACTTTTTTGGGCTCTTTTAGAATCTGCATCCAATTAATATATGTTTTGAAGCATTGTGTGTATTTGCCTTACTTTCACTGTCCCCTTCTGTGCCTGGGCCTTTCTCTTTTTTCCCCTAAAATGTTTCTGTGGTTAGGTATTTTTTAAATATTTGCTCATTTTTATTAGCCTTTCTTGACTTTCACTTTTCTTTTAAAGGTAGTCTCTGTTCTCTGGGATGATGGGACAATCTCTTACCCTTCAGTTATTTCTCAATTCTACCTTTAGTATTATTTCTGGATTTCTACAAGTTTTAATTCTTCCCAAATGGTATGATGGCCTGTGAGCTGGGAGCACTAACAGTCACCCCCCACTACTGCTTCAATCACCCCCAAGACTGCTGTTGGCCCAAAGTCTTGCCTGGGGCTTGAGCAGGGGCTTTTGGTCTCAATCTGGGCTTGATCAGGTCAGGGACACCATGGACTGCCTTACCCTGGTGCTGTGCCTTGAGTCAGCCAGCCTCCCATAACCAGATGGCCTTCCTCTTGGGATCTGGGGGGCCTAGCTCTGGGTCTACACACTGCCCCAAACTGGGATTCAAGTCTTCATCACAATCTCAGGCTTAGACTCCTGTCCACACTCTGGGACACATAGATCTGGCTCACAACAATTTAGGAAGTGTGTATTGGGTTGCACTGCTGTTGGCTTAGGAAGGGTCTTAGTGTCTAGACATTGGATTTAGAACCTGGAACAGTATCAGTATATGCGGGATGGGGCTTGGTGGTTGCTTCTTATTCCTTTTTCAAGCCCCCTGCAGACTGTGGTCCACTCTCACCCCAGTGACCCAGATGCTCTTTGCCTGCCTTTCAAGTTGTTCTCTGCAGGAAAGTTGTTTTAATCTGTCTCCTTGTTGGTTCTTTTACTCCTCTACTTCTTTGTGGCATTATTTTCAGAATGGTTGGAGAGGATTCTCATGGTAGTTTTGACCTTCCTGCTTCTACCATTCTATCCTGTCTCTGTCTCTTTGAATTAAGTGATTATTAATAATTATGGAGACAATTTTCCATTGGAGCCTGATAGTGAAGGTTTGAGAGAAGAAATACAGGGAAAGGATGAAGATGGCTGAGAAAAGAAAGAGAGATATTGGTTGGTTTAACAGTGAAGAATCATGAAGGCATACCAACCCGACCAAGACCATTTATCAAATGTGTGTATGGACTGTGCTTTGTGTCACTGAAGTAATCGATAAACAAGATTTGTAATGAACACATTGGCACTTCCAAAAGGCTTAAAGATATTGCTGGAATTTTTACTTCATAAGCTGAATGTTCCCTCCTTCTCTCAGTTCCTATTTAAAGCATTTATGCTCTCTTTTCATATTGGATAAAATGAGGCTGTTGGATCAATGGGGCTTACGTTGTCTATCAGCTCTAAATCTATGATTCTATATGTGCAGCACTAAGACCAATATTAATATCAGAATGTCTGGGCTTTAAAGGCAGTCCTGCTACTAATCTATTTGATGACTTTTCCTAAATCTATTTCTTCCTACATAATATGAGGACATTAGAGTCAATCTTCATAAGGATCTCTTTGATATCTAAGTTTGATGAAGGTCTATGTGAATTTTCCCCAAGAGCCCTGTCCTGAAAGCAACTTGAATGTCCCTGCAGTAGTAAGGATACAAACATTACCATCTAATTATTCCTTCAGATGCTTTCCGTGGAACCAAGCCTAACAGAATCCCACGAGAATACTCTCAGTCTAACCTCTTTAGAGCCTTGCTGTCTGTTTCCCTTAAAACTGCCTCATTGTTTCCTTATTTGAGGACAAGAGTGAAGGTGGTAAGAATTCTTATGGTTATTTATGATTGGATGTCATAGCAAATACATACTAATACCTTTCTCCCAACTTCCCATGGTGAGTGTTCAATTTTGGCATCCAGCACTCTGAAAGAGAAATTGGTAGACTTGGTTGCATTTATATAAGAAGAAGAATAAGAGCAAAACTCCATGCATGTTTGATCTTATGGAATTTACTGTTAAAATGGATAAATTAGGTGGGAACTGAAATTATGGTGATCTGGGGTTGACTCCTATATCTGGCACTAATGTACTCTAGATCTGTGAGAAGGTCACCTGGCCATTCTGAATTTCATTTTCTTCCCTCCTAAAATAATTCAACAGGGGTAGATGATCTTTAAGATTCCTTCTAATTCTAATATTCTTTGGTTAAATATATGGTGCTTTTTATTTGGTGATGGGAGTGGAAAAATCATTGTCAGAATCATCAGGTAGATTCTTACCTAGTGATTATCATTTTTATGACGTGATTCTTGCACAGTTAATAAGCATTTCTTTTTTTAAAATGAGCCTTTACCTTGCATCTTAGAATCAATATTGTATATTGATTCCAAGGCAGAAAAGTGGAAAAGTCTAGGCAGTGAGGTTTAAATTACTTGCCCAGGGTCACATAGCTAGGAATGTCTTAGTCCAATTTTGAACCCAGGACCTCTGATTTCCATATCTGCCTCTCAATCCACTGAGCCACCTAACTGCCCTTGTTAAGCGTTTATTAAATGTCTCCTTTGTGTTCAAGTACTAGGCTAATTGATAAGAACATTTACAATTTAGGATTCTTTCACAGGAAACATTTTGCCTGGTGCTGAAATGTTTATTGACCTTAATATAATCTTGTGCATTTTTTTTCTCCACAGGAACTCAGCAGATTTGCCCATGAATCCCATGAGGAAGCCTGTGCTGTGTAAAACTTCCTCTCCATGAGACAAGAAGCATCATCTTGTTGAATGGCATTACATAATCAAACACTAGTGACGGAGTTTATTCTACAAGGTTTCTCAGAGACACCTCAAGTGCAAATATTACTATTTATCTCTCTTCTTTTTCTTTATCTCATTGCCCTCACAGGAAATATTCTCATTGTGATGGCCATTGGTCTGAACTCAGGTCTCCATACACCCATGTACTTTTTCCTTGCTAACTTGGCCATTTTGGATATTGGTTGCACATGCACAGTTCTTCCCAAATTGCTGGAGAACCTTTATGTGGAGAAGAAATCCATCTCCTATGAAGGCTGCATGACACAGGTGTTTTTCCTCACTTGTTTTTTGGGCACTGAGCTTCTGCTCTTCACAGCCATGGCTTATGACAGATATGTGGCCATTTGTCATCCCCTACGTTATAGAACTATGATGAGTAGGATGGTTTGTATGTTGTTAGTGAGCAGTGTATGGGCCACTGGTGTCTTCAGCTCTTTGATAAATACTGGTCTAACAGTGAGATTAACCTTTTGCGGTCCTAATGAAATTCAGCACTTTCTGTGTGAAATTCCCTCTTTGTTGGTGTTGTCCTGTAGCTCCACATACCTGAACAACATCATGGTAGTGATTGCTGATGTATATTTTGGGGTGATCAATTTTGTACTCACTATGGTGTCCTATGGCTTCATCATTTCCAACATCTTAAAGATCCGCACCACAGAGGGAAAGAAGAAAGCCTTCTCCACCTGTTCCTCCCACCTCATGGTAGTCAGCATGTATTATACAACAATCATATATGCTTATATTTTTCCAGACTCTGGCTCCTCAGTGGATAATAGTAAAGTGGTGACTCTCTTATATACTGCTGTTGACCCTGCTTTAAACCCTTTTATATATACTCTGAGGAATAAGGATTTTAAAACTGCCCTCAAAAAATTGTTTTCATTCATTCATTAAGTGCTTATAATTAATCAAGGTAAAATGCAATGAATGTTATTTCTTTGATGCTATTTTGAGACTCAAATATAAGGGATAATATAATGTGTGTAAATTTCTTTAGCTTAATTTATAGAATAGTTTTTTCCCTTAAAATCATTTAGGATGCTCTCTTTGTATGGTGCAGTTAGATCGATAGAGCTCTCTGGAAAGAGCTCCAGACCTGCTTTCATGAAGACAAGGTTAAATTTGAGTTCAGCTACTTTCTGAGTATAAGGTCCTGAGAAAGTCACTTAACATAGTTTCCCTCAGTTTCCTCATCTATGAGATGAGCTGGAGAAGAAAATGGCAGACTACTCTGGTACCTTGCCAAGAAAGCACCAATAAGATTTAGACATTACTGAAAATGACTAAAGAACAAATACTTGAATTCTTTCCAAAAACAAAATCAAGTGACACAGTTGTGCACATTTAGAGGGAACATCAAGGTAATAGAATATAGATGCCTAAAAGTGGAATTGGTTTTCTACGTATATAATGAATTTTCAATGTCTACAAAACCAGTTGTGGGCTACAGAGTCTTCATGCTTTAGGTTTCTCTTAATAATCTCTGAATTTCTTCTAATTCTGATATGTTATAATTCTATGATAACACTAGGATAAAAAGAAAAATATGTTGCTTTAAACCATATTTCTCTGTATTCCCTCTTCTTTGCTGATCTCATTCAAATTCTCCTTACCACTCAGGAAGGTGATTCTGAAAGCTTGCCTGGATTAATCAATCTATACTGATTGCAACCACCACCAACAAACAGCAATGAAAGCATTAAGAATAAGTGAGATGCTGCAGAAATAGATTAATGTGAATGCATTATTGTTGGGATAAGACATCAGTCAAATTATTCTATAAATCAATGTAGATTTGTGGCTCAAATGTCCAAAATGTCCATACATTTTCACCTAGAAATTTCTCTATAGAATATATTACCCCAACAATTTTAGAGCAGGAAAGAACATGTCAAGGTAATCCCAAGTATTTATGTCAGCTCTTCTTTGAAATATTAAAGAATCAAAAACTAAATAGATTTTCACTTTTGGCTATAGAGTGTTAAATGAATCATAGTGCATGACAATGATATGGAATGTCACTGAAACTTAAGAAATAATGTATATGGAGAATACAGGAGAGTGTGTCAAGATTCTCTGAAATGAAGTTAAGTGATACAATGACTTCAACAATATAAAGGGAAAACAATGTCCAGAATGTTACCAGGTACTTTCAATGAAATCAGAGAAGTAGGAACTGAGAAGAAAATAACAATGGAAAAAAGCAGAAGAGAGTGAAGGACCTGAAGAGAGGAACAAAATAGAGCAAAGAAAATGGCATCTGTCCTGAATAATAGTTATGGTGGATATTATGGCAACTGGTAGAATATTTGGTGTTCCTCTGATAAGTTAAATGTAACAAAGGATTAGTGAGAGGAAATAAAATTTGTAGTTGGCCATCAAGGTGTTAAGCAGTACTAAAGAATGCTAATGAAACTGTATTGAGTTGAAAGGTGTAAAGAAGGTGCAGAGTACTAACAAAGATGTTTCCTTATTTTTCAGTTGCATCTGACACTTTATGACCCAATTTGGTATTTTCTTAGCAAAGATACTGGAGTGGATTATCATTTTCATCTCTAGTTCATTTTACAAATGAGGAAACTGAGAAAACAGAGTTAATAACTTATAGAGTTTGAAAAAAACGAGTAAATGTCTGAGATTTTGAACTCAGAAAGAGGAGTATTCCTCACTATAAGCCCTGAACTCAATCTGATGCACCATCTATCGAGCTGCCAAAAACATTCCTTTGATAGAAATAATTTATTCAGTTTGCAAAATTAACAACTACAAACAAGAAAGACAAAAACTAAGGAACTCATTTCATCAAATATGGAAAACTGGAAGAATTTTTACTGAGTGTGCTAAGTTTTCTATTTCTGCCATAGAAAAATGACTTTCATCTCAACTGAAACAGCAACCTGATCTCTCTTTTAATAGGGAAGGCAAAGTATTCAAGGAATATCCCTCACCTTTATATGATCTGGACCAATGATGTATTTCTTTAGAACAAATAACAAGGGTTTCAGTGTAACAGTAGGTAAGAAAAAGTATCTGAAGAAGGTAAGGGGGATCTTTACCAAGGTGAGGTTATAGAAATGTGGAAAAAAAATTGAGAAGAGAAATGGAAGGAATGGGCAACAGTAAAAACAGGAGAGATGATAATTTCTTATATTACTTCTCTTTTCTCTGCCCCAGAGCATGATGGTAGAATTTCCTCTCCCCATTTTAACCCATTAGAATCTTTAACTTCCCTCAAGCTTACACTTTGATGCTAATTCTTATGTGAATCCTTCCTCTCCACTCCCTTCTAGAAATAGAGAGCTGATAACTAAGGTATGTAAGAAGATAAAACAAAACTAGGAGTCCTACACATGTTTACAGTACCTGGGCTAGATGAACTACAGCCTCAGGTATGGAAATAATGAGGATATATTATTATAGCTCTTTGAATGGATGTGGAGCATGGGAGAGAAAACAGTCTTAAAAAGATCAAACAACTAAATTATGAAAGAAGGGAAGAGAATGGGTCCTTCGAATTAGAAGTAAGTGAACCTAAATTCCTTTACTAGTAAAATATAGCATGAATTATTAAAGGAATATTTATCTAGCCTTTAGAAAAGCCAATAGTCAATGCCAAGCAGAAGGATTTAATTTAGAATAGCATATAACCAATGCTTTTAAAGAAGTTATTAAACAAATCAGGGAGTACCACTGATACCGTTTGCTTAGCACTTACTAATATTTTTTGTCAATTTTCTTATTTTATGCTTATGGAAAAGTTAGAAAAAAGTGTACTAGATGATCCTTCAATGAGATATATTTAAAACTCTTTGGCTGATATCATTAGAAGAATTAGGAGTGGCTAAATTTCAACTTCAACTTAGTAAGCATTTATTAAATACTCACTATGCACCCAGGCTCTGAGCTAAATTCAGGGTACAAAGAAAAGGTGAAAGGCAGTTCCTGCCCTAAAGAAGATTATAATTTAATGGGAGAGGACAATGCACAAACAAATATAGACAAAGCAATGGATAGGGAGGATAAATTAACTAAGAAGTAATATATTAGAGGCCCTGGAATTAAGAGAGGTTGGGTTTGGCTTCTCATACAAGGTGGGGTTTTATTTGAGACTCCAAGGAAGCTAGGGAGATAGGTAGTCAGAGTAGAGGAGTGAGAGCATTCCAGGCATGAGGGATAACAAGAGAGATTGTCCTGAGCTGAAAATGACATTCCTGAGATGCAGTTTCCTGTTTCTGGAATAGTTAAAGGGCCAGTATCACTAGATTGAAGAGAACTAATTGGGAAATAAGGTTAAAAAGACAGGAAAGGTAGAGCGGCTGGGTTATGAAAGCTTTTGAATGACAAAGAGGGTTTTATATTTGTGTTTAAGGATGATAGCCACTGGAATTTGTTGGGTTGGTAGGTGACATGGTCAGATTTATAAATAACAACAACTACAGACTTAAACAATCAGGAACTCCATTCACTCAGGGTTCACTCATTTAGGTATTTTCTTCTCCACTTCTGTAGTCATCGTTTAATACACCTCATAAGACACCATATAAACCCTGTAGTCTCATCTCATTCACCTTGTTAGTTGGTTGAGGCCAAGTGTTTGACTATTTATTGGCTCATTAGACAACTATCTAGAGCCCTCCCATAGCTTCTTCTCAAGTCATCTCACATTGGACAATTAGTTCTCCCTGACTCTTAACCACTTTTTCTCCTTTAAAGTTCACTCAGAGACACTATTTTTAAACATTTTGGATGGGAATTTGGAGAGTGAGAAAACCTTCTGTCCTATTGCACCATTTTTCTTAAAATGTGACATGCAATTTTACATTTTTTGGCAGGGCCTTGCCTTTTTATTGTAGACATTTTTGTATATTGTTTGTTTGATTTAGCTGACTTTCCTCTATCTCCTTTCATGATACTTTTTCTATGTTTTTGGTATTAATATTTCTTATAGTATAATAATATCACATTTAATTTATGTAACACAATTTTTTCCCTCTCTTTGCTTGATGGAGATCTACTTTGTTTTCAGTTCTATTTTGCCACAAAAATACTGAACTATATTTATATCTATATTTCTAAATATGCTTCCCTTCCATTGCATCAGTTCCTGTTTTTCAGTGCTCTTCTGTATTCCTTATGTTTACTATTTCTTAGAACAGCATTAAATTCCATTACATTTATGGGTCACAGGGTGTTTTGTAATCCTTCAATATTTTCAAAATTTACTTTCCCCCTGTTTTTCTTAATGTCATCCAAAATGTTGCTGTTAAGATATATATTTGAAGGGGAGGGATTCTATAAAGAAAGAAGGGGAAAGAGGTTCTCCTAATGGATGGCATTGCCAGACACCATAAAAAAGTGTGAGTTGCTGGATTACCCATTTCTATTCCTCAAGCTTGTTCTATGAATTCCAGGCCTGGGAAATGTATAATATCTGGTCTTAAACCTAGCACAAGGGTACTCACATGTCAGATATCCAAGTGAAGATTTATACTTCCCAGACTCCAAATGCAATGACACGTTACATGTCCTCATCAGCTAAAGTTTCTGAGGAAAGGCAAGCTATCCCTTGTACCACTCAAGTTCCAAGCCTAGCTCCATGTAGAGTGAAGCCCTCTGGCCTGTTGCTATTCTCAGGTCTCCCATGTGCCATTTGTTATTTGTTGGGTAAGATCTCTATCAAGGAAAAGTCTGTATATCCAACACAATCTTATCCACACACAGACTTCATGTGGCAGAGTTATTTGCTAATACATCTGATCTGGTACTAGCTCTCCCTGAGATCTCTCTTTTTCCTCCAATTTCAAAACTCTAATCTGAGCACTCAATGATACATAGTGCCTTAATTTTATATATCCAGACCAAAATGGAAGAGACTTGTGTGAGGAAAATCACCTCCACCCTTTTTGATGTTGTGGATGGCATCCCACGATGTCCTGTGGTGTCAACTGGAGAGTTGCAATGGAGGGAGGAGCTGGGGGGAATATATGTTCAGAAGAGAATCATGAGGATCTCTTTACTTCTGCACTTGTACTGACTGAGGGCTTTTACTGTCCCCAAAAAAATTAGGACAGCTAAATGGAAATACTATAATTAGGGTAAGCCTTCTTTAAGAGAAATCCAACTCTTTTCTTTTCTCTCATCTCTCACCATCTCCCTTTTGTTAATAAACCATTAAAATGTCTAACATGGTACCACAATCTTAAAATGTAAGATTTAAATTAATGTCCACTACTCTGAGTATCATATTTTATACAGTTTATTAATAATCACTTGAATTAAACGAATAAAAAGGGCAATTAGCTAACAAAATAAGACCACGTGAACCTGTCTCTCAGCTCACGCTTCCCTCCACAAAACAGAATCACAGGAAGAGCACCCAAGAGGCAGGGCTACATAAAATTTATATCTGACTATGTCAGCATATAGCTTGAGAAGGAGAGAGGGGTACTGGGAATTGTAGTTATGGGGTTTGGATTCTAATTACACTCCCCCCTTGATTCCCATTGAAAACAAGCATGTAGAAATCTCCCAGATTTATGTGCCTAGTTCCCTCATGGAATCAGTACACATAACCAACTTATATCTCTATATATCTTGAACTAAAAGTATATACAACATTGCAACTTCTAGGGGGAAATTGCAATAATTTGGTGATAAGAGGGAAATTAAAGAGAATAAAACAAATGATTATTAGGCACATTGACAAAAAATCAATTAGGGGTCAGTCCCCTTTGGCACAAGAGTGTATATTCAACATAAATGTGTTCAATGCCCCATAGTTCAATTTCTCTACATCCCAAAGTTCATTCTGAATCTTTTGGTGAGTGTGAGGTTTCTGCAGGCATCTTCGTGGCACCTTTTCCCAACAGTTTGTTTTCTTGATTCAGGGAGGAAGCAAGTTTATTATCCTAAAATTTCTCTCAAACAAGAAAAATTGTGTAAATGTATAATTATATTCCAGTCATACAATCCCCCATGAGGATGATGTTGACAAATGCACAAATCACACTTGGATACATGGCTGAGTTTATGAGATATATGAATCAATTGTTAAAAGGAAATCAAAAACATAAAAAAATGAAGGAAAGAAAAAATCAAAATTAAATAGTTTATAAAAATTCTGAGTAAGCAAAAATAAACCCATAACAGGTTCTAGAATCAGAGTCTAATATAATTATTTATGCCCCACAATCTTTTAGGATCATTGGAGCAATGTGCACTTACCCAATCAGCAGCCAGGACTACAGAAAATTGCCTCACAATGAAAGAAAGAAAAAGGACTAGATTTTTGCAGTAAATGGAAAATATCATTACCTGGATTGATTTAACTTTGTTTTTAGGGAGAGGGGAGTCAATATTCTAGCCAAACTGAGATACTTTGTCTGAAACTGGCAAATCCTGTGTCTGATGTTGTCAAATAGCTGCTCCCTTGAACCTCAAACAAGACCTCTGTCTTGGTGCAGATTCTCATCTATCCCACCAGGACTAGTTGGTCTCCTTGACCTTGTGCTTCTCAGGCACTGTATAATGGCTCTTTTGTTATCCCTTTTCCTGGAATCAGACACAATCATTAATCAAAGTCCCATAATATTTAAAAATCATTGGCAGGTTTACATAGTCTAAAGCTTTTTGGTATGTATTAATATTAGGCCTAATGGATATTGCAAACTTATATTAGTGCAAAATAAAAAAAAAACATTAATAATGTTAATATGCTTCAAGTACAAAAATGAGAGAAAAAAGAAAATTCAAATACTCTTTGCACATACAAGAAAAAGCAATGATAAATTTTTAAAACCTAAAATATATAGTTCAGAGTCAGTGACACATTGTGTTTGCCAAGTAGAAGTGCAATACAAAGGTTTCTCTCCCAAAAATGAGATTCATTTCCTTTTTAACTTGGCCATGATTCACAGTGTGAGTGCAAATGATTTTCACCAAGTAATAGCTTTATAAAACAACAGTATAACAGGTAATGCATATTCAAAGTAGTACCAAAATCCCACAAATAACAAGAGCTCATTTAATGACAATAGCAAACAAACTTGCTATCATTAGTATTCACATGAGTTGCTGTATGTTTTTGAAAAATCTTTGAAGCTCATGGATATTTTTCACAAGTTCTCCAGATTTAGCCAATCTTTCAACCTCAGCTGAGATAGTTTTAACAAAGTCTATTACTGCCATCATTCAAAAATGTGGCAGGGGAGCCCAGAAAAAACCCAACAGCTCTGTACTGCTGAAGAAAACATTTTGGGTCTAAAACATCACCAAGAATCTAGATATTTCTGGTGGAAGGGTAGAGTAAGCTGAAGGGTTAGAAATATAAGAACCATCCAGAAGGCACTAGGCTCCTGGGAAATAATCCCTCTTGAGAGCCATCCAGAAGTTACCATGCCCCCTAGGAAAACCTTCCCACCTCCCAGATGAGACTGTAACAGCTATAAAAGTCATGCCTTTATATATCTCATCCATTACATTTTTATAAATGTGGAGGTGGGGAATATAATAGTGCTATAATACTTCAACTACTTCACTTCAACTAAGAAATGGACCCTTGAACTTTAGTTACAAACAACTCAAAGGTAGGCAAATGATCAGTCAAAGGTAGTGGTACTACTGGATATCTAAAAATCACTTATGAAGATCCCTTAAAATCAATTTAAATTTTTAGATCATGAAATTCTCCAAATGTTGTATACAGGTTGTAACCAGTTTGATGGAGTCCATCCATCATCATTTATGTGACAATTAACAAAGGCAAATAAGCACTAAAGGTCTTTTAAACAACTTGTGTCCTCCATCAATCTGGTAACAACCCAGTATCCATATGGACATATGGTTTTGTCATGGAACAGGGCTTATCCAAGTTGACTATGGGTTTTTACAATGCTATTTTCTCCAGTTCAGTCATAGAGGAGGTACAAATGTAACAGAATATATAGCTAAATGGGGAAAACACAGTAGCAGAAAATGACATAATGTAACAGATATTAGATTAGATTAATATGTGAATTAAAAAAACAAAATTAAATCTTAAAGCAAATAATCAGCAAATACAATATATATGACAGGCTACAAGCACTGAATTCAAGAGTCCTTTTCTCCACTTCCAAAGATGCATTATAGAGGCTTCTTCACTATTTAGAGGGAAACAAATTGAAACAGTTATCAATGGTGTCTGAAAAGCTAAAAAGTCACCTCCAGACCCTTTAAGGTTCCTTCTCCTCCCCAGTGTCATCATCCATCTAGATTCCTTTGGTCACATCTCTGGGATTTCCCATACCAACACTGGGCACAATGTGGACAAACTCCATATTGGGTGTGTTGCAGAGTCTGGGCAGACTAAAATGACAAGAGGGTGTAGGGAGATGAATATCTTCCCCACCCCTGAATTTCAGGTTTACTCAAGTTAATCTCAAGTATAAGTGCACCAGGGAACAGTTGTAAGAAAAGACACCCCAAAACTTTGAGCTGTGTGATCTATGTAATGCTCTCCCTGAATGGGAACTGTTTGAGATAGGCAAGAAACTGGGCCATGCTTGCAATTCTACTTATTACATTGGTTGCAAATCTACTTCCTAAATATAGGTGGCACTACCCTAGTATATAGTGGCTAGGAGTAAAAACCTCAGAAGGCTAGTAGATGGAAACATACCCCAATTAGCCTTTGAATGGAAGGTTCTGGAAGGCTTTATTAAAGCCTGAAGCTAAGTTAGTGAGGGAAAACAAAAGCTTTTTATTTTAGGCCCATTGAAGTTAGAAACTCCACAGAGTCACTTAGCTGAGTTGCTCTGAGAGCAAAAAAGGATTTAAGTATCTACCAAGCTTGAGACACATGTGGGGGTTTCAGAAAGACCTTAAAGAGAGAGCAAACTTCTAGGAGTAAGATAAGGCTAAACTTCCTCAATTTAGCCCAATAATTAATCCTTTCTAATAACAAAAAAAATATCTGAAATTATTAACTTCCTCCAACACTCTGTGATTCTGGGCTATGAGACAGTATCTTGTGGTGTGGGGCGGGTTAATTCCCTCATGTGAAAGGAGTCAGAAGGGTTAGAGGCTAAATATTTGTACCTCTCCCCCCCCCCAAAAAAAAAAACAAAAACAAAATATACCTGGCTTACCAGGTTGCAACAACCAATGCTTTCAGTTTAAGAGGAAAAAATGGGATTTATATATCACCCTTCTGCTTCCAAACAACTCTTGGGCAGGCAATCAGCTGTCAGCAATGTAAGGGAAAGAGGCATTTGTACTTTACCTTTACTTCACCTAGAAAGCAACTCTCAAGGACTCCCGGCTTGTATGTTCAAGAGATGCAGCGGCAGGCTCACAGAAGCAGCTTCAGGAGCAGGGGCAGGAGCAGCAGCAGCAGCAGCAGTCAGCATCAGTAATAGCAGTAACAGATCAAGTCTCCCAGGGCAGGGGATATGGGGCTTGGGCAGGGCAAAAAGACTGCCATCAGGAGAGAAACATGTTTTTTTTTTTTAAACTAATCTATTCACTTAGTGAGGGTTCTAAAGTCCAGACTTTGTGTTGCCAAAAATGTAGGATTTAAATCAGTATCCAACCCTCCAAGAATTATATTTTATAAAGTTGATTAATAATCTCTTAAGGTAGAAGGAATAAAAAGGAAATAGAAGTTAAAAACCTAATTACCTAACAAAATTATGACCACATGAGCAAAAGTCTTCTGGCTCTCACCTCACATCACCTCCACGAAACCCAATCACAGGAAGAGCACAAGAGGCAGGGCTACATAAAACTTAAATCCTTCCTACATCAGCATGTAATGTGAGAAGGATCATGGGATGCTGGGGATTATAATTCTAGGGTTCAAATTATAATTACACAAAATGATTAGACTGTAGAACACCAGTAAAGCTTAATTCTACTTTGTTCATACAAAAATAAAAAGGAACATGTTATAGTATTAGGGCTGATTATAGGACACAGTGAAAAGGTAACCAAGGAAGTGATAAAATAATAAACAAAGCAAAATAATGAATAAATCCTCCTGTGGGAAGGAAATAATTTTAAAATGCATAATAAAGGAGAAAACTCTTCAAAAAACCCCAACAAAATCTTGTCCCAGAAATGAGAGTGGAAGAGGCAAAATAAGGTCCAGCAAGAATCAAATAAGAAATAAGGAAGAAAATTTAATTTGAAATTAGGACTCTCAAAAAAGAAATTGGTAAGCTAAACAACCTTGTAAAGAATTAAGAACATAGGAGAAAATATCTTCAAATGATCAACAGCTTCAGAACGCAGATATTTTTGGATAAAATAAAAAGAGAAATTTGGAAAAATACATTAATTTTCAAAATTCCATGGAAAGTGGATGGGGAGATTGAATGCAAAGGTGCCATATTGCTATGTAAGTCCTTACAATCTCTGTCCTTCTCCACTTCTATGGTACTTCTCTTATACATAATCTGTCAGAGATGACTGATAGTTCCTCAGAAACCAGTTATATCACAGTTTTCTTTTTTTCAACAACTGAGGATGACGTTCATCTAGTTCAGGAAACTTGACTTCAGTAGGACACCCCCATCTTCTTCTCTAATATCCTTATACCTTGTAATTGAATTCCCTATTAGTGGCCTTTCTCCTCCCCCAGTCTTTTCCAGTCCAAATATCATTTTCCTTGTTAGAGGAAACTAATGCAAAATATGAGTTCAATAGCTACTTTATTCACTCTTATTTGTAAAATCTTATCCATTCCAATTCATAGTCATATTCCCCCCTCCAACGTAGCTAACAAAGAAACATAGCACATTTTTTCTTTTATTTTGCTTTTCTTGAAATTTCAGTTTGTTCTGAGCTCTTGCTACTTGTTCTGACAGGTCCATGCTATACTTTTAAAAAGTGTTTTCTCTAACCTTCCTTCTTCTTTATATATTTTTAATGAAAGATATTTAAAATCCCTGACCTTGTTTTAGAGTCACTACTGTGTATTGGCTCCAAGACAGAAGATTGGTAAGAGCTGTGACTTGCCTGGATCATACAAATTGGAAGTTTCTGAGGTCAGATTTGAACTCAGGACCTCCTGTCTCTAAGCTAGGCTCTCAATCCACTGAGCAACCTGGCTGCTCCTATGTTTTAAAAAGGCAGTTAGTTGGTAAATTCTCTATTCATTTACCTCAAGAAGTCATAAGATGTTTTTCTCCTTGTGTCCCAAATTGTTCTTGAGATATGACTACAATGTTAGAATGAATAATTTCCTGTTTCTGAAGTCATATCTGTATTTTCTTTGTGATATTGTTCAGTGGTCACCTGGTCCAGTGTCTTCTGACTGTCTTTTCTAAGAAATGAAATATAGGTGAGATGTATCTGAATATTCAATTTATGAGACTTTGATTTTTCAAAAATAAGTAATGCTTTATAACATATGTGACATTAATTTCCCTTGTATATAACTTCATATTCAACTTATTGATGATCAATTTGTTGATGTGGTTGGGAAGAAATTTTCAAACTCTGTAATGTTTCTTCACTTTCCTGAGAACATGATGGCCTTTATTTGAGGTTCTTTATGTAGGGCTAATTGGCTAATGCTCACAAATATTGCATAAGATAACCAGGTGTCACATGAAATATTATTTCATGTTGTCTTTATCTTGATACAATGAAACCAGACATGGTTATTTTGTTTGTCTCTTCATAGAAAACATATGAGTTATCCTTTCCTTTGGTTGTGTTACATTTAAAATTATCTGGAGGGTGGCCAAGTCAAGATGGTGGCTTAGTAGCGGCAAAATCTGGAACTATTTTGAGAATTCTCCCAAACTAATCTTAAAATAGTGGCTCAAAATGACAGTTTTAAAACCAACAACAAGATGGAGTGAAGAAGCTCTATTGTAGAAATAACTTGAAAGGTAGGAAGAGAAAATCAGTTTTCACAGGATAAGGGAGAATCAGAAGTAAAACTGCACAAAGAGTATTGTGGGCCAACCACCCTCCTCCTACTGTGCCATGGTGCCTGGGCATAGGAACTTCAGGACCCCAGGACCCTACTTTAGCCCATATCAGAGTACCCCACACATACCTCTTAAAGTCCTGATTCCTGGCACTCACTTGTAGTGAAGATCCAAGGTCTTTAGCATTTGGCCCATTCAAGCCTGAACAGTGGTGAAGCTCCTAAGACCCAGGGCAAAATAGCTCTTAATAATGAAGTCCAGTAAGCCATCAGTAGAGGAGAGGGATTTGGTCACTCTCAGAACTCCCAGTACATAGGCAAAATGAGGCTGAGAAAATGAGCAAATAGGAAAAGAAACAACTAACCATAGAAAAATGTATGTAGACAACAAGCAAGGAACAGATTCAAAACTTCAAAGAAAAATGGGAATTGGTCTCAGGCACTGGAAGTGCTCAAAAAGTAATTAAAATTCAAATAAGAGAGGTGGAAGAAAAATTAGAACACAAAATAAATAATGAAAAAGACAATAATAGCTTAAAAAGCAAAATTGGTCAAGTGGAAAAAAGTGGCACAAAATCCAACAAAGAAAAGAGCATTCTAAAAGACAAAATTAACCTATCTGAAAAAGAGAAAAAATACATAATGGAGAAAATAGTTCCATGAAAAGCAGAATGGACCAAATGGAAAAGAAACATCAAATGGTCATGAAAGAAAATCATTCTTTAAAAATTAAAATTGGGCAAATGAAAGCTAATGACTTCATGAGACATCAAGAAGCAGTAAAACAAAATCAAGAGAATGAAAAAATAGAAGAAAATAGGAAATATTTCATTGAAAAAATAACTGACCTTGAAAATAGATTGAGGAGAGGCAATATAAGAACCATTGGACTACCTTAAAGTCAATATGAAAAAAAGGTAAAAAAATTTGAAAGAATCCAAAGATTACCTCCTGCAATAAATACCCCAATGATAGCTCCCAAGAATGTTATTGCCAAGTTCAAGAGCTCCCAGGCCAAGGAGAAAATACTGCAAACAGCCAGAAAGAAACAATTCAAACACCATGGAGCCTCAGTCAGGATTACACAGAATCTGACAGCTGCTACATTGAAAGATCAGAAGGCTTGGAATATGAAATTCAGGAAGGCAAGGTAGCTGAGTTTAAAACCAAGAATCATCTACCCATCAAAATTGACTATATTCTTTCAAGGGAAAATATGGTCATTTAATAAAATAGAATATTTCCAAAAATTTCTGATGAAAATATAATACTTAAACTGAAAAAGTTGATTTTCAAATACAAAATTCAAGAGAATCATAAAAAGGTAGACAAGAATAAAATTAAGAAATTCAATAAGGACAAATTATTTATATTCATACATGGAAAGATGATATTCATAACCTTTAATTTTTTTATATTTATCATAGTAGTTAGAACAAGTATGCTTTGAAAGAGGGTGTGAAAGGAAGGTATTTAGAGTCATATGCAATAATAATTATAGTCAATTAATCTATGAGCATCCACTAAGTGCTACGTATTATTCTATTTGCTAGAGGTAAAAAAATATTTTCTGCCTTCAAGGAACTTATTGGTACAAGACAATAATGTATCTATACATACATTCATATGTAATAGCTAGGATTTATATAGTACTTTAAAGTTTATGAAGTACTTTACAAATAATATAAATTAGTCACTGATGGAAGGCATTATGATTTGGAGGGAAGAGGAAATGCTTTGTCTTAAAGGTAGTATTTGAGGTGTATCTTGAGGGAACTGAAGCAGAATTGAAGGTGGAGTGAATTCTAGGCATTTGTGATGGCCAGTGCAAAGGCATAGAGATAGGGATGCTGTGTTTGAGGAAAAGAGAAATAGCACCTTTGGCTGGAGTGAGAATGCAGGGAAGAGAATAATGTATAATGAAACTAGAAAGCTAGATGGGGCCAAGTTGTACAGGTTCTTAAAAAACACTACAGAGGAATTTATATTTTATCTTAGCTCCAGTAAGGAGCCACTGCATGTCATTGAGAAGCACACTGGTATTGCCAGTATTATGGTTTAGAAAGGTCACTGTAGTGGCCCTGTAGAAGATCAGTTAGAATGAAGAGAAAATTGAGATAGGAAAATTGTTTTAGGAAAGCATCAAAATAGGTCAGGTAATGAGTGATGGAAGCAAGGTAATGGGTATGTGAAAGTTTGGTTTGGCAGAAAAAGAGGGATGAATATGAGAAATTTTGTGGAGATGAAATGTGAGTTGAAAAAGCGAAGAGTAGCAGATAGTACTGAGATTATGAATTTGAATGCTTAGAATAGTAGAGTGGAAGGATTGGGTCCTAAGTGGACATCATAAATTCTGTTTCATATATGCTGAAATTTAGATGTTTCCAGGATGTCCACATTGAAATATCTAATAGGTAGTTAGTGATGTGAGACTATAGCTCAAATCAAAAGAGTGACTGTTAGGGTGAAGGAAGATTGTGGACTGACGTACAGATCTGAGAGTATCTATATAGACCTGATAATTTACTTGTAGAACTGATAAGGACAATAAAGGGTGAGAAGAGAGTGAGGTCAAGAGATATAGAAAAGAGATTTCAGGCACATTTGCATTCTCAGATGATTTGATGATGATACAAACAAGTAGTCTGAGATGAAGCAGTCAGAAAGAAGAAGGAGAAAGAGAAAATAGAATTCGAGGAAAGAGTGGTCATTGGCATTTTAAGAATTGAAGAGGCCAGGGGCAGCCGGGTAGCTCAGTGGATTGAGAACCAGGCCTAGAGATGGGAGGTCCTAGGTTCAAATCCGGCCTCAGCCACTTCCTAGCTGTGTGACCCTGGGCAAGTCACTTGACCCCCATTGCGTAGCCCTTACCACTCTTCTGCCTTGGAGCCAATACACAGTATTGACTCCAAGATGGAAGGTAAGGGTTTAAAAAAAAAAAGAATTGAAGAGGCCAGGAGGATAGAGAAAAGAAAACCAGATGTGTCAATTAAGTGATTATTAGTGACTTTGGAGAGAAGTTTCAGTTAAATAATGATAGCGAAGGGTTGAGCAATGAGAAGAGAGGAAAAATAGGCAAAGAACAAAGACAAATTTAGAGAAGAAAGATATAGGTTGGCTCAACCTATATAAACCACAACAACCCATTGAAACCATTTATCAAATGTGTATGGACTGCAGTTTTTTCCACTGAAGAAATAGATAAACAAGTTTTGTAATTAGCATTTCTATTTTGCTTACATGTACACTGTAATTTCAAAAAGACTTAAAGATATTCCTGAAATTTTTACTTAAGGAGTTGAATGTTCCCTTTACCTCTCAGTTCCTGTTTAAATCTCTTTCTATATCTAATAAAATGATGCAGTTATATTAGATGGACTCCAAGTTTCCTTCTATCTCTGAATCTATGATCCAATATATAAGCAGCACTGAGAAGACTAGGATGAGTATCAGAAAGTTTGTGTTGAAAGCCACTTCTGCTACTAATGGATGACTTTTGTCCAATTATTTCACTGTCTTGATTCTGTTTCTCCCCTTTTATTATAAGAGTGTTGGACACTATTTTTTCCAAGATTCATTTCATAACTAAAGTTTGATGAAGGGCTCTGTGAATTTTCCCCAAGAGCCCTGCCCTGAAAGTGATTTGTATGTCCCTGTAGTAGTAAAGGTAGAAACATCATCATCTAATTACTCCTTCAGATATTTCTGTGCAACCAGGCCTGCAGAATCCCATGAGAATTTTCTCAATCTAACCCTTTCAGATTCTTGCTGGCTCTCTCCCTTAAAAACTGACTCATCGTTTCCCTAGTTGAAGATGACCAAAAGTGCTGAGTGCTTCATATCATTTGTGCTTAGATGTCATAGCAGATAAATATATTAATGTGTTTGCCCCAACTTTGCCATGGTGAGTGTTCGATTTTGGTATCCAGGATACTGTAAGAGAAATTGGTAGACTTGGTAGCAGTTATATAAGAGTATCTACTGAGCAAAAGCTCATGCATATTAGATTTTGTGGAATTTACTGCTTAAATGGATAAATTAGGTGGAGATTAAAATTTTGGAGATCTGGGTTATAGTCCTATGTCTGGCACTAACTTGTACTGTATCTTTGAGAAGGTCATTTGGCTTTCCAGAATTTCAGTTTCCTTCTTTCTAAATCAAGTCAATAGGGGTAGATGACCTCTAAGATTTCTTCCAATGCTAATATTTTTGGTTATATATATGGTGTTCTTTTATTTGATGATAGGGCCAGAAAAATCATTGTCAGAATCCCTGTTTCTTGTCAGGTAGATTCTTACTTAGGGATGGTTATGAAAGGATTGAACACTTCTATCTAGCCACTGTTATTATGTTATATATGTATATTATGATACATGATCCTAAGATCAATGTCTCTGTCCTTCAATTTTTTCATGCATAAATTGTGATATTTGGACCAGAAGATATCTTGTATTTTTCCCAACTCTCATGTCCTATGATTGTCCTTATTGATACAGTAATGTTCAATTATCTGGGCTTGGTTATGCAGTCACTGCCCCAGAAGGTCCTTTCACAAAGACTAGGCACAAGAGCAATTGGAGGAACAATGATTATCTAAGTGCAAACATACTCCTGGAGGAACTTCATCATGGTGATAGTAAACTCATTTTCCTAGATGAAGATGTCATGTAAAGAATTTATTATTGGAATAATTTTACACAGATCTTGTTTCAGTTATGCATGCCCTCCTCAAACTACCCTTTGGATAAATTAAGCTTTTTCTCTCAAAAGAAATCTTGAGTTTTCCCATCATAAAGCCTTTGTTTATATTCTATTCTCAATTTTAAAAGCTAGATCACATGATTTCTCTTCCATGCAGTCTTTAGTCTACATAGGTATAATGTATATCTCTATGGATACACCATTTTATTTGGTCCTCTCCCAAGCTGTATTTTGTTCGAGACTTTTAAAACATTTTCTATTGATTAATTGTCTATACATCTCTACTACTCTTGAAAATTCCACAGGGTCAATAACTGAAGCTTATTCATCTTTGAATCATTCCTCAACACTGGATCATAGTGCTAATTTTAAGAGGCATTTACATTTTCTGAGGGAGTATGTTGAGGATGCAGTCCAGCCCTAATATACAGTATCTTGATGGGATTGTTTTATCTTTTCATATCAATTGCACATATCAACTCAATGGAGATGAAGAACCCATTGAGTGGTCATATCCTTCTATTCAAGGGAAATCAGTGGTGGCTTAGGGAAATGATTTGGCAGAGTACCCAGCAAAGGAGTGATCAAGGAGGTTTCAGAGGTAAGAATTTTCCCACTTGAATTATTCCATCCAGGGCACTGAAGCTCACTGCTTCTTTCTGTGATCTCCCAACAGCTTCTTAAGAATATTCTCCTGGGGAAATGAGAGTTCATTAGTAATAATGTCTAAGTCAATGATTTTTCTCTTCAAAACACTTAAAATCAAGCCACTGAAAGAAGTAGTTTCTGGTCTTAAAGCAGAGGGGTCATTATGAATATGAAAAAGATCTGTAGATGTGAGTGACTTGGGCTTCATAGTGGGCACACTCACATTGGTATATTTTGAGTAGAAATTTACAGGGATCTCATATCCCATACTGTCTTTGTATTTAATGCATTTTTCTCTGGCAAAAAAGAGAATTCTGGGAAGCCTTGTTTTGATTCAGGAATTGCTATGGTTACTTTGAATGATTAATAGCAATGTGGCTTCTCTTTAGGCTTGGATTATAGCTTTAAAAAGTAACAAGTCTTTTGACATGAATTGCCATCAACCCTATTTATTTGCAAAGGTTAGTGAGAACTATGCGGGTAACTTTGTTAAATGGCATCCATTGGTCAAGAGAGGTGAGAACTAAATATGGGTTTAGTATCCATAATGACTTCCAAAGAGCTCCCTTATATTGTCAGAAACTGGATGTAATAATTATTATTGATTAAAAATGATTAATAAAAATAGTAAAAATTTCTGTAGTTAGTTATTGCAACCAAAGAAAACTCAAGGACAAATCCAACTTAAATTTTTTTTATATTATAAATATTTTATCTATTTAAATTGAGGTATTAATAGCAACAACTCATATTTATATTACATTTTTTGGTTTGGCAATTTGTATGGAAAAGAAAAATCCTAGGATTCTCCATACTGTATATCTTAAAGTAAATAGCTGGGGTTTTACCTGTGATGAATGGGGGAAAAATGCTCCCTTTGGAGTGTGATCAAAACAAAACAAAAAGAAAATCTTCCAAAGTAGGGAGCTTTTCCTTACTGATATGTATTTTTTGCTAACTGTAGTAAAGAACTTTCCAATGTAATTGGGGAATCACGTTTTGATCATATGAACTGACATTGGTCATAACCAGAAAAGATATATATATATATATATATATATATATATATATATATATATATATATAGTGTGGAATTTAAAGGACAAATATAGTGACTTTCCATGTGTAATTTTGTTAGCTTTTTATGTTGCTTAAAGGAAAGAATAAAATTTCAAAAACACAGAAGATATTGAAAGTTAAAAGTACAAATTCAATTAAGTGTTATAAATAACTGAAATTTACATTTGCAGAGTATTTTAGTTTATAAATACTTGTTCTAACAAGAATCTTGAGAATTAAGGGATTCTAGTTTACTTGCATTTTAAAGAAGGAAATTCTGAAACTCAGAGATATATGTGATAAATATATACATATAAATGGAATAGGTTTGGAGATTATTCTTAACATGGGGAGCTTCACATAGAGAAGATCAAAGAAGATGGTCTGTGGTTTTGTCCATATTCATTCAGTTTATTATTGTCAAAGGATGCATTTGAACCAAAGGATTCCTGACCCTAAAAGCAGTAATTTATCAATATCTTCATATATCCTTAATGTTTTGGTGCCAAAAAAAAATATTCATGCCATACCCTGCACATCATGCTCAAGTCTACCATTACAACTTAAAAATTTAATATTATTCTATAATTAATTCATTTCTAGCTTAAAGATAGAGATGTCCAAACTTGTTCTGTTTCCCTATATCTTTCTCCATGTCTATCCTAAGAGAATTTGAGATAACATTTATAGAAATCTTGAAAATGACAATGTTAAAAATATGTTTTTTTAAATAATATTTTGAATAGTTAAATAATAGAAATCATCAACCAGTTCCTCCCGGTTACATTTGCTTCAAAGATTCAAAGTGACTCCTCTTACAGATCAATATTGAAGATATACAGTATTCTGGGTAATTAAAAAAGTTTAAAACTGAATGGAATAGAGAATATTTCCCTTGGGTGAGTCATAGGCCAATCCCTTCAAAGAGCACAAAAGGCAAAAACCAAAATAAAATAAAAGGGCTTCTTTGTTTAGCTCTCGATTTTTGGCCTTGACCAATCACACATGATCTGGCAGTTGAGGAAAAGTCTAGAAGGGGCTTTTAGACTAAAGAAAATATATCACATCATTTTTGGATTTGTTAAAAAAAGAAAGCACTAAAATACTTCCACAATAGATATAAGGCACATATTGGATGAAGAAGATATAAATTCTGCCTTCATAGAGGAAAAGGAGGCAAAGCCAAAAAATAACGAAAAAATGCACCAGAAAAAGAGAGTAAAAAGGATGAAATAAGAGGTGATTGTTATTATGAAGGGATGATGCAGATGGAGGGAACTGGGGAATGGATTGAATTTTCTATCATCTCATTTTCAACCAAATGTGACTGTTATTTTTTATTATGGGATTTTTGGACAGTTAAGCATTTGTTGAATGTCCTATGTGTCAGGTACTGGGATAATTGCTAGGAACATTTATAGTTTAGCATTACCTCTTAGCAAACATTTTCTTTATTATTGGAACATGTTTTGAACTAATAATCATACACATTTTTTTTCTCCATTAAAGTTTAATAAATTTGTCTGTGAATCCAACAAGGGAGCCCGTGCTGTGTAAAACTTCATTCCCTGAGGAAAAAGGCATCATCTTGTTGAATGGCATCGAATAATCAAACACTGGTGACAGAGTTTATTCTACAGGTTTTCTCAGAGACACCTCAACTCCAATTATTCCTATTTATCTCCTTTCTTTTTCTTTATCTCACTGCCTTCACAGGAAATATTCTCATTGTGATGGCCATCAGTCTGGATTCAGGTCTCCATACACCCATGTACTTTTTTCTTGCCAACTTGGCCATTTTGGATATTGGTTGCACATGCACAGTTCTTCCCAAATTGCTGGAGAACCTTGTTGTGGAGAAGAAATCCATCTCCTATAAAGGCTGCATGACACAACTGTATTTCCTCACTTGTTTTTTGGGCACTGAGCTTCTGCTCTTCACAGCCATGGCTTATGACAGATATGTGGCCATTTGTCATCCCCTACATTATAGCACTATGATGAATAGGATGGTTTGTATGTTGTTAGTGAGCAGTGTATGGGCCACAGGCTCCCTTAGCTCCTTGTTACACACCGGTCTAATGGTGAGATTAACTTTTTGTGGTCCCAATGAAATTCAGCACTTTCTGTGTGAAATTCCCTCTTTGTTGCTGCTCTCCTGTAGCCCCACATACCTGAACAACATCATGATAGTTATTGCAGATGTGTACTTTGGGGTGATCAATTTTGTACTCACTATGGTGTCCTATGGCTTCATCATTTCCAACATCTTAAAGATCCGCACCACAGAGGGAAAGAAGAAAGCCTTCTCCACCTGTTCCTCCCACCTCATGGTGGTCAGCATGTATTATACCACAATCATATATACTTATATTTTTCCAGGCTCTGGCTCTTCGATGGATAATGGTAAAGTGGTGGCTCTCTTGTACACCACTGTTGGCCCTACATTAAATCCTCTTATATATACTCTCAGGAATAAGGATTTTAAAACTGCCCTCAAGAAAATGTTTCTATTCATTTATTAAATAATTATAATTGGTGAAGATGAATTGTTTTGAATGATATTCTTGTGGTGCCATTTTATGACCCAAATGTAGGGGATAATATGAAGTTTTTAAATTTCTTTAGGGCAATTCATAGAATGCAATTTTCCCTTAGAATTATTTAGGATGTTCTTCTTGGATGGTGCTGCCAGATAGATAGAACTCTATGGTTGGAGCTCTTGGCCCAGAGTTAGGAAAGCCTGAGTTCCAATCTGGCCTCAGACATTTATTAGGTATGAGATCATGAGAAAGTCACTTAAACCTGTTTGCCTCAGTTCCTCATTTAAAAAATGATCTAGAGAAGAAAATGGAAAACCACTCCAGGATCTTTGCCAAGAAAACTACAAAAGGAATTTTAAGACACATTAATGGAAGTGATTAAACAATGACAAATACTTGAGTGCTTTCCAAAGACATAGTCAAATCACACAGCAGTACACATCTATAGGGAACATCAGGGCAATAGATTATAGTTTTCCAGATGTGGAATTGTTTTTTTTAAGGATATAATGACTTTCCAATATCTAGAAATCCAGTTGGTGTCCTAGAGTGTCTTCTTGTTCTTGGTTACCCTTGATAATCTCTGAATTTTCTTGTAATTCTGATATGTTAAAATTATATAAAACCACTAGGATGAAAAGAAGAAATATATTGTTCTAAACTATCTTTTATTCTCCCCACTCTCTCTACCTTGGTGATCTCATCCAAATTCTCCTTGGGACTCAAGAAGATGAAATCTAAAAGCATGCCTGGACTAAACAGTCTACTGATTTAAAAAAAAATCTTGAAGGCATCTTGAAA
This sequence comes from Monodelphis domestica, assembly GCF_027887165.1. Lineage (NCBI taxonomy): Eukaryota > Metazoa > Chordata > Mammalia > Didelphimorphia > Didelphidae > Monodelphis > Monodelphis domestica. The sequence continues at coordinate 43,336,919 of NC_077227.1, forward strand.
GTAAGAGGTGTTACAGAAAGAAATTAAAATGAATGCACTATTCATGGGTTGGTGTATCAGTCAAACTATCCTACAAAGCAATTTAGATTTATGAACAAAGCCTACAAAATATCTGTACATTTTGACCCAGAAATCTCTTACCCCAATAATTTCAAAGAAGAAAAATGCAATGTATCACCAGTTTTGCATAACAATTCTTTTTGCATTAGTAAAGAATCAAAAACTGAATAGATGCATTTTGATTCTATAGCTGTAATTAATTAGAATCTTGAACCCTAGAAACTACATTTCCCATAATCCCCCTTTCCCTTTCGTGTATATGGGTCATTACATTGATTTGGTATTTAGTTTCAGTTCTGCACACCTTCTGCTCCACATGGAGGTGGGGAAGCTCTGGAGGTTTCTCTGGCTTTTTACTTTCCTTTTTGTTTCAAGTTAAATTTAATAAATATTATTAAATATAATACTTGGAGTATTGGATATTAATTTTAATCTTTTCACAATGTTAAGTAAGTCATAGTATGTGAATATGATAGGGAATATCATTGAAATTTAACAAATGATGAATATGGAGAATACAAGGGAGAGTGACAAGATGTAACACTAAAGGTTATGAATGCAGTTGCTTTATGCTTTTTGGTTCAAGATTTGCTGCTACAATGAAACATGTTTCTCCATAGTATTTTTAATTAAAAGGTTTAAAAAGTATATTTATTATTATTATGCAAAAATTAAGAAATTGCAATAAAAATGAATGAATTTACAGATAAGAACAAAGGTTGTAATAATAAGAGAGACAGAAAAAAAAGATGACATTACTGAATTGTGTAAGCACCAACATCTGAATATTCCAGCTGGGAAGTCCCAGAGTATAGCATTCAGGGTCCTGTTCAGGAAATTCCCAAACAGAGTGTCCTCTCCATGGTTGAGATTCCAAAGTCTACTTTCCAGAAGGGGACACTTATTGGACCTCAAACAAAGAATGCTTTTTTTCAACTGTAGTTTGCATAACTGCTTCTAGAGCCTAAGTGACTTGGCCAAGTTCCTGAGTTCAAAGAAACAGTTAAGCAAAACATTTTTTTTTCAAAATTTAATCGAGTCATGAATAAAACACATTCTGTGAGATAAGGGTTAATCTCACAGAAGAATGCTTACCTCCCAATGGTCACAGAGAACTGGGGAATCTGCTGAGAGCTCTGACCAAAGCAGTCCAAATCTCTGATGGGAAATATGAGACCAATGATATAAAACAGGGGAAATTTATTAAAATTTATTTTAACCTAAGAAGAACAGGGGGAATTATATATAAATACTTCAGGAAAGAAACTGAACTGGCAGGTAGAGGGCAAAGATGTTTTGTAATCATATAAGTCTTCATAATCTCTGCCCTTTTCCACTTCCATGATCTCTCTCTTATTATCTATAATCTTTTAGAGATGACTTAGAGTCCCTCAGAAATTGGTTGTATCAGAGTTTTCCTTTTTACACCTGAGGATTAAATTCATCTAAATGAGGAGACCTGACACTCATATGTTCTTCTCTCATATCCTTTCATGTCTTGTGATTCAATTCCTTATTAGTGGCCCTTCTCTCCCCTTTGTCTTTTCTAGTCCAAATATAATATTCCTTCTTAGAAGAAACTAATGCAAAATATGAGTTCAGTAGCTCTGCCTTTATTCACTCTAGCTTAAAGTATCGTACCTACTCTAATTCAGTCATATCCCTTACCAGAATATATTCTTTCCCCCAATAGAGCTAACAAATAAATGGAACATACCCTTTTTCTTTTCACTTTAATTTCCTTGAAACTTTAGTTCATTCTAAATGGAAAAGGACTGGTTTGTACAAAAATATTTATAGCTGCTCTTTTTGTGGTGACAAAGAATTGTAAATTAAAGGCATGCCCATCAATTAAGAATGACTAAAAAACTATAGTATATGATAGTGATGGAATACTATTGTTCTATTAGGAATGATGAGCAGGATGATTTCAGAAAGAATTGGAAAGACCTAGATGAACTGATACAGAATGAAATAAGCAGAGACAGAAGAATATTATAGGCAGTTACTGAAATATTGTGGAATGATCAAATGTGATAGACTTTGCTACAAACAGCAACACAAGGATTCAGGACAATTTTGAGAGACTTATGAAAAAGAATGTTATCTTCCTCCAACGGAAGAATTATTTGAGAATAAATGCAGGTGAAAATATATGATTTATTACTTGTTTATTTGGGTATTTGTTTTGAGGTTATAACACTATTCACTTATGAAATGGATAATGTGGAAAAATGCTTTAGATAATAATATGTGTATAATCCAGATTGAATTGCTTGTTAGCTCTGGGAGAGGCAAGGGAATAAGGTAAGGAGGCATTAGAAAAAATATATGATCAATCTCATAGTGCAAAGCGATATGGTTAGGGTTTTGTTGTTAAAGGACCACTATACTGCAAATATGAATGACATGGAAATGGGTTTTGAATATTGATACATGGATAACCCATTGGAACTGCTTGCCAGTTTCAGGAAGGAGGAGGAAAGAGTGAGATGGTGTTGAGGGGAATCATGACTCATGTAACCATGGGAAAATATTCTAAAGAAAAAAGAAAAAAATTGTCTTCTCTAACATTTCTTCTTTTTAATGAAAAATATAAAACCACTATCTTCTGTCTTAGAATCAATATTATGTATTGGTTCCAAGGCATAAGGGTGGTAGGGGCTAGAAAATGTAGGTTCAGGGACTTGCCCAGGGTCCATCAACTAGGAAGTGTTTGAGGCTAGATTTGACCCAAGGACCTCCTCTCTCTAAGCCAGGCTCTTAATCCCTTGAGCCACCTAGCTATTCCTATATATGTTATTAAAGGACAATGTTAATTGGTAAATTGCCTGTTCATTCCCCTCAGGAAGTCTCTTTCAACAATATTTCTTTCCCCATTTCGTAAGATGCTTTTCTTCTTATGTCCCATATTTATCATCAGATATGACTACAATGCTAGAAATAGTAATGTTCTGGTTCTAAAGTAATAGTAGTTTTATTTTCTTTGGGACATTGTTCAGTGGTCACCTGGTCCAGTGTCTTCTATCTGTCATCTCTAATTATAGAAATTTTAAAAGAAATTATAAAATTGTAGAAATTTAAAAAGAAATATGGTTGAGATGCTTCTGAATAGTCTATAAAGTTTTGACTTTCATTTCTCAGAACTGAATAATGTTTTATGACATATGTTATATCAACTCCCCCTGTGCCTACTTTCATATTGAAGTTACTGATGATCAATATGGTAATATACTTGGGAAGAAAATGTCAAACTCCGGATTTCTTAATTTTCCTTAGGATGTGATGGATCTTAATTTGTAATTCTCTATGTAGGACTATTTTCACTTATACTTTCAAATAATGAATAAAACAATCAGGGGTTATATGAAATACTGTTTCATGTTGACTCTAAGTTGACAATATGAAATATTTCATGTTGATTTTATCTTGATATAATCAAACCAAGTTTGTCGTGTCTTTTATTTGCCACTCCTTGGAAAACCTATGAGCTCTTTTGCATTTAAAATTATCTGGAAACTGTCTCTTATTTTTATAATTTTAAAATTATATAAATATAGAAATTTTATAAATAATTATATAATTATTAAATAACAAAAGGCAGACCAGAGAAAGAGCAAAAAATATAAGCCCTGTGTCTCGCCATCTCCTCAGACAGTGGGCTAAGGCAGCCCAGAGTCAGAAGAGGCACCCTCTTGATTTTTTGGTTCCAGGAAACAGGGCAACTTCTTGACCCCTCTGACAGAAAGAAAGAGAAAGAAAAGAAAAAAAAAGAAAGAGAAAGAGAAAATAGAATTAGAAGAAAGAATGGTCATTGGCATTTTAAGAATTGAAGAGGGGAGGTAGAATCAAGATGGCGGTGTAGAGGCAGCAAAAGTTCAGACCTCTAAAAAACCCTTCTTTATGGTTAAAAACTAAATGCTCATAGGGGTCTGAAAACCAAACCTAAAAACAGGACAGAGCTAAGGAACCCTCCTACTGGACTCAACTTAAAAGTTAAGCCCTCCCAAAGCCTGAATTTGAGAATACTCAGTTTTAAGGGGAAGGAAGAAGAAAAGTCTCAGGACCCCTCCCTCACTTAGAGTGCTAAGCCTCCAGTGGTGGCTGGAAACTCTGGGTGGGCAAGGGTGCTAGTCTGGAGGAAGTACCTTGAAGGCAAAGTTGTGCCAGGCTCAGAGGTTTGCACTTATGTGGTAAGAAAGCAGTTGGAGAAGAAGCTCAGAGCTAGAAAGCTAGTCCCAGCAGTGGAGACACTCCATGTTGCTACCCCCCTTCCTGAGGTTTTGACTTCAGGGTACATCAAGCTCTGCAAGTTCAACTCATCTGGGCTTAATCTCATCAAGCCTTCTGAGGGCAGGGAAGCTCAAGCTCCAACACCCCTCCCCCACAGACTGCTCTGAGAGATTTTCTGACTAAGCTCCAAGGGTGAAAGTTGACAGAAAAGGCCCAAACCACAGATCCAGCTCATAATGAGAGGAGCAAAAGTGCAGGCAACTATGGGGGGGGGGGAATAAGGGGCAAATATGAGCAAGCAACAGAAAAAAAAAGAAATTACAATTGACAGCTTCTATCCAGGCAATGAACAAAGAGCAAATGTAACAGAGGAAGATGAAGGAACACCAAGCAGAAACACATAAACTCCAGCAAATTGGATACACATTTTGGAAGAACTAAAAAAAATTCAAAACAAAATTAAAAGAGGCTGAAGACAACTGGGAAAAGAACTTAAGAAGCAAGATAAGTCATCTGGAAACAGAAAATAGGGTCTTGAAAGCCAAGATTAATCAGCTTGAAAATGAGGCAAAGGAGATGAAAAATGAGGCCAAGAAAGTGAAAGATGAGGCAAAGAAGATGAAAGATGACCTCCAAAGAAAATCAGACCAGAATGAGAAGGATGACCAAAAAGCCAGGGACAAAATCCAGTCTTTAAAAACAAGAATACAACAATTAGAAGCAAATGACTTCATAAGGCAGCAGGAGGTTATAAAATTAAATCAAAAGAATGAAAAAATTGAGAAAAATATTAAACACCTTATTCACAAAACAGAAGATTTAGAAAATTGTTCTAGGAGAGACAACTTAAGAATCATTGGTCTACCAGAAGACTATGAGAAAAGAAAAAGCCTGGACATCATCATAAAGGAAATTATGTAAGAAAACTGCCCAAAAATTCTAGAAGAAGAGGGAAAAATGGAGATTGAAAGAATCCACAGATCACCTTCTATACTTAATCCCCAACTGACAACACTCAGGAATGTTATAGCCAAATTCAAGAACTATCAGACTAAGGACTGCTAAGAAGTCATTCAGATATCATGGAACTACAGTAAGGATAACACAGTGTAAGGGGTAAAAATTAGGGCTTTTGACTGAATATACTATACGAGGGGTCTCCAGGGATTAAAATTCAATCCCAATAAAATACTCAAGTCATTTTGGGATTTTTATGGTGTTTTACTTACAATAGTACGAAGAAATTAAGAAGAAGAGAGAGAATTGGGATGCTCTGGCAAGCCAGATAGGAGTTCAGAGGCCTAGGCCAAGGGGACTTCTCAATCTAGCTTGGCCTAGGATCTCTTCAGAAATGAGCAGACTTGTAGGAGGATAGCACTTTAAGAGGTAAAATAAAGAGGAATCAGCCTAAACCACTCACCAAACATGCTAAGAATGCTGCCAGTGCTGAAAGAACCCAACATTTGAGAGAGAGAGAGAGAGAGAGAGAGAGAGAGAGAGAGAGAGAGAGAGAGAGAAAGAGGAAGTAACACAAAATATACAGACAGTTCTTTACATCTCTTCCTGTGTCTCACATGTACAAATGGTAGCTGAAGCTTGACTTAGGACAGCCCCAGGGGTCTGTCAGTTGTTTCTTATTTGTCACATGCTAGCACATGTCAGTCATAGGCCATCTTCCTCAACATTTAATCTTTAAGTCGGGGTGCATACAGTCCTGGTTGCTAGAATTCAAAGACTAAGCAAGGTGTAGTAAATCTAAAATTCACAACAGGATCTGGCTGCATCTACACTGAAGTACCAAAAGTCACGGAATATGATATTCTGGAAAGCAAGGGAACTAGGTCTACATCCAAGAGTCAACTACCCAGCAAAACTGACTATATTCTTTCATGGGAAAGAATAGTCATTTAATAAAATAGAAGAATTTCAAGCATTTGTAATAAAAAGACCATAGCTGAACAGAAAATTCGATGCCCAAACACAGAACTCAAGAGAATCATCAAAAGGTAATTAAGAAAAGGGGAAAGAAAAACAAAATAAACAAACAAAACCCCCTTTTTTAAAGAGACCCAATAAGTTAAAATGATATGTATCCCTATAAGAAAAGGGGACATTTGTAACTCTTAAAAATTATTATCACTTGAGTAGCTAGAAGAATTAGATGGAATAGTGACAAACTGTATAGGATGAAATGCCAAGACATAAATATGTATATAGATGTATGTATGCATGAATATAAATATGTATATATGTACAATTAGAGTTTAAAAAAGAGGTTAATACTAAAAGAAATGGAAAAGAAACAAAATGAGGTAAATTTATGTTTCAAAGAAGCTCATGGCAGGAGGGGGGAGAACATTGATATGCTGGAAGGATAAAGAGGTTGGACATAGGAAATACTCAACTCTTATATACATTGAAATTGACTCAAAGAGGGAAGAACAATCAATTACATTGGGGCAGAGAATTGATTTGAGCCCTATAGGGAAGTAGAAAGATAACAAACAGATTGATGGGGAGGGAAGCAATACTAGGGAGGGAGAAGGAGGGGGGATAGTTAAAAATACTGTAAGGAAAAAAGAGGGGAATAAGAAGGGAGGGGGTAGAAAGGGAAGTAAAATAAGGGTGGGAATTAGGGGGACCAATTAAAAACAAAACACTGGTGTAGAAGGAAATAGTGAAAGAAGAAAAGGCAGGACTAGGAGTGGAAATCAAAAAGCTGGGAAATACACAGCTGGTAATCATAACTCTGGATGTGAATGGAATGAACTCACCCATAAAACGCAAGTGAATAGCAGAGTAGATTAGAAATCAAAGCCTTACCATATGCAGTCTATAAGAAACACACATGAGGAAGGTAGACACACATAGAGTAAAAGTAAGAGGATAGAGCCAAATCTATTAGGCATCAACTGATAAAAAGAAGGCAGGAGTCACAATCTTGATATCTTACAAAACCAAAGTAAACATAGATCTACTCAAAAGAGATAGGGAAGGTAATTACATCCTGATAAAAGGCACTATAGACAATGAGGAAATATCAGTACTCAACATGTATGGAGCTCATGAGCTAATGGAGCTCAAGGATGAGATAGATAGAAAAAGTATACTAGTGGGAGACCTGAACCTCATGAATCTTAAAACTACTCAGACTCTACTTTAGAAGATTTGATTAAGCTATTCCCCTTTTTTAACAATGAAGATACTTGATCAGGAATGTATTGGGGACTTTGAAATTACTCCACCCCACTCAGACAGTGCCTTAGGGGTAGATAAAGTTATAAACTCCTGATTGAACAATGAAAGTCCCCAACTCATAGCTTATAGTAAAGGTATAACCTTAAGCTAGGTGGTCTATTTTTAGATCTAATACAAAAAGTTGCTAAGTACTTATAAAGGTTAAATTAGTACATAACAGGTCAATCAACTTGCAAAAGGCAAGCTTAACAAAGAGGTGTGAAGTACTCAGAGGATTTAATCTAACCAGAGAAGGTGAGAACCAAAGAAGATGAGAACTAAAAATGGGCAGTCCTGGGAAAAAGTGTCCATTGTGATTGGTAGATGTGAAAATTTAGGGGAAGTAACATGAGAAAATTCTCTTTAAAAGAAAGTCAGCTGAATATAGTGAGATGCTCAACTCAGTTCAGGAGTTTTGAGTTCAGTGGAGAATTGGAACTCCGCCTGGAGGATACCCCTCAGGCAGCTTCTTGGAGACAATCTTGTGGTGAATAATAAAGATTGACTTGCTTTCCCTTAAGCTCAGGCCTAGGCCATTTTGGCCTAGGCCCTTTCCTACTCCTTGGCTCAGCCTGAGACAGAGCAATTAATCCTCTCTCTCTCTCTCTCTCTCTCTCTCTCTCTCTCTCTCTCTCTCTCTCTCATTCTCTCTCTCTCTCTCTGTCTCTTTCTCTCTGTCTCCTTCCCTTAATTCCTTCATTTATATTAATTAAAAATCTCCATAAATCCAAGTTGACTTGGGTATTTTCATATTTGGGAATTTTCCATGGCAACCACTTATCTTAGATTTTTAAGTCAAAAAACTAAAATTTATCCTTAACAGTTTTGGTATTTACAGTTTTTATCTTAACAACCTTCCTCTATCAGAACTAGATAAATCAAACCAAAAAAATAAATGAGAAAGCATTAAGAGAATTAAATGAAATCTTAGAAAAATTAGAGTTAGTCATGTTAGTATGTGTTAGTATGTTAGTATGTGGAGAAAAATAAGTAGGGACAAAAAGGAATACACCTTATTTTCAGGAGCACATGGTAATTCATAAATAGTCTATAATTCTGAATATATATAATTATATATATATATATACATATATATATATAATTCTGAATAGTCTATAAAGTTTTGACTTTCATTTCTCAGAACTGAATAATGTTTTATGACATATGTTATATCAACTTCCCCTGTGCCTACTTTCATATTGAAGTTACTGATGATCAATATGAATAAAAACATGCAAACAAGTGCAAAAGAGCAGAAATGATAAATGCAAACTCTCAGATTGCAATGCAATGAATATAATAATTAGTAAGGGTACATGGAGAGGCAAATAAAAATTAATTTAAAATAAAACAATATGATTCTACAAAATTGGTTAGAGAACAAATCATAGAAACAATTATTAATTTCATTGAAGAAAATGACAATGATAAGACATCCTTTCAAAATCTAGGGATGCAGCCAAAGCAATACTCAGGGAAAAATTTATAACCTTGAGTTCATATATTAACAAATTAGGGAGGGCAGAGGTCAATGAATTGGGCATGCAAATTAAAAAACTAGAAAGAGAACAAATTAAAAATTCTCAGATGAAGACTAAATTACAGATCTTCAAAATCAAAGGAGAAATGAATAAAACTGAAAGTCAAAGAATTATTGATTTAATAAATAAGACTAGATGCTGGTACTTTGAAAAAACAAATAAAATAGACAAAGTACTGGTCAATCTAATTTAAAAAGGAAAGAAGAAAACCAAATTGGCAGTATTCAAGATGAAAAGGGAGACCTCACCTCTAATGAAAAGGAAATTAAGACAATCATTAAAAATTATTATGCCCAATTATATGGCAATGTAAGTGATATGGATGAATATTTACAAAAATATCAATTTCCTAGATTAACAGAGGAAGAAATAGGATAACTAAATGATCCCATATCAGAAAAAGAAATTGTACAAGTCATCAAAGAACTCACTAAGAAAAAATCCCCAGGACCAGATGGATTCACAAATGAAACTTGTCAAACATTCAAAGAACTAATCCCAATATTATACAAACTATTTGACAGAATAAGCAAAGAAGGAATTCTACCAAATTCATTTTATGACACAAATATGGTACTGATTCCAAATCCAGGAAGGTCAAAAATGTAGAAAGAAAACTATAGACCAATCTCCTTAATGAACATAGATGCAAAAATCTTAAATAGGATAATAGCAAAAAGACTCCAGCAAGTCATCACAAGGGTTATTCATTATGACCAGGTAGGATTTATACCAGGAATTCAAGGATGGTTCAATATTAGGAAAACCATCCACATAATTGACCATATTAACAAGCAAACCAACAAAAATCACATGATTTTCTAAACATATGGAGAAAAAGCCTTTGACAAAATACAACACTCATTCCTATTGAAAACACTTGAAAGCATAGGAATAGAAGGGCCTTTTCTAAAAATAATAAACAGCATATATCTAAAACCATCAGCAAACATTATCTATAATGGGGATAAACTAGAAGCCTTCCCAATAAGATCAGGAGTGAAACGAGGATGCACATTATCACCTTTATTATTTAACATTGTACTAGAAACACTAGCAGTAGCAATTGGAGAAGAAAAAGAAATTGAAGGTATTAAAATAGGTAATGAGGAGACTAAGCTATCACTCATTCCAGATGATATGATTTTCTACTTAAAGAATCCTAGAGAATCAACTAAAAAGCTAGTCAAAATAATCACCAACTTTAGGAAAGTTGCAGGATACAAAATAAACCCACATAAGTCATCAGCATTTCTATATATTTCCAACACAACTCAGCAGCAAGAATTAGACAGAGAAATTCCATTTAAAATCACCCTAGACAATATAAAATACTTAGGAATCTATTTGCTGAGGCAAACACAGGAACTATATGAACACAACTACAAAACACTCTCCACACAATTAAAACTAGATCGAAACAATTGGAAAAACATCTATTGCTCATGGGTAGGACAAGCTAACATAATAAAAATGACAAACCTATGCAAATTAATTTACTTATTTAGTACCATACCTATAGAACTACCAAAAAACTTTTTTTTTACTGAATTAGAAAAAAGACATAACAAAAATCATTTGGAAGAACCAAAAATGCTATTCAGTGAAATCATGAAAAAAAAATACAAAGGAAGGGGGCCTTGCAGTCCCAGATCTCAAACTATACTATAAAGCAGTGGTCATCAAAACAATTTGGTATTGGCTAAGAGACAGAAAGGAGTATCAGTGGAATAGACTTGGGGTAAGAGACCTCAGTGAGACAGTGGACGATAAGCCCAAAGATCCTAGATTTTGGGAACAAAATCCACTATTTGATTAAAAACTGTTGGGAAAATTGGAAGACAGTATGGGAGAGATTAGGTTTGGTTCAACATCTCACACCCTACACCAAGATAATCTCAGAATGTGTTAATGACTTGAATATAAAGAAGGAAACTCTAAGTAAATTAGGTGAACACAGAATAATATATATGCCAGACCTTTGGGAACAGAAAGATTTTAAAACCAAGAAATAGGTAGAAAAAAATCACAAAATGAAAAATAAATAATTTTGATTACATTAAATTAAAATGTTTTTGTACAAACAAAACCAAAGCAACCAAAATTAGAAGGGAAAGAACAAATTGGGAAACAACCTTCATAACAAAAACCTCTGACAAAGGTCTAGTTACTCAAATTTATAAAGAGCTAAGTCAATTGTACAAAAAAAATCAAGCTGTTCTCCAATTGATAAATGGGCAAGGGACATGAATAGGCAATTTTCAGTTAAAGAAATAAAAATATTAACAAGCACATGAAAAAGTGATTAATTCTCTTATAATCAGGAACTCTGAGGAATCACCTCATACCTAGCCGATTGGCTAATATGACAGCAATGAAAATGTTGGAGGGGATGTGGCAAAGTCGGGACATTAATGTATTGCTGGTGGAGTTGTGAATTGATCCAAGCATCCTGGAAGGCAATTTGGAACTATGCCCAAAGGGTGCTAAAGGACTGTCTGCCCTTTGATCTAGCCATAGTACTGCTGGGCTTGTACCCCAAAGAAATAATAAGGAAAAAGACGTATAAGAATATTCATAGCTGAGATTTTTCTGGTGGCGAAAAATTGGAAAATGAGGGGATGCCCTTCAGTTTGGGAATGGCTGAACAAATTGTGGTTTATGTTGGTGATGCAATACCATTGTGCTCAAAGGAATAATAAAGTGGAGGAATTCTATGGGAACTGGAATGACCTCCAGGAATTGATGCAGAGTGAAAGGAGCAGAACCAGGAGAACATTATACACAGAAACCGATACACTGTGGTACAATCTAAAGCAATGAACTTCTCCATTAGTGGCAATGCAGTGATCCTGAACAACCTGGAGTGATCTACGAGAAAGAGCACTATCCACATTCAGAGGAAAAACTGTGAGAGTAGAAACACAGAAGTAAAAAACTGCTCGAATACATGGGTCGAGGGGATACGATTAGGTATATAGACTCTAAACGAACATCCTAGTGCAAACAACAACAACATGGAAATAGGTTCTGATCAAGGACACATGTAATACCCAGTGGAATTGTGTGTTGGCTACTGGAAGGGCTGGGGGAGGGAAGGAAGGGAAAGAATATGATTTTTTGTAAACAAGGAATAATGTTCTAAATTAACTAAAAAAATAAAAAACAAAATGCTCTAAAAAAAGAATATTCACAAAAGAAAAAGAATTGAAGAGGCCAGGAGGATAGAGAAAAGAAAACCAGATGTGTCAATTAAATGATTATTAGTGACTTTGGAGAAAAGTTTCTGTTGAAGCCTGGTAGCAAAAGCTTGAAGAATGAGAGAAGAAAAACAGGCAAAGAATGCACACAGCTTTAAAGGAGAAAGATATAGGTTGGTTCTCCTTGACACAGATGCTCTGGAATTTGGTTATAATATTCCCAGGTATTTTCACTTTGGAATTTCTCTCAGGAGATGACTGGTGATTCTTTAAATTTCTATTTTACCCTGTGGTTCTAGAATATAAATGAAGTTTTCTTGACAATTTCTCAAAATATAATGTCAAGACCCATGCTGTTGAACCTATGGCACACATGCAAGAAGGAGCTTCTCCTTTCTCCCTTTCCAAGCATACCTGAGGACATTTTTCACATCACTTGCCCCTTTCCCCTGAAGTCCAATTTGAGCTCTTCCTCCCTCCCTTGTCTGGGATAAGGAGGTGGCTCACATGTGATGTGAGTGTTGTAGTTTGGACACTTAGTCTCTAAAAGGTTTTCCATCACTGATCTAGGCTCTTTTTTTTCCATTATGGCTTTCAGGTAGTTGAATAAATCTGAAATGACCTCTTTTGTATCTATTTGCCAGGTGATGTTTTTCTAATGAGATATTTCATATTTACTTCTATTTTTTCATTCTTTAGATGTTGTTTTCTTGTTTCTTGACGTCTAATGGAGTCATTAACTTCCACTGTTCCAATACTAATTTTTATAAAATCATTTCTTTTCTGAGCCTTTGTACTTCCTTTTCTATTTGGCCAATACTGCTTTTTAAAGAGTCTTTTTCTTTAGTGCATTTATGTGTCTCAACCTTTGTCTGATTCTGTTTTTAAAGTGTTATTTTCTTCAGCATTTTTTGTGTCCCTCTTTTACTAAGCTGGTGACTATTTTTCCATGATTCTCTTGCATCATTCATTTCTTTTCCCAGTTATTTCTATATGTCTCTTACTTTATTTTAAAAATCCTCTTTTTGGTTTGTTTTAAAACACTAACTTTCAATGTTAACACCAACACTATGTATTGGTTCTAAGGCAGAAGAGAAGTAAGGGCTAGGCAATGGGTGTTAAATGACTAGCCCAGGTTCACACAGCTAGGAAGTGTCTGAGGCAAGACTAGAATATAGGACCTCCTGTCTCTAGTCATGGTTCTCAATCCACTGAGCCATCCAGCTACCCCCTTAAAAATTCTTTTTGAGCTCTTCCAGGAATTCATTTTTACCTGAGACTAGTTCACATTTTTCTTTGACAATATAGATATTAGTTTTGACTTTGGAACCCTTTCTTCAGTTTGTGTTTTGATCTTTCCAGTCACTATGGTATCCTTATATAGTTAGGTTCTTTTATGTTATTGTTTTTTGCTAATTTTTCCAGCCTATTTATTGACTTTTAACTTTAAGCTAAAGTTGGGTTCTGCTGCTGTTTTTTGTGAAGCTGCTTTCAGAGTTAGTTTTTGAGGTTTCCAAGTTTCAGTTCTGCCAAGGACGTATGATCTAAGGAGAAGTATATTTAGTCCTCTCCTGGTTTATGTTCTGGTCTATGAGGGATTTCTAGCATTTTCCACTTTGGAACCTATCCAGCTCCATATTTCCTTATAACCACAAGCTCTATTGTGTTAGTACTCCTTCTCACAGACACTAGGACTTTGATCAATGTACGGGCAATACCACAGAGTCCCACACCCAGTACTAGCCAGAGGATCCATGCAATCTTCTTCTGAACAATTGTCCAACCTCCTTACCATCTCTGGACTGAGAAGTCTGAAAGTAGTTGCTGCCAATTTATTTGTCCTGAAGGTCTGGTGCCTTGATGCTGTCTTAAACCTGGGCTGGGGTCAACTGCTGCTAAAACAGAATCACTAGGCTTCACAGCTGGCCTGTCCTAGGGAGTGTGAGCTTGCTGTTGACTTGTTTTGGATTGTGGGGCTTTGCTGCTGACTTACTGAGACATTGCCTGCTCTAGATTGCACTCCATTCTCACTCTGGTGAGAAAGACCTTTCCTTCTGACTTTCTAGTTTATCTTTGTCAGGACAATTGTTTCACACTATCCTTTTGAGGGTTCTCTCACTACAGAACTTGTTGTGAGTCATTATTTGAAAGTTTGGAGGGGAACTGGGGAAAATTAGGCAAGTCCCTGCCTTTTCTCCACCTGTTTAGTTCCCTTCCTTCATCCACATGGAGGATCATTTTAAGAAAAAACCAAAAGACCTTTATAGTTTGATTATATACTAACGTGGAGGGAAGGAAAGCATAAGGATACTAGAAATGTAAGATGGAAGTAAATTATGATGAGCTACAAGTGTCAAGTAGGAAGTTTTACTTGATCTTGAAGGTTTTAGGGGGCCCTTACAGTATTGAGTAGAGGGGTATATGAACAATCCTATTCTTTAGGAAAAATAAGCTTGACAATTGAGTTGAGAATGGATTGGACTAGAGGCTTGAAAAAAAGGAGATCAATAGGAAGGCTATTTGAATAGTCCATGTGGGAGATAATGAAGGCCTGAACTAATTAGTGTTGCTAACTAGTTACTGGTGATGTGAATACAGAGAAGAGGGCATATATGCATATAGAATTAGAGTCGAGTCAATGATGACAACAAGGTTGAGAGCCTATGACTGAGAAAATGGTAGTGCCCTCAAGTGTGATCATATATTTAGGGCCAGGAGACTTAGTCCTTGGTTTCTACACTTTTGTTGAGACCACTGTATCTGATTTCACCATCTTATCCCACCAAGGAAAACCTTTGCCTCTTTTTCCTTATTATTTTGTTACCATCTGCGCCTGGAGTTCTGTGCATACCCTCTTTTTCAAAGCAGTGGAACTCTAATAATTCAGTCTTCAACCTCCATTATGGCCTTCCCCTTTCTCAAATAATAAACTTATTAGGCACCTATCATGTTCCAGAGATTGTGCTAAACACTGAGGAGAGACAAAAGAAAATTAAAATGGTCCTTGCCATCAGAAAGTTTGCCTTTTTTGTTGGAATGTATTGAGAAAACATTTCTTTGTTCTCTTACATAGTACAACACTGACCTCAACTCTGATCCTACCAAATCTTTGATTATACAAATATAAGTGACCTTTGTCCATCAAACAGTGCACTTTTGTGCAAGTTTAGAAACTGTTGTGATAAGGATTTATTTAGTTTTAATTTAGAGCAGGTTTTAAGGTCAGAAAAAGGGTTTCTCCACTTTTACACTGCTCCCTTTAAGTGAAAGACACACGGACTTTTCTGGGGTCACTTTAAGAATTCTAGGATAAAGGAGAGACATTTGGAGAATTCTGGGGCTGTCTCTTGGACTTCCTCTGGAGAGCAGGTGGCTGGGTCTTTCCTCTGAGAGAAAAAGATTTTAGTGACTTTAGATACTGCTTATTTGAGAGCTGAGGTACATATGGAAACTGAGAAGAGTGGGTTTGCTGAAAGCTTTTCACCTCAGAACCTGAGGTGGAGCTAGAGCTAGAAAGTTGGAGTGGGGCTAAGATCAGAAAAAAAACTGTTAGAATCCTTGTCTTCTCTGGCTTAGGGGAGAGAGAGAAGCTGATTCAGTTTCTCTAAAAGAAGATTTTATAAATTACTTTGGGATTCATTATAAATTAAGGTTTATTAACTACTATAAGGTTGTGAGATAGAATTTCATAGTTAGATATTGAGAGTAGTTAAGTGTAGTTTCTATCTTGGTAGACAAAGAAGAAGCTCTGTGAGGAGCCAATTTTGGCGTGTTGTTTTATTTAGAAATCTTAGTATTAGAGATTAGTGGATTTCATACCCCTTTCCTTAAACATATTCCTACTTTTTATTGACTTTCCCTACCTCAACTAAATAACTTAGAGTTGGATCAAACTGCTTCCTGATGTCCATCTACCACCAGTAAATAGTTAAACAACTGACAGCTATAATCACTAGAACTGCTTGGTCCACACCATTTTTATAGTTTGGTTATGAATACACCAGCTATTATTCACCTATTACAAAAGCTACTTAAAGCAATTGGTAGAAAAGGTTATAATTCTTATTATGTAACTGTACCCTGAAATCACATAGCCAACAGATAATTTGGTAGGATATACTGTTTAGGAGAAAGCATCATGAAAAGAATCACTAGAGAAAAATGAGAAGTAATAATATTAATATCTTAGACATATAGTTATTTTCCCATTTTATGTCCACAAAAACCCAATGAAAGTGGTAGAAAAATATTACTATTCCTATTTTTATTAGGAAAAACTGAAAAAAGTACAAAATAAAATAAAAATACCAAGATACAAAACAATTAAATGAATTTTGGAAGATTATTTATCTAGTAAATGGCAGAGGCAGACCTTGGAATCCTCTTTGAAAGTGTAAGGATAATTTCAGGGTTGTGACCTAACTAAATTAATTTTAGTTCACTAGGGGATATCCCAAATAAAATACCCAAGTAAGCTGGAATTTTATGGTGATTTCAATTAATATAGAGGAAAGAAATTGAGAGAGAGAGAGAGAGAGAGAGAGAGAGAGAGAGAGAGAGAGAGAGAGAGAGAGAGAGAGAGAGAGAGAGAGTTAATTTAAACTGTTCCAGCTCAGGCTGAGCCAGGCAGGAGTTCAAGGCCTTGGCCAAGGGGGCTTTCCCTGAGAACCAAGGGAAAAGGGAGTCAGTCTTATAACTCACCACATGACCATCTCAAGGAAGCTGTTTGAGGGAGCTCCTCCAGGCTCGAGTTCCAGGATCGAACTGGGCCTAGGCCTGCTCACAGGAAGTCATCAAAACCACCTCTCTGGGGAAAGTGGCCAAAGAGAGAAAGTGACGCCAAATATATAGATGGTTTTACCTCAGTTTCCTGAGTCTCATCTGTACCAATGGTGTCTTAAGCTTGACTTAGGACAGACCAAGGGTTTGTCAGCTGTTTCTACACACGTCTATCAAAGGCCATCCTCCTAGATACTTAATCCTTAAGTATGGGTGTAGACATTCCTGATTTTGTTAGACTAAGTATCTTCATTGTTACAGTCAGGAGATAGCTAAAGCCAATCTTCACAAAAGGAAGTAGGAAAGCTGAGAGCATCATATAGTTTAGAGTAAATATAGAATCAATTTCAATTCCATTAATAACAGGCCATTTTAACTTGGCCAGTTCAGGCCAAGGTAGTTGATTTTTAAAAATGAAGAATACTTGAGTTATTTTCATTGAAAAATATATTATTTTTGATGGAAATAAGTAAATAGCAAACAAGTTATCAGAATGGCTACATTGGCTACATTCATGGGAGTAAAGTCATTTTGATCAACCATTGAATCATAATGGTCAAATAACTTGCACCAATAGTCTTTAAATCTGGTTTAGAACTGGAAGGGACCTTAGAGGTGATTTAACTCACATTTCTTTTATAGATAAGGAAATGGAGATCCATAAAGGTTAAGTGATCTCACCAATGTCCTCGAGGTGGAAAGTGACAAAGCTTGAACTTGGACCCAGATCATCTGACCTCAGAGTTAGTGTTACTTCCAGCAAGCAGAAAGGAGGCTTAAATATCATTGAGACCAACCTTCAACAAGTTCTTTCTCATATAGTTTGTTGTACATTTGCTTAAGGCACATAGGTATTATTCTAGAATTCTCATTTTAGGCAAAACAGGAAGTTTCTGAGGCACTTACATTATGCTTGTAAGAACATTAAGAGTTTTTATTGATAGTACACAGGGCCTTTTTCTATGCACAGCCATGTCAACCATTCTGTGTTAGTCAAGTAGCCAGTCTTTTGGCTTTACTAAATTTGATATTTCAGAAAAAGGATCATTCAAGCTGCTTACATTATTGATGATCTGTCATTTCATCAATATGGTTGAAAGACCATAAATGCTAGTATATAACATATATATACATACATATAGGCATGTGTCACTTTAAGTTTTGCAATGAAACTTACAAATTTTATTCTCACAACTATGGAAGGTATGGCTATTATTATCCCAATTTTATTGATTAGAAAACTGTGGGAGAAAGAAGCTATGTGGCTTGCACAAACAGGGTCACATAGATGCAAAGTACTTGATGCAAGATTCAAACAAAGGTCTTTCTGACTGCAGATCTAGCACTTTATCTATTCTACCAAGCTTTATCAAATGCAAACAACTTTCCTTCAGTTCTTCCTTAATGGATGACTAGATATGGTACTGGTATTATTAAATCCATCTAAACTATTGGTCATTTTTTATGAACAATCTCAGATACATAAAGGGGTTTTATGCAATTGACTCAATATAATTAGGGCAATCACAATCTGCCTTAATTAATCCTCTAGGGCCAAATGTAACATTAATTTTGAAGTAATATCCCAAGTGTCCGCTACAGATAAATTGTCAACTTTTCACTTCCAACAAACTTTATTTAGCCCATGGTTTAAATACCTATTTAATGATTTCAGCTAACAGACTGGCAGTAATTTTATTTGTGGTAGAGGAATCTCTTATTTTAGATTATAGTCAGCAACTGAGTAAGAAAAGGACAGGTTTTCCCCCAGGCCAGTTGTAAGAGCCTTCATTTAAAAAATAATTTATTCAACATGATTCTGGTATTTAAAAATAAATGAAGTTGTATTAGACAGCAGTCTTATATATTTACATTTTTGTCTGAAACTGTGGAAAATCACATTCTATTAGCTTTTTTATTTTTAAATTTTTGAGTAACAGCAGTGCAGGAAGAAAATCCTACAGCCTGGATGAAGAGTGAGTTGTGAAATGGACAGAATGCTGGATTTGGAGTTAGAAATTGGGTTCAAATTCCTGATCTGCTATATACTATGTACATGACTTTAGGTAAGTGCCCTAAACTTCTTGGGCTTCTGTTTCCTCCATTGTGTAATTAGAGAATTATGATTGCTAGGGTCTATTTAAGCCCTGAACCTTCTGATCCTACAGATAAAAAACAGTCTGAGAGAAAGAGTAAGTTGGAAAAATTCCATGTGTTTAAAAAATCATATAAAGTAGGGAAGCCAAAGGGTTGTCTGTTTTCACCTTATTAAGAGTTTCATGAAGAATGTGAACTAACTTCCTCTTATGATTGTTCTCATTAAGAATTGTTAATACAGTAGCAAAAGGAAGACAAACAGTCCATCCGCTATTAATTTAAATAGGTTTTTACAAACATGAATTTGAGTTGCAAAGAACCTCAGAGGTCATTTAATCCAATCTACAATGGAACAGAGATCATTGCTATGTTACAACCAGCAAATGATCATCCAGCATTAACTTAGAAATCTCCAGTGAAGGGAAACCTACTTTAAAGGAATATGATTTCAATTTATGATAAAAAACCCCATTTTCCTGAAACTAGACAAATTTTTCTCTTTGTAACTTCAACTCATGATTCCTGTTTTATTTGTCCCATAGAACAAGTCCAATCCCTCTTTCACAGGATAGTCCTTTTAAGATAGATATAGGGCCCCCTTCCTGACCCCAACTCTTTTTTTTTGCTTGTCCAAACTAAACACAACCTGGTTCCTTTAATTAATCCTTTCCATCCTCCTGCCTGGTGTGCTGTCCTTCCTGACCCCTCCACCTCCTGGCTTCCTTGTCTTTCCTCAAGATTCCACTCAAATCCCACTTTCTGCAAGAAGCCTTTCCTTGCCTATCCCCCAATACCTTCCTCAAATATTACCTTTCATTTAAAAAGCATACATCCCCATATTTACATAGCTGTTAGCATATCATTGGCCCCATTAGGATGGGAACTCCAGGAGGGCAGAGTATGTATTTATGCTCTTCTTTCTATCCCTAGAACTTATTAATGCCTGGCACAGAGCAGCGCTTAATAAATTCAGAATGACTAAATCACTGCTCTTGTCCAGCTTTAGTTGCCCTCCTCTGATAGAACCAGGACAGAGTGCAGCAATCCAATCTCCTCTCTAGTCCTGGGCACTATGCTTCTCCTCATAGCCTTAGCTTTGTTGGTTGTTCCATTATACCATTTGAGCTGCCTTGAGATGCCATCCAAGAAACTCACAAGTCTTTGTCAGATGAGCTGACTGATGTCTAGCCAATTTCCCCATCTTGTATTTAGGAAGTTGATTTTTGGAGCCCAGTTGTAAGACAATATTTCATCCTTTTTCAATTTAACCCAATGTCCTATTCTGTCAAGATTTTAGGAATGCTGATTTTCACCCATTGAGTTAACTCTTCATACCAGCTTTGAGCAAATATGTTAAGCATGTCATTAGTACCTTTCCCCAAGTCACTGATAACAATGTCCAACAGGCACAGGGTTAAATCCTAATCTTTGGGGCAAATGAATGTTGATCCTGTCTAGAATCATGAATTCCTTATTGATGAAATGGTTAAATGCTTATTTAATGACTCTTTCTGAAGCAGAGTTTGCTTTGGGACAAGATATTATTATTATAATTGACCATAAGGCAGGTAGCTAGTAGAAGCATCAAATTTTATTACTATAATTCTAATACTCTGAAAATAAAAAATAAATTACCCATATAATAAGAAACTGAAATGGCCCAAAATGAATAACTTTTTAAAAATTCCATAAATCAGCACATAAGCAAACATAAAATAAAAATAAATTTTAAATTAATCTTCTTTATATTTCTTTGACAATGAATGGGTAATTATTTTAAGATTTGCCCTCTTCTAGTGTGATCTTTGGAGGTTTCTTTTGTTTCTTTTTTTTTTTACTTGGAGGAACCAAAAGGAAAGACAGTGTAGATTTGGACAATTTCATGTTTCTTTTTTTTTAAAAACAACTTTGTTCATTTCATATGTATGGGGAAACATATACTAACCAAAGCTGAATACTTTTTTAAAACCATCAAATGCATAGACGAGGTGTCTTGAAAATACTAATGCAATTTTCAGCTTTAGTAGCTAAAGAAGGGAATGCAAATTAAGTAAGGAAAAAACATTTTAGCTTTAATAGATTTAAACTACACTAAGGCTTTTGGGACAACTTGTATAACGAGAAACACCTTTTCTCATAACTAATTTCATCTCATTTTCTGATCAATACTTCTACTCAGATTTTCACATTCAGCTCTTACAATAATCAGAAAGACAGAACAGTTGAGCTATGGGTTACAGAAGTCAACAACTTCCCCCAGTTACCCTAGTGAGGACCTTTATTCTCTCTTATTCTGAGGTCACTTGCAAAATAAAAGCAGAGAAGGCCGAGTCCATTGACTTGGTGCTTGTTAGGATGTATTTTTGTACTTTGGTGCTCGTTAGGTTCACCCTTTTTTTGGAAAAAAGAAATAACCCCAAGACAGCAGGAGCCTCTTTGTTGAAATAATTGAGACTCAGAGAGCTGTAATTCCTTGGCCATTTTTCTTGTGTGCTTGTATTTATGAGTACTGCAAGTGTACCTCAGGAGGTCTTATATGGGGGCTAGAGAACAATGATGGGCTTGAATGATGCTGATGCTTGTGTGATCCAGAGTCATTGGGATCTGTGTCCTTAACAAAACCTTTTGAATTCTTCCCTAGGTGTGCCCTTACCAGTAATCATGACACTCTGATAGCAGGTAAAATATGAAAAGGGGTAGTTTCTTGACCTATTGGGAAGGCAGAGAGTCCTATCAACTAGTTACAGCTCTGTGATTTTGTTGACAGCGTACCTAAAGCCGAACAAAGCACCCATTGAACCTCATAGATAAATCTAAAAGAATTTTCTAGGCTCAGAGAAGTGGTAGCTTACCTTAGTTCAGATACTTACTAAGTGCCAGAGGCAAGTCTGAACACAGGATTTATTATTCAATACTTTATAAATTACACTAGCAATTCTCAATTTTTTTCTTCTCTGGAACACTTTAGACTCGTAAAGAGTTATTGAGGACCCTGAAGAGTTTTGGATTAAATCAGTCATATGGACAAAGATATGTATATGTATTTAACATATTAGATGTTAAAACAAACCAATTTTAAATACATGCTAATTTTCTGAATAAATAGTCAGTATAACACAAATAACATATCTTAATGAAAATAATATTTTATAAAGTTAATTAGAACAGTAATATTATTTTACACATTTTTGCAAATCTCTTTAATGTGTTACTTAATAGAAAATAGCTAGATTTGTGTATCTCCTTATGAATTCAATCTATTGCAAAGTTGTTCTAGTTGAAGTAAATGGAGGCAGTTAGTTGGTGTAGTAGACAGAGTGCTAGACCTGGAGTCAGAAAGACCTGATTCAAATTCAGCTTCAAACACTAGCAGTGTCACTCTAGGGAAGTCATTAAATTTCTATCTACCTCAATTTCCCAATAAGTAAAATGGGGAAATAATTATATCTACTTTGTTGTGAGCATCAAATGAGACAGTTGTAAAGTACTCTGAAAACCTTAAAATGATATGTAAATCCTAGCTATTATTATATGGAAAAATATGTCTTCATACAAATATGTACTTAGAAAAATGATGAATATTTTAACAAGCTAATAATGTTATCATTATTATGAAAATAGCTTTGTTCTTTGTTCTTTGTCACTGAAAGGATCTTGGGAAATCCAAGAGTCTTTAGACCATACTTTAAGAAGCATTGAGTTCTATCATACTTCTTTTCAAATCTTCATTATCATCTGATTACCAAATGTCCCCATCTCAGATACATGCTATCTTAGTGCCCTTGGGTAAGTGTCTTAACCTCTCAGGGTACCAGGTTACTCTCTAAGACTCTATGTTACAAAAAAAGATGCCAATTTCTGTTTACTGAAGAAGTCCCCCATTGGAAGCTTCCATTGAGAGCTCCTTACACCAATGAAATTATAAGTCCAGTAAAAAAAATGCATGTTTGGGGTTCTGAGAATTCAAAGCCAAAAATGAAAGACTATTTAACTTCATGGTGCTTATTATAGCTTAATGGTGAAAAGTATAATTCAAATTCACCAATATTTTGGGAGTTTATTCTCTTTAAGAAATATTGATTCCATTGTTTTTTGAAGAAAGACAGTGTCCTATAAAATACACTGGATATGAAGTCTAAAACCTTGAGTGAAAATGGCCAGCTTTGCTCTGGAAAAGCTATTTAACATCTCTTGATTTTGATGTCTTTATCTATAAGATAAGTGGTTGAACTGGTTGACCCCAAGTCCAAATTTTTGCTTCCAAAACAAATTTTTCCCCTATGAATAAAAATCTATTATTTTTCAGTTATTTCAATTGTGACTGATCCTTCATGGCCCCATTTGCAGTTTTCTTGGCAAAGATACTAGATTGGTTTTCCAGTATCTTCACCAATACATTTTATAGAAGAGGAAATTGAGGCAAAGAGGGTTGAATGACTTGCCTCCTCTTACATAGTCTTAGGCTAGATGAGTCTTTCTGACTCCAGACCTGGCATTTTAGCCTCTGCACCACCTCAGTACCCCAAAGAATAAAAAAACCAATTAAAAGGAATTAGGTGGTTCTTCACACATGAAGATGTTTTCTTCTTGGGCTTTTTATCTCAATCATTAATTACTTGAATCCTAAAATTTATTGCTGGCATTAATTCCCTTTTATTAAATGATCCCACACAAAATGATTAAGTTATTTATTTAAAGAGAGGACAAAGTTATAATTTATATGTATGAGGCACATTATAATTTGCAAAGTGCTTTTTCTGTTATCTAATTTTGTTCTTATGACAATAATGGGAGTTAAATAGGGCAGTTATTGTCATTTTAATTTAACAGATAATAAAACTAAGATTTGGAGGGAGACTTCATGCAGATGATCCTACAATTGGTAAATAGTAGAAATGGAATTTAATGAAGAAGATATCTGCTATCAAACTCAATATTTGTTCTCCTTGATGGTAATTTTGAAAAGGGCCTTTCAATACTAATATTCAACACAATTTTTTCTTCTTTTACTAGGTCATAATTGAGCTGAAAGGTGAGTGGGATCTCTAAGGCATAATCAAGATTCTCTCTTCCAATGGCATGGATGAATCAGACACTGGTCACCGAATTCTTTGTGCAAGGATTCTCTGAAGCTCCTCACCTTCGTTTCTTGTTCTTTTTCTTATTCCTATCCCTTTACACAGTGGCCCTCTCAGGGAATATCCTGATTTTTGTTACGATCAGCTTTAATTCCACATTACACACACCTATGTATTTCTTTTTGGTCAACTTAGCTGTGGTTGATGTCCTCTGTACCTCCACAATTCTACCAAAGCTGCTTGAGAACATGATGGGCAGAAAGACTATTTCCTTTGCAGGTTGCATGGCCCAACTCTATTTCTTCACTTGGTCCTTAGGGGCTGAGCTGCTGCTCTTCACAGCTATGGCTTATGACAGGTATGTGGCCATCTGCCATCCCCTCCACTATAGCACCATGATGAGCAAGAAGGTGTGCTTGCTGTTATCCACTGGTGTTTGGTCAATTAGTATCCTCAATACCAGCATTAACAGCAGCCTTATGTTTCGATTGTCTTTCTGCCACTCTAATGTAGTCAACCACTTTTTCTGTGAGATCCCCCCCTTACTCAAGCTCTCCTGCACCCCTACTTACCTGAATGAAACCATGGCCTTCACAGCAGATGTGTTCCTAGCTGTGGGGAATTTCATAATCACGATGCTCTCCTATGCCTGTATTATCTCCAGTATCCTGAAAATCCGTACCACCGAGGGCAAAAAGAGAGCCTTCTCTACTTGCTCCTCCCACCTCATTGTGGTCAGTATGTATTATAGCACTGTAATTTACACCTATATACGGCCATCTTCCAGCTATTCATTGGATAAGGATAAAATTGTATCTGTGATATACACTTCAGTGGCTCCTACCCTAAACCCTCTTATTTATACCTTGAGGAACAAAGAAGTCAAAGCAGGACTCAAGAAAGTGTTTTCTTTCTTCAAGAGATGATGAGCCCACCAGATCCTGAAGCTGTGAATAAGGAGACCTCCAAAAGCTCCTTCAATAACCCATAGTTTGTATTAATGATTGATCATTACTGATATTATAAAGTTTTCTAATAAAAGACATGCTTTAACTTAAAAAATATTGTTTTTCCATGTATAACCTATATCAAATTGCTTACTATCTCAGACATAAAGGAGAGATGGAGGGTGGCAGAGAATATGGAACTCAAAATGTCAGAAAGGAAATGCTAAAATTATTTTTAAATGTAATAGGGAAAATAAAATATTACTTAAGAAGAAAAAAATATTTTTGTTCTGTGCACATTTAGAAAGTGAATCTTTCTCCGATATCCAGATATTTGGAAGCTTAATTTTTTAGGTTTTTTTTGTCAGTTTCTTCGATATTATCTCTTGTAATAGGGAAATATAACTTTTAAGTCTTTCTTAAGAATAATGTAGTTCAGAGTTGAACTTGAATCCTGCCATTGTAAAGGTTTGAACAATTATTTGTTGAATATCATTAGAGGGATCAAGGAATAGTAAATAACATTTTTGAATATTGGTGTCATTGAACTGCTTTAAATCCTCTTCCAACTTTCTGAGTGGCTTCCTTTCCCTGTGAAGGCTTTGAATTCTTCTTTTTCCCATAAAATTCCATGAATTAACTGCCCTGCTACCTTAAAAAAAACTCTGCCACCAACTATCTCCATGCTCTTAGACAAATAAATCACTTGCTTTTTCTGGAACTCAGACTCTATATCTGAAGTATGTTCTGCTTTTTTCACAAAATAACGGGCATCAATTAGGATATTGTCTCATTTCTTTCAGGATTTTATACTTAAAAATTGACTTTTACAAACATTATTTCATTTAATCCTGTCAACATTTAATAATTAAATTAAATTTAATCCTTTCAACAAAGTTTGAGGTACATATTAGTTTTCCCACTTTTTAGATGAGAAGATAAACTGATAATAACTTGTCCAAGGCCATAAAGGTAGCGAATAGGTGTCAAGACAAGACTGGAACATGAATCTTCTGTCTATTTATCTAGAGACAACTTTCCCATAATCCAAACTGCCTCCATGAAGCACATGGAAATACATTGAAAATTTCAAAACAGTATACAATGCAGTGTAAAAGATTCTTTTATGGCCAGGTCACTTAATCTCTGTTTGTATCAGCTTCCTC
Source organism: Monodelphis domestica (assembly GCF_027887165.1). NCBI lineage: Eukaryota > Metazoa > Chordata > Mammalia > Didelphimorphia > Didelphidae > Monodelphis > Monodelphis domestica. The sequence goes on from NC_077227.1 coordinate 43,363,257, forward strand.
AACCATAACATAGCAATAACAATAGTATTTACCTCCTAAGGTTGTTCTGAGGATCAATTGAGATAATATTTGAAAAGTGCTTAGCACAGTTCTTAGCACAGTTTTTGGCAGAGTAGACACAATAAATGCTTATTTCCTTCTTCTGTCTCTCTTCCATATCTCCCTCCATCTTTATATGTCTCCCTTCTTCTCCTCCTTCTTTCTTTCCTGATTAAAATGCTGATATTCTTAAGGTGTAAGAGATCAGGTTTATTATAAGCTTATACCATGACATTTGACAGAAGTTAATATAAATACTAGGCTGAGTTCAGAAAATAGATGGTTAGACAATTGGCATAAATGAAACTTTTGGTTTTAGGGAATGGCAAGTTCAATATAAGTGGACATTTTTAGGGCAGCCTTTTGAGGAGAGGGGGAAGATTATCCAGCACAGGGCAAAGACTGATTCCTGGTGAACACAGAGAAACAAGGAAGCAGACTGAAGTAGCTGACCTCTGGCAACCAAGAAGAGAGCCAACTAAGAGAGAACTATTCTGGGCAATAAAAGGTCAGACTTTGGACATAAGCAAACTCTAGAAGTTCAGTTGAGTAACAGGTCCAACAGAGATTCCTTATGGATAGTGGCAAATGCAAAATCCCAACCTGAATTACTGTATGGGACCATCAAATCCTATAGTACAATTTCGGATCCCCTTTCCCAAAGAACCCAGTAAAGAAAAACATTTCCTATACCACTAGTCTTGTTCATATACTGGCACTCAAAGCCATTGAGGGGATGAATTCTTCTGGTCTCCAACATGTCAATTACCTCTACAAGTGCTTCACTTCTCTCCAATTTCAATACAGCCTTTGAAACCTTTTTATTTCTTTTTAAACTCCTCTTCACAGGAATTGTCTTCACCTTACATTATTTTCATCAACTTGTATTTAACTTTTTGTATTTTTTAAACAAAGAATTTGTATTTAATTAGTGACAAAGACAGCTAGATACATATGAGAGAATAATATTTTATATATGTAATATTTGGTTATACTGCCAAAAATAGGTTCATTTATTATATAATCTTATAGTGTATAGTTGTATTAATTTAATTTTTTATTGTGAATTTAACAATTAATGAAAATGTTGATATACTTAAGAAAAAAAAACAAACTGACATTCTGTTATGTAGACTTTTTTTTTTTTAAGTGTGTGTATTCTGCTGGTGGAGTTGAGAACTGGTCCAACCATTCTGGAGAGCAATTTGGAATTAGGTGCAAAGGGCTTTAACAGAATGTCTGCCCTTTGATCCAGCCATAGCACTGCTGGGTTTGTACCCCAAAGAGATAATAAGGAAAACTATTTGCACAGAAATATTTATAGCCTCACTCATTGTGGTGGCAAAAAAAATTGTAAAATGAGGAATGGCTGAACAGATTGTATCTGTTGGTGATGGAATATTATTGTGCTGAAATGAATAATGAACTGGAGGAATTCCATGGGGACTGGAAAGACCTCCAGGAACTGATGCAGAGTGAAAGGAACAGAAAGAGGAGAATATTGTACACAGAGACAGATACACTGTGGCACAATCAAATGTAATGGATTTTTCTAATAGGCACAATGAAAAGATCCAGCACAATCCAGAGGAACTTATGAGAAAGAATGCTGTCCATATCCAGAGAAAGAATGGTGGGAGCAGAAATACAGAAGAAAAACATATGATTGATTACGTGGTTCGATGAGGATATGATTGGGGTTTTAGCATTAAAAGCTTACTCTATTGCAAATATGAATAATGTAGAAATGGGTTTTGGACAATGTTATGTGTATAACCCAGTGGAATTGCTTGTCAGATGCAGGAGGGAGGGAGAGAAAAAGGGAAGGAAAGATCATGAATCATGTAACCATAGAAAAATATTCTAAATAAATAAGTACAAGTGTGTGCATTACATTTAACCATATAGTAACAAAACTGCTCCACTTGCTCTACTATGCTGATAAATGTCTAACAATCAACTCTTGAGAAAAAATGTACATATGAAAAACCTTAAGTTTAATTTTCATAATATACATTTCCCTTTATCACTTCCTTAAGTTAAGATAATCAACGAAACAAAAACTCAAACCCTGATTTATGGCATTTTCCAGTTTTCTGAAGTGTAAATGTTTATATTGAAAATTTAACAATTGACTTTGCTGAGCCAATAAAATCTGGATCCAGTACACATGTACTGTGGTGATGATTCATGAAACCCAGGTTTGAATTCTACTTCTTCCACTAACTGTGACCTTGAGCAGATGACTTAATTTTGGGGACTTGCTGTCTTGATCCATAAAGGAGGTTGTGCATTAGTCCTCAATTCTTATAACTCTTACCATCAATGACTGTGTCTGAGCATATAGTATAGACACTCAATGAATGCTTGTTAAATTGAAAAAAAAAAAAACAGGAGGGCACTGTATATAGTAACAAAAATATTGGATGATGACCAGCTGTGAAGAACGATTATCAAAGATATAAGGTTCCAAGATAATCCCAAGGGACTCATTATATAAAATGCTATCCATAGCTAAAGAAGGAATTGCTAGTCTGATTAAAGATTAAAAAATCTTACATTTTTCATTTTATCTTCTTTATGAGTTTTTTCTTATATGTGCTCTATGTGTTTTCTTTCAGGGCAAGAGGAATATGGAAATATGACATCACTGATATAATCTGTATCAGACTATTTACTTCCTCATGGAGGGAATAGGGAGAACAGGATGGAGGGAGACAATATGAATCACAAAATGTCAAATAACAATTATTAAAAATTGTCCAAATAAGTTTTAAAAATTGAAAAAATTTCTTGAAAAGCCAAGGGATTACAATTTTTTGCATCTTTCCAAAAACCTTCCCCAAAGGCCTATTCTTTTTACCCACATATCAAAACATCTAGAGTCAAGTGAGATTATAAAATGCATTACTGTATATCCTTCAATATTATTAAAAATTTTCAGATTTAGTGTGACATGACATTAGGAGAAATATGCCTTTCCTCAAATATGTGTGTATGCATACATATATGTAAATATAAACATAAGCACATGTATATATTTTAAGGTTAACTAACTAGAGTCATAGAGGTATATTTTACTAAATGAAGAGGAAGGAAACTTTTTAGATAAAGATCCTTCCAGACAATTGAAGCAACAAGTACAAATCAGAGATCTATTTTAAAGAAAGATTATATCTAATCATATCTAATCCAAGAAATAAAAATATAATCTTCCCTAATTTGTGATAGTAGATTGTCTACAAGGCATCATTAACAATACTTAAAATAGCAATGTTTTGCTGACAAGATCACATCTTCTACAATAAAGTGTTACCAATCTGTGATCAGACTCCAACAGTTCCTTCTTTGGCTGTGGATAATATTTTTTTTATCATGAATCCCTTAGGATTATTTTGGAACTCTGAATTGCTGATAATAGTTTAGTCCTTCACAATTGATCATTGTACAATATTTATATTAATGTGTATAGTATTGTGGTTTTTAAAAACCTTTTCCATTAGACACAATTTACTTCATTGAAAAGTAGAGCAATGAATGAGATGCTTGAAAGGGCACTTTTTAAAACATGTGAAATGATACAACAAATCAGAGGTGTGATCAAGACAAAAACTCAAACAATATGACTGGACCTCTAACAGTATAACCAAAGTACAAAAAATGAACTACTGCTTGGATTGTTTGGTCACCTGACAAACCCTTTCACTATAAATTCTGGTAAAGTGGTGTTAAAGCCTTAGTTTCTCCTAATATACATTTGGGACAACATCTTTTTTTCACCCATAAAGGTCTCAACTCAATAATGTGACAAATTATAAAGTATCATTGCAAGAAGTTAATTTTTTGTTTTTCTCATGTTTTTCTCTTTTCACATTCTCACTGCCAACATTCTCACTATTACAACAAAATCTGGTTTTGTAGACATACAGGAACTTGTGAAGTGTTTGAATCTGACAGATAACTGAAGGTGAACCATAGCCTCCTAAAGGAAGATTCATAAGGCAAGACCTCTATCTATCTTGACAGTTATATGCCTAATTGATAATAAATGTTGCATATAGGTCCTCTTCTGTTTACTAGAAAGAATTTTAAGTTGTTATTCAGGGTATACATCAGTTACTAGTCACTATCCTACCATCACTACTTCCTCCTCCCTGAAAGCTCTTCCTTGTAACACTTACACATAGCCCTGCATTCTGGGCCATGGCCAATCCTCTTGATTTTTGCCTAACCTTTGGACTTTGATAAGAGAGAGAGAGGCTGATGACTATGTGTAATTCTGCTTCACTTAAATCCAATTTACTCTCAAGTCAAGACATCACCCCATGTCATTGGTCCACTTGGAAAATGAAGGGCAAATAACAAAAATGCATGGCCCAACATTCACTATGTTTTTTGACTGCCCCATCACAGTACTGATTCCTGTTGAGGTTACGGTATGCTAAACCGCAGAGGCTTTTCATAACCACTGATTTCTAGCTATTTATGCCTTATCCCTCTTATATTTTTGGAAATTGATTTTTTGTGAACAATTTCATGACTTTTAAGTTTTTCCCTACTAAATTTCATCTTCTTAAATTCAGCCCAATAGATTCAAGCCAAATTCAGCCCAATGCCTTGAGAAGATATGTGTAATTACAAATCTGTTACCCTAAAAACTACAATTCCCAGGAGCTCACTGACTTCCTGTCATTGCATGCTGATGTAGACAGGAGATAAATTGGGTGGGGTTCCTGGTCTAGTTCTGTTTTTTCCTGTGGATGAGGTCTTTTGTTGAGCAGGTAGAAAAACTTAGTCACATGGTTCCATTTTGTTAGACAATAGACTTTATAATATATAATACTTGGAGTTATTGTATATTAATTTTTAAGCTTACAGATCCTTTGGGTCTTGACTTTGTCAGTTAGTGTGTTAACTAATCCTTCTACTTTTCCTCAGACAGAATTTGAAGAGAATTTCATATATACCTTCATGCAAATTTAACATTTCATGTGAAACATTTGACCTGTCTCCCAAATTCCTCATGTTTTCATTCATTTTTTCTCTCCAGACAGTCTGCAGTGTATAACAAAGATGACATTGCTTTTTATTTGACAGATGAAGAAATCAAACTTTTGTTATGATTAAAATTACTATATCTACTAATTATTTTTCATAAAGTTTATTAATAGAAAAGGTAGATAAGCACAGAGTTAAATCTCATCCTTACTCTAAGTTCTCAGAACATGTGTCATATATTCTCCATGAATCTTTCTCTTACCTGTCTGCTCTCTCCCAGAGTCCATCCCAAAAAGGCCAGGTTGGCTATGCCCCCTTTCTTTTATTGAAGTTCAGCATGCATCTGTGGTATTTTAGGAATGTTGAGAATGTTGATCAACCAGTTGGCCCTCCAGGAGGGGGAGGGAATAAGATCCCATTGCCATAAATCCCCCTGTGATCCTTTGGGAGACCATTCTCCTCAATCAATCATTTAAACATAATTATCTTATATCTCTCTATATATCTTCTAGCTAAAAGCACCTACAATATTGCACTTTCTAAGAGGAAGCCACAATACTTAGAGATAAGAGGGAAATATGAGAGTAAAAAAACAAAATGACTGATAGATGCATTGACAAAATGCCAATTAGGAGGCGGTCCCCTTTGGCATAAGAGTTTACATTCAGAATAAGTATGATAAATCCCCCTTCAGCTCAGTTCATTATATCCTAAAGTTCATTCTGGATCTTTTGATGTGGTGTGTGGCTTCTTTAGGCATTTTTACAGCACCTTCTCCAAAAGGATATGCTTTCTAGATTCAGGATGTTGGCAAGTTTCTTTTACTAAAATTTCTCCACAAAATTTTAGATCTTGGATTTTAGGATATTTACACAACCCTCCCCCCCCCCGAAAAGGGTGTTGACCAACACCAGAATCACACTGGGATTCATAACTGAGTTATGAGGTATACGAAACAATTGTCAAAAGAAAAACAACCCCCCACAAAAACAATCCCAAATAAAAAAGGAAAAATTAAATTCTATAAAAATAAGTACAAAATTAAGAAAAAAATTTGTGTATAAAATTCTGAGTAAAAAGTAAATCTGTAACTGATCCTTAAATCACAGCAAGGTCCAATTAAAGTGATTTATTTCCCACAAGCTTGGCAAATATAATAAATCCATTTCAAAGCTACTGGGCTTCACAGGAAAAATCATCCCCACCTCCAGATTATAGCATATCACAGGGTAATTAAGCCACTTGGGTACCTCCCTCCCTCTTGGTATTGTGATTTTTAGATTTTCTTCATCTTGCTTAGTCTAGCACTCAGGAATGTACACACCCGCACTAAACTGGCAAGTGCTAGCAAGTGACAAATCAGAAACAACAGAATGTCCCCTGAACTGTCCTAAACTAAGTTTGTGTCACCATTGGTACATGTGAGATGCAGGAAGTGATATAGGGAACTGCCTTTGGAGTTATCATGACATCCTGTGGAGAGGCTGGGAGCCAGTATGATCCTGGAACTTGAGGCTGGAAGAGCTCCTTCAGACAGCTTACTTGAGACAGTCACGTGGTGAGTGATAAGACTTTTCCCTTTGGCCAAGGTCTTGAACTCCTGCCTGGCTCAGCCCGAGTCAGAGTAGTTTAAATTAACTCCTTTCCCCCCTCTCTCTCTTTCTTAATTTCTTCCTCCTATTGTAATTAAATCACCATAAAATTCCATTCTGACTTGAGCGCTTCATTTGGGATTTAAGACATTTAATCCATGGTGACCAATAATTTTACATTCAGTCTCAACCATAAATTTAACCTTTACAGTATGACACTGTAACAGTGTAACATAACTGTCTCCAATATGAATATGTCCCAACCATTTTCATGTGGAGCTGAGGACTACATATTGAAAATCAATTCAGGTGTCTCATCTATTACATGTTCAATAAATGCAGAGATGGGAAAATACAACAATGCCATTGCACTCTACTTCAACTAGAAATGTACCCTTTCCTCTTATTACAAACAATTCAGAGGCAGGAAAATGATCAATCAGAGGGTGCACCTAGATATTTGAAAATCACTTTTGAAGACCCATTAGAATCAATTTAAATTATTAGATAATTGAATTCTCCAAAACATGTATACAGGTTGAAACAAATTTGATGAAGTCCATCCATCATCACATATGTGACAATTAAAAAGGCAAAAAGGAACAAAAGACTGTTCATGGGCTTTTTAGATGATATGTTCTTCAGTACAGACATAGTGGAGGTAAAAATAAAGATAATGTAACAGAATATTTAAATTTTGGTAACTTATGAAGTGGTTAACAGTAAATTACATACATCATGTATTTAGAATTGAGTTACAAAGACTTCATTATGGGGAGGGGAACAAACTGAGACAGTTAATAAAAATAAGGCAATGAGTTCTGAAAAGGCTTAAAATTTACTACCAGACTCGTTGAGGTTCCTTTCCCTCCCAAGTACCATCAGTCATCTAAATTCCTTTGTTCATGCCTCTGGGGTCCCCCATACTGAGGGGAGTTCCTGCAGTGAGTACAGATGTTTGGGTGTGAGTTTTGATTTGCCTGGATCAAATTACTATTTCTCATATCACTATCATTATTCCTAAAGCTTCTATTCCTATTTTCTTGATTTCTCTTCTTAAAATTCATAATGATATGACCCACTTTTCCACAAAAAACATGTTAGTAGTTGTTTTGTGGATTCTTTTAAGGGAGATATGACCTCTCCCTGCTTTGCCTTTCCAATTGTTTCAGTTAATTCTTTTATTTCCTTCCTTCTTTCAATAAAGTAGCATTCTTTTTATACTTATCTCCCTGTTTAGCAGTTAATTCCTTTATTTCCTTCCTTAATGTTTCCATTAAATCAGTGTTCTCCTCCTTTTCTTTATTTCCCTAAAAAGCATAACCTGTCACACTTTTTAAACATTCAAGGTCAATAGTAGGCCAATTTGTACAGCTAGTCATGAAATAATTCTTAACTACCTTACAACTGTTTAAAAAAATTTTTTTTTACAAATTTTATCCCGATTTGTCTAATACCCCTTTTCCCTAGCAAGATCCAGTTCTATGTATCTTCCTCCCAGATCAATGAGCCTATCAATAAACTGAGAGGGATTTTCATTATCTTCCTGTTTAAGATTTTTGAATTTAGTCCATGTACCAGGCCTATCATAACAAGCTCTCATAGCTTTTAGCAGTGCATTTCTAGCCTGGCATAGTTGTAAGTAATCTTGCTTTGAATTTGGATTTCATTTGAGATCTCCAGTTGGCCAATGAGTTGTTCCCTCTCCTCGGGCCTGATTAATAAGAGAAAGAATTTTATTTCTTTCCCTTTCCATTAGCACGACTTGGAGCAAATGTACCACCTCAACCCACGTGGGATCATATGTGCGGAAAATGTTTTCAACTGTATTCATTACCACCACAGGCTCAGATTCATAAGATGTTTTTTTTCCTTTGAATCTCTCAATGTCCTGTGGAGAAAAAGGTGTATGATGTTTAATGTTTATTAAATCTCCACATCTATTATAAGTAGGAACATCTCTGAGAGGGAAAAGGACTTTATTTGAATCATCTGTGGTAACTGCTGCTTGGTCTATTTTCTGGATTTCAATGCAGTGGGTTGTAGTGAGACTAGTAGGGGAAAGGTGGAGTGGGTGAGGGAGAGGGAACAGCTTGTCAGGAGGTGGGGAGGCAGGGTGAAAAGATCGAGGGTGGGGTTGGGGGCAGGGAAGAAAGGAATGGGGTTGGGGTTGGGAGTGGGTTGGAGAGGAGTAGAATGGGTGAGGTCAAGAGGATGAGTCATAGGAAGGTGGGTAGTACTGGTCAAGGGAATGATGGCAGGGAAAAGGATAAGGCAGGTAGGAATGGTACAGGTGGGGATAGGGAAAATGGATGGGCCCTGGGTAGGTAGAAGGAGGAAACTCTTGAGGGTATGAGGGTATAGAGGTAGATTAGGAGGAAAGGAGATGGGAGAAGTGGGGGATGAACAAGGTCTGATAGGGAGAGGGGCTGAATGGTCCAAATCCTGGTTTGGGTTAGAAGAAGAGAGATCTTCTCACAGTCCAGGTGGGATGATAGGGTGTGTTTCTTGCTAGATCTAATAAGGATTCTGGAGGAGGAACTGAAGGAGTTAAACCAGAATGGTCTGATTCCAAAGAAAGAATGGTTTCCTTACTTGGAGGGAATGATTGATTTATTAACATAATATGCCCACAAAAGCCAGTATTTATAATCTTTTGAGTCTTTGTTTTTAATGGCTAACTTCAAATCTTTTAAGATCTTAAAGTCAAAGGATCCATATTTTGGCCATGTACAATTTTTATTTTCCATCCAGGCTTATAAAGTTTTAGCTTCCTTTTTTGTCATCCAATTCTCCTTAAGAAAATTAGGATCCCCCTAACAAATTAAAAGTTTATGCAAGGGGTAAATCTGGAGGAATATTTCTTGATTTCCCTTGATTTATTATAGTATTTCCCATAGTGTCTAGTCTGTCTGAATTAATCTACCTATTTAAGGTAGTCTGAGAATTGCTAAATGGTCAGTTTATACAATGAAAACTTTCTAAAACAAAAAAATGGAGACACAAATTTCTTCAATGTTTTTGAGGAAGGCAATGAGAGTAGGTTTATTATGTATATTTAATATTTATGTATATATTTGTATAAAAGTTTTCTTGCAGGGTTTTTTGCTCATTCACCATTATAATAAAAAACATTTAGCCCTGTTTATACTTCAGTGTTGGTTGGGAATATAATCACTGCTGAGTACATAAGAGAATTATAGCATAGAATCAAAGACCTTCAACAATTAGAAGCCATAGTTTATACTGGACCTCTTGACTTCTCATTACATGACATAAATCCTGGTGATACAATATATATATAAATTTTTTTTAACAGAACAGGAGGTACACAACCTGCCAGGGAAGGTCTGTACCAAATGCTGGTTACAATACCAACAGCAGTAAAGATAACAGGGAAGTCAAACTGGATTCATTGCTCCCAAGTGAAGAAAGAGACATCAGTTAAATATGCATCAATGGAAGATGAAAATCAAGGATAAGAAGATAAAGATAACCACAACAAAAGCAAGACTGCAACAAGGACAACAACAAAATGACAATGGGATAAAGAATACTACACATCAACAACTACATATTTGGACAATATTATTGCTACGGACACTGTTTCAAGAGACAATAAACTATTTCAAGTACACACTGGACAAAGATTATTGTAACAACACAATGAACTGCAACTAGAGATTTTTCCAGTGACATTGATGACTATTATCAAGAACTAAGAAGACTGAAGAGTTTTAAAGGAAATTAACTGTACATTTTAATGGAAAAGGTTTGGATTTTAGTACAATAGAGGTTTGTATGAGGATATAAATTGTAAGTATAAATTTAGGTTTTAAAAAGAATTCTTATTAATATAATACATATATTAAATAGGAATATTAAAAATTCTATAGCTAATTACTAAATATAATACTTAATACTTTAAATTATAAATGATAACTTTATTAAAATATAAAAATAATAAAAATATTAAATAGATTTTATGAAATATATTAAAAATTGTAATTACATGAAAAATTATATATTTAAATAAATACCTTACCTCATAGGAATTTTTATATTCTCCTTAAAGGAAACCTTATAGAGGATTTCTACCACAAGGGGGATTTTATATCTTCCTTAAAGGTGAATTGAAGGGGGAACATAATGCAGATATTATGTATATTTTGTATTTATGTATATATTTGTATAATAGTTTTCTTGCAGGTTTTTTGTTTTACATAGCATTATAAGATGATTTTGAAATTTTTATCTTTAGATAGATTTTTTCTCTAATAGTATGTTAAAATGTCTTATTTTGTTATTTGAAATGTTTGCATTTTGTAAGCTTATTCTTACTTTCCTTCATTTTTCTTTTTTTAAGTCTCTCTTTCTTAGTTTTAGAATGAGTTTAGTTAGGTGCATTTGCTTCATTGAGAATGAATTCATTTCTTTCTCAGTGAATCCCAGGGGGGCATATAAGAATAAATTAGCTATTAATTAATTAATTAGATTAATTAAAGAATGGGTTCTGCTTGGAGAAGTTTCCAGCTTAGGGAGTTTGAGGTTTACCTTAAGAGAAAGAAGAATGTTCAGAGGGTTCCTTAAGAAGAATTTCCAGAAACCCCTAGGAAAGGACCATTGGCAAATGGATGACTCTCTCTGGAGCTTCCTCATTGGGAGTAGATCTTCAATATCAATATTAGTCTTGGAAAATTTTAGTGGTAGACAGCATTGAAAAACATCTTTATACCTGAGAAGATTGTGATAGTAATTCAAAAGTAGAGTGAGTGGCTGAGGCTATTCCCTATAACATTACAGGGGGCAACAGAGAGAAGCATCTATGAAACCTGTCAGGATTGAGTCTCTGAGGTTGGATGGACAGAGAGTTTCTGTCAATCTGTGAATATATAATATATAAGTGAAGCAGTTTAAGAAGATTTATAAGTAGATTAGCTTAGTAAGATGGATATTATATTTATTTATTTAAAATTTTATTTAGAATATTTTTCCATAGTTACATGGATCATGTTCTTTCCCTCTCCTCCTCCCAACCCCCTCCCATAGCCAATGAGCAATTACACTGGGTTTTACATGTTTTATTGATAAAGACCTATTTCTATATTATTGATATTTGCACTAGAGTGATCATTTAGAGTCTACATCCCCAGTCACATCCCCATGACGCATGTGATCAAGCAGTTGTTTTTATTCTGTGTTTCTGCTCCCACAAATATTTCTCTGGATGTGAATAGTGTCCTTTCTCATAAGTCCCTCAGAATTGTCCTGGATATTTGAATTTCTGGTAGTAGAGAAGTCCTTTACATTTGATTATACCACAGTGTATCAGTCTCTGTGTATAAGGTTCTCCTGGTTCTGCTCCTTTCACTCTGCATCAATTCCTGGAGGTTCTTCTAGTTCTCATGGAATTCCTCCAGTTTGTTATTCCTTTTAGCACTATATTCTATCACCAACAGATATCACAATTTGTTCAGCCATTCCCCAATCGAAGGGCAGCCCCTCATTTTCCAATTTTTTGCCATCAAAAGAGCAAGTCTATAAATATTTTTGAACAAGTCTTTTTAACTTATCTTGTTGGGCTATAAACCCAGCAGTGATATGGCTGAATCAAAGGGCAGGCAGTCTTTTAAAGCCCTTTAGATATACTTTCAAATTGCATTCCAGAGTGGTTGAATCAATTCACAACTCCACCAGCAATTCATTAATGTCCCAACTTTGCCACATCTACTCCAACATTTATTACTTTCCTTTGCTGTCATGTTAGCCAATCTGCTAGTGTGAGGTTGTACCTCAGTGTTGTTTTGATTTACATTTCTCTGATTTTAAGAGATTTGGAAAACTTTTTCACGTGCTGTTTTGATTTATCTTAAAATGATCTACTTATGTCCCTTGCCCATCTATCAATTCAGGAAAATGGCTTGATTTTTTTGTACAATTGATTTAGTTCCTTATTAATTTGAGTAATAAGATCTTTGTCAGAGGATTTTGTTATACAGATTTTTCCCAATTTGTTGCTTCACTCCTAATTTTGGTTTCATTGCTTTTGTTTGTACAAAACCTTTTTAATTTAATGTAATAAAAATTATTTATTACATATTTTGTAATATTCTCTATCTCTTGCTTGGTCTTAAAACCTTTCCTTTCCTGTAGATTTGCCAGGTAAACTATTTTGTGTTCACCTAATTTACTTATAGTTTCCTTTTATGATATTTAAGTTATTTACCAATTCTGAATTTATCTTGGTATTGCGTATGAGATGCTGATCTAAACATAATCTCACCCATACCATTTTCAGTTTTCCCAGCAGTTTTTGTCAAATAGTGAGTTCTTGTCCCAAAAGCTGGGATCTTTGGGTTTATCGAACATTAGCTTGCTGAGATCATTTCCCCCAAATCTATTCCACTTATCTTCCCTTCTGTCTCTTTGCCAGTACTATATTGTTTTGATGACCACTGCTTTATAGTACAATTTAAGATCTGGTACTGCTAGGCCCCCATCCTTCACTTTTCTTTTCATTATTTCTCTTGATATTCTTGATCTTTTGTTCTTCCAAATGAACTTTGTTATGATCTTTTTCTAATTCAGTAAAGAAGTTTATTGATAGTTTGATAGGTATGGCATTGAATAAGTAAACTAATCTGGGAAGGATTGTCATTTTTATTATGTTATCTCATCCTACCCATAAGCAATTAATATTTTTCCAATTGTTTATATCTAGTTTTAGTTGTGTGGAAAGTGTTATGTAGTTGTATTCATATAGTTCCTGTGTTTGTTTTGGTGAATAGATTCCTATTTCATATCACCTAGGGCAGGAGTCCCCAAACTACGGCCCATGGGCCATATGTGACCCCCTGACACCATTTATCAAGCCCCCACCATACTTCTTAAAGGGGCACTTCTTTCATTGGTGATCAATGAGAGGAGCACTGTATGTGGCGGTGCTGCAAACTCAGCTTTGCTAACATACAGTACTACTTCTGGTGACATAATCCTTTGCATGGTGCCTTGTTCTGAGAGTAACTGAATGAAAACAAGGTGTGGCACAAAGGATTATGTGATTGCACAATGGAAGACATCAGCATGGTGAGCAGCAATCTGGGGGAGGGGATTCCATACTGTGTATACTGCTGCCCAGTATAGTGTGGCAGTGATGGACCTGTGCAAGATGTGACAGGCCCATCACAGCCAGTGCTGCAGCCTGCACTATCCCAGAAAGGGGTAGACAGCCATTTTCATAGTTTTTTTAATAGTCTGGCCCTCCAACAGTTTGAGGGACAGTCAACTGGCCCCCTGTGTAAAAAGTTTGGGGACCCCTGATCTAGGGTGATTTTAAATGGAATTTCTCTTTCTAACTCTTGCTCCTGAGTAGTGTTGGAAATATATAGAAATGCTGATGATTTATGTGAATTTATTTTGTATCCTACAACTTTACTAAAGTTGTTGATTATTTCCACTAGCTTTTGAGTTGATTCTTTATGATTTTTTAAGAAGACCATCATATCATCTGCAAAATATGATAGTTTATTCTCTTCCTTGCCTATTTTAATACCTTCAATTTCTTTTTCTTCTCTAATTGCTACTGTTAATGCTTCTAGTACAATGTTAAATAATAGAAGTGATAGTGGGCATCCTTGTTTCACTCCTGATCTTATTGGGAAGACTTCTAATTTATTCCCATTGCTGATGATACTTGCTAATGGTTTTAGATATCTACTGTTTATTATTTTTAGGAAAGCCCCTTCTATTCCTATACTTTCTAGTGTTTTCAGTAGGTATGAGTGTTGTATTTTGTCAAAGGCTTTTTCTGCATCTACTGAGATAATTATGTGATTTATATCAGTTTGGTTATGATATGATCAGTTATGTGGATGGTTTTCCTAATTTTTCATTCACAACTCTTAACTCTTTCTTATTTATTTTTTTGTTTTGATTTATCTAAATCTGATAGAGGAAGGTTCAGGTCTCCCACTAGTATAGTTTTACTACCAATTTCCTCCTTAAACGCTAGTACTTTTCCCTTTAAAAATTTGGATGCTATACCATTTGGTGCATATATGTTGAGTATTGTTATTTCCTCATTGTCTATCCTGACTTTTGTCAGGATCTACTTACTTTCCCTCTTTTTTAATCAGATCTCTTTTTACTTTGGCTTCATCAGATATCATGATTGCAACTCCTGCCTTCTTTTTCTCAGTTGATGCCCAATAGATTTTTCTCCAGCCTCTTACCTTTATTCTGTGCATGTCTACCTGCCTCATGTGTGTTTCTTGTAGACAACATATGGTAGCATTTTGGTTTCTGATCAACTCTGTTATTTGCTTCCTTTTTATGGGTGAGGTCATACTTTTCACATTCAGAATTATGATTACCACCTGTGTATTCCCCATCATTTTGATTTCCTTTTCTTGTCCTGCCCTTCCTTCTTTCACTATTTCCTTTTAAACCAATGTTTTGCTTTTAATCATATCCCCTAATCCCCACCTTTATTTTACTTCCCTTCCCACCCTCTCCTTTTTTATTCCATTTATATTTTTCTGTAGGGTCTATTGAATTCCCTTCCCCCTCTCTTTTCTCCCCTTATAGTACATCCTGCCCCACTTTACCACCTAAGTTTTCCCCTCTCAACTTCCCTGTAGGTTAAGACAGAATTCAATACCCCAATGGATCTAGATACTGCTCCCTCTCAGAGTTGATTCTGCAGAGAATAAGGTTTAAGAATTCCCTATTAGTACTCGCTTCCTCTTCTTCTAATAATAGTATTCTACCTGTCCCCTTGCACCTCTTTTTATAGTATAATTTACCCTATTTTCTTCTTCCTTCAAGTTTTTCTTGGTGCCATCTTCTATTCCCCCCTTTCTTTTTTTACATATCATCTTAAACCACTATGTACCCCAACCTCTAACTGTGAATAATTCTTCTAACTACTATGATAGTTAATACAGTTTTTGAAAGTTACAAGTATCATTTTTCATATAGGAGTACAAACAATTTGAACTTACTGAAGTCCTTAAAAGAAAAAAAAATCCTCTCTTTCTAGTTTACCTTTTCATGTTTCTCTTGAGTTTTGTATTTGGATATCAAATGTTCCACATAGTTCTCGTCTTTTCTTTACCAAATCTTGGAAATTTTCTATTTTGTTAAATATCCATACATTTCCCTAGAAGTATATAGTCAATTTTTATGGGTTGATGATCCCTGGTTGTAGGCCCAATTCTCTTGCCTTTCTGAATATCAAATTCTAAGCCTTGCAGTCCTTTAATGTGGAGGCTGCCAGATCCTGTGTAATCTTGATTAGTGCACCTTGATATTTGAATTGTTTCTTTCTGGCTTCTTGCAATATTTTCTCCTTAGCTTGAAAGCTCTTGAAGTTGGCAATTCTATTCCTGGGTGTTGTCTTTTGAGGATTTAATGTAGAGGGTGATCTATTGGCAATTTCAATGTCTATTTTGCCCTCTTGTTCAAGAATATCAGGGCAGTTTTCTTGGATAATTTCTTATAGTATGTCAAGATTTCTGTTTTTTTCCCCCCAGATTTTGAGGTAAGCCTATGATTCTCAAAATTTCTTTCCTGGACCTGTTTTCCAAGTCAACCATCTTCTCATCAACTCATCTTTCCTTCTGGGCTCCCAAGGCTCACTACTTTCTGGGGTAAGTCTATGATATAATCAGTCTTCCCCCCATGAACCTAGTGATTGCCCCATGTTCACTCTGACTCTGAGCTTGCTCTGACTCTGGTGCAGTAGGTGAAGTGGGGGAAGGGTGATCAGCTCATACTTTGGTAGGAGTAATTTTACCTTCTTATAGCATGAAAATACCCAAACCCTGCCTACCTTCAAGGCTGCACCCTTCAGAAGAGCCCCTTCATTCATCTGATTTTGGGTTTGTCCTTTTGAGGTGCTTTATATTAGTAGGTAGTGAGGAGAGAAAGTTCCTTGCATCTACCCTGAGGTCATTTTAGCCTGGATTCCATTACTATATTTATTACATAGAAAGGGACTCACATTAGGCCTGATTTTCATTAGGCAAGAAAGAGTCCTGTGAAGGACAGAGGGGTTTGGGTGTTCAGTTAGAGATCTTAGTTTTAGGGTAATATATCTCCTAATCAATTTATATTTTCTTATCCTTTCCCTGATACTTCTCATAATTATTAACAAATAGGTTTTGTAGTCATTTGTCTCCAGCCAGTTTCATCTATCGCCTTAACCATCTAGGCCCTAACAGTTTAGTGGAATCTATACCTCCTAATCAATACCAATTGACAATCAATTGGCTATAATTGATATCAAGATAAAATATAATCATAACAACCCCTATATGTATGCGCTCTTCAATATAGTGATACTGATCTCCTTGCTATTCCTTAACAAGACAGTATCTCTGGGATCTTGGCATTTTCATTGACTATCCATCATGCCTGGAATACTCACTTTCTTCATCTCTGCCTCCAAGCTTCTCTAGTTTCTCTCAAGTTTCAGTTAAGATTCCACTTTTGTGATAGAGGTTTGCACATAAGCAAAGTGCCAGGCTGAAAAATGTGTGGATATGATCACCTCGATGGGAGAGGGGTCCCAGGAGACTGGAATCTTGAGGAGCAGAAGATTCTAGCTGGTAGAAGAGTTGGTCTCTCAGTCTGGAGAAGCTGAAGAGGGAAGATGGAATAAGACTTTCTCCTGATGGTTACCCACTTTTTCCTGTTTGTGACTGGAAATCCATCCCCCCCCCCAGTATTTCCCAACTGAAGAGACTCACTGAAGAGAAACCTGAGAAAAGACATTTTGAATCTGCCAGATTTTACCTCAGTTCCTGTTGCCCTGGGTCTGAACTGTGGACAAGTGGCAAAACCCAGGATGATTCAACCTGACTTTTTCTCAGGGGGCTTAGGCTTCCAAGGCCTGAATTCTCCCCAAACTTGAGGAGGGAGGGAAAAGGGTTTTAGGTAGAGACAGCAACCCCCTTTTCCCCACTTTTCTTTTCCCATTCTTTCCCCTGTCAGTTATTCCTTTGTATTACCTTGATTTAATTAACATTAAAATAGTTATTTTTTCCCAAGTTGTGAATCAAATATGAGTGAACAGATCAAGGGGAGAGACATTTTCCTAGGAAGAAAACCTTTGGTCTCTAGTAGTGTAAAGAGGACAAGAGGGCAAGTACAAATCTTGGAGAGCAACCATAGTTAAGAAGGGAAGACTGAAGAAAGAAAATCTTTAAACCCACTCTCCTCTCTCTGAGTCAACCCTAAATATCTGTTGTCTCCCTGAACTCCGCTTCAAACAGGGAGGTCTCCACTTTTTCTCTCTCTCTCAATACTGAAAGACATAACCTACTCTTGAATATACCTTTTACAGAAAGCATTTCCCAAATCCCCTTATTTATTATAACTTTCCTCTGCTTATTATTTCCCACTTATAATAATTATTTGTGCAAATTGATTGCTTATTTCTTTATCATTCATCTGTGAGCTGCTTGAGAGTAGGTTCTGTTTTTTACTTTTCTTTGTACCCCCAGCTCTTAGTACAGGGTTTGACACACCTTTCTTTTTTTTTAAATATTATTTTATTTGGTCATTTTCAAACATTATTCCTTGGAAGAAACATCTTAATAAATATTTGTTGACCAACAAATAAGTTTCCCTCTCTCAACTGCGTTTGAGTGAGCAGTTTCTTTATTCTATCAATAAAGAAAAGAAAGAAGGAAACTGGAGGATATAAAGAAGCTATTCAATGAAAACAATTCCAGGTTAGGTGGTAGTTAAGTCCCATTTAAGCTGTCCCAGAAAACCTCTCATCAGCCAAATGGGCCCCACTCTTTTCAGGTCTGGTCCTTTCATATCCATCTTGTGGTCTCCCAGTATTGATTGGCTTCAGATATCCTGTCACCTAACTGATCTTTCAGGGAATCCAGGATTATATACACTGGTATCTCACCCTACCCCAAATCCTGTTTTGGTCTCCATGAAGACAAAGGGAAGGTAAACACTTTGAGACTTGACCTCTGCTTTGTAAGTTATGATCATTCTCAAAATCATATTTTGAACTAAAAAACCCATGTTTTGGGGACATTGAAGATAACCTGGCCAGTTAAACAAGGCGTTGAGGCAAGTCTGTGATGATAAGAACTTTGTTGATTCAATGGGAATGAGAAGATAACAACTTCACAACTCTAGACTCCAAGAAATTGGAGGACAGGAAAAAATGCTTTTTGGAAATGCATGAAATTAAACCCTATTCTGTGACTTTTGTTATTGAAAAAGTGAAAAAAAACCTAAAAAATATAATGAGCAAACCTCAAAGCCAGGAAGATTTGGGGTCAAATCATGTTTCTCATATATATCATCCATGTGTCCTTGGGCAAGTCATTTAATCTCTCAAAGACCTAGAGTAGCAAGTCTTGATGACTGTCAGTTGCAATAAAGGTGCTGACCTATGCTTGTAAAGAAAATTTCCTCACATGGGAGTTGACTATACTAATAAAATAATAAGTTCAGAACTTATGTGTAATGCAAAGGAAAGCTTCATCCCAGTCATGGGGGAAATACTCTCTTCCTATTCTTATTTTATGGAATCCAAATGAGAGTAATTTTATTCCACATTTGAAAAGAGAATAAAGTTAGAATGGAGTTTAGTGATCATTTAGTGCAACCAGGTGAAGGAACTGAAAGCCAGATTCAAGAAACAATTTTCTTAAAGTTATAAAGTTCCTCAAGTTCCCAAGGAACTCTTACTAGATTTAATATTATTTCTTCTCTAATCAATTATATTTTCTGCTCTACAAAAATCATAAGACCATGATCTTGAACCACATAGCCCAGTGAATTCATGAAAAGGAAACAATAACCACATACTGGAGAAGGAATTATGAGATCTAGGATAAAACCTAGCTCCACCACTAATTGAGTGGTCAGATAATTTTATTTCTCTTAGCCTCCTTGTTAGTTTCCTTGTCTATAAAAGGAAGTGGTTGCATCAAATTATCTCCAAGATCTTTTCCTTTTCTAAAAATCTGTGATTACAGGATCATATTTTTAAGAGTTAGAAGTGACCTTAGAGGATTTCTAGTGCTGTCTTCTTATTTTACAGCTGAGGAAACTGAGGCTCAGAAAGATTCTCACTTCACCCAGGCCACTCATGTAATAAGTGTCAGAGGAAGTATTTAAAGTCAAGTACTCTGACTTGAGGACCAGAGTGCTTCCTACTAAAACTTTTTTCCTCTATGAATTTTCCCTTGGGGCCCTAACTTAGAAATAAATTCTATATCCCTGAAGTCTTCACTGAACCAGAGTTAGCATTTAATTGCTCCTTTGGCATCCTTCCCAGGTAACCACCCTCCAGAAAGTCCCAAGTGGTACCTCTTAGTATATCTTCTTCAGGTCTTATTCCACCATTCCCTTTAAAGGCTAGCTCATTGTTTGCTTCTTAGCATATTGCCCTGAAGGTGGTAATACAAGAATTCATATAATTATTAAGTCCTCACTGAACACTGTTTTGGAATTGATTCAACTCCATTTTACCTTTTTTTCCCTCTAATGTTAGGAGCTAAATGTAAAAATCCAGGATCTTGGATCTTTCAACTTGAAAAAAAATTCTCAGGTGAGTATCTCAGGACTATGAGATTCAATGGAACTTAAAAAAAGATGAAAAAATAACTCTAACAAAATACTAGTATGTACTACATTCTAGTAGGTGATAGATTCAAGATTTAGGATGTGACATGTATTTTTGACTGGCCATTGAGAGAATTTGTTTTACCTGATTATGCATATTTATGTTGAGGGTTATTTCTTTATTCACATGGGGAGATATAAGAGAGAGAAAATAAAATGTTTCTTACTTGAAATAAAAGTTAAAATGCTACCATAGGGTATTGTACTGAGCAAAGTATTGGACTGTGAATCAGAATATCTGAGTTGAAGCCCTGGATCTGTTTCCTAAATACCTGTATGACCTTCAGCAAATCAGTTTTCCTTCTGTGAACTTTAGCTTCTTCATCTCCAAAATATATGGTTTTGAATAGATGACTGTGAAAATTTCTTTCAATTCTGTTTATTGATTAAATATGAGGCTCCTATTGATGGATGCAAAGCATCAATGGATTCTCAAAGTTCTAGAAAATTTGATTTTTATTTGTTGATAGAATTACTGACCTATCTTTAACCACTCTTATTCTTTAAGTCTCTTAGTTGTATGGTTTTGGGTAAGTCACAAGCTTTGTGTCTCAAATTTCTCATCTATTAGATAAAGAAGTTGGACTAAGTGTCCCCCAAGATTCTTTCTATTTCTAATCATCTATCATTCTCCCATGGATGATGTAAAGGTTTAGAGTCACTGTCTAGAAGTCTGTCTACATCGTAGCTGCTGCTCTCATTAAGCTGGGTCATAAGGGATACTAGTGAAGGAGTTCCCCTTGTGAATAACTAAATAAATGATTAACAAAATAAAAATAAATCATGACATACACAATGATTGGTAATATGACATCCTCTTTTTCCTCCAGCAATGTCCCAATGAAAATAAATAGCCATGAAATGTATGGACCCCCCTGACTCCTACTTTAGTGCTCACAAAGGACTAAAGCTTTTTACATATTTCTGTGATCTCTCAGGTCTTCTTCATGCTCTATGGAGCAAGGGTCTATTCTTTGAGATTTATGAACAAAGTCTCATTATTAAACAAGAAATTCTCCATTCAAAATGGTTTAATCCAGATATCTCAAGGAGAAGTGAACAGGATGAGGCTGGAGTATGAACACATTAAGAATTTTTTGGCTCTGGACTACTTGATCTACTGGATGGATATATTTACTTTTGTATATGTTTGATTTGATCATTATAAATTCATTTTGTTTGTGTTGCTAGGTAAATGATAATATATTTCTTTCTGAATTACAGCAATTTGGAGTCATTAATGGAAAACAGTTTAATATTTGCATTTTGATTCTTAGCATAGGCATTTCAAACTCATCACCAGCTGATTACTTTTCTTAGAAAACATCTTCAGCCTTCCCACCTCTCTGCCCATGTTCATACATTTCACTCTGCTTAGATCATCCCTTACTTCATCACTATTATATTTTTTTCTGTTCTTCAAGTTCCAGGTCAAATTCTTCCTCCTCCATTCATTCCTCCTTTCTGCAGGTCATTTCAGGCATAAGTGTTTTCTCCTTGTATAGAATTCTCACATTATCTTTTTTCTTTCCCAAACACTTCTTATATTGAGATTTATGTTGTAGGCATTTCTGTATATGTTGGATCATTCTTACTGGACTGGAAACTTCTTAGGAGAAGCAAGAGAGCCTGATTTAATTTTGTAGTTAGCATCTATGTGAGTGGGACACATAGATACACATAATAAAATTTGTAGATTTTATGTAGCATATCTATAGACATCACATCTAGTTTGGACTGATATCATTTTTTTCCTTAACAAGCAAGATTTGATTTAATATTTTTTCTGCCAGAGTTAAAGAGAAAAGGCAGTAAATAAAGCATGTTCCAGGTGTTAGTAAAGTAGTTCCATAGAAAAATTCAGAGAATAATAAGGTCCTGGGCAAATAAGGAAGTCAGAGTCAGGTTTGGGCAAAAAAGAAAGTGTCTCCAGAAGGGTTTGCTGTTGTAGCTTTAATGTGAAGGGCAGGACAGAGGAAGGAATTTCCATCTAAATCTTAGTGCACATTCCCCTCTACCTCCTAATTAAGTCTTCACCCTATAGAGGTCTTTAGTGTCTTAACTCAGTTTTTTTTACTAATTTAAAATGTTTTATTTAATGATGGTACAAAACCCCATTTTTATTTTCAATTTATTTTATTTTTAATTTTTTTCCAAAATATTTTATTTATTTTTTACAATACGTTCCCATGGTTATATGATTCATGTTCTCTCCCTCCCTTCTTCTCTCCTCTTTCCTGGAGCTGACAAGCAATTACACTGGTTTATACATGTCTTATTACACAAAACCTATTTCCACATTATTCATATTTGTAATAATCTTTTAAAAACCAAAACCCCAAATCATATTCTTATATAACTAAGTAATAAATCATTTATTTTTCTTCTGCATTTCTACTCCCATAGTTCTTCCTCTAGCTGTGAATAGCATTTTCAAAGGTTCCATGGAACTGCCTCAACTCAGTTCTAAGAACAACTAGAAGGTTGAGATTTTGCATTAGAATTGTTCTACGGGGGAGAAAACGATTCTTGGAGAAGGAATTCCTGCAAAATCTTACTGAAATTACTCTAGTCATCTGTACTTGAACCTTGCAAATAGGACACAAGAGTTCTGCAGATTTCTGTGATCTCTGAGCAGTTTCTTAATGCAATGTAGGGGAAGATTCTGCCTTTTTATATTTCAAAACAATTTATTACTCTTACTCATAAATAAATGATTCTCTTTTCATGATATTTGGATCTAAATCTGTGGAAAGGGATTGCATCTGTAGGGCTAACTTTGTGTCTAGATTTTGTAGTAGTAGCAGAGGAGGCAAATACCTTTTTATAAAATTATTATTTATAAAAATTTTTCATCAGAAAAGTGGAGGGGAACTGCATAATGAACTTTTGTCTGAGTAGTTGTCATGGTTACCTTGAGACATCTAAGATTGAGATAGTTTTTCCTTAGGTCCACATAAAGCAAAGTATAATTTTTTTTCATTTTTAAGAAAAATATATTTATATATCTTGTAAGGGGTAGAAATTTTAGGGTTAGAAATATTCATTTAAAAATTTTGAGTTCTGAATCTCTCTGTCTTATCCCTCCCAAACCTATTGAGAAGAAAGAAATGTGACAATAATTATAAATCTAAAAGCATGCAAAACATATTTCCATATTGACCATATTGTAAATATATGTATTTAAATGTATATGTATATGTGTGCACATATATATGTATATACATATATATATATATAAATATACATATATATATATAAATGAACTGGTTCACTTATCAATTGAGGAATGGCTCTCTAGTGTTTTTAATCAGAATGCATTTTGTATTTTATCAAAAAGCTTTTCTGCCTCTATTGAGGTAGTCAAATTATTTTTTGTTTTCTCATTGATATAATTAATTTTGGTCATAGTTTTCCTAATATCAAACCAATCCTGAATTCTTGATATAAATCCTACTTTGTCATAGTGTGTAATCTCTCAGATAGTTTTCTTTCTCTCTTTTTGCTCTTCCTGGTTTAGATATTATTAGTACTCTATATCATAAAACACATTTGATAGGACTCCTTCTTTGCCTATTTTCCAAATTGTTTATAGAGTATTGAAATTAATCACCTTAAATAATTGATAGAATTCACTTGTGATTCCATATGGTGCTGAAGATTTTTATTAGGAATTTTTATGATGCATTTAATTTATTTCTCTATGGTCGCTTTGTTCAAACATTATATTTCCTCTTCTGTTAACTGGATAACTTATATGTTTGTAAATATGCACATATGTTGTCAGATTTATTGATATATAAGTGGGCAAAATAGCTTCTGATAATTGTTTCATTTTATCTTCATTGATGGTGCATTTAACTTTCATTTTTATTTTTGAAACTTTTAATTTATTTTTCTTTTTTAAAATTAAAATTACCAATTATTTATCTATGTTATTAGTTTTCCCATAAATCCAACTTATAGATTTATTTAGTTTTTGAATGCTTTTTTACTTCAATTTTATTAATCTCTCCTTTGGTTATTTGGATTTTTAATTAGGTATTTACTTGGGCATTTAAATTTGTTCTATTCTTAGGTTATTTAGTTGCATGAGCAATTCACTGAGCTGCTATTTAATTTGTATTGGTGTAAATATTTATAGATTAAAATTTCCCCTAAGTACTGCTTTGGCTATATCCTATATATTTTGGTATACTAAATTTTCATTAATTAAAATATTGGTAGTTTCTGTGATTTGTTCTTTGACTCACTCATTCCCTAGGTTTAGATTATTTGGTTTCCAATTAATTTTAAATCTATCTTTCCTTTGCCCTTTATGTTATCTAATTTTTATTGCATTGAGGACTGAAAAGGATTCATTGAACATTATTTTTCTGTATTTCTTTGTGAGACTTTTATGTCCTAATACATGGTCATTTTTTGTGGAGGTACCATATACATCTTAGCAAAAGTTATACTCTTTATTTTCATTAATTTTTCTCTAGAAACCTAACATATCTAATTTTTGTAAAATTATATTCATCTCCTTAATTTCTTTCTTATTTTTTATCATTATAGTTCTCTACTTTTAAGAGAGGAAACTTGAAGACCTCCTCTAGTATAATTTAATTATTTATTTCTTACTGTAACTCATTTAACCCTTCCTTTAAGAATTTGTATGGAATAGCAATTGGTGCATATATTAAGTACTGACATCACTTGTCTATGGCACCTTTTAATAAAATGTAGTTTCCGTTTTTATCTCTTCAAATTAAGTTTGTTTTTGCCTTTGGTTTGTCTGAGATCAGGATTGCTACACTTGCCATTATTTAATCTCAGCTGAAGCCCCTGACTTTTACTTGATATGTGACTCTCTGCTTCAAGTGTGTTTCTTATAAACCATTACTATCAGATTCCATTTAATGAGTGAGTCCATCTCATTTGTTTTCATAGTAATAGTTACTATGTATTTCCATCCATTTTCTCTTGTTCTGTTTGTTCTCTCTTTTTATTCTGTCCAGATTCAAAAGCCTATTTTGTTTCTTACCACTGCTTTCCTTTATCTGCCTATGTTTTATCATTCCATCCTTTCTCTTATCTATTTCCCTTTTTGTTCCCTAATGGATAAGATGCTTTTCTAAACACAAATTAGTATGTATATTTATTCTTACTTCTTGGAACCATTACTGATGAGATTGAGTTCAACTATTGCCTGCCACCACCCCCCCAGTATTTCCCCCTTTTTTGTAAAAGTTTTTCCTTGTGAATTATCTTTTATGAATTTTGTATTTTACCTTTCCCTTCCCACCTCTCCACATTAATCTCTCTTTCTCATTTATTAATTTCTTGGAGTTCATTCCAAAATAATTAACTCACATCCATACCCTCTGAATATGAAAACTGCTCTGAATTTTCCTAAACATAATAACATTCTTAGGAGTTAGTAAATAGGTTAACTTTATTGAGACCCATATGGTTACTCTTTCATGTTTACCTTTATGTACTTTTCTTGAGTTTTTTTTAATTTGAAAGTCAAATTTTCTATTTGGTTTTGGTCTTTTCATCAGGAATAATTGAAAGTCTCCTATTTCATTAAATATCCATTTTATCCCAAAATATTATACTTAGTTTTGTTGCATAGGTTATTGGATATAATCCTAGTTTTCTTGACTTCTGTAATATCATATTTCAAGCCCTTTACTCCTTTAACATAGAAACCTATAAGTCTGTTGTGATGCTGACTTTGGCTCCACAATATTTGAATTATTTCTTTTCAGCTGCTTGAAATGTTTTTTCTTTGGCTTGGGAGCTCTGGAATTAGACTATTATGTTCCTGGAAATTTTCACTTTATGATCTCTTCCACAAGGTGAATGATAGATTCTTTCAGTTTCTATTTTTCCCTTTTTGATCTAACACATCAGGTCAGTTTTCCTTGACAATTTCTTGAAATGTTGTGTCTAGGTTTTTTCTTTGCTCATGGATTTTAGTAGCCCTCAATTTCTTAAATTATTTCTCATTATCTATTTTCCAGGGATGTTATTCTTCCAATAATATATTCCATATTTTCTTCTATTTTTCATTCTTTTGACTTTGTTTTATTGTTCCCTGGTGTTCTATCAAGTCATTATCTTCCAATTGCCCAAGTCTAATTTTTAAAGAATGATTTTCTTCATTGAGCTTTTGTATTTCATTTTCTTTTTGACTATTTTGACCTCTTAAAGACTTCTCAGCAGAAGCTGTTTGTATCTCTTTTACCAATTGGATAATTCAATTCTTAAGATGTTGCTTTCTTCACAGTTTCTCTGTAGCTCTTTTATCAAGTTGTTGACCCAATTATCTTGAATCATTCTCATTTCTGTCTCCAAATTTTCCTCTTTCTCTTATTTGACTTTCAAAATCCTCTTTGAGTTCTTCTATGAATTCTTTTGTGTGCTCAAATTCAATTAATGGTTTTTCTTTAAAACTTCATTCATAGTATTTTGGCATTGTTATCTTCATCTGAATTTATGTCTTGATTGACCTTGTCACTATAGTAGTTTTAATGGTAAGTCTCTTTTTTGGGGTCATTTTCCAACTTTTCTAGCCTGTCTTTGATGTTGAGCTTTATGTTATGGTTGGGAAATGCTCCCAGATTGGAGAAGGGATTATCTCAACCTTCCTGTTTTTGTGTTGTTATTTTCAGAGCTAAATATGAAGTTATACAAATTTTTGATATTTCCAAGGTGGTGTGATTCAAAGAAAGATGTAGTCACTGCTCTCATGGCTTGTCCTCTGGAATGAAGCTTGGCTCCCTACTACTACAACGAACACTACTCTTAGAACTAGGCAGCTGAAAGTGCTAGTGCACTTGTGTTGCTTTTGAGACCAGAACTCCTAACCCCTTTTGATCAATACAAGAATTCTACTCCACTCTGGAACTTTGACCCAGAGCTCCTGCTTCCCCACAGCTAAAAGAAATAGTGCCCTGGAACTACATATAATTGTTCTTCACTGTGTATCAGCAAAGGACCCATGAAATCTCTTTCTGACCAGTTGTCTAAAATCCTTGACATCCCTGTGCTGAGAGCTTCCAATTTTGCTATGTGGCAGCAGCCTCCAAGACCTGCTGTTAGTGCTGCTCCCCTTTGTACTGCACTCCAGGCTGACCTTATCCCTGGTGTCACAGACTTTTATTGATAATTCTTTTGGTTAATATTCCAGAACTCAATGAAGGGAGCTATTTCATCATTTTTTAAAGGGGAATGTTGGGAGAGATCTACTGAGGTGCTTTCTGTACACTACCATATTGGCTATAGTATGGTAAATATCAGTATATATAACTCATGTAAATAGAAACTTTTTGGGGGACCTCAATTTTGAAGATTATAAAGTCATACTGAGACTGAAGAGTTTGAGAATTACTTGCTGAGATGCTCTTTAAGTCCTTTTTCTAGGATCAGTTGCAACTCATGATCTTTGAATCTCTCTCATCACACTCAGTTTCATGTAGTATATAGTATTTATTACATTTCTATAAACTGTTTGGGTAAACCTTGGATAATGGCAAACTTAGATTCATAGACTCTAGTTCTGAGGTTAACGAGCAGAGAAAAATCATATCTTCTTATGTTCAAGCTAAAAATTCTATAATGTAAAGTCTTCCCTATCTATTTCATGGGGATGTTTTGCAGCTTCAGTCATTTCTACATACTTAGATAATACATTTTTCATCAGACAGATCAGCTATGTTACAAATCAGAGAAAAGATATATGTCTGGCTTGGTGTTCAAAATGAAAAGATGAGAAGTTTTCCAGGTTTTTTGTGTTATTTGTTTATTTTTTTCCCTGGAGTTGGGGTGGGGCAAGACTAGGTAGTAGAGAATACAGTCAAATTGTAATGTGTCAGAAAATAATTGTCAAAAACTGTTTTCACATGTAATTGAAAAAATTAAATATAAAAAAAGAAAAATAGTAATTAAGTAAAAAGCAATAGCTAAGAGAAAAATTCAGTTAAATATCCAATAATAGTGGCTATGATTTATGTAGCATGCTAAGGCAAACATATCACACTCACCAGAGGGCCTGAAAAACTCTGAAAGTGAGATCAAGCCTATTAAAACCCCAAAGTAATTGGAAAATGTTTAATAAAATAAATTTTTAAAAATTAAAGTAAAATAATGTTAAGAAGAGTTTTTTCTAAGTGGATTTGCACACTTTTTGACTCCATTACATTAAGGTAAAGTACTTGAAATCATCATCCCATGACTAGATGCCCTACTCCTTAGGTGGCTAAGACTTTAAAATACAGACTCTTTGGTGGGGGAAGTTTTCTCAACAGGCAATTGCTTTCATTCATTGATGAAGTCACAAATATAGATCACAAAAACCAATATTTGCATATGATCACTTCTGGGTATCCTCAATATCAAGCAGGATACTTCAATCATAGCAGGTTTTTAACATACATGTGTTAATTCAATTAATACCAATCCATTGATGAGTAAAATACTTTGTTAACAGGAATCCTCTATTGTTTTAAAACTATATGAATAAGGTATTATCTAAATAAAGAGCTACCCAGCTGACCCATATTTCTAAAATTTTAATGAATATATGTGTATTTTGTTTCTACTATAGTTCACCTGATCTCTTGATTGCCACATGAAGGAGACTTTACTTTGGAAGACTTCCCCTGGAAGATTGAGGGAGCATCTTCTAGTCAAATGGCAGTGAGCAATCAATCAATAGTGACTGAATTTTTCTTGCAAGGTTTCTCTGAGACTCCTCTACTTCAGCTTGCCCTCTTTTTCATCTTCTTTTTTCTTTACATCATGGCTCTAATAGGCAATGCACTCATTGTGTTGGCCATAAGCATAGATTCAGGTCTCCATACACCTATGTACTTTTTTCTTGCCAATTTGGCAATCTTAGATATTGGATGCACATCTACAGTTCTTCCTAAATTGCTGGAAAACCTTGTGGATAAGAAATTCATCTCCTATGATGGCTGTATGACCCAGTTGTATTTCCTCACATGGTTTTTGGGTGCTGAACTTCTGCTTTTCACGGCCATGGCTTACGACAGGTATGTGGCCATCTGCCACCCCCTCCATTACACTACTATGATGAGCAGAATGGTTTGCATTTTCCTAGCTGGTAGTGTATGGACCATTAGTGCCATCAGCTCAGCAGTACACACTGGCCTTATGGTACAGTTAACTTTCTGTGGCCCCAATAAAATTAAACACTTTTTGTGTGAAATCCCCACTTTGCTATTGCTTTCTTGTACCTCCACATACCTAAACAATATTATGATAGTCATTGCAGATGTATACTTTGGGGTGATCAATTTTGGATTCACTATGGTGTCCTATGGCTTCATCATCTCTAGCATTCTGAAGATTCGCACCAAAGAGGGGAAGAAGAAAGCCTTCTCTACCTGTTCCTCCCATCTCATTGTGGTTACCATATATTATACTACAATTATATACACATACATTCTTCCAGGTTCTGGGTCCTCCATGGATAATGGCAAAATAGTAGCTGTCCTATACACTACCATCAGTCCCACCTTAAACCCTCTCATTTATACTCTGAGAAATAAGGATTTCAAAACAGCAGTCAAGAAAATGTTTCCATTCATTCAATAAATATTTGTAATTTGTCCATAACACTTGGCTGTAATTTTATTTTTGAAATTCCAATATAAGATAAAAGAAAAAGGCAATCACTTTCTAGAAATATTAGTTTTTGGATTTATGGAATAATTTTTACTGAGAGCTAGAATGGATCTTTGTGACCAACTTGAACTTCATAATCCCCCTGCTCTATTGGCAACATCCTTATCTCAGTTTTGGGTCACACAACATCCTCTCATCCACCTAGGTTTGAAAAAATGAATTTACTTATCCTTGTCTCCTTACCATTTGTTCACAATCCACATGAAGGAGATGATAACTAAATACTGTTGATCTTTACTCCATAATATCTCTCCCATCATTCCCCTTCTCTTCACTCAAACTTATATGTCCTAATTTATGTCCCCATCATTTATAGTCTAGTTACTCTATTTGCCTCTAATACTTTCCTCCTTCCCCCTATACACTCTATTCTTCATAAACTTGCCAAAATAACTAGATTTAACAATGCTTTTTACCTACCAAAATGTTGTAGAAGATCCTCATGACAAGTGGAAAAAGAGAAAACAAATGACTTATCTTCATTTTAAAGGCTTTCTCCCATATCTATATAAAACCATAAGATTTAGATATATTTTACATCATTCTTTAGTGCAGTAATTCGATTTTCCAACCAATATATATCATTGTTGATTATGTTAGAGGCACTTATGTGGCATAATGAAGAAACCAGTGGACTTGGACTTAGAAAGGCCTGAGTTTGAATCTTGCCTCAGATTTTTATTATCTCTGGGACCCTAAGCAAGTTACTTCACTTTTGTCAATTTCAGTATCCTCATATGTCAACTGAGTATTTTAATATTGCTTTCCTCACAGGATTAATTTGAAGGTCCAGTAAGATAATATATATATATATATATATAGTATCTTTTTAATTAAAAAAAGAGCTATGTCACTATTAGCTATTTTTGTTATGCTTGACAAATAGCTTGGCAAAAAAGACTGATTTGGAGTCAAAAGATTCAAATACTAGCTCACTTGCATCACTTTGGGCAAATCACTCCATCTTTATCTCATTATATGGTATGAAATGTTTATCCATGTGTAGTTTCTTCCAATTCTCTTTTTAATTTTTCCCATTAATTTTTCTCAAATGCTGAGTTCTTACCTCAAAACATCAGATCTTTGGAATTATCAGACATTAGATTATTACAGTCATTTCCTATAGTGCATTGTGAACCCAATCTATTCCTCTGTTCCACTACCTCTATTTTTAGCCAGTGCCATATTGCTTTAATGATTATCACTTTGTAATATAGTCTGAAATCTGAGACAGCTCCTAATTTTTTCTCAAAATCTATCTGGATTTCTTCTCTTCATTATATTCTATATTTTATTGCATATGTCTGTGCATATATTATGTTTTTCTTAATAGGATGAAAGCTTTTACCATGAGGGCAAAAGTTTTTTGAACCTAAGGAGTATAAGTGTATATTATACCATAGTCAATTACTAATAAGTACCATTAAATTTGAAATAAAGAAAGGAAGAGCAATGGAGAAAAAACCTACTTTAATTCACTGATTGGAGTACTATGGATTGGTTCAGCAATTGTAGATGACAATTTGGAACTATGTCTCTAAAATCACTAAACTGCACAGGTTTTGAACCAAACAAAACACTATTAACTCCATTCCTCAATATATATATATATATTAAAAAAATAAGCAAAATAATTTATATGTACAAAAGTATTTACAGCAATTTTTTGGTGGACCAGGATAAAAAAAAACTGGGAACTAATAGGATAAACATCAATTGGAAAATGGCTGAATAAATTGGGGCACAAGAATATAATGAAATACCCTGGTGCTTTAAGAAATGACAAAAAGGATGGTTTTGGAGAAACTGACGAAAACTTATATGAAATGATAGAGCGAATAGAACAATTTATAGAACATTTGTAACAAATTACAATAATGTAATAACATTACAGAAACAAAGTAAAGAACTCTGATGAATGCAATGACCATCCATGATTCCTGGAGACTGATGAAGAATATTATCCACGCTACAACTTGATTATTGTGTTTTGCCTTTCAGTTACCTCTCAAGACCCTATCTGGTACAGTAGAACCTCATTTTACTCAAACAACATATTTGAAGACCCTGTGAATGTGTTGAAAATCGTGCATGACAATGAATTCTGTTATTTAATAAATATTTATCATATGAACATACTTAGACATTTTATGACTTTTTTAAGGCTTATCAGTGATAGCGGCATCACTCGTACTTTGGGATCATTATTGATATTTAAGTAGCCATAATAAAACAAAGAGAATTGAGGCTCTGACTGGACATGACTCATTACAAAGGGAGAATTTCTGACAAAGACTGATAAAGTAACTAATGTTCCACACAAAACAATGCAATGACTCACACTAATACTTCCCTGAGTGAGAATGAGTGTGAGTGGATGAATGGCTATGAGACTTTACACTTCTTGGGGAAAGAGTGTGGGTTTAGTGCATAATTTTTCAAAGTATCTTATGTATTTTCTTCCTTTATTTTTTTGATTGCTAATTGAATATACTTAAATTTGTGTGTTAATTTCATGTAAAAGGAGTTCTACTGTATAGGTATGTTGATAAAAATTTCTTGAGATTTCAGGATTATATAGTAGTGAGCATTGGACTAGAAATCAGGAGGCCAGGCTTCTAGCTCCATCTCTGCTTCTCATTTGCTCTATGACTTTACTCAATTTACTTTACCTCTCTGTATCAGTCACCTTATGTGCAATAAGAGGGGAAGCTAAATGAGCCCTAACAATTTCCTGGTCTAAAGTTCTATGAGGGACTAGGAATATTTCTTCCAGAATTCTGACCCTGCATTGAATTTATATTTCAGCAATAGTCATGACATCATCACCATAAGTTAATTACTCCTTCAGGGTCCTTTCCACAGAAACGTGATTAGGAGAATCCCTTGTGGCTAATGTGACTCTATCCCCTTCAGACATTTTGGTGCCTCTTTTCTTAAAGACTTGCTCATTGTTTGCTTCCTTGAAGATTGCCCTGCATATGGTCATAGATCCTCTTAGCAATATAGTATCCTTGAATATCATTGGTTCTGAATAGCCTCCCTCCTAACTCTTATGAAGTTAAGGCTCAAGCTTAATATCTTTCTACAAGTGAATTGTATATATTTGATAGTATTCATGGGAAAGTTCTAAGTAAGCACCAACCTAATGGATTTTATTTTTTATGGGAATTACTCAATAAAAAGAAAGATGTTGCAAGTGGTTACCATGAGGTATCCTAAAAATAGAAAAGAGAGAAGTAGATTACTAGAAGCATGGCTTCTAATCCTGGTTCTGCCACTTAATTAGCTGTATAACCATGGGAAAATCACTGCCTCTCTGGGCCACAATATCTTCATAATCAAAATGATAGCATATGGTCCTACGACCTTTACCTATCTCTAAAATACATCATTTGAAATAAAACAAGTTCTATAATAATTTTAAGCTCTGATGTTCCATGTTTTGTATTAGTTCTTAAATTAATTCCCTCAGTTGCCTTATCTGTAAAATAAAACAGTTGGTTTGGATGACTTTTGTATAATTGAAAATCTGTTACCCTACAAAAGAACCACATTTCCCAGGAACCCACCAACTTCCTGTCATTAGGTACTTCCTGTAGACAAGGGATATTAGGCAGGGTCCTAAAGGGTACTGCCTCTTTACTTCCTCTCCTGAGCTTGGTGATGGTAAGGTGGTAATTTGAACAGCTTGATCAACCATGGACACATAGTCTTAATTTTTTATTCTCTTTAGTCCTTGATTTCTAATGATCATTTAATGAATCCCTCAAAATATAATATTACTTTTATTGACATTTAATTTTAATTTTTACACTTTTAAAAGCTTTTCCAATTGTAGTATTCTATGATTTTACTTTTGGTTGCTATAATCAAACAACTATAAATGAATTAATGAGCATTTTTTGAAAGGTCTGTGTGACAGCAGGATGGTTCAGAAATGGTGGCCACAGAAACTGATCCCATTCTCAGGGTGAGAATGAATACAAATCCACTTCAGTTCCTGAAGTTATTTCCTTTCCAATATTTGATTCATCTCCTCTATTTAAAGACAACTTGTATATAATCATAACTGAAAGTTAGTTAAATATACATAGCTCAAAGATACAAATCTTTGGGGACTAAACAACTACACAAAATAAGTCTTTCACAGAAATTGTTAAAGGGAATTGGATATATTAAGAGATGTGACTTAAACACACCTTGTCTGCATATCCTGTTTACACTGTTTTATGAAGATTTCAAAGAAATGCTGAAATGCAGTTAACAAAATATTAAAAATTCACTCATGGAAATGAAGTAAAGGAATTCAGTCCTAGATGACAGAGTCCTTGGAGGGTGGTTTTCACCTAATATCTTTGAGATAAAAGCTGATTAAAAAAAGAGATAAAAATATCTTTGAGATAAAAGATGATAAAGAGGGGATAATTCCTATTCCTATAAAAATCCAACCCAGGCACTGCTGAAAGGAGATAGATATTACAGGAGAAGGGAAGAGAATTTGTTTTTCTACCTAGTCTCCCCATCATTTATTCCCATTTGAAAAGGACTATTTCTATGCACAATTCATGAGCTGGACAGGAAGAATGAACACCAACTTATCCACTATTAATGTGTTTTTGCTGTTTCCTTCTAGGCTGGGAAAGTCCCTTCTGTAAGTGAGAAAATTTGTTGATTGGACATTTCTGGAAATGTCAATAATTGCTAAATCCAGCTGCTACTATTTTGCACTCTTGAAATAACCTACTGGTTGGTCCCTGAATCAAGTGTCTCACCACTCCAGCCCATCCTTAGATGTCAAATTAATTTTCCTAACGTGAAGATCTGACCCTGTCTCTACCACCCCCCACTCCCAGATAATAAACTCTAGCTGTAACCCTATTCCATCTAGAGTCAAATGTGAAATTGCCTATTTAGCCTCTAAAGTTCTTCACAATCAGACCTTCTTCTACCTTTCCAGACTTCATATAATTCATTTCTCATCCCAACCCCTGCTCCCTATGTACTTTGTGATCCAGTGACAGACCTCCTTGCTGTTCTTCTCACAACACTTCATCTTTGGATTTTAAATATTTTTTCAGCTGTTCCTTATGGTTGGAATAATCTTCCTCTTCTTTTCTGCTTTCCAAAAGCTTATAGTGTAATGGTGGAGACTTTATAAAAACAAGATAAAGACAAGATAAGTTGGAAATAATCTCAGAGAGAAAGCACTAGCGTTAAGGTAGATCAGGAAAAGATTCTTGTAGAAAATAGGATTTCATTTGGGACTTGAAGGAAGATAAGAAAGAAGGTGGGGATAAAATAAGAGAATATTCCAGGCATTGGAGACAGCAATTGACAAGATCCAATGTTTTGTGAGAGAAACAGCAAGGAAACCAGTGTCACTGGATCACAGAGTAAGTGGGAGCTGTGGGAGAGCAAATTGTATCACAAGACTGGGTGCAGATTGTGATGGGCTTTGAATTCCAGAAGGTTTTATATTTGGTTCTAGGGATTAGAGGGAAATATAGGAGTTTATTCAATGAGATGGAAAGTGACAGAATCAAATATGTGCAATTGGAAGATTAATTTGACATCTGAATGGAGGATGAAGCAGAGTATGGATAGAATTAAAGTAGGGAGATCACCAGCAGACATAAGATGATAATGCCCTATATCAAGGTGGTTTCAGTGTCAGTGGAAAGAAGGACTTTAGAAAGATGTTATAAAGACAAAATCAACAGGATTTGGCAACAGATTACATAAGGTAAATTCAAGGATGACACCTGAGTTAAAAGACTGGGTCAGTAGGAAAAAGGGAGTAGTAAGAAGGAAGTTCCAAAGGGAGAGGGTATAGAGGGCAAAATAATGAGTTAATGGTTTTAAGATGTCTTTATGGGATATCCTGATTGAACTATCTTAATTCTAGAAATTCAAGACTTGAGGGCAAGAGAGAAGTGTGTGTGTGTGTGTGTTTAACTGCATGGATAGCAGATAGGTCTATTCATTTGTGTAATTGTTTCTGTATTCAGCTACCTCAGATGACTGTTTCCTATATTGTCAAGAAACCTAGGCTGCAACTGAATTGAGATTGCTTGGCAGAATTAGATGGCCTCTAGGTCATCTCTATGGTTGTGAGGACCTGCTTCTTCCTTCTTTCATAATATATGGGTCCATGCTCTCATTCTGTCATTGTCTTTAGCTTAGGAAAAGATTAGGTCGTCTTCTATGTTTCTTCCAGCTTGAGAATCTACTGTGGAATCTCACTGATTTATAATTATGATAGGTCTACAGAGAGTCTGTTATAAAGGTTTCTTTTTTTTTTCTTTTAAATTGGGGTGGAAACATTAAACACTTATTAAAATAATTGTTAATCAAAAAGGGAAATAAAATCAAAATAACCACAAAGAAATAACATGCATGTCCATGAATCATCCATGCCTCACCCTTACCAAAGTAAGTCTGTATAATTGCAGTCCTTCATTTCCATCCATGGTGAACATTGAGTTTTGCCACCAATATTTGGTCAAAATTAGGAAATAAAATGATGCTTTTTCTCCTTTTCTCTAGCTCTGTTTGCTCTCCACAAATGCTCAGCATACTCATCAGTGACACATCAGAGACAAAGCAGAGGTCTTCTGGTCACTTTGGACTATTCCATCATCCAAAACTATGGCTTTTAATAACCAGCCATTTGTCACTGAATTCACCCCTCAGGGCTTCTCTGAAAATTCTCGCCTTGAAATCCTCTTCCTTTGTCTCTTCTCTTTTCTGTACTCTGGCTCTTGTTTGAAATTCCCTTATTGTTTCAGTTGGGGTCACTCCAGGCATTCACACACTCATGTATTTTTTTTTTTTGATCAACATAGCCTTACTGGATATCATTTGCATGATTGCAGTGGTACCCAAGCTGCTAAAGAACTTGATGAAAGAGAAACAAGTCATCTCCTTTCCTGGCATATGACCCAGGTCTATGTCTTCTCTTGGACCTTGGGTTCTGAACTCCTTCTTTTCATCGCTATAGCTTATGATCATTATGTGGCCATTTGTCGGCCCCTCCATTATATCACTCTAATGAGCAAGAATACCTGTGGGGTAGAGTGGATTGTAGGTGCGCTGTATTCTGGAGCCCACACAATGATGTTGATTCAATTGTCTTTCTGTGGTCCTAATGTCATTGATCACCTTTTCTGAGAGATCCCCTGATTCTGCCACTTTCTTGCTCCCTGATAAAAGTGAATGAGTTTATGACACTTGTGACAGAACTCTTCTTTGGTAGTGCCAATTTTCTTCTGGCCATTATATTCATTGACCTTATCATTGCCAATATCTTGATGATCCAGATTGAAGAGGAGAAGAAGAGGGCACTTTTCACTGTTACTCCCACTTCAAGGTGGTAACCATATACTATTTTTCTGGGGGGGGGAGGTGTATTTATATAAATCCAAGTGAAGCTTTTGTCCTAAAAAATGGAAGGCAGGGGCTATACTGTATACCACCCTGACCCCTTCTGTCAATCCATCAATCTACACTATGAAGAATAAGGATGTCAAAGCAGGTCTCAAGAAACCCTTGGTGAGGTGATTCTCATTTTAGAGGCCTTGAAACATCAATGTACCATAAATTCTAAGTCCCCTATCCAAATCATGGAATCTTAGCCAAGGATCCATTAACTCATTTTTTATAACTATTTATATATAATAAGCTTAGAGTAGAATGCTGGATCTGGAGTTAGGAAGACCTGTGTTCAAATCCCATCTCGGAAACTTACCATCTATATTACCTTGAGAAAGTCACTAACTTTGATCTCAAGTTTCCTCATCTACAATGATGATAATATTAGCTTACCTCCCAGGGTTGTTGTGAGGATAAAATGAGATCATATTTGTGAAGCACTTTATGAACATTAAATAATTATATAAATGACATTGTTATTATTATTCCCTTTGTAATACTATATATTTTGTCTAAAAGGATTATTTTGGAGTTCATAGACTTTATCAAAATAACTAAAGTTTCCATGATACAAGAAAAATAAAGATTAAAAGTTCTTCCTGTAGTCATTAATGAAAGAATAATGAAAATTGCTACAAATATAAACTTTGTAATCTGTAGCACTGAAGAAGATATAGGTAAACCAAATATATTTTATATTGTTTTCACTTCTTTTAATTAGCCTTTTCAAAGTGTTCTGGAATTTGAGATATTGGTGAATCATAATCTCTTCCTT
This sequence comes from Monodelphis domestica, assembly GCF_027887165.1. Taxonomy (NCBI): domain Eukaryota; kingdom Metazoa; phylum Chordata; class Mammalia; order Didelphimorphia; family Didelphidae; genus Monodelphis; species Monodelphis domestica. The sequence continues at coordinate 43,401,459 of NC_077227.1, forward strand.
TTGAGAGAACCATTGATTCTTGAAATTGGATGGGACTATGGTACTTTATCATATCTATCTCCTTGTCACCAGACAAAACTAAGTCAAAATCAACCTATCTATAAGGACTTCTTTTTTTTCTTATTATTCTTCTTAAAAAAACTCTATCTTTTGTCTTGGGATCAATATAAGTATTGGTTCCAAGAAAGAAGGGCAGTAAGTGCTAGACAATTGTGCTTAAGTGAGTTGCTTAGAATCCACAGTTAGGGAGAATCAGAGGCTAAACTTGAACCCAGGACCTCTGTTTCCAGCCCCAATTCTCTATCGATTGAACTAATTGCCCCATATGGTTTTCAATGGAAATAATGACTTGAGCAATCTAGATGACCATTATAATCATATCTACCTAGCTTCTGGGATTCCTAGATAATCCAAAGCTCAATTTCTTTCTTTTCATGTACCTTTTTTTCCCTCACCTCTTGCATGTTTTGCCTTCCAGAATTGGCTGATGAGAAATGCCTTTTAGTAGATTTCTTGCATGGTAAAGACGTGTCCCAGGATGCATGGTGTTAATCTGCATTACTCAGAGACACTTCAAACTTTTTGGGTATGAACATGCAGCAGGGAGAAGCAATGGATGAGCTGAGAAGTTGAGAAGGTGAAGCCTTTAGCCATCTGGCAGTCTAAATGTGGAGTAAACAGTATTTTGTATTTTGTTTTTATTTTCTTGAGTATGCTAAAGCATAAAGTAGAGGAAATAGGATGTCAAATGTAGAAGACAGTTAGATTCTATTGGTATACTTACTTTTCTGTGATCCTGAGCATTGTAGAAGCAGGTCAAAGAGAAGTCAAGAAATTAGAGTGGTGTAATGTAGAGCCTAGGTAAAAACATGAAGAGAAGAAAAGTGGGCATAGTTGAAATGGGAAGTCCTGAATTGTCAATGGGCATGGTTGCTTTTGGTCAGCTCATGTGGATGCAATTACCAAGTTTCTCTCAGGATATAAAATTATTGATATCGAATGGACTTTTATAATCTAAAGGAATGGTGACCTGAATACACTTGGGCCTCACAAAAGAGATAGTGAAAATCTCTATATCTTCTATTGTCACTTTTGCTCATTTTCCCTGTTGCTACATAGAAATTGTCCAATTAGGCAAGGCTGGAATTACATTTAAGTTGGATGTCAGGCTATTTCAGGTGCTAAAAATTCTATAATTCATTCATCAAGCACTAACTGAGGAACTTGTTTCTTTGAGTTGTTAAGGGATCATTCCTCTCTGAAATTCAATCCTATCTGAACAAGTTGTGTATGGTATATATTTGAAATGGAATACTATTGTACCATAATAACTAGTGAATAACATGAATTCTGAAAAAGATGGAAAGACTTATATGAACTGATGCAAAGTGAAGTGATCAGAACTAGGGTAAACAGTAACAGAAATATGATATGATGATCAATTGTGAAGGACTAAATCATTATCAGAAAAGCAAGTTTCCAAGATAACCACAAGGGATTCATGATGAAAAATACTATCCACAGCCAAAGAAGGAACAGTTGGAGTCTTCCACTTTATTAACTTAATGAACTTTTAGTTGCATGTGGGCCATCAAATGTCTTCTATCAAGGCATGAGCAATTTTTAAATTTTTATTTAAAGCTCTGTTATAACTTACATTAAACTATTTACCATCTTGGAAAGGGGAGTGAAAGGAGAAATAGAGAAAATCAAAATCCTAAAATGTCAGAAAACAACTGTCAAAAACTGTTTCTACATGTACCTGAAAATAAATAAATAATATGTTATAAAGCAATAATACTAGGGATAGTAATATCTGGGATCATTGCCAGTCTTAAATTCTTTATAGTAAGTTATTTTATCAAGGCAGCTGGCTAGATAGGATAGAATGCCAAGCCTGGAGTTGGGAAGACATGGGCTCAAATTTGCCTTCATGCACTTCCTTGCTGTGTGATCCTGAGTAAATCATCTAACCCTTATTATCTAGCCCTTGCAGCTCTTTTGTCCTAGAATTGATATTAAGAGGAATTAAATGGTTTGTTGGACATTAAAGTAATTATAGTTCAGTAAATTTAATTAATGTTACAAGCAAATCAGGGGATCTTATTCTCTTTCTCTGTTTTTGGAAATTGTAACTGAGTACTATTTTTCACCTGTTTCTTTGGGTATGTGTTTTGGGGTTTGGGTTTTATTAGATTAGTCACTTAAAAATGGACAATGTTTTATGTAATAATATTTTATGTTTTATGTAATAATACATGTATAACCCAGATTGAAGTGCTTGCCAGTTCTGGGGTGGGGGGAGCAGAGGGAGGGAGACAATTTGGATCATATAACTTCTGAAAACTTATGTGGAAATTTGTAATTGCATGTAATTGGTGAAATTGTAGTTACCCAAGGACTGACATAAAGATCAACCTGCTTTTCTACTTTTGGGGCATTTACTCTGAAAGTACAAGGGCCAAATCCCTTCTCTTTTATCTTCTTCCTAAGATTACCAAATGTCTTGGACTAGCAGTCCCTTTTCTCCATGTCCATTTCCATTCCCTATAATTTCCAAACCCAGAGTTAAAGAAGATCTCAGAGAAACATCAAGAACATTACTCCAACTTACGCCCTATATCATATTATTTTCCTTTACCCAGTACTAGATATTGGAATCACAGAGACAAAAATGAAACAGCTTTTGCTCTCAAGGAGATTATGAAGGGGAAAATATGAACATACATGAATAGTGAAAGAAATTAATTTTGGATTGTATTACTTATTATCAAAATTTCTATGTGAATCCATCCATTTCTTCAGGCTCCTAGACTCCAGAGGTCAGGAAGTTTATGAAGGATATAACTGAATAAGTATTCTAATTTCCCAAGTTATCTACCTGGACAGATATCCTTTCTTTTGTTTACCTTTTAACAGAAGGCAGGTTCTTCCTGAGGGACATGTCTCTTTGCCTTTGCTATTTCTCTCATCAAAGTTGGTGGTAGCCTGATCTATGAAGAGGAGTCTAAGCCAGGGATATCTTGATTGGGATGTTTTTTCCTAGCTGAGATTGCTAGAGTTCATTGGGTCTCATGACCAGCCCAATCTCCCCAGCTGCCTCTCTTTCCTCCACCTCCACCAATGAAGTAATAAGGAAGAGTTGAGCTTAGCTCACCTCCTCATTAAAAAGTCCAACAATAAAAATTGCCTTTTACTTTACTAAGGAAGATTCCAATGACACATTCTCAGGAAGATGGACCTAAATTTAGAGAGACCTGTGATGATCACTTGGCATATGTAGTCACAGAGAAATTAGTAATCTCAAATATTGCTAGCCTAGTGCTAATAAATTGATTAATTATGCTGAGAACTCTGTCTCTTGGAATTTCATTCATAACAATTAGTTTGTGGAGAAAGCACTAGTAGCAGGGGGATTATAGGAAGCCTTTCTATAGAAAGTAGTACTTAAATTGAATAGTAAGAAAATGATATTCTAAGAGACAGAGTTGAAGAGCATGTTATGGCACAGTTAAAAGGACCAGAAGAAACCTCCAATACACTGAGTGAGTTTTCTATGGAGGATTTACTGAAAGATGATGTATAATAATCATAGGAACAAGTGTTTGAGACATTACAACCTATACTAACAGAATGAAACATACCTAGACTGATGAATTCATGGGATGAAATACAATCCCTAACATTCTTTCCAGTTCTAAAACTCTCTGATTTGGAAAATCCAAATAAGGATCTCTTGGTCCTGAAAGCTGGAAAAGAAGCCTTCATTAATTAGTAAAACTTCAAAGAATTATAAGACAAAATCTGGATTATGTGGTTATTTGCTAACAATTTTCTTGTTACTTAATCAGTTAGTATCATTGAACACCTACTATATAAAGCACTGTGTTAAGGAATGGAATTCAGGATTACTGGAGGCAATCTCCATCTTCTATTTTTAAAGTAATGCTTTATTTCCCTCAATTTACATGTAAAAAACAATCAACATTCATTTCAAAAAATTCTAAAATCTGAATTCTTTCTCCACCCTTCTCTCAGATGGTATACAATCTGATATAGATTTTATATGTGCAATAATGTAGATATTTTTCCATGTTATTCATTTTATGGAAGAGATCTCAAATAAAAAGGAATTGTGAAATAAAGTATGTTTTTATACAAAGAAGTCCTCTTTCCCCTTTTTTGATCTCTTTGGAATACAGTCCAAGAAGTGTTTTTGTTAGATCAAAGGATATGCATAGCCCAAAAAGGATATGTGAATATAATTCCAAATTGCTCTCCATAAAGTCCAACCTCTTCTATTAAATGCCTTATTTCCATGATTTGTGAGGAGTTAGTACACAAAATTTGATTGGTTTCTCAAATTCTTAAGAAGGACAAAGTGCTAACAGAGTTCTATGAAGGAAGTGATGATGTGAGGGATGAATAGGAAGGATGTTATCGAACAAGAATCATGTGATCTAGACCTTGAAAGATGGAGACTATTAAAAAAAGGGAGAGATGGGATGCTGAGAATACTATACCTGGAGGAAAGGGTGAATGAAAACAATATGGTGGGGAAAATTCCCACCATGATAGTAATAAAGACAGAGGATTCATCTTGTTTGTCTGAGAAATAGTTTGAGAAAGAAGCAAAACATATATATATATACATACATATATATATATATGTTTCTATCTTCCTAGTAAAGTTTCTTTGCAAGCTATCTCTCAGAGGAATGTGACTATTGAAAATGAAGATGTTGGCTAAAATGGTCTCCAAAATCCTTCTTAGTTTTAGGGTTCTATGATCTGACCCTAATTTTTACTTTTAGAGTTGGAAAAATCTGGGCTAATGTTTTAGTTGGCTAAAGTGTTGGGCTAGAATAAAGTATTGAGTTTTTTGTTGTTCCTGTGCACATTGCCTGGGATTATGTTGTGTTCTGTAACATGATTGATCTAGAAAGCAGGAATAGCATTGATGAACCATGAGAGATGGTAGTGGCTGTTTTCCTTATGGATATGACTAATATAATCTTGGTATTTCAAATAAAACTTCTAAGAGTCTCAAAACTTTCAAAACTCATGGAAAACTTGGCTTAATTGCTTCCTTGGAGCCCTTTGAAATAACAAACCTCCCAATTGACCTAGTCCATCCAATGAATGAAATGTATTAGAACTCCTTAGTTATTAAGCATCCATCTTATGAAGGCTGTACTTTATATCCAATAGCCATTCAAAGATTTATTTTACTTGTACTTAAAGGGGACTCAGCATTGGCCACATATTCCATTTCTCACCCAACTCCAAGTATTGCCTGTTCCTGTGGGAAAGCCCATCCATCACCTCAAAGGTATAGGAAAGTAGGGAACAAACATTGTTGCAAGAAGTTTGATGTGTAATGAAGGCAGATATCTATGTTATATAGGCTTGGACATTCTATTTCCTTAGATTTGTTGCATTTAAATTACTATCAATTTAATGTGTGAATGTGCATGTGAAAGTCAGGGACAAGTATTTCATTTGTATTCACTATTAAAGCAGTCCACTCTGGAAAATAAACCGAACAAAACCAGAGATGGATATATTAGAGTGAATTTGTTGAGTTTCATCTTTTCAATTTACTACTGATCATATGTTCACCTGATGCAGGGGCACTCATGAACCATTTGAAAGAACTGGAACTCTTTAGCCTGGAGAAAAGAAGTCTAGGATGGTGTTGGCATATGCTTTTATCGCTATCTTTACATCGTTGAAGGGCAACTATATGAAAACGAGATTAAACTTACCTTTTTCTGGTTTCTAAGCACAGAGTTAGGATGAAAGTCATAGAATCGTGCTTAGATTTGAAATAAGGATATACTTCCTAATCATAATTTATCCAAAGAAGGAACAGATTCTTTTCTGGAAACCACAGGTTCTCCTCCTTGTCCTTCACTAGAAGTCTTTAAGCAAAAGATGATTGACAAATTGGAGAATATATTGCAGAAATATTTGTTTTTCCATATATCTGTTGGACAATAAAGCCACTAAATTCCCTTTGAATTTGGAAAATCTATAGTTCTGAAGCAGTGATTAAGAAAAGTCCTCTGGAGATCATATGGTACAGTGTTCTCATTTGATGGATAGAGAGGCTGAGATTCACAGAGCCAAGATATGATTTTAGATTGATGTCTTCAGGTTCACTTTTCTTTCAACTGTGCCATTTTGCCTCTATTACAAGAAAAAAGTACTCTATAGAAGTACTCTATAAAAGTACTCTATAGAATAATTTTTATTTTTAAATATTGTTATTCAGTATAACATGATAATAAGTTGTTAATGAAATGTTGTCATTTAGAATACAGTTAATGAAAACAAAGAGGCTTGAATAACCATGAAAAAAGGGAATTCAGAAAATGTTCACTTAATAGAAGTTAATTGATCCATTTTGGATAAGAATGAAGTTCTGCAAAAAAAAAAATCCCTGTTATTTTTGAGTCAAATCATATCCCCAAACTTTCATTGCAATAACTAAGGAAATTTAAAGAGATGTTGCTGTCAACATTTTGTTTGTTTGTTGCTCACATTGGGTCATACTCTTACAACTAAATTTGTATTCTAGGGAAATTACTATTTTGATTTTTCTTTTGTAGGTTTAAAAATAGTGTTCAAAATCTAGAAGGAAAATCTCTATAATTACCTAAGCAGAAAATTTCAATTTTCTATTCTACAGAGGATCATCTAAAGTTTCAAGTGTCAAATGACTGGCAAAAATCTTCTTGAAATGAAAAAAAATATATACCTGAATGCCTAGATCTTGACATGAATCTCTCTGGAAGACATATATTTCCACTGTTTCTCTTCACATTTATAATCCTGGTGAGTCTCCTCTATGCCAATTTCATGATAAAATTTCCTCTAGTTATAATAAAGATTGTCATTTCCAAAAATGAGGGGAAAAGAGATTTCAGGAGAGAGACAAATTTGTGACACTTCTCTGGTTGTGGGCCACATAATCTGAATAACTGAGACATAATCTTAGTGACTGTCAGTGCTAGGTACCACTGACACCACTTTCTCATTCAACACAAAAGGAAGCTAAAACACAAAGTGGGAATGATTTGCTTGATGTCAAAAGGCTAGTTAGTCGCAAAATCAGACCTTCATCTGCTTCATGGTTATGCAAAAACCTGTGAGGCTAGGTTGGGATCATTACAAAATAGCTACTTAATCTAGAGTTCTGACTCATGAAAAAGAATGAAACTATCTTTCGACTGAAAAAGAGTTAAGTGAAGCATATCTAGTCAGGAAACCCAGATTTCCTTTTCTCCCCTGAGCCAGCATGGAGCATTCATGAGTAATTAAGATCTGGAGTGGATAGCACTGACCACTCTAGTTGTAGAAAAAAAAGATCTGGGTATTTGTGAAAGTAACTGCTTTCTATTCTCCATGATATGTATTGACCCAAAGATAAGCATCTGGATCCATATTTGGATTTGTATTGCACATTCATCTAACAGCATTCATTTAGCAATATTGTATAATAGCATTGATTTCCTCCTCTCTATAAATATCATTTAAATAAAGTATTTTTTTCAAATATGAGGGAAACAAGAACTGTATGGATATGTATGTCTGTGCATGTATAATATGCATGGGTTTATAAATATATGCATACCCACATACATGTGTGGACACATATGTATATGTATGTTTATATGTCTATATCTATATCATCTTTATCTATATAATGAGATGGAGGGAAAGGAGAAGGGATCATTTATCATTTATTAAGCCCTTATTTTCCAGAGAGAAGAGGAAACATATAATAAAAAGGAAGTTGATTTTAGAGTCAGGAAGACTTGACAGTTTAAATACTGCCTCTGCCACACTATTTCCTAATGTCTCCCATGCTTCCTAATATTGTAAGTTTTAGAGCAGCTACCTAGCTCCACTGTGAGCTAGGAGGGAATTTCTTCACCTGTATTCTCCATACCAATAAAAACATAGTTTTGGTCTTGAAAAGGAACTTTTTTTAAGCAAATGGGTGATTTATTGTGTAGAATTCTGGATTTGGAGGAACAAAGGGCTGAGTTTATATCCTGCCTAAAACATTTACTTGAGGTGTGACCCTAAGGGAGTCATTTACTTTCTCTGCCTTTGTTTCCTTATAAGTAAAATCAAGGCGTTGAACTTGCTAGGCTCTAAAATCATTTACAGCTTTAAAAGGAACTTTTAAGAAGGAATATTTACTTTCAAAGGATATCTGTCTGCTCTTTCTTATAATCGATGGGTATTTCCAGGGACACTTAAAATAAATTACTTGCTCTGAATTTTAAAGGCAGTATGAGTCAAAGACAGGTCTTGAAACTAGTTCTTCTTGATTCCAAGGTCGCCTCTCTAGACACTTCATTTCATGGGACATTTTTACCAGTGTAAACATGTGCTCAGTCTATGTATGTATATATGTATCTATCTTTGTATCTAATCTATGTATCTATGAATCTATGCATGTATGTATCTAGCTATCTACCTATTTAGCTATCTACATGTTTTTCTCCCTTACCTCCTTCCTTCCTTCCTTCCTTCCTTCCTTCCTTCCTTCCTTCCTTCCTTCCTTCCTTCCTTCCTTCCTTCCTTCCTTCCTTCCTTCCTTCCTTCCTTCCTCTTTGTCTATCTAGCTGTACTTTCTTACTGCAAGAAGGTGTCAGGTTTAGTTAATTCTTTTTTTTTAATTTTTTTTTTAAAAACCCTTACCTTCCATCTTAGAGTCAATACTGTGTATTGACTCCAAGGCAGAAGAGTGGTAAGGGCTAGGCAATGGGGGTCAAGTGACTTGCCCAGGGTCACACAGCTGGGAAGTGTCTGAGGCCAGATTTGAACCTAGGACCTCCCATCTCTAGGGCTAGCTCTCAATCCACTGAGCTACCCAGCTGCCCCCTGGTTTAGTTAATTCTTAATTATTTTGTTGAATGTTTGGACAGCAAGGAAAATTGACAGAATTGGTATTTTATAAGCTAAGGTAAGAGAACAGAATCTAGCTACATTAGGCATGATCTGAGAGAGTTTTTCAGTCAACCTATATAAGAAAAAGAAATTTCACAGTAACACAGAGACTATTAAGCATTGAAGTATATTTGGGGAGAAAGTCATGAAAAAAGGCTGGGTTTTTAATATTTAAAAAATATTGGTGAGACTTTCATTCACTTTTTCTTATTTGGTAAAAGAAATATTTTCTTTTAAACAGCAATATTTAATTCCTCAAGAAATTGACAGGAAAAGTGATATTGACATCTATTGTATGCATAGCTGAGCTATGAAACAAGAAAAAATCTTCACTTTATGGGACTTGGATGACTAATATAACAGTGACAAAGTCATGAATAATCAGACTTTTGTGACAGAATTTATTCTAAAGGGACTCACAGAAATTCCTCAGTTCCAGGTTCTATTTTTCATCCTTTTTCTCTTCCTCTACACCATAGCCCTTATTGGCAATTCTCTAATTGTGGCTGCCATCAGCCTGAGCTTAGGACTTCACACTCCAATGTACTTCTTCCTGGTCAATTTGGCCTTATTGGATGTCATCTGCACATGCACTTCTGTACCCAAGTTACTGCAGATTCTGGGGGGAGAAGACAAGACCATTTCTTTTGGGGGCTGCATGACTCAGTTGTACTTTCTGACTTGGTCTGTAGCTGCTGAACTCTTACTCTTCACAGCCATGGCTTATGACCGTTACGTAGCCATCTGCCAGCCTCTGCATTACAGCAAAATGATGAGTAAGCAAGTTTGTGTCTCCTTGGCTGTGGCTGTGTGGGGAATCAGTGCATTTGGTGCCACAACAAATACCAGCCTCTTGTTGAGGTTGTCATTCTGTGGTCCCAATGTGATTGATCATTTCCTTTGCGAGATCCCCTCTCTGCTGCCTCTCTCCTGTTCTTCCACATATGTGAATGATATCATGACAATTGTGGCTGATATATTCTTTGCTGTTCTGAATTTCCTGCTCACCATGCTATCCTATGGCTTCATCATCTTCAGCATCATGGCAATTCAGACCACAGAGGGAAAGAAGAGAGCTTTTTCCACCTGTTCCTCCCACCTCATTGTAGTGACGATGTACTATTCTACTGTGATCTATGTCTACTTAAGCCCAGGCTCAAGCTACTCTCCAGATAAGGGCAAGATCATGGCTGTGCTTTATTCCACAGTGAGTCCCACCCTTAATCCTCTTATTTATACTTTAAGAAATAAGGATGTCAAAAGAGCCCTCAAAAAGCTCTTCATATTTCTCAAGGAGAAATGATAATTCATTGAATTAAATTCTAAGAAAGGTTGGATCAAAAATAAAAAGTCAACTATCTTTATCTCTTAAGAAGCTTTTAATGTGGTATTATAATAGACCCTTCCCAGTACTAGGGAAATAGACAAAATTAGTCCCTTCCAGGTCATACTTCTAAAATATTTTTAAGATGGACAAAACATCTTTTCACTGCAAACAAATCTATGAGATTAGTAGTATAGCTGTTGTGATTATTTTATATATGAGGACATTGAGACTTAGAGAGATTAAGTGATATTCCCTAGGTCACATAGCTAATAAATAAGTGTAAGACCTCAGACTCAAATTCAGGTTTTCTGATTCAGTTTCTCCTAAAATTGATTATAGGGGACAGCTAGATTGCCCAGTGGATTGAGATCCAGGCCCAGAGATGGGAGGTCCTGGGTTCAAATTTGGCCTCAGACACTTCCTAGCTGTGTGATACTGGGCAAGTCACTTAACCCCCATTGCCTAGCCCTTACTGCTCTTCTGTCTTAGAACCAATACACATTATTGAATCTAAGATGGAAGGTAAGGGCATTTTTTAAATAAATAAGTAAATAAATAAAATAGATTACAGATTAAAAAGACTCTTAAAATGTGTGATGTAATTCAAAGGAACCAATAATTACATTCTTTTCATTTTATATCTGATTGTGGAACATTTTATAACTTGGAGCTAAAGTTCTTTGATTCTCCCTGTGTGGAATGACTAGAATTATGGGACAAGGTTCGATCCAGAAAAACAAAGTGCATAAAACTATGTTCTGATTCCTGGTCCTTAACTGATGATGGATTGCATTCACATGTGTAAAGATTCACTTAAATTTAATTCAACCAAAATTTATTAAATACTTTTTCTCCTCATCTCTGCCTCTTGGAATGTGGGACTTCCTTCAAGTCCCAGCTGAAATTTCACTTTCCATAGAAATCCTTTTCTGATTCCTGCTAATTCTAGTGAATTCCCTCGGTTGATTATTTCCTACTGATGTAGTTATATCTTGTTTCTATACAGTTGTTTGCTTGCTACTTTCCCCATCAGATTGTGGGTGCATTGAGAGAAGGGACTATTTTTGTCTCTAATGGTACTCCTAACACAGCATAGTGTCTGACACATTGTAAACACCTAAGAATTATTTATTGACCTGCTGGTTGACTGATCTACATGTGCAGCACTGTGCTAGATAATGGGGATACAAAAATAATTCTTGTTTAGGTTACAAAGATAGAAAAATAATTTTTAAGGTTGAATTATGTTGACAATAAAGTTGGATATTTAAGAAAAAACTGTTTTCTCTCTATAACATGAATTCTTGTGGTAATAGTTCTTGTAATTTCATCCATATTTTGTACATATTGTTCTAATTATAAACTAACTGGGCTAACCCAAGACCTATTTAACACATTGTAATTAGAGTGGTAATCCTAGGTTACTTTAATGTGTTATTTAAATGCTTTAAACTTTATTAAAAATCCAAAAATATTCTTGGATGTCTTTCTTATAATATTTCAATGATAATTATTTAGTCCGTTCACATACAAATCACATTTCCCCCTGTTTCCATTCATATTTGAACCTTTAAGATTATATAGCCAACCAATCAGAAGTTCAAAATACTGTCTCCTGGATTCCATATGCTTCCAAAATCAATAAATGTTTCTCTTCTTCTGTGAGCTCTTGTCTTCATTCTTTCTTTATTTGTTCAACTTATACTACTCATATCATTCAGCTATTAATACAAGTTATTTGGAAATTCCCTAATTGTCTCAACATTTTTGATTAATTCATCAATGGGCTATTCTCCTGAAAATGGGAAACTGATAGCTGTGTTATACACAGCAGTTTTCAGTTAGTTCTCAGAAGGTTAATTATGATTATCTCTTTGGTTTCATCTATCCAGGAATCTTGAATAACCTCAAACTATATATTGGAGAGTTATTATTCTATCTCATGAATGAGGAATACTTGGTATTCAGGGAAGACTGTTACTTCTGATGTGGGAGCTTGCTAAGCTCTTTTCAGGGTGGCCCATCCACCTTTGGTGTCCATCTGCCCCCTCAAATCTAACCTGTGGCTCCATGAAGCTAGAGCACATGAAGCAGATTATCTCAGAAGGTGGGTTAAAAGCCAGCTTTGGGATAACCAAAAGATCTCAAAACTGTTGGTGAGTTAGGAGAGTGTCTACCCCTGGTATGTTAAGACTTCTCCTGGTGGAAGGGGCAGATGAGAGCAATTTGTTCCAATGGCTATGAAGGTCACTGAAGCAGGTGCTATGGAACACTTAGAGCTTGGTCAGATATTCAAGAACCAAATAATTTACTGCATCCCAAACCATCACCAGCCATCTAGAAAACTTCCAGGGGGAAAAACTCCATCTACCAATGTAGGCCAGCAGCTTCTCTATATTATTTTATTGATAGAATTGTCTCTTGTCCTTAGAATAGAGGATGATTTGCCCAGAATCACACATCCAATACACGTCAAAGGAAGAACTTTAACACAGATCCCCTGGGCTTTGGGGCTGACTCCTTATTACATCATTAAAATCATTTTTGTTGATACTTTTCAGTGTGTGGTTATGTGTTTCTTCAACTCATAAAGTTACTTAGGAGTAGAGCCTACTTAGACTATTACCATTAGTCAAAAAGATCCAAAGCTGACATTATAGGATCATGAACTCTGAACCCTGTTACAACCCTAGGTGGAAGTAACATATACATTTTCTAATATCAAGTAAAATTAAGAAATACTTGGTTGTCAATAGGCAAGAAAGAAGAAATCATAGAATCATAATATTACACAATTTTAGAGTTCTGAGTCAGTTAAGATGTCATGTTAGTCCACCCGACTCTCTTTTTAAAGATGAAGAAACTGAGGTCCAGAGAAAGATGTTTAACAAGGTAACATATGTAGCAAATTGCAAAATTGGAAGGTCCAAATAAAAGAAAAAATCTTGTCTCTCATTTATAGGAAATCATGTTGGCACTGCACCTGGACTTCCAGGTAACTGAAGTAGGAGTCATGAAAACTGAATTCAGATCCTGACCTAGTGCCTTCCATACTGTAAGCACTTTCTGTATGTTTCTTAGCTGATTAAGTCTGGCACTAAAATCTGTTAGATGAAGGACAAATTGAATTTTCCTGGAAATGTAGCACCATAATATTTTCAAGCTAAGTTAGGAAAAGACTTCAGAAACCATCTAATCCAATACCCAAATTTTACTAGGGAGGAAATCAAGGCCCAGGGAAGTTAAGTCTAAGCATTGTGAGCTTTATATTTCTCATTTTTAAAAAATGAAAATTTAGTTTGGGACTTAACTCTAATTTTAAATCTAAATCTTAAAAAATCTAAAACTCTAATTCTAAATCTAAAAATCAATTAAACTCAGAATTCTAATTTAAGATTTTCCTATAATTTAAGATCTATGATTTTTATGTAGTCTGAGCTCCTGTGGAATGGGAAGAGAATTAATTTTAGAGTTTACTAATCACCATATAACTTTTGGATTAATTACATTATATTTTTGTCCTTCTCCACTGAAACATTGTCCCAATTTAAAATTAAAATTCACATTTATGTTATTATTTTGAATTATATTTCCAAGATTGAATCACTTAGTTGTTATTTTATTGACATACAAGTGAAAAAAGATAAAGGAGAAATAAAAAAGGAAAACAACTCTCATCAGCATGGTGGAAAATAATGAGATACTGGTGACTGAGACTATCCTTTGAGGTCTCTCAGATAGTGTTTCACTATGGATTTTGTTTTTTGGTACTTCTTTCTGCCATACAAAACAACTTTCACTCTGGGAATATTCTGATCATTGTCCTGGTAATTTGGAGCTCTGCTCTTCACACTCCTATGCATTTTTTCCTAGTCAACCTCTCTATGTTGGACATCAGAATGCACAACTTGTTTTCTTATCAAGATATTGGTGAACCTGGTTTCAGAAAAGAAGACCATCTTCTATGGTGTACTCATGGCCCAAATGTACTTCCTTATGTGGTTAATATTTGGTGAGCTACTGCTTTTCACATTGATGGCTTATAATAGGTCTGTGGCTATCTGTTACCCTTTTCATTACAGCATGATGATGAGTAAGATTTGTGTCTTTCTGACAGATGTAGAATTGAGCATCTCTGAACTTAGTACCACCATCAATACTGGGCTAATAATTTGATTATCTTCCTACAAACCAACATAATCAATTCTCCTGTGAAATCTTCCCCCATGTTGATTCACTCTTTCACCACAACGCATGTGAATATCATGACAGTCTTTGTTAATGTCCTATTTTCAGTTCTGAAGTTCCTGTTCACCATTATCTTACTACATCATTTCTAGATTCATGAGAATCCAGACAAAAGAGGGGAAGAAAAGAGCATTCTCTACTTCTTTCTCCCTCCTGGTTGTGGATACCATGTAATATTGCACTATTTTATGCCTATGTTAGTCCCATCTCTACTTATTCTCCTAAAAATAGGAAATTTGTGGCTGTGTTATACATAACAGTCCCATCTTAATTCATCTCATCAATACTTTCAGGAACAAAGATATCACAGAAACTCTCAGATAAGAGTCTCTATTTAGTAAATAAGGAGTAAGGAATTAGAGATTTACACTGGTTTCTGTTTGATTTCTACAAGAATATTCTTGTAATAAAGATGGAAAATCCCATGATTTTTACTGGTTTTCTAATACCTCTAACATTTTCTGCTGTAAAATATGAGATTAATCTCTGTTTCTTTCTATTATCCTGTCTCTATTTCTGTCTCTCCATAAAATCATATTAAACTTTTCTTTTTCTAGTTGAGATGAATATGACTTTATTTGGATCCCTCTATGCTTATCCTTTTCTCTATCTTTGAATACTTTTAATTTTATCCATCTTTTTTATATAATAGTAATTTCTCTTATCTTTCATTTTCTTTCCTCCCCACTATATTTCTTCCATTTCTGTCTTACCCTAAGACCATAAACACAGAATAAATCCATTCCTAGGACTTCTATCTTATTTAGCCTTTTTCATGACTCAAAGATATTAAGGCTGTAAGATGATATAGTGTTTCTCATCCCACTATTAATATACAAACAATTCATCTTTCATTTGTCCTTTTCAATTTATCAATTTTGTATACTTTATTTCTTTTGATGCTTACATTAACATCTTAAAATGACTATGAAGTTATAGCCTTTTCATCAGAAAGCTTGGAAATTATTCCATGGAGGGTCCATTTTTCCATTACTAAATTATCCTTAATTTTGTCTCATAGTTTGTTCTTAATTATAAGCCTTTGTTCTTTGCCTTTTGGAATGTCAGATTTTAACTTCTTCTTTCCTTAATATTGGCCTTGCAAAGTTTTGTGTGATTCCCACCTTCCTTGGTAAAAGACTTCCTTCTTTCTGGCTACTTGAATTATTCCTTTTTTCTAAAAGCTTTGGACTTTGGCTAGGATATTATTGTGCATTTTCATTTGGGGGTTTCTTTTATGGAATAACTAATGAAGTCTATTTTCCATTTATCCTTTGGTTCTTAGAAACATGGACAATTATCATACATAAATCCTTGAAATATGATTATCTAGATTTTTATGGTATGCTGGATGATAACAGAAGAAGACTTCTTCTGAAGCTCCATTTGGATCAGTCACTTTAGAATGCTTTGGAAAGTTTTCCTGAATTAACAGTAATTACTCAGAACTCTAAAGCAAAAAGTGGAAGATCTATTCCTAAAATCAAAATCAATGGCAAAGCTTATAACAGATTTTTTGTTCATGATTTTTAGAAAGTCTGATGATTTTTAGATTATCTCCTCTTGATCTGGTTTCCTGATCAATTATTTTTATCTATTTTTAAAAAATCCTTCTCTTTTGGTTCTTATTTTCTTCTTCCTTTTCCTCCTCTTCCCATTACTTCCTCTTCTTCTTCCTTTTCTTTTATGTTTAAATGTTTTTTTTCTTAATTAAGTCATTGTGGGAGAATAGGTCAGCTATTTGGCTTTTTCTATTTTTAGGTCATTTAGGTCTTTGATGAGGTTTTCCATCATTAGTATCTATAACGAGTTTGAAATTCTTGCTTGTCAACTGTGGGAAAGGAAAGGGAAGAGGGGAAGAAGACAACATGAATCATATACTTATGGAACACTTATACATAGATTTGTTAAGGGAATCAAATTAAAAAATTAAAGAACTAAGGCCCATATGAAGAGATATGAGAAGATACCTCCTCTATCTCCTTTATAAAGATGGGTGGGGTGTTCATGAGTGTAGAACATTGCATATATTGTCAGATTTTTAAATATATTGATTGGTTTTTCTCTTTTAAAAAATAAGTTTGAAATTATCCTTAAAATTATTTCTTTCTTGTTGGGTCCATTTATTTCTTAGTAGCCTCATTAATCTTTATAAAGTTAGATGTAATAATAATTACCTGTAATAAGTCCTCTTGGGATGATTTGTCCCTAAACCCCTGAATGGCTACACACAACATTTCAAAGGCTTGTCAGCAATATGATGACATGCTTTCTGTTAGTAAAAGGTCACTGTTTCTCAGGTTAGTGATCTGTGATGGTGTGAAAGAAGGATATGTGAAATAAAATTCAGAATTTTTTTTTATCAAATATATCCTGAAGTAGATTACAATTGCAAATTCATATGCAAATCTACTGTTTTATAGGCAAAGTATTATAATTCTCTCTTTCAAAAATCAATGTTTGATAAACTAAGTAGAATAAAAGATGAATGCAGAAGATTAACAGGCATCAAAATCTTGGTTTAATGAAGGGCCCTCACTGAAGAAAAATAATGCCATGTTGGAAGAAATGGAGAGGGTGATGAAGGTGAGATATCTTACTCAACATATATGGGATAGAGCCAATAATCCAGGTCAGAGTATGTAAATACTAAAAAATAAAATAAATGCATAAACTAAAATGCTTGGCAGCAAATAAGGTCCTAAACAGAATAATTAGAGATATTCATGTCTCCAGGTAATTATAACCTATAAAGACCTGAGAAATCAACATATAGATGCAGTGTAGTGTGAGTAATGGGGAAGGAATGGGAAGGATGGTTAACAGATAAAGGGAGTACTATGTGAATGTTACATTTTGAATTAAGATAAATGAAGTAATATAAAGAAAAGAACACGGGATTTATAGGCTAACTACATAGATTAAAATCATGCTTCTTTCATTTACTTCCAATATGACCTTGGGAAAGCCATTAAAGCATCTGTAGATCTCCATTTCCTTTGTGATGTGAAGTAAAATTCAGCATTTCCTTGTCTCCAAATATATCCTAAAATAGATTACAATTGCAAATCTATACATAAATCTACTGTTTAGTAGGCAAAGTCTTGTAATTCTCTTTCAAAAATCATTTTTTTGACAAACTAAAAGTTAAATAAAAGATAAGTGCAGCAGATCAACAAGCAATCTTAGTTTAATGAAGGGCCCTCACTGAAGAAAAATGATGGCATGCTTAGAAGAAATGGAGATGATAATATCCTCTAAATGAATGGGTTCTGCAAGAAGATGTCTAGGTCTCTTCTGGGTCTCTGTTTAGGATCCTATGATTCTAAGAGGGACATATTATGCCAGTGACTCAGCAAAGATAATGAGTATCACTTAGAAAACTTGAAAATAATTAGGGAAATCACAAAATTAGATTAAGAAATAATAATAGGATTTCCAAGGGCAATTTTAGGCTAACAAAGTGCCTTATTAGAAGATTTTCATGTATGTTTTTGTGAGAAGAGAAATGCCTACTTCTTGAAACAAATAACTATTAGAATATGCAGGGAAAGTGAATCAATATTCTTGTTCTCAAAGTGGACTAGATGTCAGAGAGTAAATAGCATATCAAGCATCTGAAATCAGGTTCTTTGACTCTACATATAGGGTTAATTTAACTCCCACTATACTCTCTTCTCATAGATGCCAGAATAACAAAAATTCACATTTATGAAGCTCTATTCTTATAAAAATGCCCCAAGGTTGTTAGTACAGGTAATTCCTTCCTATTTGTGGAAGATTGTGCTTCTGTTCTCATAAAGACTTTAGAGAATGTTCAGTCCAATTCCTTATTTTGTAGAAAAGGAATATCAGGTTTGGAGATGCCATGATGCCATGGCTACTCAGTGTGAAGAACAGAATTCAAACTCAGGTCTTTGAAACCCAAGTTCAGGGTACATTTCACTGCAATATTGATATGCAAAATCTAAAATCTTCCTGAAAAAAAAGTAAATTGTAATGCTTTCCAGTAAATAAGGACAGAAGGTTAAAGGTTAATGGGTACCTTCCAGTCCAGTTTTAATCATCCCATAGGATGCCATGGAAAGGTAATATATATAAGGTGTGGATTGTGAGTAATCAATTAAGTTGAAAATCTTAACAGATAAGGGAAATCCTAAACCCTCCAATAAACCCCAACTATTGTGTAGTTTCCATAAGAGTAGAAACAACATCTGAGTATACAAAGTAGGTGTAGGAGAAAATGGATATATATTTCAACCTTTTGAAAGTTTTCATAAAATTCTAAAGGGAATATTTTTTAAATGCTCACCTTCAGACTGCTAGGAATGCTGGTATAGGTCAAAAACTACCTTATTCAGTGGGGAAAGTATTATAATGAATGAGCATTTCATGGATATCTTCCCTGGAATGTTTATTGGGACAAGATTTTGTTTTATTGTTTGAAGCTAGACTTGTAGTTTCATTGATGTATACTCAAAGTGTAAGAACTCTATCAACTGATACAATACAGTAAAATTTTGTAGATTTTAGTCATAGAATGTTACCTAAGAAAGTGAAAAGTTGAGGAAGCCAGGAAGTAGAGTGAGAAAATGGTAGGCCTGGAATTGGGAGAATCTAGTTTCAAGTCTGATCTCAGACACTTCCTGGCTGTGTGACCCTGAGCAAGCCTTTTAACCTTGATTCTCTAGCCCTTGACATTCTTCTGTCTTAAAACTCATGGTTAGAGAGGTCACTAATATTACAGGCAGGACTCAAAGTTTTCCTTACTCCAAGACTGGTGATGAAGGGCATATCACAATGTGTTTCAGAATAAACCTTATTTAACACGTTAATAAATTATACCCAAAAGACAGTAAACAGTCAAGTCCTAAAATATATATTTCTATAAGGAAAAAAATAAGAAGTAAGTTTCATGTTGAACTTTCAAGCTAACAGAAAAATACTTGAGATATTTTTGTGTGGACAAAAAGTGTGGGCACGTATCCTGCTAGCCCAAATGCTTTGCATGTTCTCCTACCCAATGTGACTTGTACAAATCTGTGTGACATTCATAATCATGCTCTGAGTAAGAGAAATAATAGAAAAGCAATAAAAAGATTACAAGGAAGTGATGAATGTGAATCAACAGTTTAATTGAATTGAAACAGAATATCAGAGGAAATGATATTTAATATTTTGAATAGATAATGCATTTTAATCAGTATTCTAAAGATCATTATAGTTACATTCATAGCTGAATTGATCCAGTAACCTTAAAGGATATTTGGAAGAAAATTTGTGAAAATGTAGCTTAAAAATAAAAACATTTTATTGATGTCCTTTGTCTTTACATGATAATTATTCCCCTGTTGTTTGACAACTTGTAGTCTCACATTCCCCTAGACTGATCTCTCCTTTGTATTAAAGAAATGATGGAAAACATACAGAAACTGTGTTTGAGATGTATATATTTTATCCCAGTAGTCCCTAAAGTAGAATTTTAAGGAATTCTCTAGGTTCTTGGAAAGCCTCTATTTAAGGTTCCAGGATTTCTCTGCTATGCCTATTAGAGTTTTGCAATGAGCAAACTGTAGACATTTTGGAGTTTTCCATTTCCTAAACCTCTCAAGTAGGAGCTGAAAATGTAAGCCTTTATGGAATGTCATAAGATCATAGAATTGTAGATTTCAAATTTCAAGGGACCTTAGAGGCCACTGAGTCTAACTCCATCATTTTGCAGATGAGACATTGAGGCAAAGGGAGATTAAATGATTTGCCCAGGGCCTATGAGGACCTGGTCATTCTTTTTTTCAGGTTTTCTTCAGGAATCGTTTGGTAAAAGAAAATGAATATAAGTGAATTGGCAGAGACTCCTAAAGTAGAACTAGGGACCATGATTGAACAGTTATAAAACTTTATGCAGTGAAGTTAATTCATTTTAAATGTTCATACATACATAAAAATCAAGTTGTATTAATTAAATGAACTTTTGACATTTATTTAAGTCTAGAGACATTATTTAATTATTATATAGAATTTAAAGGGAAATAAACTCTCTCTACCAATTGAGATAGAAACTTCTGCAATATATAGTCTAGAAAATTACTTGGAGAAAATAGTGGAAATCATAGGATCACAGAAAAAATCTAATTCAAAATTGGAAATGAAAAATGACCTCAGAGGTCCTTAGTCCACCTTTTTCCCTTTATAGACAAAGAAACAAAGACCCAGAGAAATGAATTGATTTACCAGTGTTACAACAATTCTTTGTCCAACTGGCACTGCAAACAAGAATCAGATGAAAGATAAATTGTTGTCTTGCCCTTGCAGAAAACCATCTTGTCAATGCACCTGGAATGAACTGTACATTTTAGTTGTTGCATATTAGAGAGACCTAATCAATAGTTGTCTAGTTGAAAAAAAAGCAATGTACTCAGAGTCAATGGACTTCAGTTCAAATCCTGACCCAGTGCCTGGCACAGATAGACAAGCAAACTTGTTGTTCAGTATTCACATAATAATAGACTATCATTCCATCTGTAATAAAAGAGAATACAGTTTTATGAATTGTATAATTTTTATTATGTAAATTAAGTTTTTTAGGTCACTGATTCATAATCAAAATGTAAAGTTTGAAGAAATAATGGTATCACTTGGATTATTCATAAATGTTTTCCACAGATTGAATTATTTTAAAAATATTTTTCTTTTCTCATAAAATACAGCAAGTTAAAAGATAGAACCAGAGAGCTGTGTGACTATTTCAATTATAAGAAAAAAAGAGAAAAAGAGGGAAAACTCCACTCTCCATAGGATGTTGTTGAGGAACCAGACACTGGTGACTGAGTTCATCCTTCAAGGCTTCTCAGATAGCATTCCTATAAGGATCTTGCTCTTTGGCACTTTTTTCTTCCTCTATACAATAGCCCTTACTGGGAATATCCTTATCATTGTCCTGGTTATACGGAGCTCTAGTCTTCATACTCCTATGTACTTTTTTCTTGTTAATTTGGCCATGTTGGACATGATGTGCACAACCTCTGTTCTTCCAAAGGTATTAGAGAACTTGGTTACTGAAAAGAAGACTATCTCCTATGGTGGATGCATGGCCCAAGTATATTTCCTCATCTGGTCTGTATCTAGTGAGCTCCTGCTCTTCACAGCCATGGCTTATGACCGGTATGTGGCCATCTGCCACCCCTTGCATTACAGCACCATGATGAGTAAGAAGATTTGTGTCCTTCTGGCAGTTGGGGTTTGGAGCATCTGTGGGCTTAATACCACTATCAACACTGGACTGATGATTCGATTATCGTTTTGTGGCCCTAACATCATTAATCAATTCTTCTGTGAAATCCCCCCTGTGTTGCTGCTCTCTTGCACCTCAACCTATGTGAACAATATCATGACAGTCCTTGCCGATGTCTTCTTTTCAGTTCTGAACTTTCTGCTCACCATCGTGTCTTACTGTTTCATCATCTCTAGCATCATGAGAATCCAGACCACAGAGGGGAAGAAGAGAGCATTCTCTACCTGTTCCTCTCACCTGATTGTGGTCACCATGTATTACTGTACTGTGTTTTATGCCTACGTTAGTCCAATCTCTAGCTATTCTCCTGAAAATGGGAAAGTGGTAGCTGTGTTGTACACAGCAGTTAGCCCCACCTTAAACCCTCTCATCTATACTTTAAGAAATAAGGATGTCAGGGAAGCCCTCAGAAAAGAGTTTCGATTTGTAAGTGAAGGTTTATAGACGTACAGGTTTCTGGATGAGTTTGATTTTTGCGAGGATATTCTTGTAATAAAATATGTTCTATGAATCAGAAGAAACATATTTTTTCAAATATAATTTGTTATAGCATTGAGATTGTAGAAGTTCAGAACTGGTCATTCACATATGTGAATTTGCATAGTTTTTAAGTATGTGATATATGGCTAAGGTTGGAAGTTTTAAACAATGTTATACTTCATTGGGAATATGTGTGCTATGAATAAGAAGAAACATCTATTCAAATATAATTTGTTATAATGTCATAATAGATGTAAACAAAATATGTATGAAGTTGTGCTGTGAAGAAAATTAATTTTATTCAGATTGTGCATAGTGCAATTGGCAAAGGAAATTTGACTAGTCCAGAAGTCAAATAACATTCATTATTCGGCTATTAAACATAGGTAAAAGGTAGTCCCCTCTCCCCTACTTATAGTAAGAGTAATCAAGACAAAAACTGAAGGTTTGAATCTGCTTGGAGCAGAAGTTTGAAAGGAAAACTGGAATCTTAAGGAAATATTTTTAGGGAACTTTAAACAAAGTCAATTTGGAAGTTGTTAAGTTTTTAATTAATATATTGGGAGTGATTTAATATCAAGGTTTTAAAAACATGTAACTAAAGTGTTAAAAAAAAGGATTGGAAAAAAGTAATGATCTTAGCCTGCAAGGGCAGTCAAGCAGTTACTGTCTTGGAAATGTTCCAAAAGTAATTTAGCCCCTTCCTCAGGTACAGGAAGGAGAACAAAAGTGCTTGCCATTATTTTACATTCATATTAAGGGACCATACAACAAAATATTTTAAGCAGATAAAAGTTTTCAGCTATCTTATCTAAACATTAGAGATATAATTTGAAAAACCTGAGTGGTTAGCTGATAGCTGGAATAAATCTTGATCTGATAATAAGACATATTACAACTAAGGCTTAAAGAAGTAAGAGGAATTTCATTATGCCTAAATGTTATAATTTCTATGAACTACTATTAAGTAAAAATATAAGCTTTTCTAGGAGCAGACAGGAAAAAAAGTTTTTTTTTTAATTGAAACTGCACAATTTGACTATGTGATACAACTGCAAAAGTCCAAACTATAAATCCAGAATCCTAAAGAAGCTCAGGTTAGAAACATGCTTTCCTTTTAATAACAGCAATTGATACATTACAGTTAGTCAAGCAAAAATAAAAATGCAATGATTTATGAATAATTAGATTAACTGTTTAAGATGCTAATGTGAATATATTAGAATTGAAAGGCTTATGGTTAAAGTGATTAGGATAAACTTTTGAGAAAATATTTAGATTACTTTTTATTCATGTCAATTTTTCTGTAAATGCTTCTGTGTGAACCATAGTACATTCATGATATAAATTTAAGATCACATTTTGAGAAGGTAAGTATATTAACCCCTCAAAGGAATTGTTTAGAATAACTAGGATATAAACTTGACAATTCATTTCCTTGCTACCCCTCTCTTCTTTCTCCCCACAGCTAGAGTTAAGTAATCATACACTAGCTGGCAAACAGAAGCAGTTTTTTATTTCAAATAATTTCATTGGTTATTGGAAAAGGAATCCAGTATCCACCTTTATGTATGGGAATCCACATACAATTTTGAAAACAATAATCCTATGATATTAAAATAATACTATTAAATATTTTATTTTAATTTTTGAGTAAACCTGCTTCATCACACTCACCCCCCCTTCTCCCATTACAGCAAGTTACCTGTTACCCCTCCCTCTTCCTACTACAGTAAAGAGAATTCTTAGAGAGAACACTAAAAAGTTCTATCATACTAATTTTAAATAGACTTTAAGATAGGATAAAATAGTTTTTCATCACTATAGTGACATGCATATAAATTAAGCTTCTATGCAGCAAAGTTAGTGAGAACCTTACACCTATTTGAGGTAAATATTTTAACTATTGCTAGATTATGTAAACATGCAAGCAACCTGTGTCCAAATTATGATAATGATTGGAATTGGATTGGAATTATTGATTATGGGTGGAAATTTTGTTCTTTAAAAAAATAACCACATCCATTATACTTTGCTTTTATTGATTTTACTGCTTAGTCTGTGCATATATATTTTTAAACAAAATCTTTTCCCTTGCATTACTGAGATTATGATTGGCCTATAATTAAATGTTACAAATATAATTTAGTTATTTATAAGGAAAAGATAATCAAAAATTTTAAAATGAAGGTTAGGACCCCAGGAATTTCTATATCTCTTGAATTAGAAGAATTTATTCCATAATATGTTAGTTCCACCAAATTTCTTAATAAAAGGATATATCCAAAGCAACATGGACCACATAGATCAGTGAGTCCAGACAAACAAGATCCATGAAGATGAAAAGAAAAGAAAATTCAGGTAAAGTTTCATCATTACTAATTGCTATTTGGAATAGATGTTAAATCCTGCCCATCTGTGTATCCTTGGATATCTTTTCTTTTTTTCTTTTTTTTTTTAGTAAACCCTTACCTTTCGTCTTGGAGTCAATACTGTGTATTACCTCCAAGGCAGAAGAGTGGTAAGGGCTAGGCAATGGGGGTCAAGTGACTTGCCCAGGGTCACACAGCTGGGAAGTGTTTGAGGCCAGATTTGAACCTAGGACTTCCCACCTCTAGGCCTGGCTCTCAATCCACTGAGCTACCCAGCTGCCTTTGGATACCTTTTTTAATCAAAATTTTTACTTCTACCATACTACTGAAGCAGTATGCTCTCTGCATCTCCCATACCTTCAAAACTGATAATGGCCCAACACATACATCCAAAACTCTTGCTAATTTCAAATTAATCTTTAAAAAAAAGACAAACGGTCAATTGGAAAAGTATCATTAATCATTGGTAGCCCCAACCCTCTTTGGGGGACAAGGATCTGTTTGTATTTCCCCCCATGTACTCCCATACACACCTGGATTCCAGAAGAATTCACTGGTTCTGCCATGACTCCAACCCCAACAACAAGCCTGGGAGAATGCAGATACAGAGACTGTGCTAAAACAACAAGATGCTCTACCAACTTAGGACCAAATTGGGACACTTAAAGCCCAAGCAAAAGAATGGACAAAAATAGAATGGACAAGCAACAATGTATACCTCCTGATTGCACTGCCACCTTAATTCTTGCCATGCTAGTCATTTTATCTGTACTCCCTGGTATTTCTGCCTCTTATCTCCCATTACTCATTTCTCTTTTTTAGAAATTCATTGTTTATCTCTCCCCCTGCTGTATTACTGTGCTCTGGTGACAAGAAAAGTTCCAAACCCATTCAAGCCTATGCATTGATTGTACAATGTATTTCCCCCACGATGTATAGAATTTCTTGCTATGTGTTTTAATAAATTGTCTTAATCCCTCCATTCATGCTATCATTGTATTTGTTGTTAAATAACTACCCTTTACTATGTTACCTGTAAATATGACTATTGACTGGTATGATGGTCCAGGCATTTATGTCCTACAATTAATTTCCAACAGTTTAAACCGTCCTAAACCCTTCACTGCACCCCTTATTTTGGGTATCCCTGCACTCATTGCATCACTAGCAACCTTCCCCACAAGGAGTCCACACTACACAGACAAATCATGGATATCAGTCATTCTGGTACCTCCCTTTATTCAGCCTCATCCATTGCTAATTCATTTTCTGACAGCATCTCCTCCTTACCTCCAACAGTGATTTGACCCATACTTTTATTACTTGTGGATTTGCTCTTGTCTTGTTTTTTCTTATCCTTTTTTGCTTCCAGATCTCATCTGATACCTAGGATCTACCATTTGGAAAGTCCAAATCGAACTGAAGTCTCTTCAGCTCAAAAATTAAAGAAAAGGGGAGATATGCTGGGAGGCATCAAGCCACAATACCTTGACATAGTCATGCATGGTAGTTAAGGAGGCCACAGAATGGCCCTTGGCAAGATGTGATTGCCCATTCAGCCTCCCTTGCATGATCTCTCTTATCAATATCCCTTGCCTATGGAATTGACATGATTATTATTCCCCCTAATCTCAAAAGGAATAATGCAAGAGCAAAACACCTGTACCCTAATTCCCCAAAATATCACCAAAAGATCAGACACTTAAACCCAATCCCAAAAGATTATCATGGGTTAACTTTTAGTAAGGTACATAATCCCCAGGGAAACCACAGCTATAGGCTAATCCCAAAACTTTACCACTCACAGAAACCTATTCATTTTTTAAATCAGTTTTTTTAACCTTTACCTTCAGTCTTGGAGTCAATACTCTGTATTGGCTCCAAGGCAGAAGAGTGGTAAGGGATAGGCAATGGGTGTCAAGTGACTTGCCCAGGGTCAAACAGCTGGGAAGTTTATGAGGCAATATTTGAACCCAGGACCACCCGTCTCTAGGTCTGACTCTCAATCAACTGAGATACTCAGCTGCCCCCACAGAATCCTATTCTAATGAAGCCAGCACACAAATAAATCACAGAGGCCCATACAATAAGTACAAGTACATCATGCTTCAATATGCCTCAATGACCCGATTTCACAAACCAGTAACTCAAGAACTCCCTAGAAAAAAACCTGAAAAATGATCAGTCTAAGTTTGAATTGTGTTCCCAGTACCCCTCAATCTCAATGATATGATTGGTGAATTGTCTTTTAAGAACTTTTAATTAATTATTCTATTTTATTAAAACCAATAAGTAATTTTCCTTGATTATACATTCAAAACTTCTCACAGGGTAATGAGACAATTAAGCCACCTGTGAAAAAATCATTTCTCTTGTGTGCAACTTTTTATTCTGTCTGTAATCACAATACAAGAATATAGAATGTTAATCAAGTGATTTGTAAAAGTTAATGTATCACTTTTCCAATTATCTCTCTTTGAACATGTGTGTTAGGTAATGTATCTGTGTGCCAATAAAATGGGGATGGCGGAGCAGCTATCAGATGTAAAGCAGTCCCATGGCCATAATGATTAAACTGTCTTCTGTTTGTTATTTTCTTGACTGTTTTTTAGCCACCTATTGGGAACCCCTGGAGTCAAAAGTGAGGTTGGACCTTGCCCTTGGCAAAAAGGCCCAAAGCTTTGATCTTCTAAAACTGAAAAGATTTTTCTTGCTATAAGATCTCAATTCATAGGTAGGATTGATAAGTTCTTCTTGTGCCCACAGATACGTAATTTATAGAATTCCCTGACCAATTCGTGAGTGAGAATGAAATTGCAATGAGTCTCTAAGGGAATTTAGTTATTCTATAGGCCAGAATCAGAAGGTGGATTTCCTTTCCTCCTTTTTTTCCCACTAATGGTAAAGTCTAAAAGATAGAGATCCTGTTCAGATCATGAAACTTGGGAAGAACATACAAAAGAGCACACCAAGATGAAGTCAATTAAATATGTTCAGTCATGAAAATGGCTTTATAATCTCAATAATTATGGAATTCCAAGAAATATGGTTCATGACTCATTAATAACCATAATTAAACATAAATTTCCTATCAAAGTAGCTCCACAAATGAAGGCAGAAAATAGTTTCGTTCAGAACAACCACAGGACCAAAGTAAATCATCAAGTTTCCCAACTTTAAAAAAGGCAACTTTTAGTGAAAGGAAACAGAAATGCCAGTCCTGGTCTTCATAATCAAGGCTTATTACTGGCATGTAGCCTCTTTCAGCTCTTGTTTTACAGTATCATAGAACAGTAATGGATTTCCTTCAATGTGTTTCTTTCATTGTGTCTGTATGTGTTTTGGCCACAACAGACCTCTTGTTGAGGGTGTCATTCTGTAGGCCTAATGTTATGAACCATTTTCTCTGTGAGGTCTCTTCTATGCTGTCCCTCTCCTGGTCATCCATCTATAGGAATGACATCATGAACTTTATGGCCAACATATCTTTGCTCTTCTGAATTTCCCATTTACCACGCTGTCCTATGACTTCAGCATCTTCAGCATCATGATAGTCCAGATGACACAGGACGAGAAGAGACTTTTTTTCCCCATCTAGTCCTCCCAACTCATTGCAGTGATTTGATTGTAGACTATGTCTACTTGAGCTTAGGCTCCCTTTATTCTTAAAACAAGGGCAAGATCATGACTGTGTTTTACTCTGCAGTGATTCCTACCTTGAATTCTCTTACCTGTATTTTGATTAAAAAGGATGACAAAAGTACTCCCCAAAAAAGAATTTATCTTTCTCGAGGAAATATGATAATTCATTCATTTAAAGGTTAGGGAGGGCTGCTTCAGAGAATTAGAAAATGCCAATTATTTTTAACTTTAAAAATGAAACAACCTTATTTCCCATCCGAGAATCAATACTCTGTGTTGGTTCCAAAGCTGAAGAGCAGTAAGGCCTAGTCACTGAGAGCTAAGTGACTTGCCCAGGGTCACACAGGAAATGACCAGTTTTTATCTCTGTCCAGATTTGATCTCTGGATCTTCCATCTCTAGGCCTGTCCTAGATCCATTGAGCCACCTAGATGCCCTCACTTTTAATTTTTAAGTAGCTTTTGCCATACCATTATATTAGATATCCAACACTAGAGAAATAGATTAGCTTCTTCCCTTCTAGTTCATACTTTCACAATACTTAAGACTGGAAAAAAAAACCCACATTTTTTTGAGAATTCAGTGAGATAAAAAGTCTACCTGTTATAATTCTCATTTTATTTATGAGAAAATTGAGGTTGAGAAGTTGTAATTTTCTTTTTTATTATTCCTTTTATTAATTTTCCTGCACTTTCATTTCTTCATATCTCTCAAATTACTATCATCCACTGATACAAAGAAAAATAAATAAAAATGCAGGTCTTCTGTCACACAGAATAGTCAAGCAAAACAAATTCCCATACTGGTTATATCAAAACGATCTTTCTTATTCTGAATATTAGTACATAATCTCTCTGTTAATGAGTCATCATTATTCTTCTTTATCAATACTCTATTATCATTGTAATAGGTAAAATTATGAGACTAGCTGCAAATTAATCATTTTATTAATTAAAAGTAGGAGGGGAAAAAGATGGAAAAATAGGAGAGAGATATATAGGTTATTTAGGGCCCCCTTGACACACTCACAGGGAAGTCCATCCAGCAACAAACACTGGAGAGAAGAGAGTGAAATTGGCTCTTGCCTCAGTTTATCAAAAAATTTCTCCACCTACTAACTCTCACACATCAGGTCTTGGAAGGCAACTGTAACTTTCTATTTCGCCTAGATCACCCAAGGGAGCATTCCAGGGGTCAGTGTAGAGAACATCCACCTTGGCCCCTGTCTTTTGATCTCTTGACTATATTGCTGCCTTTTTCTGGCTACCATTCTATCCTCATGATCTAATTCACTCAAGGATTTCCTTCACAGAATCCTTGCCTTCAGATCAAGGTCAGGCTTATGCCAGCTAGGCAGGTAGTTGTATGACTCCAGAAAGGGGGGATATCTTTGCATATCTTGAATATTTAGTAATCTAGGATTCTTCAGTTCTTTAGAATTTTCCATAAAAATAATATTGATATTATAAGTTGTCCTGGTTCTGTTCATTTCATTACACATCAGTCAATAAAAGTACTTCTGTGTCTCTTTGAAGCTCTTTTCCTAATTTCTAAGAGAAAAGTTTTACTCTATCACATCATATATAACTATTTTTTCAGTCATTACTCAACAATGGGGATCATTTTACTTTTTAGTGTTTTTTATTGCCACCACAGAAAGTACTAATACATACATATACATACATACACATACACAAATATATAATATATAAATTTTCTTTTATTCCCAGTTTTCTCAATTGAATGAATACTTGATAGAAAGCCAAAATTGCTTTCATTTTAATTTTCTTATTAGTGATTTGGAGTATTTGTTCATATGGCTGTGAAAAGACTGATTTTCTTTCCTTGAGATTTGCCTTTTTACATACTTTGACAATTTATCAGTTGGAGGTAGCTATTATTTTTTTTACTTATTTTTGGAAAGTTTTATTTAATTAACTAATTTAGAATATTTTTCCATGATTACAAGATTCATGTTCCTTCCCTCCCCTCTTTGCACTCCATCCCATAGTCAACAGGCAATTCCACTGGATTTTACATGTGTCACTGATCAAGACCTATTTCCATATTATTGGTATTTGCACTAGGGTGATTGTTTAGAGTCTCCATCCCCAATCATATCCCCATCGACCAATGTGATATAGCAGCTGTTTTTCTTCTGTGTTTCTACTCCCACAGTTCTTTCTCTGGATGTAGATAGTGTTCTTTCTCATAAGTCCCTCAGAATGGTCCTGGATCATTGCATTGCTGCTACTTTAGGCACAGATTTATCATACACTATCTTGCTGAGGTCATTTACCTCAAGTCTATTCCATTGATCCACCCTTTTGTCTCTTAGCCAGTACCATATTGTATTTTTTGAATTAATTTATTTAGTCAATTTAGAACATTATTCCTTGGTTACAAGAATCATATTATTTCCCTCCCAACCGACTCCCCACCCTTC
This sequence comes from Monodelphis domestica, assembly GCF_027887165.1. NCBI lineage: Eukaryota > Metazoa > Chordata > Mammalia > Didelphimorphia > Didelphidae > Monodelphis > Monodelphis domestica. Next base: position 43,432,232 of record NC_077227.1, read on the forward strand.
CTGGAGCCAACGTGCAATTTCATTGGGTATTACATGTGTACTTGATGAGAACCTATTTCCATGTTGTTGATGTTTGCATTAGGATGTTCATTTAGAGTCTACATCCCCAGGCATATCCCCTTGACCCATGTAATAAAGCAGTTGTTTTTCTCCTATGTTTCTGCTCCCACAGTTTTTCCTCTGAATGTATATAATGTTTTTTCTCCTAGATTCATCCAAGTTGTTCAGGATCACTACACTTCCACTAATGGAGAAGTCCATTACATTTGATTGTACCACAGTGTATCAGTCTCTGTGTACGATGTTCTTCTGGTTATGCTCCTTTTGTTCTGCATCAATTCTTGGAGATCATTCCAGTTCACATGGAATTTCTCCAGTTCGTCATTTCTTTGAGCACAATAGTATTCCACCACCAACAGATACCACAATTTGTTCAGCCATTCTCCAATAGAAGGGCATCCCCTCATTTTCCAATTTTTTGAGGTGGCTTTTATTTTTAAAAATAATAAAATTTTGTTTTTCCCAAATTGCATATAAAAACAATTTTGACATTTTAATATGTTTTGTGTTCCAAATTCTCTCTCTCTCTTCTTCCCTCCCTTCCTCCATTCCCTTTTCCTAATCTGGTAAGCAATTTGCCAAAGATTTTATGAGTTCAGTCATTTAAATCATTTTCCTATTAGCCATATTATGGAAGATAATATGAATAAGCAACAAATTAAAAAAAGGAAGAAAGTGAAATACAGAATGTTTCAGTCTGTATTCAAACTGCATCAGACTCTTAATTCGTTGGAGGTATATGGAATCTTTCATTATGAATCCTGGGGAATAGTTTTCAATCAAACCATTTACAATTGTTCATCATACATGACTTCTGTTACAATGTTCTCCTGGTTCTGCTCACTTAACTTTGCATCAGTTCATGTAATTTTTCCAGGGTTTTTTTCTGAAATTATCATGCTCATCATTTCTTATAGCAAAATAGTATTCCATTATAATCATATTCTACAACTTATTCAGCCATTCCCCAGTTGATAGATGTCTCCTCAATTTTCAAATCTTTGCTACAACAAAAATAACTGCAATTTTTCTTTATGCTTAGGTCCCTGCTCCCTCCGCCCTCATATTTATCTCTTTTAAATATCGACCTTGTAATTTTACTGGACCAAAGTGTATGCACAGTTTTAAAGCCCTTTGTATATAATTCAAGATTGTTCTCTTGAATGGTTGAATCAACAACTTGGTAGCTATTATTCTTATAAATTGGAATGATTTCCTTACATGTCTTGGAAAAATATCCTTATTAGAGGAAATAATACAAAGTTTTCCCCCCAGTAACTATTTCTCTTTTAATCTTATCTATCTTGGATTTGTTTTTGCAAAATCTTTATGAACTATTATAATCAAATTTATCCAATTTGTGTTCAGTAATTTGGAATCATGAACTCTTCCCTATCTATTGATTTCTAAAGTGATTTCTTCTATGTTTCTTTAATTTCACCATGAAGTGACAATTTATATCTAGATTGCCTATCCATTTGAAGTGTACTTTGAATAAGATAAATACTTTCAATAATACTTTGTGTTAGTCTAAACCTAATTTGTTTCATACTTTTGTTTAGTTTTCTCAGTAATTTTTATTAGAGGGTGAATTCTTACACTAATTTCTGGGGTATTTCTGAATTTTGAACACGAGATTACTTGATTTATTGGTTCTATGGGCTATATACCAAAGGTATATAGCTAGGGAGTGTATGGGGTGCTCAGGGAGGAGTAATATCTTTGGTATGGAGGGATTGTCCTCCTAGGGCAGCTCTCCAGCCTCTGACCCTCACCTGACACCCAGCTCTCACTTGTGGCTCCTAGTAGCTACTAGCATGCAGCAGCGGCCACACCTCAGGCAACAGCTTCGACAAGCCGGCTAAACCTTGTGAGGGTAGCCATCCGGTCGTCGTCGACCCCTGCCTGGTGAACCAGGGCTTTGCTCACCCAGCATGTGAAGACTGCTTCAGCGGAACAGACGGAAGAAACCAACAAGAAGGTTCAATGGCTGAGATGGCGATGCAGCAAAGCACTGTGGAGTGCTCAGGGCGTGTTGGAGCACAAAAGACAACACGGCCATCCAATGCAGCTGATTAAGTCTCCAGGTGTAACAACTTTTCGTGCCACTGGACCCAGGCTTCCAACGCCGAGAGAATGGGACTGTCTCTGTGCATTGACTGTTCCACTTAAATCTTCATGCACAAGTGTTTTTGTGCACAAAAACACCCAAAGACAATTGTCATCCTCGATTACCGAGAGACTACTACTACTACTACTACTACTACTATATAGCTAGTGAATGAGTGGCAGAGGTAGTATTTAAATCCAGTTCTTCTGACTCAGTTATTTTGAAGATCATGAGAAATACAGAAGATTACAAAAGGTAGAAAAACATAAATAATAAAACTGATAATCACATCCTATCCATAATATCGGTGACTTATATGAATCATTGTATAGCAAAAATAGGGTACCCATACATTGGTAACTGAAGTTAGTCTTTTGATTTCTCTTTGTGTAGAACTAGTTTCAAATATATTTAAGCCATAAAAGATAAAAAAGATGTTAAACTTTGTTTATAATGAGCAATAATGATTCTTAGATTATTCCCTTTTTACTTTCTACTCTCATCTCCATTTTAAAAATCAGAAGGAAATGGTATTTAAGGAATTTGCTTACTACATGATTATAAATAAATAAGGTTGTTTCCATTCCATTGCTACACATCTTTTTATGATCTTTCCCCAAATCCAGACTTTTACTCTCTGTTCCTTTCCTTTTAATCACCTATTCTTGCCCATGAAGGTAGAGATGGCTTTCTATGGGGGGAGATTACAGCTACCTTGTTTGATCTTTACTTGATAGCCACAGTAACTTTACTCAGCTTTCAGAACTGCTTCTGAAAGTATCATTGTCTATTTGTTACATCAAAAAAGCACATTTTGAGTGAGCGATTGAGAGGGATATTTAATTGGCCCTTGGAGCTTTCCCTTTCAAGTACAGTCCCCAAGTGTCTCTGGAGCCGATATATGCATATACTTTAAATTAACTGAGGTCTTCTTAAAGACCATTTGACACTTGGCTCAGAGGGCTATGACTGTTTTGCTCAAGAAATGAGCTTATTTTGAAACCTCCACTCATCAGATCAATACTTTTAAATTTTTTTCCTTTATGATTGATTGAAAGCAGGAACCCAGGAAGCTTAGAACAGAAGACATTCTGTGAGTATGAGAAGGCATTATCCTGTTCTTTTGAATAGTCAGGATTCTTAGTGACCAAATGAATTTTTTTCTTATATGCTTTGTTGCTGTAATTCTTGATGAATACTTAGAAAATAATGTTGGTCACTGATATATCATTCATCAGCCAACACCTCTTACAATGAAGTTTCAGGAGAATGATACAAGACTGGCAAACATTTGCCTCACTCCTCTATCATGTCCATGCAGAGTTGAAGGGCTAGGGGAGATGTGATGTGATAACAGATTTCACATATGTGGAAGAAAGGTTTGACTATCTCCACGTTCAGACGTGGGTCACACATGAGTGTCCATGAAGCCAGGTGGCCCTGGCTGGAATTCAGACCTTAGCCACATACTATGTGATCTGGGCAAGTTTCTTAACCTCTCAATATTCTGCGTAACTCTCTAAGACCAAACAAGAGCAGGTGCTGACTGGTATGGATAGAGGGAGTTTCCTTATCTGGAAGTTCCCTAAGTGAATGAATTTGTAGGTTCAGTCCCTATTTCTGGAAATATCCCAGAAAATAGGGATAGGAGCCATGGAGGGAAGTTACAAAGAGGCAAATTTAGTCTTGATGTATGGAGAAAATACCCGTAAATCAGAATTATCCAGAACCGAATGGGCTCCATATGGAGGCAGGGAATTTTCCATTTATTGGAAGGTCCTCAAGTGTAAGCTGAATGACAACTTTCTGGGAAATTATATAAGAAAATCTATGGGTTATGAAATGTTAGCTATTGAACCAACTCCTAGTTTTGAAATTCTGTGATTCCATTCACAAGTAGATCACAGGTCACTTGGATTTAAGTAGCCAATATGACATGGCAATTTCTGCTTTTATGTTGCATTCAAATTCTCCCATTGGGGCTTATTGTCTTTACAGCCTCATTCATATAAATTCATTGCTCTAAGTTGATGTTTCCCATTTTGAACCAAAATTATGATCTTTGAATCATGATGTCACAAAGTGGCTTAGTAAAAAGAAATAAATCCAGGTAACTAAAAACATGAAATGAATAGATAATTACCTTCATTGTTTTAAAAAATATTTCACTGAAAAGTATTTTGAGCATACATTAGGTTTTCAGAGTGAAAGTTTCAGGTTCACATTACAAGGTAATTAGTAAGATATAATGGGAAAAGCATTGGCCCTGGAGTCAGAGGAATTGGATTCAAATTCTAGTTTTTCACACTGACCCCTTGCTTGATGTTGGTCAATCACTTCACTACTTGGACCTCAGTTTCCTGACTTGTAAAATGAATGGATTTAATAGCTGAACTCTAAGTTCCCTCCTTGTTTGTGGCACTATCTAATGAAAATGGCCTTTCCTTTCAGTCCCATGAATGTCATTCCATTTCATTCAACAGAACTTTGTTAATTCTGTGTAGACATTGTGTTAGGTGCTGAAAAGGTGATGTGGCCACTGCCTTTCCCTTAAGGAATTTAAAATTTAAGAAGGAGGCATTTGAATAAACAATTTTACTTAGCCAATACTGAGGATATGAGAGGAGAATTGATAGCTGAATAGAAATTTGCAGGAAAAGAATGACTTTAGGACTCAGAGAATGGAGGAGGAGTGGAGGATAGTGGGGAACAGTTATTCCATGTCTTTATGTAAGTTCTCATCCTCATCCGCTTTCTTATCAAATATTAGAAAAATGAGAGAAAATAAATGAATTCAAATAGCACTTTAACCTTTGTAATGCAAATTGCATCAATGACCCACCTGAAAAATGAATAGGGGTGGGAGAAAAGGGGATCTAATTTAATGACAGTGTGGAAAGTATATACAAAGGATAGAACTGGCATGTTTAGGCTAAGGCTGGATTTTGATGGGCCTTTAATGCCAAGGTGACAACTTTTTATGTTCTTTCAATAGATGTTTATAAGTGCATATTCAAGAACGCATAGGGTTTGTGTTTTTATAAGTTTGTAATAACTCTTTTTTTTTTGCTTTGGTTTGAGGGCTTCAAGGGCAGCTAGGTGATTCAATGGATAGAATGCCAGATGAGGAATCAGGAAGACTCATCTTTAAGAATTCAAATCTGGCCTCAGACTGTTATTAGCTTTGCAACCATGGGCAAGTTACTAAACTATGGTTGACTCAGTTTCCTCATCTGTAAAGTGAATGAGGGAAGGGAATAGCAAACCATTTAATACTTTGTGAAGAAAACCCCAGATGGATTTTTAAGGAGTCCGGCACAACTGAGGAACAACTGAACAACAAGAAATACTTCAAAGCGCCTACTTGAAAACTAAGGAGAAATTTTACTGTCCATCATAATAGGTAAATATCATTCAATGATATTTATTTGGAAATTATGTTTATCAAATAGCCAAAGACATAAAAGAGGTCAACAATGTCATGTACAATCTGCTTTCTCTGATTTTTATGCAAATCCCACTCTATTTTTTGCTTCCTAAATTCAGAATGAAAAGAAAAATTAACTAAAATAAAAGAAAATACTCCATGACCCATTAGGATTCTGTCGAGGTACATTTTTATCAATCAATAACTAACCAACAAGCAGCAATGTAGGTGTCCATGGAGTTAGGAAGACCCAAGTTAAAGTCTGGCATCAGATACTTCCTCCATGTATGACCTTGGGCAAATCTGCTTTTCTCAGTCTCCTTCTCTATAAAATTAGGATAACAACCACACTTCTAACTAGGGTTGTGATAATAGGATGAAAGGAAAACTTTGTAAAATGCTTCCCCAAATAAAAACATTTTACAGATGTTTAAAGTACTACATACAAATCTTAGGTATCGTCATATTGTCATTCATTTTTCAATTGTGCACAACTCTTCATATCCCCAGATTTTCTTGGCAAATATACTGGAGAAGTTTGCCATTTCTTTTCCTATCTCAATTTATAAATGATCCAACTGAGGCAAGCAGGCTTAAGTGATTTGCCCAGAGTCACATAGAGAGCAATTGTGAATCCCTGTCCATAGTTCTTCTCCCTTAAATCTATTCCTCACTTTCATTTCACATTCACAATGAATGATTTTAGGTCATAGCTATATGGTTTGGTGGTTTTTCCGATTTTCTTCAATTCAAAACTGAATTTTGCAATATGAAGCTCATGATCTGAGTAACAGTCAGATCCAGGACATGTTTTAGCTGTTTGCATAGAGCTTCCTTACCTCTGACTGTAAGATGTATAATTGATCTGATTTCATTATTAATTATCTGATGATGTCCGGATGTAGAGCCATTTTCTGGGTTGTTGAACAAGAGTTTGCTATGACTAGCGAAGTCATCTTGACAAAACTCTGTTAGTCTCTGCCCTGCTTCCACTTCTTATTATAAATCCAGACTTGTCTGTGATTCTAATTTTTTTGAGAAGTGAACATTTATCTTTATTTTAAACATGTAACATAATATATAACATACCAATAATATAATTCACATTATTTGTTATGTACATGTAATAAATTATTACAATCATTCCAGTTTCTTATGTTCTACTTTAGCATTGCAGTATCTCATGATGAATATATCTTTTTATGTTATTTCTACAAGATATAGGAAGTCTTCATGGAATTGAGTAGCTTTGATCTCTTTGATATCCTATTACCATGATGCTGAGTGGTTTGCCTTGGATTTGAGTAGATATCATTCTACCATTTTTGAGATTAGACTCCTGTCCTGCTATCATACATATGCTTTTATTGACTGTGAGTGCCATTCCCTTTCCTCTAAGGGATTTGCACCCAAAGTAGTATATTTAGTGATCACCTGAGTCAAATTCAACCATTTATGTCCATTTAAATTCACTGAAAACCAACATGCCAGTGTTTAATCTTTCCATCTCCTGTCTGACCTCATCCAGTTTACCTTCTTATGCAATACCGTTCTTTATAACATTTGACTTTCCTTTTATCAGCAGCTCTAATCTCAGCTGACTTCCTTTCATCTTTGTCGCAACCACTTCATTAGTGCTGAAACTACTTGTGGTTGTCCTCTGCTCTTCCCCTGAAATGTGGCATTTACCTTCTGTCTGGAGGGGATCATTCTTCTCAAAGCTTTTATCATGTGAATACTCTCCCTGGGTTTTCTTTGCAAAGATACTGGAGAGGTTTGCCATGCCCTTTCCCAAAGGATTTCCTTTTGTCAGAATTCCCCACCTTAACCAGTGCATCTTGGGTGACCTTATGTTGTATAGCTTACAGTTCCATTGAGCTATGTGAGCCCCTCTGCCATGACTAGCAGGGATCCAGAAAAGGAAGAAAAGAGTAGCTGGATTTGGTCAGAGACCCCAGGACTCCAAGGTGAAAGAGATGCTAGTTTATTTTGTCCTAACACTGTGTCTTGTATTCTTCTTGACAACAAATGGCTATTCAGCTTCCTTTGGAAATCCTAGAAAGTGGAAAAACTCACTCTCAGGTGTTCTTAGTTGGGGGTTTTAGAGCTTATATTTGTTTATTAAATATTTTGATCACTCCATTTAAACAAATTCCTGTGTTATTCTATGTATTTTAATATTTGCATTTAAAATTATTTCAAAGATATCCACAAACTGCAAGAGATTACAAAAGAAATCCATGATACAAAAAAGTGAACCCCCACACAACCTGCTAATGCAGCCTATGTCATTTTCTGTTATGGCGAATGAATTGTAGGCAGAATTGAATAGGAGGAAAAGAGAGAATTATAGTGGTGGACTTAGATACTCATTTTAACCAACCACAGCATCAAGACCATCTTTTCTATTCAACATTCTCTTTATTTGCTTCATGGTGGCTAATATTGGAACAGTAAAATTAAAGTAACAGTTTATTGAAACAAAATGGAGAACAGTCATTTCACAGGAGCTTTATTGAATTCCAGTGATGAATGTGAAATTTTTTTATATTGCTCTGAGTACAGATGCTGGACTAGTTTTTTAAAGGTCCTTTTCTTTTGAAATTCAAGAAGAAGAATATGCTTTTTGTTTTAAAATCCAATTGTTATGAGTATTGTTCTGAAACCTGTATCCTTTTAAATTCCAACTTGGTTTTCCTCTTTAGGGTAAAGGCTTGTCACTCTTTTACAGCTTTGACATTTTGAATATTTGTTCAACTGTTTGAAGACTGATATTGATGGCCTTTTACAAGGTAAAAACCCTGGATCATTTAGTCAAGCCTCATTTAAAATTTTTTAACTACTCATTATTCTGGACTCCTTTCTCTGGATGAATTTCATGTGGCTGATGTTGTTAAAGTGTGTTTCTCTGGAATAAATGCAATATTTTAGATATTCAAAGTTCAATAGAATTTTCATTTCTTTTACTATGTTTTACTTTCATTAATGAATGCTAAGGAAATCTTCATGATTTTGGTTCTTATAACCTGCTCTTGCCAATAATGGTAAATCAATCCATTTAATTCTCTATTCTTCCCCCACCTACCCACAAGTTAAATGTTGTATAGACAGGAATGTCCAATCCTTATTTGTTTAATTGATTTTAAAATTCACCTATTCACCTTGTAGTCCCTAAATGTAGTCTTATTAAATTTTACCTATTTAACTCATACAAGGAGAGAGCTCTGTCCAAAATATGGATATATTATAATGGAAAATGCTATATCCAAATGCATCATCAACCTCAGAACAAAATTATATGTAGATTGATTATAGCATAAATAGAAATTAAAGTAATATCTGAACATTTTTATTTAAATATCATCCTTTAGGATTTCTTGGCTGAATGGCCAACATCTGATTTCAATGATCTTCAGGTCAAATATACTAGTGAGATATTCCTAAGGATCCATGAAATGGAAGTGTATAGTAAAATGGATTAGAAACTAGAATCCAAGAATATGTTTTTTTAAAAGAAACACATTTGAAAGAAAAAAGATGCACATGTAATTTCTTGAGCTTTAGTTGAATTTAACTAAAGTACAGTGGAGAAAATGGTAGACCTGGAATTTGGAGAATCTAGGTTCAAATCTGATCTCAGACACTTCCTGGCTGTGTGACCCTGAGCAAGCCTTTTAACCCTGATTCTCTAGCCCTTGACATTCTTCTGTCTTAAAACTCATGGTTAGAGAGGTCACTAATATTACAGGCAGGACTCAAAGTTTTCCTTACTCCAAGACTGGTGATGAAGGACATATCACAATGTGTTTCAGAATAAACCTTATTTAACATGTTAATAAATTATAGCCAAAGACAGTAAACAGTCAAGTCCTAAAATATATATTTCTATAAGGAAAAAAATAAGAAGTAAGTTTTATGTTGAACTGCCAAGCTGACAGAAGAATACTTGAATTTTTTTTTTTGTGGACAAAAAGTGTGGGCACGTATCCTGCTAACCCAAATGCTCTGAATGTTCTCCTACACAATGTGACTTGTACAAATCTGTGTGGCATTCATAATCATGCTCTGAGTAAGAGAAATAATAGAAAAGCAATAAAAAGATTACAAGGAAGTGATGAATGTGAATCAACACTTTAATTGAATTGAAACAGAAAATCAGAGGAAATGATATTTAATATTTTGAATAGATAATGCATTTTAATCAGTATTCTAAAGATAATTGAACAGTTACATTCATAGCTGAATAGACCCATTAACCTTAAAGGATATTTGGAAGAAAATTTACAAAAATGTAGCTTAAAAATCAATACATTTCATTGATGTTCCTTGTCTTTACATGATAATTATTCCCCTGTTGTTTGACAACTCATAGTCTCACATCCCCCTAGAAATGATGGAAAACATACAGAAACCGTGTTTGAAATGTATATATTTTATCCCAGTAGTCCCTAAAGTAGAATTTTAAGGAATTCTCTGGGATCTTGGAAAGCCTCTATTTAAGGTTCCAGGATTTCTCTGCTATGCCTATTAGAGTTTTGCAATGAGCAAACTGTAGACATTTTGGAGTTTTCCGTTTCCTAAACCTCTCAATTAGGAGCTGAAAGTGTAAGCTTTTATGGAATGTCATAAGATCATAGAATTGTAGATTTCAAATTTCAAGGGACCTTAGAGACCACTGAGTCTAACTCCATCATTTTGCAGATGAGAGATTGAGGCAAAGGGAGATTAAATGATTTGCCCAGGGCCTATGAGGACCTGGTCATTTTTTTTTTCAGGTTTTCTTCAGGAATAGTTTGGTAAAAGAAAATGAATATAAGTGAATTGGCAGAGACTCCTAAAGTAGAACTAGGGACCATGATTGAACAGTTATAAAACTTTATGTAGTGAAGTTAATGCATTTTAAATGTTCCTACATACATAAAAATCAAGTTGAATTAATTAAATGAACTTTTGACATTTATTTAAGTCTAGAGACATTATTTAATTATTATATAGAATTTGAAGGGAAATAAACTCTCTCTACCAATTGAGATAGAAACTTCTGCAATATATAGTTTAGGAAATTGCCTCGAGAAGGCCATAGAAATCACAGAATCAGAGAAACAAACTAATTCAAAATTGGAAATGAAAAATGACCTCAGAGGTCCTTAGTTCACCTTCTTCCCTTTATCGATGAAGAAACAAAGACCCAGAGAAATGAGTTGATTTACCAGTGTTACACCAATGCTTTTCCCAAATGATACTCCAACCAAGGTTCAGATGAAAGATAAATTGTTGTCTTGCCCTTGCAGAAAACAATCTTGTCAATGTACCTGGAATGAACTGTACATTTTAGTTGTTGCATATTAGATAGACCTAAACAATAGTTGCCTAGTTAAAAAAAAAAGGAATGTACTCAGAGTCAATGGACCTCAGTTCAAATCCTGACCCAGTGCCTGGCACAGAAAGCAAGCACCATAAATGCTTGTTGTTCAGTATTCATATAATAATAGTCTATCATTCCTTCTGTAATAAAAGAAAATATAGTTTTATGAATTGTAAAGTTTTTATTTATTAAATTAAGTTTTTACATCACTGATTCAGTCAAAATGTAAAGTTTAAAGAAATAACAAGATCACTTGGATTATTCATAAATGTTATCCCAAGATTGAATTATTTTAAAAATATTTTCTTTTCTCATAAAATGCAGCAAGTTAAAAGAGAGAAATAGAGATCTCTGTGACTATTTAAATTGACACTGGAAGTAAACAAGAGAAAAAGAGGGAAAACTCCACTCTCCATAGGATGTTGTTGAGGAACCAGACACTGGTGACTGAGTTCATCCTTCAAGGCTTCTCAGATAGCATTCCTATAAGGATCTTGCTCTTTGGCACTTTTTTCTTCCTCTATACAATAGCCCTTACTGGGAATATCCTTATCATTGTCCTGGTTATACGGAGCTCTAGTCTTCATACTCCTATGTACTTTTTTCTTGTTAATTTGGCCATGCTGGACATGATATGCACAACCTCTGTTCTTCCAAAGGTATTAGAGAACTTGGTTACTGAAAAGAAGACTATCTCCTATGGTGGATGCATGGCCCAAGTATATTTCCTCATCTGGTCTGTATCTGGTGAGCTCCTGCTCTTCACAGCCATGGCTTATGACCGGTATGTGGCCATCTGCCACCCCTTGCATTACAGCACCATGATGAGTAAGAAGATTTGTGTCCTTCTGGCAGTTGGGGTTTGGAGCATCTGTGGACTTAATACCACTATCAACACTGGACTGATGATTCGATTATCGTTTTGTGGCCCTAACATCATTAATCAATTCTTCTGTGAAATCCCCCCTGTGTTGCTGCTCTCTTGCACCTCAACCTATGTGAACAATATCATGACAGTCCTTGCCGATGTCTTCTTTTCAGTTCTGAACTTTCTGCTCACCATCGTGTCTTACTGTTTCATCATCTCTAGCATCATGAGAATCCAGACCACAGAGGGGAAGAAGAGAGCATTCTCTACCTGTTCCTCTCACCTGATTGTGGTCACCATGTATTACTGTACTGTGTTTTATGCCTACGTTAGTCCCATCTCTAGCTATTCTCCTGAAAATGGGAAAGTGGTAGCTGTGTTGTACACAGCAGTTAGCCCCACCTTAAACCCTCTCATCTATACCTTAAGAAATAAGGATGTCAGGGAAGCCCTCAGAAAAGGGTTTCGATTTGTAAGTGAAGGTTTATAGATGTACAGGTTTCTGGATAAGTTTGATTTTTGCAAGGATATTCTTGTAGTAAATGTCAAAAGTCCCAAGTCTTTGATCTTCTAAAACTCAAAAAGATTTTTCTTGCTATAAGATCTCAGATCCTAGGTATGATTGATAAGTTTTTCTTGTACCCACAGATACATAATATATAAAATTCTCTCACCAATTTGAGAATGAAACTACAATGAGTCTTTAAAGGAATTTAGTTATTCTATAGGCCAGAATCAGAAGGTGGATTTCCTTTCTTTCTTTTTTTCATTGAGGGTAAGATATAAAAGATAGAGATCCTGGTCGGATCATGAAACTTGGGAAGAACATATGAAAGAGCAAAATAAGACGAAGTCAATTAAATATGCTCAGTCATGAAAATGGCTTTATAATCTCATTAATTATGGAATTCCAAGAAATATGGTACATTATTCATTAATAACCCTAACTAAACATAAATTTCCTATCAAAGTAGCTCCACAAATGAAGGCAGAAAATAGTTTCATTCAGAACAACCACAGGACCAAAGTAAATCATCAAGTTTCCCAATTTTAAAAAAGGCAACCTTTATGAAAGGAAACAAAAATGCCAGTCCTGGTCTTCATAATCAAGGCTTATTACTGGCATGTAGCCTCTTTCAGCTCTTGTTTTACAGTATCATGGAACAGTAATGGATTTCCTTCAATGTGTTTCTTTCATTGTGTCTGTGTGTTTTGGAATCAGTGTATTCAAAACTACAACAGATACTGACCTCTTGTTGAGGGTGTCATTCTGTAGGCCTAATGTTATGAACCATTTTCTCTGTGAGGTCTCCTCTATGCTGTCCTTCTCCTGATCTTCCATCTATAGGAATGACATCATGAACTTTATGGCCAACATATTCTTTGCTCTTCTGAATTTCCCATTTACCACGCTGTCCTATGACTTCAGCATCTTCAGCATCATGATAGTCCAGATGACACAGGACCAGAAGAGACATTTTTACATCTAGTCCTCTCAACTCATTGCAGTGACTTGATTGTAGACTATGTCTATCTGAGCTTAGGCTCCCTTTATTCTTAAAACAAGGGCAAGATCATGACTGTGTTTTACTCTGCAATGATTCCTACCTTGAAATCTCTTACCTGTATTTTGAGTAAAAAGGATGACAAAAGTACTCCTAAAAAGGACTTTATCTTTTTCAAGGAAAAATGATAATTCATTCATTTAAAGGTTAGGGAGGGCTGCTTCAGAGAATTAGAAAATGCCAATTACCTTTAACTTTAAAAAAAAAAACACCTTATTTCCCATCCTAGAATCAATACTCTGTGTTGGTTCCAAAGTTGAAGAGCAGTAAGGCCTAGTCACTGAGAGCTACGTCACTTGCCCAGGGTCACACAGCTAGGAAGTGACTGAGTCCAGATTTGACCTCTGGATCTTCCATCCCGAGGCCTGTCTCTTAATCCATTGAGACACCTAGCTGACTCAGTTTTAAGTTTTAAGTAGCTTTTGCTATAACATTATATTAGACATGCAACACTAGAGAAATAGATTAACTTCTTCCCTTCTACCTCATACTTTCACAACATCTTAAGTTTGGAAAAAACACATTTTTTGGCAATTCAGAGAGATAAAAAATCTCCCTGTTATAATTCTCATTTTATAGATGAGAAAACAGGTTGAGAAGTTGTGATTTTCTTTCTTATTATTCCTTTTATTAATTTTCCTGCACTTTCATTTCTTCAATCTCTCAAATTACTATCATCCACTGATACAAGGAAAATAAATGAAAATACAGGTCTTCTGTCATACAGTATAGTTAAGCAAAAGAAATTCGCATACTGGTTATATCAAAACGATCTTTCTTATTCTGAATATTAGTACATAATCTCTCTGTTAATGAGTCATCATTATTCTTCTTTATCAATACTCTATTATCATTGTAATAGGTAAAATTATGAGACTAGCTGCAAATTAATCATTTTATTAATTAAAAGTAGGAGGGGAAAAAGATGGAAAAATAGGAGAGATATATAGGTTATTTAGGACCCCCTTGACACACTCACAGGGAAGTCCATCCAGCAACAAACACTGGAGAGAAGAGAGTGAAATTGGCTCTTGCCTCAGTTTATCAAAAAATTTCTCCACCTAATAACTCTCACACATCAGGTCTTGGAAGGCAACTGTAACTTTCTATTTCGCCTAGATCACCCAAGGGAGCATTCCAGGGGTCAGTGTAGAGAACATCCACCTTGGCCCCTGTCTTTTGATCTCTTGACTCTATTGCTGCCTTTTTCTGGCTGTCATTCTATCCTCATGACCCAATTCACTCAAAGATTTCCTTCACAGAATCCTTGCCTCCAGGTCAAGTTCAGGCTCATGCCAGGTAGGCCAGTAGTTGTGTGACTCCAGAAAGGGGGAAGGGTAAATTTCCTTTGTGTATCATGAATATTTAATTATCTAAGATTCTTAAGTTCTTCAGAATTTTCCATTAAAATAATATTGATATTATAAGTTGTCCTGGTGTTCATTTCATTACACATCAGTCAATAAAAGTTCTTCCATGTCTCTTTGAAGCTCTTTTCCTAATTTCTTAGTGAACAATTTTATTCCATTTCATCATATATCACTATTTGTTCAGCCATTACTCAACAATGGGGATAATTTTATTTTCTAGTGTTTTTTTTGCCACCACAGAAAGTACTAATATATGCATATACATACATACACATACACACACACACAAGAGAGTGAAATTGGCCCTTGCCTCAGTTTATCAAAAAATTTCATATCAAAAAATAAGATATAAATTTTCTTTTTTTCTCAGTTTTCTCAATTTAATGAGTACTTGAGAGAAAGCCAGAATTGCTTTCATTTGCATTTTCTTATTAGTGATTTGGGGTATTTGTTCATATGGCTGGGAAAAGACTGATTTTCTTTCCTTGAGATTTGCCTATTTACATACTTAGACAATTTATCAGTTGGAGGTGGCTATTATTGTTTTTACTTATTTTCAGAAAGTTTTATTTAATTAATTCATTTAGAATATTTTTCCATGGTTACAAGATTCATGTTCTTTCCTTTCCCTTTCCCCACCCACTCCCATAGCCAAGGCTCAATTCCACTGGATTTTACATGTGTCACTGATCAAGACCTATTTCCATAGTATTGGTATTTGCACTAGGGTGTTTGTTTAGAGGCTACACCCCCAATCATATCCCCATCAAACCATGTGATCAAGCAGCTGTTTTTCTTCTGTGTTTCTACTTCCACAGTTCTTCCTCTGGATGAGAATAATATTCTTTCTTATTAGTCCCTCAGGATTGTCCTGGATCATTGCATTCCTGCTAATAGAGAAGTCCATCATATTTGATTGTGCCACAGTGTATTCGTCTCTGTGTACAATGTTCTTCTGGTTCTTCTCCTTTCACTTTGTATCAATTCCTGGAGGTCTTTCCAGTTCACATGGAATTCCTCCAGTTCATCATTCCTTTGAGCACAATAGTATCCCATCACCAACATATACCACAATTTGTTCAGCCATTCCCCAATCAAAGGGCATCCCCTCATTTTCTAATTTTTGAAGTTGCTATTATTTTTAAAAATAATAAAATTTTGTTTTCCCCAAATTGCATGTAAAATTTTTTTGACATTTTAATATGTTTTGAGTTCCAAATTCTCTCTCTCTTCTTTCCTCTCTCTCTTCCTCCCCTTTTCCTAATCTGGTAAGCAATTTTGCCAAAGATTTTATGAATTCAGTCATTTAAATCATTTTCCCATTAGTCATTTAATGGAAGAGAATGTGAACAAGCAACAACAGCAACAAATAAAAAAAGGAAGAAAGTGAAATACAGCATGTTTCAGTCTGTATTCAAACTCCATCAGACTCTTAATTCATTAGAGGTATATCGAATCTTTCATTATGAATACTGGGGAATAGTTTTCAATCAAACCATTTACAATTGTGCATCATACAACACTTCTGTTACCACGTTCTTCTGGTTCTGCTCACTTAACTTTGCATCAGTTCATGTAATTTTTCCAGGGTTTTTTCTGAAATTATCATGCTCATCATTTCTTATAGCAAAATAATATTCTATTGTAATCATATTCTACAACTTATTCAGCCATTCCCCAGTTGATAGATATCTCCTCAATTTTCAAATCTTTGCTACAACAAAAATAACTGCAATTTTTCTTTATGCTTAGGTCCCTGCTCCCTCCGCCCTCATATTTATCTCTTTTAGATATCGACCTTGTAATTTTACTGGACCAAAGTGTATGCACAGTTTTAAAGCCCTTTGTATATAATTCAAGATTGTTCTCTTGAATGGTTGAATCAACAACTTGGTAGCTATTATTCTTATAAATTGGAATGATTTCCTTACATGTCTTGGAAAAATATCATTATTAGAGGAAATAATACAAAGATTTCCACCCAGTAACTATTTCTCTTTTAATCTTATCTATCTTGGATTTGTTTTGCAAAACCTTTATGAACTATTATAATCAAATTTATCCAATTTGTGTTCAGTGATTTAGAATCATGAACTCTTCCCTATCCATTGATTTCTAAAGTGACTTCTTGCATGTTTCTTTAATTTCACCATGAAGTGACATTTTATATCTAGATTGCCTATCCATTTGAAGTTTAATAAGATGTGTTAGTCTAAACCTAATTTGTTTCATACTTCTGTTTAGTTTTCCCAGTAATTTTTATTAGAGGGTGACTTCTTACTCTAATTCCTGGGGTCTTTCTGAATTTTGAACACTAGATTACTTGGTTTATTGGTTCTATGGGCTATAATGTCTATAGCTAGTGAATGAGTGGCAGAAGTAGTATTTAAATCCAGTTCTTCTGACTCAGTTATTTTGAAGATTATGAGAAATATAGAATATAAAAGATAGAAAAACATAAACAATAAAACTGATAATCACATCCTGTCCATAATATTTGTGACATACAAATTATTGTATAGCAAAAATAGGGTACCCATACATTGGTAACTGAATTTAGTCTTTTCATTTCTCTTTGTGTGAAACTAGTTTCAAATATATTTTAGCCACAAAAGATAAAAAGATGTTAAACTTTGTTTATTATGAGCATTAATGATTCTTAGGTTACTCCCTTTTTACTTTTTACTCTCAACTCCTTTTAAAAAATAAGAAGGAAATAGTATTTAAGGAATTTGCTTAAAACATGATTATAAATAAATAAGGTTGTTTCCATTCCATTGCTACATATCTTTTTATGATCCTTCCCCAAACCCAGACTTTTACTCTCTCTTCCTTTTCTTTTAATAACCTATTCATGCCCATGAAGGTACAGAAAGCTTTCAATGGGGAGAGATATCTTTCAACATGTCTTCTCCAGAACTTTTGTTCTCATCCATGAGGGAGAAGTATAGCTTTCATTGTATCTTCTCCAGAGGTTTTGTAGGTTTGAGGAGAACCTCTATTTTTTCCTCTCTCATTTCTAATATGTTTTTTTAATTAGCAAAACTGTAGAAATTTTGGAATTTTCCATTTCCTAAATCTCTCAATCAATTGGGAAATTGGAAGTGTGGTCCTTTACAGAGTGTCATAAGATCATAGTAGAATTATAAATTTAAAGTTTCAAGGGGCTTTAGAGCCCATTAAATCCAACTCCCTCATTTTGCAGTCAAGAGGTTTACAGATGAGGTTGAATGATTTGCCCAGGGTCTGTGAGGATTTGGTTATTTTTTTTTTCAAATTTTCTTCAGGCATAACCTGGTAAAAGAGAATGAAAATAAGTGAATAGGCAAAGACTCTTCATGGAGACCTAGGGACAATGATTGAAATGGTATAACACATTAAGTACTGAAGTTAATTTATTCAAGTGTAAATAGGATAAAACCACATTGGAGTGAAAATATTGATTTTTTAAATATTCACATTAGGGTTAGAGAGAGGACTTCTGATTTCACTGCCAAAGAGAATTAGCAGGGGAATAAACTCCCTTTACCAGTTCAGATCAGAACCTTTTCTGCAATGCATAGTTTGAATAAATTGTCTTAGGTAGATAGTGGAAATCAGAGGAACACAACAATTCAAAAGTGTAATGACCGCAGATGTAAAACTAGTCCAGACTCTTCATTTTATGGATAGAAGAACACAGATAGAGAAATTATGTGATTATCCAAAGCCACATCAATGTTTTGTGTAAATGGCATTCTAAGGAAGGTTCAGATAAAAGATTAACTGCTGTTTTGCCCTAATAGAAAATAATGGTGTCAACACACCTGGAATGAAGTGTACACTTTAGTTGCTGCATATCAATAGGAGAGTCCTAATCAATAGCTGGCTAGATAAAAAAAAAAAACACAGTACTCAGAATCATTGAACATCAGTTCAAATCCTGACCTAATGTCTGGCACATAATAATGCACTGATTACACTGATTACAAAAATAGCCTATAATCCCCTCTGAACTAGAAAAGAATCCAACCTTGTGAATTGTTTTATAACTTTTTAATTAAATTAATTGCTTTCTTTTAGTTCACTGATTCACAGCCTAAATTTAAAATTTCAATAAATGATGAAATCATTTGGATTATTCCTGTATATTATCCCTAAATTCAATTTCATTCAAAATATTGTCTTATCTCATAAAATCTGTCAAGTTGGGAGAGAGAACCAGAGAGCTCTGTAAATATTTCAACTGATACTGGAAGAAAAAAATGGGGAAAGACTCTTCTCTCAATATGATGTTTTTGAGTAACCAACCCTGGTGCCTGGTGCCATCCTTCAAAGCTTCTCAGATAGCATTCCTATAAGGACCTTGCACTTGTTTTCTTTAAATGCAACAGCTTTCACTGGGAATACCATTATCATTGTCTTGGTTGTTTGGAGTGCTAATTTCCGACTCCTATGTACTTTTTTTCTAGTCTACTAGGCTAAATTAGACATTATATGTACAATGTCTGTTCTTCCTAAGTTCTTGAAGAATCTGGTTTCAGAAAAGACCATCTCCTGTGGTGAATGCAAGACTCAATTTTATTTCTTTTTGTTTTGGGTGACTGTTGAGATTCTGCCCTTCACTGCTATGGCTTATGACAGAGGAGGTCATAGTCCAAAAGAGCAGACAACATGCAAATAACTTTGTAGGAATAATATCTATGTAGGATAAAGTGGAAAAAATTAGCATTAAAGAGGTCTGGAGAAAATATTTTTTTTCAGTAAATGGGATTTTAGATGAATGAGACATAAAGGATGCCAGGGAAGCTAAGAGGCAGAAATAAAAAGGATAGAATTCTAGGCATAGGGAATAACCAGTGAAAACATTAGGAAAAGAATGTCTTGTGCAGAGAATAACCAGAAAACCTGTAATACTGGATTGCTTATTAGTGGAAAAGTCAGCAGGGGCCAGATTATGAAAAGCTTTTCCAAATCAAAAAGAGAAATTTACATTTGATTCTGTAGGTAAGTGGAAGTCACTGGATGTTAGAGCTCTGACATAGTCAGACCTTTCAGAAGTGCTTTAAGAAGATCACTTTGACAATTAAATGGGAATGGTCTAGAAAAAGAGAGGACTAGAATCAGGGAGATCAACCAACAGCTTCTTTCAAAGTCCAGGCAAGATGTGATGAGGGACTTTATCATCTAGTTGAGATGCCAGAGAGAAAGGGTGAAGATGAGTGGTATTTGGAATTGACAACTGGATATGGCAATATTTTAGATACAGGATGATGGTGAGGCAGAATGAAGAACTGAGGATTATAGCTGGCATTTGAGCATCAGCAATTCAGAAGATGTTGGTGCCCTTTAGAGGATTAGGAAAGTTAGGGAGAAAGGAAGGAATTCAAAGGAAGATAATGATTTCAATTTTGTGACATGATGACTTTAAGATGTCTTTGGGACATTCCATTTGATCTGCCAACAGGTATTTGGAGATGGGGAAACTAGAGGTCAGAAAAGATTAAGATTGAAGAAATATATCTGAAAATCATTTTCATAGAGATGATACTTGATCCAATGAGAGCTGATGAGATCACCAAGTGAGATAATATAAATGGATAAAAAAAGAGATTTTGAAATTTTGTTTTTGCTCTCTTCTCTCTCCAACAATTAATATTTCTTCTTAAGTTTCTCTGAGACTAACCCCTTCATCTTTTCTTGCAGCAAGAATATATTCCATTACCCTCCCATACAACAATTTATTAAAGGGTTTTCCCTTTTTAACCAGACCAGTCCATCTTTTTTTGAGAAATTCCTCATATTTCTGGATGCTTTAAACAAAAGCTAATTTATTATGGTTGCTTTATTGTACACTTGAATTACAACTCCAGATGAAATGAAATGAGAAAAACAAATCCCCAAGACAAGTAAAATGGGGGTCAGCCAGGTGACTCAGTGGATTGAGAGCTAGTCTTTGTGAAGAGAAGTCCTGGATGCAAATCTGTGCTCAGACGTTTTCCTAGCTGTATGACACTGGGGAAGTCACTTGACTCCCACTGCCTACCCTTTACTGTTCTTCTGCTTTGGAACAAACACACAATATTGATTCTAAAACAGAAGGTAAAGGTAAAAAAAGACAAACAAAATATTGATTTCAAGGCTTCTTAAGTGGATATGCTAAGGCAAGGTTTAGAAACAATGTAAAAAATGTATCCTTTGCTCCCTCTCATGTAAGCACTTTTGTAAGAATATCTAGGATCCTTACCAACTTCCTGTTACCTCTGGTATGGGGACTTATCTCTTAGGACTTCAGCATTTGTGTTGCTCAAAGATTCCAATATAGTGTTCAACTAAGTCCTGCCTTCACTTCTCCAATCCAAATTGGATTGGAGAAATTACCTCTTATTCTTTATGCTCTCCCTCAAACAAATCTCTGGGTTCCTTGGAGGTGAACTAGGAAAACAAACAGAACATGCAATAGTCTCTGTATCAATTAAAATTCAGATGTCCACTGTCCTTGCTCATAACATTTGAATATTCAGTATAATAATGTTGTACCGATTTTAGATTCTTTTTAAAAAGTGCAGCTGTCTTAAAGCATCTGTTTATTTTTCTTTCTAATTTCTTTTTAAGAAATATTATTAACTTAATCATCACCAACCAACATTTCTAAATACAAAGAAGACCACGGAAAAAGATGCCATATCCCTTTGTAATAGATGGTGTGATCTTGGGACCAATACTGCTTCTGATGAAGCAAAACTTCCCCTATGATCAGTTGGAATATCTGTTTAGACACCAATTGGGGAGTTCATGGGAGAAAAGGAAGTGAAGACATGATTGATTTCATGAAAATCCTGTGGCAACATGGAGAGAGAAGAAAAAAGGATCACAAATTGTACCCTGCCTCATCCTTCCACCTGGTGATTCTAGAAATGCTTAATTTAGCAATAGAAAATAAATAATAATGAAACATAACAACTGCTAATTGTTTAAGCTCAAATGCTGGGAGGTACAGTGTTGATTCTGCACATCATCTGAAAGGATTACAGCTACCTTGTTTGCTCTTTACTTGATAGCCACAGTAACTTTACTCAGCTTTCAGAACTGCTTCTGAAAGTATCATCATCCATTTGTTACATCAAAAAAGCACATTTTGAGTGAGCTATTGAGAGGGATATTTAATTGGCCCTTGGAGCTTTCCCTTTCAAGTACAGTCCCCAAGGGTCTCTGGAGCTGATATATGCATATACTTTAAATTAACTGAGGTCTTCTTAAAGACCATTTGACGCTTGGCTCAGAGGGCTATGACTGTTTTGCTCAAGAAACGAGTTTATTTTGAAACCTCCACTCACAAGATCAATACTTTTAAATTTTTTTCCTTTATGATTGATTGAAAGCAGGAACCCAGGAAGCTTAGAACAGAAGACATTCTGTGAGTATGAGAAGGCATTATCCTGTTCTTTTGAATAGTCAGGATTCTTAGTGACCTGTTGAATTCTTTTTCTTATGTGCTTTGTTGTTGTAATTCTTGATGAATACTTAGAAAATAATGTTAGTCACTGATATATCATTCATCAGCAAACACCTCTTAAAAGGAAGTTTCAGGAGAATGACACAAGACTGGCAAACGTTTGCCTCACTCCTCTATCATGTCCATGCAGAGTTGAAGGGCTAGGGGACAAGTGATGTGATAACAGATTTCACATATGTGGAAGAAAGGTTTGACTATCTCCACGTTCAGACGTGGGTCACACATGAGTGTCCATGAATCCAGGTGGCCCTGGGTGGAATTCAGACCTTAGCCACATACTATGTGATCTGGGCAAGTTTCTTAACTTCTTAATATTCTAGGTAACTCTCTAAGACCAAACAAGAGCAGGTGCTTACTGGTATGGATAGAGGGAGTTTCCTTATCTGGAAGTTCCCTAAGTGAATGAATTTGTAGGTTCATTCCCTATTTATGGAAAGCCCCAGAAAAGAGAGATAGGAGCCATGGAGGGAAGTTACAAAGAAGCAAATTTAGTCTTGATGTATGGAGAAAATACCCTTAGATCAGAATTATCCAGAACGGAATAGGCTCTATATAGAGGCAGGGAATTTTCCATTTATTGGATGGTCCTCAAGTGTAAGCTGAATGACAACTTTCTGGGAAATTATATAAGAAAATCTATGGGTTATGGAATGTTAGCTATTGAACCAACTCCTAGTTTTGAAATTCTGTGATTCCATTCACAAGTAGATAACAGGTCACTTGGATTTAAGTAGCCAATATGACATGTCAATTTCTGCTTTTACGTTGCATTCGAATTCTGCCATTGGGGCTTATTGTCTTTGCAGCCTCATTCATATAAATTCATTGCTCTAAGTTGATGTTTCCCCTTTTGAACTAAAATTATGATCTTTGAATCATGATGTCACAAAGTGGCTTAGTAAAAAGAAATAAATCCAGGTAACTAAAAACATGAAATGAATAGATAATTACCTTCATCATTTTAAAAAATATTTCACTGAAAAGTATTTTGAGCATACATTAGGTTTTCACAGTGAAAGTTTCAGGTTCACATTACAAGGTAATTAGAAAGATATAATAGGAAAAGCATTGGCCCTGGAGTCAGAGGAATTGGATTCAAATTCTAGTTTTTTACACTGACCAGTTGCTTGATGTTGGTCAATCACTTCACTACTTGGACCTCAGTTTCCTGACTTGTAAAATGAATGGATTTAATAGCTGAACTCTAAGTTCCCTCCTTGTTCGTGGCACTATCTAATGAAAATGGCCTTTCCTTTCAGTCCCATGAATGTCATTCCATTTCATTCAACAGAACTTTGTTAATTCTGTGTAGACATTGTGTTAGGTGCTGAAAAGGTGATGTGGCCACTGCCTTTCCTTTAAGGAATTTAAAATTTAAAAAGGAGACATTTGAATAAACAATTTTACTTAGTCAATACTGAGGATATGAGAGAAGAATTGCTAGCTGAATAGAAATTTGAAGGAAAAGAATTACTTTAGTATACTACATACAAATCTTAGCTATCATCATTTTGTCATTCATTTTTCAATTGTGCACAACTCTTCACATCCCCATTTGGGATTTTCTTGGCAAATATACTGGAGTAGTTTGCCATTTCTTTTCCTATCTCAATTTATAAATGATCCAAATGAGGCAAACAGGGTTAAGTGACTTGCCCAGAGTCACATAGTGAACAAGTGTGAATCTCTGTCCATAGTTCTACTTTAAATCTATTCCTCCCTTTCACTTCATATTCACAATGAATGATTTTTGGTCATAGCTATATGGTTTGGTGATTTTTCCTATTTTCTTCAATTCAAAACTGAATTTTGCAAACTGAACTCATGATCTGAGTAACAGTCAGATCCAGGACATGTTTTAGCTCTTTGCATAGAGCTTCCTTACCTCTGACTGCAACGTATATAATTGATCTGATTTCATTATTAATTGTCTGATGTTGTCCATATGTAGAGCCATTTTCTGGGTTGTTGAACAAGAGTTTGCTATGACTAGCAAAGTCATCTTGACAAAACTCTGTTAGTCTCTGCCCTGCTTCCACTTCTTATTATAAATCCAGACTTGTCTGTGATTCCAATTTTTTTAGAAGTGGACATTTATCTTTATTTTAAACATGTAACATAATATATAACATGCCATTAATATAATTCACATTATTTGTTATGCACATGTAATAAATTATTACAATCATTCCAGTTTCTTATGTTCTACTTTAGCATTGCAGTATCTCATGATGAATATAACTTTTTATGTTATTTCTACAAGATATAGGAAGCTTTTATCATGTGAATACTCTCCCTGGGTTTTCTTTGCAAAGATACTGGAGAGGTTTGCCATGCCCTTTCTCAAAGGATTTCCTTTTGTCAGAATTCCCCCCAATCACCAGTGCATCTTGGGTGACCTTGTGTTGTATAGCTTAGAGTTCCATGGAGCTATGTTAGCCCATCTGCCATGACTAGGCAGGGATCCAAAAAAAGAAGAAAAGAGTAGCTGGATTTGGTCAGAGAACCACAGCATCTCCGAGGTGAAAGAGATGCTAGTTTATTTTACCCTAACGCTGTGTCTTGTGTTCTTCTTGACAACAAATGGCCATTCAGCTTCCTTTGGAAATCCTAGAATGTGGAAAAACTCACTCTCAGGTGTTCTTAGTTGGGGGTTCAAGAGCTTATATTTGTTTATTAAATATTTTGATCACTCCATTTAAACAAATTCCTGTGATAATCTGTGTATTTTAATATTTGCATTTAAAATTATTTCAAAGATATCCACAAACTTCATGAAATTACAAAAGATGTTCATGATATAAACAAGTGAACCCCAAAAAAACCTGCTAATACAGCCTAGATGACATTTTCCATTATGGCAAATGAAAAGTAGGCAGAATTGAACAGGAAGAAAAGAGAGAATTATAGTGGTGGATTTAGATACTCATTTTAACCAACCACAGCATCAAGACCATCTTTTCTATTCAACATTCTCTTGATTTGCTTCATGGTGGCTAATATTGGAACAGTAAAATTAAAGTAATATTTGATTGAAACAAAATGGAGAACAGTCATTTTACAGGAGCTTTATATAATTCCATTGATGAATGGGAAACTTTCTTCATATTGCTCTGAGTACAGATGTTGGACTAGTTTTTTAAAGGTCCTTTTCTTTTGAAATTCAAGAAGAGGAATAATGCTTTTTGTTTTAAAATCCAATTGTTATGAGTATTGATCTGAAACTGTATCCTTTTAAATTCCAACTTGGTTTTCCTCTGTAGGGTAAAGGCTTGTCCCTCTTCTACACCTTTGACATTTTGAATATTTGTTCAACTGTTTGAAGACTGATATTTATGGTCTTTTACAAGGTAAAAACCCTGGATCATTTAGTCAAACCTTATTTAAAAATTTTTAACTGCTCATTATTCTGGACTCCTTTCTCTGGATGAATTTCATGTGGCTGAAGTTGTTATTAAAATGTGTTTCTATGGAATAAATGCAATATTTTAGATATTCAGAGTTCAATAGAATTTTCATTTCTTTTACTATTTTTTATTTTCATTAATGAATGCTAAGGAAATATTCATGATTTTGGTTCTCATAACCTACTCTTGCCAATAATGGTAAATCAATCAATTTAATTCTCTATTCTTCCCCCACATACTCACAAGTTAAATGTTGTATAGACAGGAGTGTCCAATCCTTACTTGTGTAATTGATTTTAAAATTAACCTATTCACCTTGTAGTCTTTAAAAGTAGCCTTATTATATTTTACCTATTTAATTCATACCATGAGTGAGCCCTGTCCAAAATATGAATACATTATAACAGAAAAAATGCTATATCCAAATGCATAATCAACCTCAGAACAAAATTATATGTAGATTGATTATAGCATAAATAGAAACTAAAGCAATGTCTGAACATTTTTATTTAAATATCAACCTTTAAGATTTCTTGGCTGAATGGCCAACATATCTGATTTCAATGATCTTCAGGTCAAATATCCTAGTGAGATATTCCTAAGGATCCATGAAATGGAAGTATATAGTAAAATGGATTAGAAACTAGAATCCAAAAATATGTTTTTTACAAGAAACACAATTGAAACAAAAAGATGCACATATAATTTATTAAGCTTTCGCTAAATTCAGCTAAAGCTTAATAAATTACATGTGCAAAAATAGGTTTTAAAAAGTAAGCAATCAGGGAATGATATGCTGATAAAATGATATGTAACAGACAATAAATTAATATAAAAGTTTTTTTATCAAGTCTTTCTGTTAAAGACAATTTTTCTGAATTATGTAGGGAAAGGGGGCAAATTTATAAGAATAAAAATGTTAATAAGTTAATAAGTTCCCAGTAAATAAGTTGTAAAGTGATATTAACAGGCAGTTATCAAAAAAAGACATAAAACCAATCTATTTTCATAGAATGAAATACTCTAAATCATTGTTGATTGGTGAAAGGCAAATTGAAATAACTCTGAGATGCTAATTCATGCCTATTAGAAATGAAACTTTGCTTTTAGTTTGTTTGTTTTATTAAACATTGTCGTCTTCTGAATTTCTGTCTTAATCTTTCCTTCTCCTGTAGTAGTTTTTATATTCAGATTCTTTTTTTGTAGTTCCTCATTTTTCATTCTGTTTCTTTATTTTGAACTTCATAGTAAAGTTGGACTCATCATCTCTACATGGGGAGGCACTGTCCCAAACTTTAGGCTTCTTGTGATGCTCTTTTCAGAGCTAAATTAGGAGTGTGCAAGTCTTTGGTGCTTCCAAGGTTCTGTAATCTGGGAAGAGGCATTACTAGTGGTCAATTGTCATGTTCTTTGTACTATGATCTTTACCTGGGAAAGTCTTCTTCTTTCCTGCATCTATAAGTAGCCCAGCTCCATTTGGCCCTAGAACTGTGACTGGGACCCTGTTCTTCTTCAGCTTCATTGATAGTTCTATTGTCTGCCTTGGAACTACTCTCTTATGATGGTCTTGTAGTGCTCTTCCCTGCCCAGGGAATTGCAACACAGAACTGCATATTGGCAATAGAAATGCCAATTAATCTCAACTGGACCCAAAGTCAGCAAAGGATCCTTTTAATCTTTAATCTTTCTGAACAGTTGTCTGACCTTGTCATCTGACAGTTCCAATGAAGTAGTGCATCCTCTATGGATGAGCACCAATCCAAATTTCACAGATGTGTCTTACTTATCTCCTAAATTGGCTTAATCTAAGAAAATGACTCTTTTTTGGCTCTCATGCTCTAAAATTTAATTTTAATTATTTTAAAGTTGTTTAGAAGAGAGGAATACTGGGAGACTTTAGCTAGGTGACTACTTCTCCTCTGCCATCTTGGCTCTCTGTTCCTCCTTCCTAGATGGTCTGTTTTTAAAATCCTTACCTTCTATCTAAGAATCTATACTAAGTATTGGTTCCAAGGTAGAAAGAAGAGTGATTACGGCTAGACAATTGGGATTAAGTGACTTGTATTGGGATAATGTAAGATTAAAATTAATATCCAATAACTCCAAGTATTATATTTTATAAGATGTATTAATAATCACTTGAAGTAGAAGAAATAAAAGGACAAAATTAGAAGCCTGAGTAAAGAAAAGTTTTCCCAGTCCCATCCAGGAGGGAAAAAGAGAGAGAGGCTGGGACACAAACAAACTTTATTTCTAGAAAGAAAGGTTATAATATGAGACTAAAAGTATGATCCTGGGATTTAGCATCCTGGGGAGAAGATTCTAATTACACATCACACAACTAGGAAATATCTAAGAATAGATTTAAAACCAGGAGCTCCTTTTCCTAGGCTTGGCTCTCTATTCACTGAGTCATCTAGCTGCTCCCCTTTATAGTCTTGATGGTGATTCTGAAGTCTTTCACCTGAACATCAAATAAATTTATAAGATAAGAATTCATTGAATATTTCCAAACAAGACATGATACTTTCAAAACAACAGTTATGGATAATTGGGGCCTATATTGGGGTATTAAAAGTCACATCAATATTATTATCACATTATACTATGTATTTAGTCAGCTGGCTAGGAAAGTATGAAGCACAGAAAGATTAGTTTTATGGGGACAATATTATAGTTGGATTTTCAATTAAGGAGGAAATTCCTCAAACTCTAAAGAAAAGAAAGCAAGTGAGAGTGAGAGTAAATGAGCAAGAGACAGAGAAGAGGCTATGCATAGGGCAGTATTTACTGAGCACCTTCTATAGGTATCCTATAGTGATAAGAACTCAGAAGGTGACAAGACATATGTAAATCCTGCTCTGCATCCCTGGAGCTCATAATATATAAAAGAACCTGAAGCAAGTCCCTACACACTTCTTAACCTTTGTTTTCTAATTCGCAAAATTGGGAATAGAGATGATAGTGCTATCTACTTCCCAAGGTGACTAAAATAAAAAAATATGTAGAAATCTTTAAAAAAGTGGGAAAGTCAGTAGATCATTTGGGAAGGGAGGGTATCACTTCTATAAGTTTTCCATTTCATATACCATGAATAAAATTCTACCTCATCTATATGATATGTATATGCATAGACATATGTGTATATTATATACATACATGTATATATATGTGTATATATATATATACATATAAGATACAACAGCAGTACCCATGCTGGACTGGAATGGGAAGATAAATAATGTGTAACCAAATAATGGAGGACCCGGAGTAGAACCATATATAGAAAAAAATTGGTTCATATTGGACAAATTTCAGATCCTGACAAAAAGAATACTCAAAGCAATAGAGAACAAGGGAAGATCAATTCCCTAATATGAATTGATTCTATATTTGATTTTAAGAATATTCTTTATTTTACTTGTGTTCTTGTTATGAAAGTTAATCCATAATTTCAATGAATTACTTGAGTTTTAAATCAAGCATATGTACTTAAAAGTTTTCTCTTTTTCCTAGATGTTATTCCTCATCACATTTCGACCATTTGGTTAAGCCTTGAAAGTGTGGCCCAAGAAGCTCAGAAAACCCTCCTTGCTCAATGGCTATTAGTAACCATTCACAAGTCACAGAGTTTATCCTCCAAGGCTTCTCTGAACACCCCAGTCTCCGCATTCCATTATTTGGCTGTTTCCTCTCCTTGTATCTAGTGGCTCTCACAGGCAATGTCCTGATCATTACAGCCATCGCACTGAACTCAAGCCTCCACAGCCCCATGTACTTTTTTTTGTTCAACTTGGCTACAATGGACATCATCTGTACCTCCTCTGTTCTACCCAAAGTGCTGCAAGGGCTGCTTTCAGAGGAGAATACTATCTCCTATGGGGGCTGCATGACCCAGCTCTATTTCCTCATTTGGTCTGCATCATCAGAATTACTTCTTTTCACTGTCATGGCATATGATCGTTATGTGGCTATCTGCCACCCCTTACATTACAGCACCAGGATGAGCAAAATGCTCTGCAATGTGTTGGCAGCTAGTGTGTGGCTGATATGTGCCTTCAATTCCTCTATACATACTGGTCTAATGACACAACTGTCCTTCTGTGGACCCAATGTGATTACTCATTACTTCTGTGAGATCCCTCCTCTGTTGTTGCTCTCCTGTACTTCCACCTACATTAACAGGGTCATGACTGTCTTGGCAGATGCCTTCTATGGCTTTATAAATTTTGTTCTAACCTTGGTGTCCTATGGGTTCATTATCTCCAGCATCCTGAAAATCCAGACAACAGAAGGGAAGAAGAGAGCATTCTCTACCTGCTCCTCCCATCTCATTGTGGTGTCCATGTATTACACTGCTGTTTTCTATGCCTATATTAGTCCTATTTGTGGCTATAATCCAGAGAGAAGTAAACTAGCTGGTGTTCTATACACCATGTTGAGCCCAACTTTGAATCCTCTGATCTATACTCTAAGGAACAAGGAGGTCAAAATGGCCCTCAGAAAGCTCTTCCCATGCTTTCGAAATTAAGCTGGGATTTTCATGCTTCTTCACCTTGGTTATATGTATGTTATCAAGCTGCTTATGCATGTAGTTAAGAGAAGAAAACTTTTAAATATTCTGAATTGGCAATATTCTTTGATGATTACCATGATCTCATATGTTTGGAATTACAAGGCTCAAATTTATGAAGTTGTTTATTTTCTTCTAAGTATTGTTTAAATCTGAACAAGTTGGTAACATCTCTATATTGTTTCCTGATTTATACATCTATGACAGAAAATTCTTCTGTTCAAAATTTTTTTAAATGAGAAAAACATTTTAGTGTTGGAAACCAAAATACTGTAGGTGCTATGAATGTACATGTGTGTGCCCTGGTATGCCTACATGTCAGTTTGTATGTGTAGCAATATGTCAATAAAATCAATAAAGTATAAATGCCCTTTCATGTTAAATATAGTTTTAATTCTCATCATTAAATATTATATCATATTATACCTCTCCTTCACTCTCTCTCTGCCTGTCTCTCTGTCTCTGTCTCTCTCTGTCTCTCTATCTCTCTCTCTGTGTCTCTTTCACTATCTATCTAATGTCTATCTAATAATCTGTCCTAAAGGAAGTGCACATTCTGGAGAAAGAATGAATTCAACTGAGTCCAAAAACATAGGCTTAATTCCCAGCTGTTACTCATACAGACTCTGTTGCTCATAACAAGTCCCTTAACCTCTTAGTACTATAGGCAATCCTTTAAGAGTAAATTCCAGAGCAGGTCCTGACCTGCGTTGGTGGAGATCGTTTCCTCATTGAATGTTTCCTGTCAATGAAATCATAGATCAAATTTCAAATTCTCTTCTATATGTCTATACATATGTCTATACACACATATTTTTAAAATAATTCACATAGCCCCCAGTAGTAAGAGTGAACCCCAGATTGCTATCAGCTTCATTGGCCCTCCTGATGCATTTCATCCTCCCCACATCTCATTCTCCTCTCCCCTTCAGGACCCCCAAGTGTTTGTCAGGACCACTTAGGATCTATCAAATGGTGCCCCATCATGGTAGACCCCAGGAGACATATGGGTTACAGGTAAGGTAAGCCTCCCTCCCCCCCTCCCCTGTGACAAGGGACATTATTCATAGAGTAGGCAAGGCATATCAGTAGGCAAGGAGGAGAGGGTAGAAATGATATAGACAAGAAAGGGATAATTGGATCCCAAAATTCCAAGATGTCAACAGAGAACAAAGGCTAAAATATGTTCAGCTTTTTTTCTTTCCCCTTTTCTTGAGTAGAAAGGGAGGGAGAATAGATAAAAAATTTATATATATATATATACATATATATGTAACCTTTTAAGATTTGCTAAAGATTTGAATAGGTACACATGTGCAGTATAAGTTCATTGTGATATTTGGCCAACAATTGAAAAATAGAATTTCAGCAAAATTTAAGACAGTACAAAATTTATAGTGAAAAAATTGTTTAAGACTTGCAATGTATAATGATTACAACTTTGAATAATTAGACTTACCAAAAATGCTTGTCAAATTGAATTTGAGAATTGCAAAAAATGAGAATAGAGTATATAAGAATTTAATATTAACTTATTAAAAGATGTAATGTAATACAAAGGTTTTGTATGATCTAATCTGGGGTTCACTCTCACTACTGGGGGCTACAAATTCATAATTTTTTAATTATACATATTTTGGGGCAAAATTTAAAGATGTGAAATTTACAAGAATATGGGGCTTTTTTCATTAATCTTACTTCAAAGTTAAGCTTTTAATAATATAAACTATATTCTCTAACCCTTCAAATGACACATAATTTATCTCCATATTCCTTCCACTTATGGAGATCACATCTGTTGTAAGTCATGAGTTGTTATGGAAACAGTTTCATATTAGGAGCCTTTGGAGTGGGAAGGGAGAAAGTTCTAGGTGGATCTTTCTATATTGCATGTATATAAAAGGCTGCTCAAATCTGTGCCTTCCCTTTGTACTTATATTCTGCTATGGCTCACTATTATATTGTTACTTCTTTGAGAGCAGACTCTCTTGCAGTTTAATAAATGTTTTTACTGAATATAGGTATAATCCTCTACACAATTTCAATAATTCCAAGTTCTTTGATTTAATAGTTATGGTTCTTTACCTATTCACACAGATGGATTGCTCATCAAATTTTCATCAAATTGTTTCATAACATTCTATTGCCAGATAAAAATCAATAGCATAGGTTGACTATATTTCTGGTATTATGATTTGACAAATTTAGCTGGGTTATTCCCTAAATGTCATACACAGATTCATCATTGAGGCTACAGTTACAACTTTTCAATATTTATTAGATCTAGGACTCTGAGTGTTCTCAAGCTCATTGTGTCCAAAACAATTAAATCTGGCTTTATTCAGACAAAGGAATCTTAACATTTTTATTGTCATGGACTCCTTTTATTAAAATATAGAATTTATGAACCTCCTCTCAGAACAATCTTATAAAGTTCACAAAATAAAATGAATAATACTATGTAGAAAAAATTACATTGACTATAGTTATAACGATATCATTTAATCATGTTTAATAAAATGACATATAGAGATGCTATATTTAAAATAACAAGGGTCTTAAGCAGGTTAAGAACTACTGCTTTTGGCTCTGATCTTTCTTCTTTTAAGATCCTAGTTTTTTAAATATATTTTTCAATTTTATTAAGTGTAAAGATTGTGTTGCTAACCTCCAGCTGAAAAAAGATTGTTTGATCACTAAGATATTAGTGTATATGTTTTAATATTAAGAAAATCATCCACATAATTGATCATATGAATAAACAAACTAACAGAAATAACATGATTATATCAATAGATGCAGAAAAAATCTTTGATGAAATACAACCCCCATTCCTATTAAAACATTAGAAAATTAAGAAATATAAGGCCCTTTCCTCAAAATAATGAACAATATTTATTTAAAACCATATGGAAGTGTCATCTACAATGACAATAAGTTAGAAGCCTTCCCTGTATGATGAGTGAAGCAAGGATACTCAAGACATCAAAGGGATTAAAGTAGACAGTGAGGAAACTAAACTATCACTCTTTGATGGTATACTTAGATAAACAAAGAAGATCAACTAAAAAGCAAGTGGAAATAATCTTTACCAAAATTGTAGGGTACATATAAATCCACCTAAATCATCAGCATTTTGATTTATTTCTAATAAAAATCAGCAATAAGAGATAGAAAGAAAAACTGCATTTAAAATTACTCTAGCTAATATAAAACATTTGGGGAATCTATCTTCCAAGAAAAACTCAGGAATTATATGAACACAACTACAAAACACTTTTCACAGAAAAAAAATTAGATCTAAACAATTGGAAAATCATTAATTGTTTCTGGTAACTATTGTAAGGAAAGTGTTGACATTTGCAGAGAGAAGTGAAATGAGCCCAGCAGGAAGATTCTGACACTTTGAGGGGGCTTAGGCTGAGACCAAAGCAGTTAGTTCACTCTCTGGAGAATCTCTGGAGGAGTTAGCTACAGATTTCTTGGTGCCTATCCTTTCCTAATTCCTGATTGCTGTATTTCATCAAGGTTGTTCCTGGTGAACCTGAAGCATCTTCAGAGACTGTGAGATCAAGTCTGGATCTTTTTTGGATATGAGACCTTTCCTGGCCTTAGCAAAGTCTTACAAAGAACCTTTCCTTAATTCTAACAAAGGGGGTTTAATTGAGGGTTTTTGTTAAGATTTGGGACTGTAATCAGAAAAAGAAATTGAGCAAGAACTCCCTATGAAAAAATTCCCAGGTCCAGATGGATTCACAAATGAATTCTATAAACATTCAAAGAACAACTAATCCCAAAAGTTATACAAACTATTTGACAGAATAAGCAAAGGAATTTTAATATATTCATTTTATGACAGAAATATGGTACTGATCCCAAAACCAGGCAGGTCAAAAACAGAAAATTAAAACTATAGACCAATAGCCCTAATGAATATAGATGCAAACATCTTAAATAGGATACTAGCAAAAAGACTCCAGCAAGTCATTACAAGGGTTACTCACCATGACCAGCTAGGGTTTATACAAGGAATACAGGGATGGTTCAATATTAGGAAAACCGTCCACATAATTGACCATATTAACAAGCAAACTAACAAAAATCACATGATTATCTCAATAGATACAGAAAAAACCATTGATAAAATACAACACCCATTCCTACTAAAAACACAAGAAAGTGTAGGAATAGAAGGGCCTTTCCTAGAAATAATAAACAGTATATATCTAAACCCATCAGCAAACATCATCTGCAATGGGGATAAATGGGGAAAATCTAGAAGCCTTCCCAATATGATCAGGAGTGAAACAAGGATGCCCATTATCACCTCTATTATTTGACATTGTACTAGAAACACTAGCTGTAGCAATTAGAGAAGAAAAAAGAATTTGATGGTATTAAAATTGGCAATGAGGAGACCAAGCTATCACTCTTTGCAGACGATATGATGGTCTACTTAAAGAATCCTAGAGAATCAACCAAAAAGCTAGTCAAAATAAACAACAACTTTAGCAAAGTTGCAGGATACAAAATAAACCCACATAAGTCATCAGCATTTCTATATATCTCCAATCCATCTCAGCAGCAAGAATTAGAAAGAGAAATTCCATTTAAAATCACCCTAGACAATATAAAATACTTAGGAATCTATCTTCTGAGACAAACACAGGAAGTATATGAACACAACTACAAAACACTCTCCACAAAATTAAAACTAGATCTAAACAATTGGAGAAGCATTGATTGCTGATGTGGAGGATGAGCTAACATAATAAAAATGACAATCCTGCTCAAATTAATTTACTTATTTAGTGCCATACCCATTGAAGTACCAAAAAACTTCTTTATGGAATTAGAAAAAAATAATACAGTTCATTTGGAAGAACAAATGATCGATATCCAGGGAAATTATGAAAAAAAATGCAAAGGAAGGAGGACTTGCAGTCCCAGATCTCAAACTATACTATAAAGCAGTGGTCATCAATTTGGTACTGGCTAAAAGACAGAAACGATGATCAGTGGAATAGACTCAGGGCAAATGACTTTAGCAGGACAGTTTATGATAATTTTTGGGACCAAAACCCACCTTTTGATAAAAACTGCTGGGAAAATTGGAGGACAATATAGGAGAGATTAAGTTTGGATCAACATCTCACACCCTACACCAAGATAAACTCAGAATGGGTGAATGACCTGAATATAAAGAAGGAAACTATAAGCAGATTCTGTGAACACAGTGAACGGTGAACACTTGTCAGATCTTTGGGAAAGGAAAGAGTTTAAAACCAAGCAAGACATAGAAAGAGTCACAAAATGTAAAATCAATAATTTTTATTACATCAAATTAAAAAGTTTTTGTACAAACAAAACTAATGTATCCAAAATTAGAAGGGAAGCAACACATGGGGAAACAATCTTTATTACAAAAACATCTGACAAAGGTCTAATTACTCAAATTTATAAAGAGCTAAACCAGTTGTACAAAAAAATCAAGCCATTCTCCAATTGAAAAATGGGCAAGGGACATGAATAGGAAATTTTCAGTTAAAGAAATCAAGACTATTAATAAGCACATGAAAAAGTGTTATAAATCTCTTATAATCAGAGAGATGCAAATCAAAAGAACTCTGAGGTATTACCTCACACCTAGCAGATTGGCTAACATGACATCTATGGAAAGTAATGAATGCTGGAGGGGATGTGGGACAGTAGGGACATTAATGCATTGCTGGTGGAGTTGTGAACTGATCCAACCATTCTGGAGGGCAATTTGGAACTATGTCCAAAGAGCAATAAATGACTGTCTGCCCTTTGATCTAGCTATAGCACTGCTGAGTTTGCACCCCAAAGAGATAATAAGGAAAAGGACACATTCAAAAATATTCATAGCTAGCCTCTTTGTGGAGGCAAAAAATTGGAAAATGAGGGGATGCCCATCAATTGGGGAATGGCTGAACAAATTGTGGTATATGTTGGTGATGGAATACTATTGCACTCAAAGGAATAATAAAGTAGAAGAATTCCATTTGAACTGGAACAACCTCCAGGAATTGCTGCAGAGTGAGAGGGGCAGATCTAGGAGAACATGGTACATAGAGACTGATACACTGTGGTATAATCGAATGTAATGGACTTCTCCAGTAGTGGTAATACAATGACCCTGAACAACTCAGAGGAACCAAGAGAAAAACCACTCTCCACATCAAAGAAAAACAACTGCTTGATTAAATGGGTTGAAAGCATATTGTTGGGATGTAGACTCTAAATGAACATCCTAATGTAAACAAAAACATGGAAATGAGTTCTCATCAAGGATACATGTAATACCCAATGAAATTGTGTATTGGCTGCCGGAAGAGTGGGTGGAGGGGAGGGAGGGAAATAATGTGATTATTGTAACCAAGGATAATGTTCTAAATTGACTAAATAAACTTATTCAAATGGGAAAAAATGAACTGTTCCAACTTGAAAAAAAAAGAAAAAGAAAATAAATATATAGTATTGATACTAAGACAAAAAGTTTTTTTTAAGAAGAGAAACTTCTTCTTGATCATTTACAAATTAAAGTTCTACTCAGGCAGAAATAGTCAACAGTTCTTTTTGTATTTAATGATACACTATTTAATCATGGATTTCTTGAATTTCAAGAACCATTTAAGTTTTGTAGTTGTAATTTGGGGTTGTTGGGGTTTCTCTTAGTTTATAAAGCTTACTTGCAAGCTGCTTGTGGCTGACTAATCTTGAGTTTTTTAATTCGAAATTTTTAATTATAGATTCTACTTATTCTCATTATCATATATTTCTACCAGATTTTTGTTTTCTTTTCTTTTCTTTTTTTTTAAACCCTTACCTTCCTTCTTGGAGTCAATACTATGTTTGGCTCCAAGGCAGAAGAGTGGTAAGGGCTAGGCAATGGGGGTCAAGTCACTTGCCCAGGGTCACACAGCTAGGATGTGGCTGAGGCCAGATTTGAACCTAGGACCTCCCGTCTCTAGGCCTGGCTCTCAATCCACTGAGCCACCCAGCTGCCCCCTTTTGTTTTATTTTCTAAGATGTAAAGAAGTCATAAAAAGATTTATTCTCTTAGCACTTAGAGGTTTATCTATTTAAGGCTCCAATGTGTTCCATTTATATAGCTAACTCATTTGTTAATTCTCTAGGGAAAAATAAAAAAAAAACATCAATCATATCAGATGTTTAGTACCATGTAAACAAAAGAACATGGCACTCACATTGTCATTTTAATGGAATTAAAACATCATACCTTCAACCTGCTTTAAGATTAGGAAACCTTATACTGATAATTGAAAGAAATGACTAACCTCAACTACCAGTCATGGACACTTGGTCCTCAGGGGACATGTTTCTTCCCATTTTAACAAATATGACTTTGAAGTGAAGTCACTAACAGCTCAGAAGTCATAGTTTAATTATTCCTCAAGGGCCTAAAATGACAGGATTTCCCAGGGCTCTCTACAGCTGACCTTTGGAAAATGACTGGGCATAATTGCCTTCTTCTTCCATCCCTACTTATAGACCAATGAATCCACAAACTAATGAGCACTTAGAAAAAAGAATCTTCCAGTCATTACCTTCTACCTGAAAAAGGTGAGGTTTATAAGAAGTGAGAAATAGAAGCTCATTTGTTATGAGAAAAAAAAAGACGTGACCAAAAGAGCAGGGAAGAAATAATGCATTTTTATATTTTTATGAGAGGTCTCTATATCTCCACAAGCTTTCAAAAGTAAGTATGGGAGATGGAGAGAAAGAAATAGAGAAGGTGGGAGACAAAGAAAGGTTCAGACAGGTAGAAAGAAAAATGAGATGGGGGGGGGAGATAGAGGAGAGACAGATGTAGTCAGAGTTCATCCACAAAATAGGAAGTGATTTATTTATTAATATGAATGAAATGTGTTATTTCAGTCTCTCCTTTTAAAATTTCATTTTAAAGTTTTTGATTGAGTCAAAATATTATCAAGCATTTCTTTAATGAGAATTTTCTATCAGTCCTATTACTAACTACTAGTACTATTACTTCTACTTCTACTACTATTACATCTTCTGCTTCATGTCTAAACCAGTCAGTTCATGGGTGGGTGGAGGACATTTAGTATGGAAATTTGTTTCAGTCTGGCACCTGCTGTACCTTGTTATGTTAGTTACCTGGGATACTCAGCATTATACTGCTTTATTCAAATATGTGTCATAGGTAGGGCTTGAATTACTTCTTTCTGACAATATAGTCAGCCTTCTCTCTCCTATTCTCCATTGCCTCTCACATCATATGATACATATACTTGTAATGATATATCATAAGTCTTAACATTTGAAAATCATCAAAGATGAAGGTTTTTCCTGTGTGATTTTGGTATGAAGTATAATTCTCCTTTGCCACTTGATAGTCTTTTTATGCACACAAATCCTATATATATAACAGAGAAGTTGATATATATTTTCATCATATTTATTATAAGTATATATTAATATATTATATTTAGCCTCAATTATAATTTTAATTTCCCCAATTTAGGTTAGATAATGGTGATTACTAACTTGAAGTTAAACTATTTCCCTTTATGGGATTATATAATCATGACGGTTCTTGAATTCCTTTTGTAATAAACAGCAAGGCATAATAGAAGGAGAATTGAATTTTGATCAGAAGAATCTTTTTTTTTTATTATTAAAGACCTTACCTTCGGCCTCAGAGTCAATATCATGTATTGGCTCCAAGTCAGAAGAGTGATAAGGGCTAGGCAATGGAGGTCAAATGACTTGTCCAGGGTCACATAGCTGGGAAGTGTCTGAGGTCATATTTGAACCCAGGGCTTCCTGTCTCTAGGTCTGACTCTCAATCCTTTGAGCCAACTAGCTGCCCCCTGATCAGAAGAATCTTGATTTTAGTTCTAGCTTTGCCACTCATTATTATGTCCACAGTCTTGGGAAAGTCATTTGGACTCTGTGAGTCGCAGGTTTTTCATCTGTCATCTGAATGTAATTATATGTGTCCCAGGTTTTGCAGGATGATGTGAGGAAGGAAAGAAATGTAATACATAACTCTTCTTGATAAAGGTTCATATAGTTCTTCAATGTCTTAATTCTTTTGTTAGAAGGAAGATAACCTGGAAGTTCTGGGAACTTTCTGTCATATGGACTCTATGGAGCACTGGTTAACTTTTCCTTTCTAAGTCCTTAGCCAATACCATCCTTATAGAATTTGATTCAATTAAGCAATTGTCACAAGTATAGAATGGGCGCTGGGCTACACCTCTTCATTCTTCTAATTCTTAATTTTTAATTCTTTGAATCTTCTTTGGTGAGGACAGCGGTAAGAAGTAGATCCAGACATGGGAGTCCCAAAGGAAGGGAGAACCGTGAGATATAAGAAGTGACAAACCAAGGCCAAAGACTGCTGATCCAAATTTTCCCCTTCTCTTTTTACATAGTTACCTCTCTTTTTCTTTGCATCTGTTTCTTTTAGCATCCTGATTTGCAAGGCTTCCAAGTTTCTTTTCATTGCCCTCAATATGGGATAATAATGATGATAAATCATATTTATAGAATACATTAAAGACAGTGA
Organism: Monodelphis domestica; assembly: GCF_027887165.1. Taxonomy (NCBI): domain Eukaryota; kingdom Metazoa; phylum Chordata; class Mammalia; order Didelphimorphia; family Didelphidae; genus Monodelphis; species Monodelphis domestica. Next base: position 43,472,052 of record NC_077227.1, read on the forward strand.
AACATTGCCTTCAAGAAATTTGATTTTCCATGGGGGAGGCTATATGAAAATGATTACTGGCAGTCAGAGGTTAAGTGACTTGCCCACAGTGTCTGGTGCTGGATTTTAACTCAAGTGTTGCTCTCTCCAGGTCTGGTAATTCATGTCTTTGTATGATTCTTAGATTCTGATTCTGGTCCTGGTTCTGAGCCAGTTTGCATTACAGATGCTGAACATCTTTCCACCACTTTTTGGCCATCCACCTCCAATATCTGTGTCTTGGACATCAATTTTATTTTGGGACTGTCACAGTACAAGTAAATCATGATCATCTCACACACCCACATTCAGATGAATGAACTTTACCATGGAACTCATTTGGTCTCATCACTAGGTAAGGGATTGGTCTAACTTTCAACAAAAGACATTAAGGATACTCTAAAAGGTAAGATGAAAAAAGCAAGATTTACCTGAAGGGAGATAGCGTGTGTGTGTGTGTGTGTGTGTGTGTGTGTGTGTGTGTGTGTGTGTATGATTTAAATCTTGAGGGAGACTGAATGCCCTAGGAAGACCTCACCAATCAAATAATGCTTCTCTGTTTTTGGTCTGTGGTATAATGGAGTTGGAGAAATTGTCAAAATTTAATTTTGGAATATTGAAGTATCTTTAATGTGCTTAAGTTTAATGAAGATCTTTGTTTTCTTCTCTTAGTGAACAAAGAAATCTATTGGTGATTGGATTTTGTGGGCATACACTGATGAAGGGAAAACTGACAATCTACTCACATGGCATCAAATAATCAGACATCAGTGACTGAGTTCATCTTAAAGAGTTTCTCTGAAAATCCTCAGTTTCAGATCTTTCTCTTCAGCCTCTTCTTGGGACTTTTCATAGTGGCTTTCACAGGTAACTCACTCATTATTGTTGTGATCAGTCTAAATCCAGGCCTCCATACTCCCATGTACTTTTTCCTCATAAATTTGGCCTTGATGGATATTCTCTCCACCTGCACTGTGGTGCTCAAGTTGCTACAGAACCTAATGACTGAGAATACCATTTCCTATGGTGGCTGCATAGCCCAAATATATTTCCTAACTTTGTGTATAGGGGCTGAGCTCTTGCTTTTCACAGCTATGGCCTATGACCGGTATGCAGCCATCTGCCAACCCCTCCACTACAACACTATGATGAACAAGACAGTTTGCTGTCTCTTAGCATCTGTGGTATGGAGTGTCAGTGGGATCAATACAACCATCCACACTATCATAACTGTGCGCTTGTCCTTCTGTGGACCCAATGCCATTGATCATTTCTTTTGTGAGATTCCTCCATTATTGCCTCTCTCCTGCTCCTCAACTTACATCAATAATATAATGACATTTGTGTCAGATATGTTCTTTGCTATTATCAATTTTCTGTTCATCCTATTATCCTACGGCTTCATCATTTCCAGCATCCTGAAAATCCAGACCACAGAAGGGAAGAAGAAAGCATTTTCCACTTGTTCTTCCCATCTCATTGTGGTCACTATGTATTATTGCACCATAATTTACATCTACATTCTTCCTGCTTTAGGTCAGTCTCTGAAAGAAGGTAAAATAGCTTCCGTGTTTTATGCCATAGTGAGCCCAGCCGTAAATCCTCTGATCTATTCCCTGAGAAATAAGGATGTGAAAGTAGCACTTAATAAATTATGTCCTTTCTTTCGAAAATAATTGGCCATTTGGAAGATTGCTATAGCTCAACACATGGGATTAAAAATGGCATCTAAAAGAGAAAACTCAACATATATTAGAACAGCCTGGGAAAACCTTAAACTTCATTTCTCCTGGTAGACAATGCTCCTGAAGTCAGGATTTGTTCTTAGGTGAACCACATAATTCTCTTGTTACACTGGTTTTTTCTTGAAGACTTTCAATACAAGAAAATGTGAATGTGTGGTGAGACTACAACAGAAACTTCAGTAATGTCCTGCTATTATAGATATGTGTAGATCGAAACCACTCCCTAAATTTGTCCTACCCTGCATCCCATTTTATGTGCATACTTTCCATGATGGAGGTGGACAGAAGTCAAAAGTGTGGTGTGTGAAGGGAGGGATCTCTCTAGGTTGGTCCAGTGGCAGAAGATGGTCTGGGGTGGGAGATCTGGTGCCTGCTGTGCACTCAGGGGATTGTGTGAAATTCCAGATTCGTTTAGGGCATTATTTTAGATAGGTGATATTTTCTTTCTCTTTCCTACATTTTCCTTTTTTTCTATATTTTCATTTTTATTAAAAACCTTAATTGTTAAGAGCTACTAATGTGCTCCTGACTTGAGAGTTAATTGTATAGATGGTGACCACAATTCTTTTTTTAATTAATATTACATTTAATGATTTTACTTTCATTTATTACAGATCCATGATTTAAACAGCATAGAATTTTATTTCTAAGACATATTCTAAGAGATAATTCATTTGAAGATAGAGTTGTTTATTCTTTCTGATGTCAAATTATTTTGCAAGATATATTGGAGTTTTTACTGGTATTCCCTATGCAATTAAAGTGAACCTGACAGACTTCAGATGGAAAGGAAGGGCCTCAGCTAGGTCTCTCATTCCAGAAGAGGACTTTCCTGGATTTACAGATGGAGTAAAGGAAAGGCCTCTCCTTACTCTTTCTCCCTAAGCAAAGTAAAGGACTTCAATCAAGGATAATTGTACTAGAGAAGGACTTTGATGATTGTGGTAATGGAGAAGGTATAAAGAATGACTAGTAGTACACAGAATAGGAATTCAACTTGATTCCATCTCAAGGGTAAAAGAGATCTAAAACTTAGCTTTTGAGGTATCAGTCACAAAAATGAATGAATAGAAAAAAATGTTAGTGTGCCAGGAATGATCAAGCACTAATCCAGGAAAGGAAAATAATGCAAGAACCCCTCTAATTAAAACCTCAATTTTTTTAAATGGCTGAAAGAAAAATTAGAATTCTTAAAAGAAATGATGAATTTCTTTTTAATTATAAAAGACACTAAATATATGGGAAGGAATGGAATTATCATTTATATGGGGTTATTATGTTCCAGGCATTATGCTAAGCACTTTTTATGAATTTTATCTCATTTGCTTCTCACAATAACCTGAAACATGGATTGTCAACATTTTGTAGTTGAGGAAACCGAGACAAACAAGTTTTAAGTTACTTGCCCAGCATAATAGAATTAATATTTGTGGTGAAATTTGAACTCAAGGCTTCCCAATTCCAGACCTAGTCATCTGTCCACTACTCTAGTATCTGCTCCCAAGAAGAGTAGAGAGAATGAGAAAGAATTGGAAATAAAGCTCAGCAGTTTAACATAAAAGGTACAAATGTTTACTCTAGGAAAATTTCACTGAAAATCAGAATGGACCAAATGGAAATAAAAGTTTCTTTTTATTTTATTTTATTTAGAATATTTTTCCATGGTTACATGATTGATGTTCTACCCCTTTTACTACCCCCTCCAGAATCCAAGAAGCAGTTCTACTGGGTTACACATGTATCATTGTTCAAAACCCATTTACATGTTATTTGTATTTGCGTTATCCTTTATCATCAAAACCCCAATCATATCCCTATCATTTTATGTGATTGATCACATATTTTCCTAATGCAATTCTTTTTCCGCAGTTATTTCTCTGGATGTGGATTGTGTTCTTTCTCATAAGTTCCTCTGGATTGTCCTGGATCATTGCATTGCTGCTAGTAGGAAAGTCCATTACATTCGATTATGCCCTAAAGTATCAGTTTCTGTGTCCAGTGTTCTCCTGGTTCTGCTCCTTTTTGCTCTGCATCAATTCCTGAAGGTCATTCCAGTTCACATGGAATTCCTCCAGTGAAATGAATGATTCTAAGAATCAATAAGAATTCCTAAAATAGAATCAAAAGAATGAAATTGAGGAAACAGTAAGAGAATGCATATCAAAAATAGCTAACCTAGAAACCAGATCAAAATGTAATACTCTAAGATTTATTGTGTTACAACCCCCAAGAAGCAGTTAATAGTCACAATTTTACCTGCTACTTATAGTTTTTAGTAAAGAAAATTAATTGGTGATTAGCTCTCAGGTGTGTGTAGGGGTAGAGATATATATTTCTTCACACACACAATGGCAGTATGAGTTTGAGGAGCTCTCAAATATATCGATCTTATTTCATCAATCGGCCTCATGGTATTGATCTAAGTTCAATAGAATTGCCTGAAATCCATGGAAAATAAAAATGAATTGAGATATCATTTTTCAAGAAATGATTAAAGAAAATATCCAGACATAAAAAATAAGAAGGAAATCTAAAAATAGCAATAATTCAGTGATAACCTCCTGAAAGAAATCCCCAAATAAAAACTCCCATGAATGTAATTACCAGTTTCCAGAGCTTCTAGGAAGAAAAAAGATCACAACCTAGTAAAAAAAAATTAAAATATTGAAGAAGCATAATAAAGACTGGACACGATTTGTTAATTCTCACTTTAAAGAAATGGAGAAGATGTAATGAAACATTCTATAAGATAAAAAGGCAAAGGTCTATAACTAACAATAACTTGGCTGGTAAAACAGGGTATTATCTTTTGAATGTGAATTTTCAATGAAACTTATTTTAAAATATTCTTGAATTTTAAAAATAAGAATTGAAAAAGAATTTTGAAATGCACTTCCAGAACTATTTGTATTCTAATTGAGAGGGAAGATAATATTAAGATTTTCTTTAGAACATAATATCATAGGAATCAAAGAAGTAAACTGAAACAAAAGGCTGATATATAGTTTCATTTTGAAGAGTCAAGGAAAAAAGAAAAGAAGGGGTTGGAGAATATACACGATGGGTTGATGGGAAAGAATGGAGGAAATTGCTAGGACATAACAAGTTTGTATAAGTAGAAATATATTCAAACATGGATGGAATGGGGGAAGTGTATGTGGACTTTAAATTGGTCAAAAGAAAGCAGGAAATACAAAGTTTAGTGTATAATGACATTCAACTGAAAGGTAATGGGTTAGAAAAAGAAGAGGAAAAAGGGAAATATAAGAAGGAGGGTGGATTTGGTGGGCTATTTATCATTAAATATAACAAACGTAAAACTTTGACAAAGGATAGTGAAAAGGGGGCTAAAAAGGGGGAGGGAACAATAATAACTCTAAATAAACATGGAGAGAAGAGTATAGAGAAAGAAAATATAAGATGATAAAATGTAGGGCAGTAAAAGATTGTAGCTGTGAATGTATATAGCATTAACTCTTTCATAAAATGGAAGAGGTTAGTAGAGTGAAGTTTTAAAAACATCTTTTTTATGATAAATATACTTGAATTATAAAGAGTATATAGAGTTGAAATAAAGGGTTGGAGAAAATTCCATTGTGTTTTAGAAGAAAATAGAAGCAGCAAGGGTGCTTATTATAATTTCAGGAAAGTCAGCAGAAAAATATACAATAAAACAGATAAATAAGTAAACTGTATTTGGTTGCAGGGAAAAATGAACTGCTTTTAATACTCAAAATAAAATTATCTAATGGCATATTTTCTAAACTCTAAAATAAAAGGGTAAATGAATTTTAAGGGAGAAATGAAAAATAATGATGGAGGACTATCAATTCACTCCCATAAACCCTACAAAAAAACCTGAAAAAAAGAATAATGTAAATAGAATGCCATATATATGCTATAATCCTTTGACATTCTCATTGTAATAAAGTTATGTAAAATGAAGGGTTTCTCTAGAAAAAAAAACATGAATAACAACTGGAAACTACTCTGTAGAATTGTTGGATCAAAGAACAAATAATGGAAACAACAAATAATTTAATAAAATGAATGAAAAATTGTGAAAACAAAAATTTTATATGTGGCAAAAACAGTCCTTAGAAGATATATTATATATTTGAATACTTTTTTTAATGAAGAGAAATAATTCTTTGATTAATATGAAATACAACAAAAATACTAGAAAACTAATGAAGTAAAACATTCAATTGCACTTCAAAATAGAAGTCCAGAAAACTGAAGAATTTCATAAATTTGAAAACAAAAATTAAGTTAAGTAATAATATCAGAAGAGCTTGAAAGTAAAATAAATAAATCATTAGCTAACTTGATGAAAAAGAAGAAAAATAAAAACCAAATTGCTGTTTTCAAAAATGAAATAAAAGGTTAGCATGTGGCATTAGAAATCATTTTGCACAACTATACAGGAAGAGAAAACTAATATATAAATTAAATAAATGAATAAGTAAAAATATAAAGCACCCAAATTAACATAACAATATATATATATATAACACATATATATAACCATTGAGGGAGTTTGTTTTTCTTACTATACATGTTTTGGGTTTTATTTTTCTCAATGGGGTTAGGAAGTAAAAAAGGCAAAAAATAGATTTTCTATTAATTTTTAAATGAAGTGGAGATATTATAGATGCTAACTGTTGCATGAATTTTCAGATGAAATCACTGTATTATTAATTTTATTTTGTTACATAGGCTATGAAATGCAGGTAACCTATAAATATTTGTAATGTAAAACATCAATACACTCCTTTTTAAAGAGTAGTCTTAGACGGTTTAGACATTTACAAATTAACACAGACCCTTCTGTATTTTCTGCTAATGCAGAAATGGCAGTTTTTGTTTTTTTGAAATTGGGCTTTTCTTTCTTAGTAGTGAAAAGCAAAAACTTTTATTTGCTCTCTTTTTAACCTGGACCAGTTGCCACCTGTACTCAGCTGTGACTCTATCCCATTCCCCCCATAAGTGCTAGACTTAGTATAGACCCATGATGAGCTTTATTCTTTACTATAACTCAAGATTCACAATCTCAGGCATTTCCATAGCCACAGTCTCCCAGGTAGCAGATGTATCAGTTGTGTGCCACATGAAGGATGTTTGATATTTCAAACTGGAAGAACACACAGAACATTGGAAGTTTAGAAGCAAGAGTTTATTACTTATAATTCAGAAGGAGAGCAAGTATGCAACTCCATGGGCTTAACTAATTTCCTCTGGACAAACATATAAGTAGCAACCTAGCTGCTTCATGGGATAGGTGTACTCAAATCAAAGGCCTCAATAGCAGCTAGAGAGCTTTATGGGCTAGTACTAAGGAACAATTCAGTACATCCCTGTGTAGATCAGCCAGCAATTGATAAGAACTAACTTCTGTAGAAGAAATGTATCCTTATACCATACATGGAGAATTTTACTTTTGTCTTGGCTAGATAGTTAGCAAAATTGTAATCCACTGGGTTAATCTTCAGAAGCCAAAGGTATACCTGGTGTCTTTCTTATAGTGCTGAATAGTGTGAAGTGGGAATCAAACTTTCTTTGTATATTAATCAGCAAATTTTAATTTAATCAACCAAAAACTGAAAACACCCCCAGTTACCACATAGCCATCAAGTAAGAGAATTCACAAGTTACTTACTTAAAGAGTTCACAGCTACAGAAACTCAATCAGACAGGAACTGGTGAATCCTTTTGATAAGAGTTTACACCTTCAGAGGATGAAAGGTGTGAATACCACAGACGTGCTCACTTTGCAGTGCTGGGCAATTTGGAAGCTGGGATTGGACCCTGTGAATATAGGAAGGGACAAGAATTCACTATAAAAGCCCTGAACTACTTCAGCTGAAGAGAGTCCTCTGAAAGCAGTCTTTGGGAGATGGACTTCAGGAGGTCTTCTTCAGCCTGAGTCTGGAGTTTGGAGGATATTGGATTGGGACTTTACCTTGGAGCTATTACTTGAGACTTCGTCCCAGGACTCTGACTCCTAGACTGACTCTTTGGTGAGTGAGTAGCTGGTCTTCCTTTCCTGGTGTCTAGAGAGAGATTAGTTTCAGAGAGGCCTTCCCTTCTTGAAGGAGGCCATGTGGGCAGAACTCCAGGTCCTCTGATTGAGAGTTATCAGGTCCTTCTGGGCTGAGCCATGCATCAGAGTAATAATTAGTGTGATAGGCTAGACATCTTCTCTACCCTCTTTTTGTATTTCTCTGCTTTCACTCTTTCCACCTTTTTTGTAAATAAAAGCTATTTAAAGTCATTTTGACTTGAACTAAAATATTTTAAATTTGTGACCACAAGATTATTTTAGAATCCTCATATACTTAGTCAAACCCATGAATTTAATTCCTTACAAAAGTTTTAGTTCAAGGAGCCCCTTTGTAACTTTGGTAGAGATATCTAACAGGAACTTTGGATATAGAGTGCTCAGAAATCTGATCTATGGAGCAGACCTCTTCCTTCCCAGGGAAAATGGACCACTTATCATCAATAAGTTCTTCAGTCTTAAAAAGATTTTCTCACTCAGTCCCACCAGGATGATGTCATCAATGTAAAGAAGTACCGTCCCTATGGGGGATGTAACCAAAGAGGCCAGCCTCATACTACCTTTTGGTGGTAGATTGTGGGGCTGGCTGCTCAGGTCACATTCAGTAAAGACAATAAAGATGTACTCCATACTTTGTAAAGTACAAGGAAACAGAAGGCATCAGACAAATAAACAACATAGCTGTCTCAAGAGTAGTGGTCTGGTTGTCAATGCTAGTAACAATGCCTGGGACTGCTGAGGAAATGGAAAGGACCAATTTATTGAGCATCCTGTAGTCAATTGACAAGTGTCAGGTATCCCTGACTTTGCCCACTAAGGAGACAGGGCTGTTCAACAGGACCCCAAATATCAACCCTGTATCCAGGAGATTGGTGACATTCATGTTTATCCTTTCAAATAGCCAATATTTCTTCAGTTGTACCAACTCCCTGGGAATAGGGAGGCTAGGTGAATCATAGATCAGTATCCAGATGCCTACAATGATTAACACTAGGACAGCTCTCTGATAGTGGGGCCATTCCCAGTGCTTAGCAGTGTTCATCAAACATTACAAATGGTCGTTTCCTATTTATGATTCACTATTTTATGAGGACTAAAATCATAGTTCACTATATGGGCTCATGTAGCCCTACACAGGGACATTTGGTCAAATATTGAGGTCCTATCAGAAACTGTAGCTGACTAGCAATTACAAGATATTCTTAAGTGGGTTAACAACCTGAAAAGGAAACTTGGGACTGGGGGAATATGTGTGGAAGGGTTTAGAGATTAAGGAAAGAAGGACATAGAGAGTTAAAAGAGACACAGTGACTCAGGATTCATCAGCATAACATCAAATCTATGCTATCCAGCTCTGATGTTGGTTGAGCCTATTGACAGACAGACTGGATTTCAATGTGTGAGATTTAAAATGGTTGAGGTCTTAAACTGTAGTGATTAAAATGGTGGAAGATATACATTGTGATAGATATAAGAGAGGGTGAGTAAATTTGACCGCAGAAATATGTTTCACTACAGTGTCTTGGTTTTTAAATCAAATATAAGGTGGTCGCCAGGAAAATATTCCCAATTATTCAAATACCCAAGTCAATTGGGTTTTATAGAGATTTTAATTAACAATACAATGAGTAATCAAAGAAAGAGAGAGAGAGCAAGAAAAGAATCAGTTTTTTAACACTCACCATAAAATCTGTCTAAGAAAAGAATTCTAATGACACCAGACCAGCGTCCTTCCTCAAAGAGTCTTCAAGCCAGAGATTGCTTCAAAGGGCCTCTCTCAAGAGCCTCCAGAGCTCCTACCCCAGAGGGACAGAGTCCCTCAGAGGAGCTCCTCAGAATCAGATCCAGTGCTTCTCTGAGCTCTTATTTTTAAGGGCAAAATCTCCTCTGTCACCTCCCCTAAGTCCTTACATCTACCAATCACTGTAGATGTTTCTAAAGGACAGCCCATTCTTAGTCCACACCTAAGAAGGTGTGGATTTTTGAGTAATTCACACCAGGAAAGCTCTGAGTAAGTTTTCCAGTTCTTTGTTCCTTGTAAATTCACAAGTTGCTTGACCTTTATAGGTACTTAGCTTAAGAAAAGTATGGGTTTAAGTACTTTTCATTGTTCAGAAAAGAGTTTACAACTTTATCTTCACCTAGGGCAAACCCAAGTAGGTAAAGTAGAATTCTCACATTCCTGCTTTAAGTAGAGTTCACTGCCCAAATGGGGAATGGTCTTAATCCAATCTTATAAAGTAGGGTCTGGGAAATTTTAAGGTTTACAAATGAGATTTTCAGCAATGGGGGAAGTGGGATAGTTAATCAAAAAGGTGACATGGCAGAAAAATTAGCCTCATATTGGTAATCAATGACAAGAGGAAAGAGCCAGATCTGAAGACAATGGAGTAGCCAATGCCCAGACCAGAAGTTCCCTTGACCTACAGCACACTGGCCTTAAAACATACAAATACTAAATTGCTAGACAGCCTTCAGGACTGCAGACATGGGGAGGGATTGGAATACCACAAGATTTGAGCTCCAATCCAGTTCAAGGATCCAGATCAATCATGTGAAATATTGGAAATATATCCATAAGTCTGGTGCATGAGCACTTTGCTCATTAGAGTCTGCTATTAAATACATCTTCAACACTTTCATGATTCATTCATACTTAGAACCCTACAGAAAACAAACAGGGTAATGGGGTGCAACTAACAATCAACACTTGCTGGAATCACAGTCATTTGGGCCCTGGTATCCAAAATTCCATGAAATAATGAGTTCCTATGTGTGAATCACATAAGGATGATAGTCCTATTGTGAAAGACAAAGCCAGCTGGCTGGGCCTTATTTCACCTTGGAATCATTGAAAAGGATCAGGTCAGGGCAGAAGCAGTCAGAACATTTTCACCATAGGAAGGGCCAAATAAATAAAGGCAGTTCACACGGTCTTGTTTAGAAACATCCTTTATAATGGGCTAGCTTTTTCTCCTTATTCTTGTCTTCCTTTTCTCTGTCCTTGGACTAATAGTGGGGATCTTATTCTATCTTTATTGGGCTTACTTATCCCCTTCCCATAGGCCTCCTTATTCTACCTAATCTGTCCCAACCTAGGAAGGAAAGAGACCTAGAAAGGGAATTACAACCAATTTTTCTTCTGTCTACATCAGCACATAATGACAGGAAGTCAGTGGTCTCCTAGGAAATGTAGTTCAAAGGCACAAGATTTCCAATTACACAATCACCCCTGAGATCCTTTGGGAGACTAGTCTCTCCTATGGATCCTGTAAAAATAAGCAACTTTTAAATTACAATAAATTGGGGATAGACAGAAAAGAGAACAAATCCAATGACTGCTAGACTCATTGACAAAAAGCCAATTAGGGGACAGTCCCCTTTTGCATAAGACTCAGGCATCTTCATGGCACCTTCTCCAAATAGTTGACTTTCTGAATTCAGAGAGGTAACAAGTTTCTTATCCTAAAATTACTCTCAAATAATTTAAACTGCATTATAGGATAATAAAACAGTGCCCCCTGCAGAGGATGGTGACAAACAAAGGGATCACTCATTGATGCCTAGCTGAGTTATGAGGTTTATGAATCAATTGGCAAAAGAAAATCAAAAACATCCAAAAATCCAAATAAAAGAGAAAAAATAATTGGTGGATGAAATATAGAATATCAAAGTATTATGTGTAAAAATTCTAAGTAAAAAAAAAATAACATATAGTGATTTATGTAATTATGCAATCAATAGCCAGTACTACAGAAAGTATGCCACACTATGAAAGACAGAAAGGGGACTAGATTATGGGAGCCAGGAAGGCAGCCAAAGTGATAAAATGTGGGGTTCAGGGAAGACCTGCCTCTGACATATATCAACCTCAAACCCCAAACAAGTACAAGTCCTCTTGTCATGACTCAAAATTTTATCAGTCCCACTGGGATTGGTTGGTCCCTTTGATCTTGTGCTTGATAGGCACTATGCAGGTTAGATTTGTGCTTCTTTGGCACTGTGCAGTGGTTTTTTAAAAAATTATCTTCTCCTGGAATCAGACAGAATAATGAACAAATGTCCCATAATTTTAAACAATGGATGGCATTATTTTATAGTCTAAATATTTTGAGTATGCATTGATATTAGGTCAAACATTTTAATCTTATATTGCTGCAAATTAAAAAAAAAGTTGAAGAAAATCTCAATACTGGTGATATGCTTCATATACAAAAAGGAGATTAAAAATAATAATCAAATACTATATTGTACATGCAAAGAAAAACAATAATAAAAATGTTTTTTAATCAACAATATAGGACATTCATTTTCTTTTTTAACTTGGCCATGATCCACACTGAGTGCAAATGATTTTTTTGTTTTTACAAAGTAGCATCTTCATAAAACGGTAGTATAACAGGTAATGCACATTCAAGAAATACCAAAGTTCCCAAAATTCATAATAGCCCAGGTAATGATAATCACAAACAAAACCACTATATTATAAGATTCATATGAGTTTCTGGGTGACATATTTAAAACCTATGAACTGATATATACTTTTCATAAGTTCTGAAGATGTAGCAATTCTTTCAACCTTGGCAAAGATATTTTAACCAATCTATTACTGCCATTATTTCAAACTGTGGTAGAGGAGTTCAGAAAAAAAAAACACAAACCTTTGTACTTCTGATGAAAACATTTTGGGATCTAAAACATCACCAAGAAATCTAAATTGTTCTGGTGCAAGTACATTAAACTGAAGAGTTAAAGTATTATTCAGAAGCTACTTTAGGTTTCATACATTATATAAAAAATTTTTGGCAGAAACTTCTATTTTGTTATCTACCTTTAATACAACATTTATTATATATACACATACATATATATGTATATATATACATATATATATATATATATATATATTCAGAAGCTACTAGACTTCACAGGAAAAATTCCTTCATACCTCCAGGATGATATTATAACCCATTACAGGGTAACTGAGCCTCTTGGGCACTTTGCTCCCTCTGGTATGAGACTATAAAAGTTAACAGAAATTTTTTCAAATGTCCCACCCATTTCATATGGAGACTGGGAATTAAATAGTGAAAAATCACTTCAGATGTCTCATCTATTATATATTTTTTTAATTTTTTAATTTTTAACATTATTTTATTTGGTCATTTCCAAACATTAATCACTGGAAACAAAGATCATTTTCTTTTCCTCCTCTCCCCCCCCCCCTCACCATCTTTCCCTCTCCCATAGCTGACGCACGATTCCACTGGTTATCACATGTGTTCTTGACTCAAACCCATTTCCCTGTTGTTGGTATTTGCATTAGAGTGTTCATTTAGAGTCTCTCCTCAGTCGTATTCCCTCAACCCCTGTAGTCAAGCAGTTGCTTTTCATAGGTGTTTTTACTCCCACAGTTTATCCTCTGCTTCTGGATAGTATTTTTTAGATCCCTGCAGATTGTTCAGGGACATTGCATTGACACTAATGGAGAAGTCCATCACCTTCGATTGTACCACAGTGTATCAGTCTCTGTGTACAATGTTTTCCTGATTCTGCTCCTTTCGCTCTGCATCACTTCCTGGAGGTTGTTCCAGTCTCCATGGAATTCCTCCACTTTATTATTCCTTTTAGCACAATAGTATTCCATCACCAACATATACCACAGTTTGTTCAGCCATTCCCCAATTGATGGGCATCCCCTCGTTTCCCAATTTTTGGCCACCACAAAGAGCGCAGCTATGAATATTCTTGTACAAGTCTTTTTCCTTATTATCTCTTTGGGGTACAAACCCAGCAGTGCTGTAGCTGGATCAAAGGGCAGACAGTCCCTTATCACCCTTTGCGCATAGTTCCAAATTGCCCTCCAGAATGGCTGGATCAATTCACAACACCACCAGCAATGAATTAGTGTCCCCACTTTGTCACATCCCCTCCAGCATTCATTACTTTCCATAGCTGTCATGTTAGCCAATCTGCTAGGTGTGAGGTGATACCTCAGAGTTGTTTTGATTTGCATCTCTCTGATTATAAGAGATGTACAGCACTTTTTAATGTGCTTATTAATAGTTTTGATTTCTTTGGCTGAGAACTGCCTGTTCATGTCCTTTGCCCATTTGTCAATTGGAGAATGGCTTGATTTTTTGTACAACTGATTTAGTTCTTTGTAAATTTGAGTAATTAAACCTTTGTCAGAGGTTTTTATGAAGATTGTTTCCCAATTTGTTGCTACCCTTCTGATTTTGGTTACATTGGTTTTGTTTGTACAAAAACTTTTTAATTTGATGTATTCCAGATTATTTATTTTGCATTTTGTAACTCTTTCTAATTCTTGCTTGGTTATGAAGTCTTTCCCTTCCCAAAGGTCTGACATGTATGGTATTCTGTGTTCGCCTAATTTTCTTATAGTATCCTTCTTTATGTTCAAGTCATTCACCCATTTTGAATTTATCTTGGTGTAGGATGTGAGGTGTTGATCTAAACCTAATCTTTTCCACACTGTCCTCCAATTTTCCCAGCAGTTTTTATGAAATAGTGGATTTTTGTCCCAAAAGCTGGGATCTTTGGGTTTGTCATATACTGTCTTGCTGAGGTTGCTTGCCCCCAGTCTATTCCACTGATCCTCCTTTCTTTCTCTTAGCCAGTACCAAATTGTTTTGATGACCGCTGCTTTATAATATAGTCTGAGATCTGGGACTGCAAGGCCCCCTTCCTTTGTATTTTTTTTCATTATTTCTCTGGATATCCTTGATCTTTTGTTCTTCCAAATGAACTTTGTTATAGTTTTTTCTAAATCAGTAAAACAAATTTTTGGAAGTTACATGGGTATGGCACTAAATAGATAGATGAGTTTGGGTAGGATGGTCATTTTTATTATATTGGCTCGCCCTACCCATGAACAGTTAATGTTCTTCCAATTGTTCAAGTCTAGTTTTAGTTGTGTGGAGATTGTTTTCTAGTTGTGTTCATATAGTTACTGTGTTTGTCTCGGGAGGTAGATTCCTAGGTATTTTATTTTGTCTAAGGTGATTTTGAATGGGATTTCTCTTTCTAGTTCTTGCTGCTGAGTTGTGTTGGAATTATATAGAAATGCTGATGACTTATGTGGGTTTATTTTGTATCCTGCAACTTTGCTAAAATTGTTGATTATTTCAATTAGATTTTTGGTTGAATCGCTAGGATTCTTTAAGTAGACCATCATGTCATCTGCAAAGAGCGATAATTTGGTCTCCTCCTTGCCTATTTTAATGCCTTCAATTTCTTTTTCTTCTCTAATTGCTACTGCTAGTGTTTCTAATACAATGTCAAATAATAGAGGTGATAATGGGCATCCTTGTTTCACTCCTGATCTTAATGGGAATGAATTTAGTTTATCCCCATTGCAGATGATATTAGTTATTGATTTTAGATATATACTGTTCATTATTTTTAGGAACAACCCTTCTATTCCTATGCTTTCTAGTGTTTTTAGTAGGAATGGGTGTTGTATTTTATCAAAGGCTTTTTCTGCATCTATTGAGATAATCATGTGGTTCTTGTTGGTTTGCTTGTTGATGTGTTCAGTTATGTGGATAGTTTTCCTAATATTGAACCAGCCCTGCATCCCTGGTATAAATCCTACTTGATCATGGTGGATGACCCTTCTGATCACTTGCTGGAGTCTTTTTGCTAGTATCCAATTTAAGATTTTTGCATCTATATTCATTAGGGAGATTGGTCTATAATTTTCTTTCTCTGTTTTTGGCCTGCCTGGTTTTGGAATGAGAACTATGTTTGTGTTATAAAAGGAGTTTGGTAGAACTCCCTCTTTGCTTATTATGTCAAATAGTTTGTATAATATTGGAGTTAGCTGTTCTTTGAATGTGTGATAGAATTCACTGGTGAATCCATCAGGCCCTGGGGATTTTTTTTAGGAAGTTCTTTGATGGCTTGTTGGATTTTTTTTTTCTGATATGGGATTATTTAAGAAATCTATTTCTTCTTCTGTTAGTCTAGGCAATTTGTATTTTTGTAAATATTCATCCATATCACCTAGGTTGGTATATTTATTGCCATATAGTTGGGCAAAGTAGTTTTTAATGATTGCTTTAATTTCCTCTTCATTGGGGGTGAGATCCCCCTTTTCATCCTTGATGCTGTTAATTTGCCTTTCTTCTTGCCTTTTTTAAATTAGATTAACCAGTATTTTGTCTATTTTGTCTGTTTTTTTCAAATTACCAGCTTCTAGTCTTATTTATTAGGTCAATAGTTCTGTCACTTTAGATTTTATCAATTTCTCCCTTAATTTTTAGGATCTCTAGTTTGGTTTTCTTCTGGGGGTTTTTAATTTGTTCACTTTCAAGTTTTTTGATTTGCATGTCCAATTCATTGACCTCTGCCTTCCCTAATTTGTTAATATATGAGCTCAGGGATGTGAATTTTCCTCTAAGTACTGCCTTGGCTGCATCCCATAAGGTTTGAAAGGATGTCTCACCATTGTCATTTTCTTTAACGAAATTATTAATTGTTTCTATGATTTCTTCTCCAACTATCTGATTTTGGAGTATCATATTATTTAATTTCCAATTAATTTTTGATTTGGCTCTCCATGTACCCTTACCGATCAATATTTTTATTGCCTTGTGATCTGAAAAGGCTGCATATATTATTTCTGCTTTTCTGCATTTGAGTGCCATGTTTCTGTGACCTAGTTTATGATCTACTTTTGTGAATGTGCCATGTGGTGCTGAAAAGAAGGTGTATTCCTTTTTGTCCCTATTTATTTTTCTCCATATGTCTATTAACTCGAATTTGTCTAAAATTTGATTCACCTCTTTTACCTCTTTCTTGTTTATTTTTTGGTTTGATTTATCTACATTTGATAGTGGTTGGTTCAAGTCTCCCACTAATATGGTTTTACTGTCTATATCCTCCTTCAATTCTCCTAGTTTCTCCATTAAAAATTTGGATGCTTACCATTTGGTGCATACATGTTGATTAGTGATATTTCCTTATTGTCTATACTCCCTTTTAACAGAATATATTTACCTTCCCTATCCCTTTTGATCAGGTCTATTTGTGCTTTGGCTTTGCAGATATCATGATTGCAACCCCTGCCTTCTTTCTCTCAGTTGAGGCCGAAAAGGTCTTACTCCAACCTCTAATTCTAACCTTGTGAGTGTCAACCCACCTCATATGTGTTTCTTGAAGACAACAAATGGTAGGGTTTGGGGTTCTAATCCAATCTGCTATTTGTCTAGGTTTTATGGGTGAGTTCATTCCATTCACATTCAAAGTTATGATTGTCATTTGTGGATTTGCTGGCATTTTGATATCTTCCCCAGTTGTGACCTTTCTTCTTTAGCTATCTCCTTTTGAACCAGTGATTTGCTTTAGGTTAGTCCCCCTAGTCACCTCCCTTGAGATGCTTCCCTTTCTAGCCCCTCCCTTTTTGTCCTCCCTTCCCCTCCCCCTTCCTCTTCCCTCCCTTTTTATGCTCCCTCCCCCCTCCTCTTCCCTTCCTTTTTATGCTCCCCCCCTTAATTTTCCTTTCTTTCTTGCCCTAATGGATAAGATAGAATTCAGGATCCCACTGGATCTAGATGTTCTTCCCTCTCAGATTTAATTTCACTGAGAGTAAGGTTTAAGTAATTCCACTTCATGCTTTCTTCCTCTCCTTCTCATATGAGAGTTCTTTCCCTCCCCTTCCCATGTGTATCTTTATATGGGAAAGATTATTCTATTAAGTCCCCCCCTATTTCTTGAAGTAAGTCTTAGTATTATCGACGGTTCCCCCCTCCCTTTTCCTTTCTTTGCCCCCACTTTCCCCAAATCTTCTTAATGCCTCAATCTTTCCCTATGCATGTTTCTCCTAACTACTCTTATGATGCTACAATTTTTGAGAGTTACACAAAACATTTTCCCCACATATTAAAATATATAATTTGATGTAAATGTAGTACTTATAGAAGAGAGTTTGACTTAAAGAAAAAGATAAGATTTATCTCCTTTTCCCTTTCTTTCATATTTACCTTTTCATGTTTCTCTTGCTTTCTGTGCTTGGATATTGAACTTTGCACAGAGCTCTGGTCTTTTCTTAGCAAATGCTTGGAAATCTTCTATTTTGTTGAATGCCCATACTTTCCCCTGGAAGTATATAGTCAGTTTTGCTGGGTAGTTGATTCTTGGTTGGAGACCCAGCTCTCTTGCCTTTCTAAATATCGTGTTCCATGCTTTGCGGTCTCTTTGTGTGTTAGTCGCTAAGTCGTGTGTGATCCTTATGGGAGCCCCCTTATATCTGAAGCTCCTCTTCTTGGCTTCTTGTAGGATTTTCTCCTTTTCTTGGCAGCTCTTGAATTTGGCAATTACATTCCTAGGGGTTGTCTTTTGGGGATTTAGTATAGAAGGTATTCTATGAACCCTTTCTATTTCTATTTGCCCCCTTGCTCCAGAACGTGGGGGCAATTTTCTTTTATAATCTCCTGTAGAATAATATCGAGTTTATTGTTTATCTCTGGTTTTTCTGGGAGACCTATAATTCGGAGGTTTTCTCTTCTCCCTCTGTTTTGGAGATCGGTGACCTTCTCAGTGAGATATTTTATGTTTTCTTCTAATTCATTAATTTTTGGGGTTTGCTTTATTGATTCTTGCTGTTTTATCATCTCACTTTCTTTGAGTTGTTTGATTCTGGTCTTTAGGGACTGGTTTTGCTTTTCAGCTTTGTCTGCCCTTCTATTGGATGCTTCAAGCTCTTTTTCCAATTGAGCAGTCTTATCTGTCAGACTGCTGATCTCTTTCTCCCATTTTTCTTTCCAGGTTTCCATCTTTTGGGTAAGCTCCAGTTTGAGATCTTCCAGAGCTTGTTGATAGTTTCCATTTTGGGAGGCATGTTCTGATTTTTTTTTGGATTTCCTCCTCATTCTCTTCTTTTCCTTGGGTACTTCCACCATAAAAGTTTTCAATAGTCACTTTTTTCCCTTTCTTCCTGGAGGCTTGATTTTGGGCCATGTGAGCCATCCCTTTGGTGATTTTATTCCCCTTTCCTTTTTGGTCTGGGGTCTGGGTGATGTGGGCAGGTTTTCTGTGAATTTTGGTTGCCTCAGACTAGTTCTTCCCAGTCTCCGAGGTTTCTTAGGGTGCTGGTGCCCTGATCACAGCCACACTGCCCAGGTGTTCAGCTCCGCCCAGATAATCAGCGTGTGGTCCGCCCCTGGTGTTTAGCTCTTCCGAGATGTTCTGTGCAACCACCCCAAGTACATCTCCGCTGACCCTCGTGCTCAGCGCTGTGTTCTCCAGTGAAACCACCCTGAGACGTTTTTTCCTGGCAGTCCCCAGATCCCAAGGACCCTGGAGTGCCCCCCCCCCAGACAGAGATGTTCCCCACTCACTCGCTGTCCCGGTGAGTGCTCAGGTAGCTCACTCTGGTTTGGTGGGGGAGGTGGGGGGGGGGAAAGGGAGGCTCAGTTCACATTTCTGTGCAAGCTTTTCCTCCTTCTTATTATAGTGTGGAAATGTTCAAACCCCATGAACCTTCACCTCTGTGGAGTACTGGCGAGTACTGGGGTGTCCTTCTGTTCCTCCAAAGGTGATTTTTATGCTCCTTTGATGTAGTCTGTTTCATTCGGTGCTGGGGAGAGGAAGCATGTGGCATCTAGATTGCAGCCATGATTACCCAGAAGTACATCTATTATATTTTTAATAAATATGGCAATGGGGAAATACAATTGTGCTATTGTACTTCTCCTCAACTACAAATGGACCCTTATCTCTTGTTACAAACAATTTAAAGATAGGCAAATGATCAGAGGTAATGGTGTTACTAGAGTTCTAAAAATAACTTCTGAAGACCCCTTAAAATCAATTGAGATATTTAGCTCATTAAATTCTCCAAAGGTTGTTAACCAGGTTGATGGAGTCCATCCATCATCTATGTGACAATTTACAAAGGCAAAATGGAAAAGGCCATTTAGGCAACATGTGACCTCAATGGATCTCATGACAAGCCAAGTATCCATAAGGGCTTGTGGTTTTGCCAAAGGGTTTGCACAATTTGTTTTTGGACTTTTACAATGGTATTTTTTATATAGTTATAGGGGAGAGGTATAAGTAAAATAATAGAATAGAATATATCTAATAGCCAAAACACAGTAGATTAAAATGATTTAGTGTAACAGAATAGTATTGATCAGATTAATATATGAACTTAGAACAACAAAATTAAATCTCAAAGCAAAATAATCAGCAAAATATTATAATATATAGACTTTCATGAACAAATGGAATCTGAAAAGGCTTAAAAATTTCACCTCCAGACTCTTTAAATTCTTTCCCTAACCATTTAGGTTCCTTTTGTCATACCTCTGGGATCTCTCAAAGTGAGGGAGAATTCCTTGATGAACATAGTGTGTAGGAATCCCAAACTGGATATATTTTAGAGAATGGGCAGGCCCAAATGGCAAGGGGTTGTAGGGAGATGAATTTTTCCCCTGATTCTCAGGCAAGATAATTGCAAGGACTAGTGCACCCAGGAATGGTAGGAAGAAAAAGCATACTAAATTTGTGATCTGTTTGAAATAGGCAATGTACTGCTATTTCATAGACTGAGCCATGCTTGCTAAATGGCTCTTTAACCTCCAGGAAATTGGGCTCACACTGAATTAGCTCATGGACAGTAGAAATGGCAAGGAGTTAGGGGGCTAATTATTGCCTAAGGGAAATACACCTGGGCTTCCAAGGCAAGTCATGAGCAAGCACTCAGTTATTGGAAATGTACTCCAAGGACCAGCAGCTTGTGTGTTCTAAAGACAAGGCAACAGCAATCAGCAGCAACAGTAGCAGCAGCAGCAGAGGAGTATCAGAAACAGACGGATAGCACAACCCAGGGAGTTATCAGCAGGAGGCTGGATAGGCAGAAGCAACTCCAGAGGCAGCAGTAAGGAAAGCTGGCTCAAGCAGATTGGGGCAAGAAGGAACTTATCCCTTCTCTGCCAAGACCCCCTGGCTAAGTCACTCAAACTAAAGCAGGAGGTGGAAAGGCTGGCTGGCCAGGAAAAGCTGGGGGAAAATCCAGCAGGAGCAGGGCATAAGCTCTGAAGAGAGTTCACAAGTTCTTTCATAGTTGGTGAGTTGGGGTGCGGGGGGGGAGGGGACTCAAAAAGTTATGGCAGGAAAAATGTGGCTTTGCAAAATTTATCTAGGCTATCTTAAAAAAGTTGAGAATTCTTTCTCCGATAATTGTAAAAATTATAATTAATATACCATAAATTCAGATATATTTTATAATCATTAGAAGTAACAAAATAAAACCACATACCCATGGTTAATTTACCTGCTCAAACAGTATGCTCCACCAATGTCCTGACCCAGGAAGTGTATAATTGAAAATCTGTTACCCTAAAAAGGAATTACATTTCTTAGGAGCCCACTGACTTCCTGTCATTATGTACTTCCTGTAGACAGGGAATAAATTGAGTGGGCAGTCCTAAATTCTCTCTCTTTGGCTTGATGTTACAAGCATGGTAGTGGTAAATGCAGACATTTTGAACAGAATACTTAGCCATGGGCAGGTAGTTTTTATTTTGCATCCCTTTTATTCCTTTATTTCTAATGATCATTAATAAATCTCTTAAAATATAATATTTTATATTTGAGATTTAATTTTAATTTTTACATTGATGACAACAACTAGTTGGAAAAGAATTCAATTGTTTTTTTGGACAGCCTAGATAAATTTTATTAAAGTCATGTTTCTCTTACCATGGCTTTTTGCCCCACCCCCCACTTAACCCCCCTGGAGAACTCCAAGAGAGAACTCCAAACTTTCTACCAGAGCTGCTGTCCTACTCCCTTGGGTTGGTTTGTTTGCTTGTTTACTTTTACTTTTTTTACCTATTTTTTCCCTGGTCTCCCTCTCTACCACTCCAGCTCTTTTTAGTTTGAGGGATTTAGTCAGGGACCCTTGGAGATAAGCCACTTCTCTCTCCCATCTGCTTGAGTCTGTGTTATTCATTCCTTGCTGCTGCCTCTGGCATTATTGCTGCTGAGTTCCTGCTTCTCTTGCTCCTGCTCCTGCTCCTGGTCCTGATACAACCTCTTGGGTTGCTCCAGTCATCTGATCCTAATCTTCTTAATCCTGATCACTCATCCTCCTGCTCTGTCCCCTGGGGCCCACAAAAGCCTGGCCCCTGACCCTGGTAGCTACCCCTGTTGCTGATCCTTTTGGTGCTGCTGATTACTGCTGAAGAGAAGCTAGGAGTCCTTGGAGCTGCTCTCCAGGCATCTGGTAAAAAGCCCAGGTGTGTTTTCCTTATGCAACAATTACCCCCCTAACTCATGGCCAAGGGAAAAAAAAACCTGCTCCCTATTGTTTTACCTTGGGGGTTGGGGAAGGGGAAGGAAGTAAAAATTGCAAGCATGGTGTACTCTATGAAAGAACAGTACCTTGCCTATTTCAAACAGCTTCCAGTTTTAGGATGATTTTTCCTTTTCCCATCCCTGGGTGCACTGATCCTTTCAATTATCTTGCCTGAGATTCAGGGGAGAAATGCATCTCCATACAACCCTTTGCCATTTTGGCCTTCCCAGTCTCTAAGACACATATAGTTTGGGATTACTCAAAACCATGTTCTCCCTTGCTATGGGAGATGCCAGAGCTCTGACAAAAGGAATCTAATTGGATAGAAAAGGAACTTTTAAGAGACTGAAGGTGAAAATTTTAAACATTTTTATACTCTATTGTTTTATGAAAGTCTCTGTATTTATTGTATTTTGCTTATTGTTTTGTTTATAATTTAATTTTGTGGTTTTAAGGTCATATATTAAACTAATCAACACTATTCTGTTACACAGAATCATTTTAATCAAATGTATTTTAACTATTAGATATATTCTGTTACCTTTTGCCTATAACTATACTGAACAAAATATTGTACAGTATATAAAAAGTTTTTTCTTCCATTTTGCATTTGTTAATTGTCACATAGATGATGTATAAACTCAACCTGGTTAATAACCTTTGAAGAATTTAATGAGCTAAATATCTCAAATTGATTTTAAGTGGTCTTCAGACATGATTTTTAGATTTTTTTCTTTCAACAACTCTGACTGATCATTTTGCCTGCCTCTGAGTTATTTGTAACAAGAGGTAAAGGTGTCCATTTAGTAGCTGAAGTGAAATGTAATTATAATCCTCACCTACACATTTGTAAAAATGTAAATGGATGAGGCATAATAGTCTTATACCAGAAGAACTGGGAAGTTGTTTCTAGGGAATGGTACCCCTTAATGTCTCCCAAGAGGGAGCATCTCCAATTTGAAACTTCCGCTTACTCTACCCTTCCACCAGAATGATCTTGATTCTTGGTGACTTTTTTTAGAGCCAACACATCAACCATACAGAGGTTTGGTTTTTTCTTGACTCTTCTGCCTCATTTTTGTAATGATGGCAGTAATAGATTAAAAAAAATCTTAGCCAAGGTTGAAAGATTGCTACACCTGAAAAAATATTTGTGACATGTATCCATTAGCTTCTAAGGTTTGTTTGTTTTTTAATGTCACACAGCAGACTCATGTGAATTGTGAATTTTATATTTACCCCACCCTGCTTTGTCTTTAGAATTTTATCAACCAGGAATGTATTCACCCCCACTTGAGGATTAAATATGGGGGAGGAAGGTATATGGCCCTTGTGGGCTAGCAAGTACAAATCAGAAACAACTGACTGATCCCCTTGGCTGTCCAAAGCCAAGTTTAATTCACCATTGGTACATGTGAAATACAGGAAGTGATATAAAGAACTGCCTTTATATTTTGTATAACTTCCTGTGAGAGGGACTTGGTGGTAGAACTTGACTTGGCGGAGCTCAAGTGTAAGGCCTCAGACTGCTTCCCTGAGACAATCACATGGTGAGTGTTAAGGCTAACTCACCTTTCCTTGGCTTTCTTTAGGCACCAGCCTCCAGGGAGGCCACTCATCCAGCCTTGTGGCTGGAAGACAAGCTAGATTTAATCTTCTGGGAAGGTCCTTTGACTGAGGCCTCTGAACTCCCACTGGGTTCAGACCGGGCCGGGCCAGCTATCCTCCCCTTTTCCCTCTCTCTCATTCTTAATTTCTTCCTTCTATTGCAAATAAACCACCATAAAATTCCATTCTGACAGTGGGTTTGTTTGCTATTGTAATTAAATAAGCTATCATAACTTTGGGGATTTTGATACCTTTAGAATGTGCATTACCTGTTTTACTACTGTTCTTTATTAAAAAAAAACTGTTACTTTGTAAAAATCATTTGCACTCACACAGAGTGGATCATGGCAAATTAGAAAAGGAAATGGATCTTATTTTTGGTGAGAAAGTTTTGTATTCTACCTTTCCTTAGGTGACACAGTATGCCCATGATTTTAAGCTATATATTTTCTATTTTTAAAACATTTTTATTACTTTTTTTTTTGCCCTAATGTCAGTGCCTACCCAAAAAGCTTTAGACTATAAAAATTATGTCATTGATTGTTTTAAAAAATTATGGGATTTTGCTTAATGATTGTGTCTGATTCCAGAAGAAGGGGGGAAAAGAGCCATTATATAGTGCCAAGAAGGACAAGATCAAGGAGACCAACCAATCCCAAAGGGGTTGATGGAAATCTGCACAGTACCAAGAAGCACAAGGTCAAATAGGACCAAACTATCCTATGTGGATTGATGACATTCCATGCCAAGACCACAAGGACTTGATTATGTGTGAGACTCGAGGTTGTGGCTGTTATATCAGGGACATAACATCAATGATTCTGGCTCTATCCTGGATCTAATTTGCTCCCATAAATCTAGTCCCTTTTCTGTCTTTCATAGTGTGGCAAACTTTTTGGAGTCCTGGCTACCAACTGGGTAAATGCATAATTGCTTAAATCACTTTAATTGGGCCCTGATTCAAGGACCTGTTATAGGTTCATTTTCCTTTAGTTAGAATTTTGACACATACACATTTGATAGTCTATATTCCATCCAGAAATTATATTTTTTCTTTTATTTGTATTTTTAATTTTTTTTTATTTCTTTTGCCAACTGATTTATATACCTCATAACTCAGCCATGCATCCCTAAGTGATCCCTGTGTTTTTCAACATCCTCTTCAGGGAGGAATGTACAATTATTCTAAAATGAAAAAGTTTAAATTTTTTTTGAGAGTAATTTTAGGAGAAGAAACATGTTAATTCTCTGAATTCAGAAAGTGAACTGTTTGGAGAAGGCACAATGAAGATGCTTGCATAGACAACATGCTATATCAGAAGATCCAGAGTGAACTTTGAGGTGTGGTGATTTGAACTGAGTGAGGCTGAATGCATTTGTTTTTGTTTGTATACTCTTATGCCAAAGAGGACAGCCCCCTAACTGGCTTTTTGTCAATGCACCTAGAAATCAAGGGTTTTTTTCTTTTCTCTTTTATCCTCAAATTATTGTAATTTAAAAGTTGATTATGTTAAATGATCAAATTGGGGAGAGTAGCTGCCACAAATTGATCATCAGGGGGGGAATGTATAATTGAAAATCTGTTACCCTAAAAAAGAACTACATTTTATGGGAGCCCACTGAATTCCTGTCATTAATTATTTCCTGTACACAAGGAATAAATTGAGTGGGCAGTCCTACTTTCTCTCTCTTTGGCTTGATGTTGTAAGCATGGTAGTGGTAAGTGCAGGGGTTTTGAATAGGCTACTTAGTCATGGGCACATAGTTTTTATTTTGTGTCCCCTTTATTCCTTTATTTCTAATGATCATTAATAAATCTCTTAAAATATAATATTTTTTAATTTGAGATTTAATTTTAATTTTTACAGAAGGAAAGAGACATAGACACATATCTTCTGTCTATTTCAGCATGTAATGATAGGAAGTCAGTGGGCTCCTGGGATATGAAGTTAAAAAGCATGAGATTTCCAATTATACACTGGCTAAATGCTCATCAATTGTATTAGTCTTTTTAGAGAATCAGATTTAATTTAGATTTATGAGTTCTAAAGTCTATTTAGATTTAATTTATTTCTCTATTTAAATGTCTACAATTTGCTTTCTTGCCTTCATTTTTTCATTGCCTTACTTCTAATTTTTAGATGAATATTCAACTTACTAAACCTTCTCTTTTACATTATATTTATATTTATCTATATTTTTCCACACATACATATTTCAAAGAAATAGAATTACTTCTAAAGATTACTTAACTACTTGCTTGAAATTTAAGTGTGGTTTCTCCTATGATTGTCCAGTGTATAACTAATTTTACTATTTGCTCTTTTAGTTATTTATTATTTAATTCCATTCCTTACTTTAACAAAACTATCATTAAGAATTTCCTTTCTCTTATATTTCAGTCTCTTCCTTTATGACTTGCCATCTTTGTCTACAATACCTTTTAAATTTAGCTAAAAATAACTGAAAAATAAATTTTAAATTTTAAAATTGGGAGTACAGTTGTATTTTTGCTGGAGATGATCTGTAGATTACTTTTATTGCTTCTTCTTTTGAATTCTAAAGTCTGAACAAGTTTTATTGTATTTTTTCTTTCTTTAGAATAGATATTTTGACTTCTCAATTTCTTGTGGAAGGCTTATGTTCCTTGCTCTGTTTTCAAGTTATTATATTTTGCTTCTATAAAAAGCATGCACTTTTAATATTATTGATTTTACTTCTAGTTTTCCAGATTGTCTATCACTATAACTTCAGTAAACTTGATTATTCCAACCTATTTTTAATACATTTTTTCTCTTGGTAGACACTCTCCATCATGGATTTAAATTTTCCTATTCAACTAATTTCTGAAATGCATATCATAAATTATGTCATTTGTAGTTTTCTATTTTACCTCCAAATTCTAATTTGTCTCATAATATTTTAGAACATATTGCCATTATTTCATGTTATTTTGAGATTTCAAGGGATGTTCTGATAAGATAGAGGTCAAATTACCTATGTATTGCAATGTTAATATCCTATTGCCTTATTGCCTCACATAAACTCTTTCCTCATATATCTTGACATCTTCTCCCATCCTTTCCACTCCACTCTTCTTCCTTTGCTTCTTTCTTTCTCTAACATTTTACCTACAAACACAGTGGACACTAGTATCCTAATCTCATATTCTTAAGGTGTTTTAAAAGGATTAATTAAAGATAGCACATAAGACATATTTTTCTTTATTGAATTTCTTGCTCACTGGGGGGAGCCAACAGACCCCCCCACTGGTTGACACGGCCACATTGGGAAGCTGGGGAACTGCAAATCAGCCCTCCTGAGAACAAAAAGCCCCACACTAAACTCCTTCTGTGACTTCTCTCTCCAACTTTCCCTACCAATGGACTTGTTATGATTATTATTCTCTCCCCAATACAAGAGAAATAATACTAGAGCAAATACTTATAGGATCAATACATATATACCACACTTTAAGCCCCATAGATTATTACCCCAAAAGATTGCAATTACAGAATTAAAGCCCACACTTTATTTCTCATAACCCCTCCGTTCTCAAACACAGACATGCTCCAAGGGACTACAACAAACACTGGCCAAATTCTTGAGCACTATAAAAAAATCTTTCCTTACAGTTATCACACTCCAGAGAATTTGTTGATGAACAGAAACAAGGTAGCATTGCTAGGCACTTCAAAGCAACACAAGAAAAACAGAACTTGTAAATTGAGGAAAACCCCAAAAGTGGTCTGCTTTAAGTCACCTTTTAACTTTGCACCTAGATATGAAAATGTTGTTATTCATCTCCCAAACAATTGTGATTGATAGTTAAAGCTGATCAAAAGCAAAATGATCCTCTAAGCAAGTCAAGGGGTACTAACCTGCAAATGGCTTTATTCATATTAATCGTATCCATCACAGAGTGTTGTAGAAACCTAGTAAATGATCACAGAATTCTTTGTTGTAGTAGAATCACAAGAGTGTTGTTTAGGTGATTTGATAATATACAATCAGAATGTAGAATGTCACATATGTAGAAAATTGGTTGTGTGTCAAAGAAATATGAACATGAAAACCTATATAATAAAGGAAACACAGCACCATGGCAAGAGCACTGTGTGTGATGCCTGTATACGTGGGTCTGAACACACAGTGTTTCTAATCTCCATTATTCCACTGGATCACCACACTTAGATGGAAAAAGACCTCAGATATCAGAGAGACCACTGGATGGATCTCAATCACTCACTGGAAGAAATATATTTGAAAATATATCAACCAAGCAGGAAAATTATGTTTCACCTTAAATCCTCAAACTTCATTCTAAGAAATGTAAAAACTTGTATTTGGTCCAGGTCTCTTTCATTTAGAGAAGCAATATAACTGGATTCGGAAAGAGTTAAGCTTAGGCTTCACCTCGGAGAAAAAGTAGTGCAGACCATCCTTTACTCTCTGGACAGATAATTAAGGGTAATTAAGTTGAATAGAAATTCAGTTTTTAATTTGTGTGGCAAATTTCCTTCATTTAGAGAGCTCTCTATAGCAATGTAATCACAGGTCCAATTCCAGCCATTATCTTTCATTGGAACAGGTAGGTGACACAATGGATACAACCCTGGTCTTAAAATCAGGATGACTCATCTTCATGAATTCAAATCAGGCCTCTGACACTTACTAGCTTTGTGACCCTGGCCAAGTCACTTAGCCCTGTTTACCTCAGTTCCTCATCTATAAAATGAGTATGAAATGGAAATGTCAAACCAACCCAGTATCTTTGTCAGCAAAACTCAAAAATAGAGTCATAAAAAATTAGACAAGTCTGAAATGACTGAACAACAAAAATCTTTCATTAAGCAGTTACTTTCTTTACAGTTTCCATGGAGCTTTGTGGAAATGTTAAAGCCTGTGAAGAAAGGCATGCCCAGTCTCTGTCAGACCTCTATACCTTAAAGTACAGGGAACAGGAAACTAAGATTACAGATCAGGGCTTGTCCTTTAAAAATTAATAAGGTAAATGTTTTCACTCTTCTCCTGTCTTCCAAATCCTCCCTTCCTAACTTTGTAGTACTCCTTTATGTACCTTCAATGACAGTATTTAGGGTCATTGCATCTAGGGACTACAGGTTGCCTTTTGGTGGCACTGAGTACCTCACTTAGATGTACTTCTTCCTAAACCATAACTCATGGTCTAGATTGCTTGCTCTCTCTCCATCTTCCCCTTTATACAATCTTTCTTTCAGTTCTCCCTTTAAGAAGTATTGCTGGGAGCCATCAGGCCACGATGTCTTGACAAGGTCACACATGGTGGCTAAGAGGTCACAGAGTGGCCCCTTGGCAAGAAGGAGTTGCTCACATAGCCCCCTCTGCTTGACTTCTCTCATTAACATCCCTTACTAATGGAATTGACATGACTGGTATCCCCTCCCTAACCTCAGAAGGAATAATATAAGAGTAAAATACCTGTACTCTATTTCCCCAAAACATTACCATAAGATCAGAATCTCAAACTCATTCCCAAAAGACTATCATGGGTTAACTTTTACTTAGGCGCATAATTCCCAGTAAAACAGTAGCCACAAGCCAAGCCCAGAACTTTCCCACTCACAGAAACATTCTCTTGAAGCCAGCATACAAATCAGTCATAAAGGTCCATATAAAATCTGCAGGTACAACAAGCTTTACCATGCCTCATTGACTCAATTTCACTAACCAGAAACTTCCTGCTAAAATGATCAGCCTTATAATTAATCTGAATTGTATTCCCCATACTCCTCTAATCCTCCAGGATTAGCATTGTGATTATTGAATTGCCTATAAGAGTTTCTGATTGATTATTTCTTTTTTGGTAAAAGCAATAAGGAAATTTCCTTGACTGTTTGTAAGCTCAAGCTCCTCACAGGGTAATAAGAAAATTAACCCTCTTGTGATGAAGTCATTTATCTTAAGCAAGACCTTTATTCATCCTGTCAAAATCTGTAAGCACAATACAAAAATAAAGGATGTTAATCAAGTGGTTTGTTAAAAGTTAATGTATCATTTTTTCAATTAGCTCTATTTGGACATTGTATTAGATAATGTATCTGGGTACCAAGAAAATGGGTATAAAATAAAGATCAGGCCTGGGGATGGTGGAGCAGCTACCATATGCAAAGCATGCCCATGGCTGAATGATATACACAGCTGTCTTTCATTTTTTATTTTCTTGACTGGTGGTATGTTCACCACCTGCTGGGAACGCCTGGAGTCAGGAGTGAGGCTGCATCCTGCTTGTGACAATCCCCGAGAGAGTGGAGGGAGGAAGCACTCCCATTGAGCTACTAGGCTAAGAGGAAAGTAAAGTGAGAAATGTCCTCAGGCTCATGGAAAGGGGGAGGGAAACAGCTCTGCCCTGAACTCCTCTGGCTTCCTAGTAAAAAACTCTGGCAGGTAACTGCAGTGCCCTTGTTTGGCAGATGTGTCATAGGTTTACCATCACTTTCCTATGATCATTTGGAATATCTAAGATTAGACTCCAGATGGGGAGTTAGTAGGAGAAATAGAAGTGAAAATAATTGATTTCATAATGGGGATCACACATTATTCCCTGCCTCACTGCTTCCCCACTCCCAGTGATTCTAGAAATACTTCATTTGACAGTAGAAAATAAATACCAATGAAACATTTATAACAACTGCAAATTATTTGAGCTGAAATGCTAGGTGCTACAATGTTGATTCTGCACATCATATGAAAGGATTACAGCTACCTTCTTTGACTTTTACTTGATAGCCATGGTAACTTTACATATCCTCAGTATTCAGTATCATAGTCCATTTGTTACATTAAAAGAGTCACATTTTGAGTGAGCAATTGAGAGGGATATTTAATTGCCCTGTAGAGGTTTAACTTTAAATTACTGTCTCCAGGGCCCTCTGGAGCTGATGCTTATGCTTTATGCATATGCTTTAAATTAACCAAAGTCTATTTAAAGACCATTTGAAGCATGGCTCAGAGTGCTATATCTGTATTGCTCCAGAAATGAGCTTATTTTGAAACCTCCACTCATCAGATCAATAGCGTTTAAAATTCCCCTTTATGATTGATTGAAAGCAGGAACCCAGGAAGCTTAGAACAGAAGACATTCTGTGAGTATGAGAAGGCATTATCCTTTCTTTTGAATAGTCAGGATTCTTAGTGACCAAATGAATTTTTTTTGTTATATGCATTGTTGCTGTAATTCTTGATGAATACTTAGAAAATAATGTTGGTCACTGATATAGTCCTAATCATTCATCAGCAAACACCTCTTACAA
Source organism: Monodelphis domestica (assembly GCF_027887165.1). Lineage (NCBI taxonomy): Eukaryota > Metazoa > Chordata > Mammalia > Didelphimorphia > Didelphidae > Monodelphis > Monodelphis domestica. The sequence continues at coordinate 43,503,105 of NC_077227.1, forward strand.
TGAAGTTTCAATAGAATGATACAAGACTGGCAAACATTTGCCTCACTCCTCTATCATGTCCATGCAGAGTTGAAGGGCTAGGGGACAAGTGATGTGATAACAGATTTCACATATGTGGAAGAAAGGTTTGACTCTCTCCACGTTCAGACGTGGGTCACACATGAGTGTCCATGAAGCCAGGTGACCCTGGGTGGAATTCAGACCTTAGCCACATACTATGTGATCTGGGCAAGTTTCTTAACCTCTTAATATTCTAGGTAACTCTCTAAGACCAAACACGAGCAGGTGCTGACTGCTATGGATAGAGGGAGTTTCCTTATCTAGAAGTTCCCTAAGTGAATGAATCTGCAGGTTCAGTCCCTATTTCTGGAAAGCCCCAGATAAGAGAGATAGGAGCCATGGAGGGAAGTTACAAAGAGGCAAATTTGGTCTTGGTGTATGGAGAAAATACCCGTAAATCAGAATTATCCAGAACTGAATGGACTCCATATGGAGGCAGGGAATTTTCCATTTATTGGATGGTCCTCAAGTGTAAGCTGAATGACAACTTTCTGGGAATATTATATAAGGAAATCTATGGGTTATGAGGTATCAGCTATTGAACCAACTCTTAGTCTTGAAATTCTGTGATTCCATTCATAAGTAGGACACAGGTCACTTGGATTTAAGTAGCCAATATGACAAGCCAATTTCTGCTTTTACATTGCATTCGAATTCTGCCATTGGGGCTTATTGTCTTTGAAGCCTCATTCATATAAATTCATTGCTCTAAGTTGATGTTTCCCATTTTGAACTAAAATTATGACCTTTGAATAAAGAAATCACAAAGTGGGTTTATATGAATATGCATTGATACTTTCATTATTTTGAAAAATATTTAGAGTATATATTGGGTTTTCATAGAGAAAGTTTCAGATTCAGATGATGAGGTAATAACAAAATTTAATGGGAAAAGCATTGGCCCTGGAGTCAGAGGAATAGGATTCAAATTTTACTTTTTTTACACTGGCAACTTGCTTGATGTTGGTCAATCACTTCACTACTTGGACCTCAGTTTCCTGACTTGTAAAATGAGTGGATTGTAATAGCTGAACTCTAGGTTCCCTTCTTGTTCATGGCACTATCTAATGAAAATGGCCTTTCCTTTAAGTCCCATGAATGTCATTCCATTTTATTCAACAGAACTTTGTTAATTCTGTGTAGACATTGTGTTAGGTGCTGAAAAGGTGATGTGGCCACTGCATTTCCCTTAAGGAATTTAAAATTTAAGAAGAAGGCATTTCAATAAACAATTTTACTTGGCCAGTTCTGAGGAAAGCTTATAACTGAGGATATAAGAAAAGACTTCATGGAAGAATCGCTGCCTATTTAGAAATTTGAAGGAAAAGAATGACTTTAGGACTCAGAGAATGGAGGAGGAGTGGATGATAGTGGGGAACAGTTATTCATTGTCTTTATGTAAATTCTCATCCTCATCCGCTTTCTTATCAAATATTAGAAAAATGAGAGAAAATAAATGAATTCATATAGCACTTTAACCTTTGCAATGCAAATTGCATCTATGAACCCACCTGAAAAATGCATAGGAGCAGGAGAAAGGAGGATCTAATCTAATGACAGCGTGGATAGAAGATACAAAGGAAAGTACTGACACAGTTAGTATAGGGATGAATTGTGACAGGCCTTAAATGGCAAGGAGAGAATTTTTTATTTGAATTCAGTAAATGTTTATACATGCATTTTCAAGATTGTGTGGGGTTTGTGTTTCCATTAGTTTATAATGTGAATGTTTTTTTTTCTTTTTTTGTGCTTTGGTTTGAGGGCTTCAAGGGCAGCTAGATGGTGCAGTGGATAAAATGCCAGACAAGGAGTCAGGAAGACTCATCTTCAAGAGTTCAAATCTGGCCTCAGACATTGACTAGCTGTGTAAACCTGGGCAAGTGACTTAACTATGTTTGTCTCAGTTTCTTCATCTGTAAAATGAAGCAGGGAAGGAAATACTACTTACTATGTTTGTCAAGAAAACCCCAGATGGATTTTGAAGGAGTCCAACACAACTGAGGAACAACCGAACAACAAGAAATACTTCAAAGGGCCTACTTGAACTCTAAAGAGAAAGTTCCCTGTCCATCGCAATAGGTAAATATCATTCAATGACATTAATTTGGAAATAATGTTTAGGAAATAGCCAAAGACATAATAGAGATCAACAATGTCATGTGAAATCTGATTTCTCTGATTTTATGTGAATCCCACCGTAGTATTTTTTTGCTTTCTAAATTCAGAATGAAAAGAAAAATTCACTAAAAGAAAAGAAAATATTCAAAGTGACCCATTAGAATTCTGTCAAGGTACAGTTTTATCAATCAATAGGTAACCAACAAACAGCTATGTAGGTGTCCATGGAGTTAGGAAGACCCAAGCTAAAATCTGGCATCAGATATTTCCTCCATGTATGACCCTGAGCAATTCTGTTTTTTTTTTTTAAGTATCTTTCTCTATAAAATTAGGATAACAACCACACTTTACCTAGGGTTATGATAATAGGATAAAAGGAAATATTTGTAAAAGGCTTCCCCAAATCAAAATATGTTGTTTAACATGTTTAAACTTTAGTACTTTAAACGGATGTTTAAAGTACTACATACAAATCTTAGCTACCATCATTTTCTCACTCATTTTTCAATTTTACACAACTCTTCACATGTCCTCTTGGGGTTTTCTTGGCAAATATACTGAAGTAGCTTGCCATTTCTTTTCCTATCTCAATTTATAAATGATACAACTGAGGCAAGCAGGGTTAAGTGACTTGCCCAGTGTCACATAGAGAGCAATTGTGAATCTCTGTCCATAGTTCTCCTCCCTTAAATGTATTCATCATTTTCACTTCATATTCTCAATTGATAGTTTTAGGTCATAGCTTTATGGTCTGGTGGTTTTTCCTATTTTCTCCCAACATGCCAGTGTCTAACTTTTCCATCTCTTATTTGATATCACCCAGTTTACCTTGCCTTATAGATCTTATATTAAACCTTCATGTGCAATATTGTTCCTTATAACCTTTGACTTTCCTTTTATCAACAGCCCTAATCTCAGCTGACTTCCTTTCATCTTTGTCCCAACCACTTCATTAATGCTGATGCTACTTGTGGTTGTCCTCTGCTCTTCCCCAATAATGTGGAATTTACCTTCTGTCTGGAGGGGATCATTCTTCTCAAAGCTTTTATCATGGGAATACTCTCACTGGGTTTTCTTTGCAAAGATACTGGAGAGGTTTGCCATGTCCTTTCCCAAAGGATTTCCTTTTGTCAGAATTCCCCACCTTAACCAGTGCATCTTGGGTGACCTTATGTTGTATAGCTTACAGTTCCATGGAGGTATGTGAGACCCTCTTCCCTGACAAGGCAGGGATCCAGAAAAGGAAGAAAAGAGTAGCTGGATTTGGTCAGAGACCCCCAGCATCCCCAAGGTGAAAGAGATGTTAGTTTATTTTGTCCTAACACTGTTTCTTGTATTCTTCTTGACAACAAATGGCCATTCAGCTTCCTTTGGAAATCCTAGAATGTGGAAAAACTCACTCTCAGGTGTTCTTAGTTGGGGGTTCAAGAGCTTATTTTTGTTTTTATAATATTTTGATAACTCCATTTAAACAAATTCCTGTGTTATTCTATGTATTTTAATACATGAATTTAAAATTTATTTCAAAGAGATTCACAGACTTCATAAGATTATAAAAGAAGTCAATGATACAAAGAGTGAACCCCCACACAACCTGCTAATGTAGCCTATGACAATTTCCATTGTGGTGAATAAATAGTAGGCAAAATTGAACTGGAAGAAAAGATGAAATTGTAGTGGTGGTCTTAGATATTAATTTTAACCAACCCCAGCATAAAGCCATCTTTTCTATTCAACATTCTCTTGATTTCCTTCATGGTGGATAATATTAGAATAGTAAAATTAAAGTAACAGTTGATTGGAACAAAATTGTGAACAGTCATTTCATAAGAGCTTTGTTGAATTCCAATGATGGATGGGAAACTTTCTTCATATTGCTCTGAGTACAGATGTTGGACTAGTTTTTTAAAGGTCCTTTTCTTTTGAAATTCAAGAAGAGGAATATACTTGTTGTTTTAAAATCAAATTGTCATGAGTATTGATCTGAAACCTGTATCCTTTTAAATTCCAACTTGATTTTCCTCTGTAGGGTAAAGGCTTGTTATTCTTTTACAGCTTTGACATTTTGAATATTTATTCAACTGTTTTAAGATAGATATTTATGACTTTTACAAGGTAAAAATCCTGGATCATTTGGTCAAACCTCATTTAAAAATTTTTTAACTACTCATTATTCTGGACTTCTCTGGATGAATTTCAAGTTTCTGATAATGTTATTAAAATGTGTTTCTCAGGAATAAATGCAATATTTTAGATATTCAAAGTTCAATACAATGTTCATTTATTTTGCTATGTTTTCCGAAGTGTTCAAGATATTGGTTCTTATAACCTAATCTTGACAATAATTGGCAAATCAATTAATTTAATTCTCTATTCTCCCCCCACATACCCACAAGTTAAATGCCATAAAGACAAGAGTGGCCAATCCTTACTTGTGTAACAGATTTTAAATTCACCTTGTAGTCTCTAAATGTAGTCTTATGAAATTTTACTTGTTTAACTCATACCACAAGATGAGAGAGCCCTGTCCAAAATATGAATATATTATAACAGAAACTTCTATATCCAAATGCATCATCCACCTCAGAACAAAATTATATGTAGATTGATTATAGCTTAAATAGAAACTAAAGAAATATCTAAACATTTTTATTTAAATATCATCCTTTAAAATTTCTATGGCCAACATATCTGATTTCAATTATCTGAAGGTCAAATATCCCAGTGAGATATTCCTAAGGATCCATAAAATGGAAGCATATAGTAAAATGGATCAGAAACTAGAATCCAACAATATGTTTTTTACAAGAAACACATTTGAAACAAAAAGGTGCACATGTAATTTATTAAGCTTTAGCTGAATTTAAAATCAATCTTGATTTTAGACAAAGCAAAAGCAAAAATAGGTTTTAAAAAGTAAGCAATCAGGGAAATGATATTTTAATAAAGGGTGGCAGACAATAAATTAATATAAAAATTTTATATCAAGTCTTTCTGTTAAAGGCAATTTTTTGAATTATGTAGGGAATGGAGTCAAATTTTTAAAAATAAAAATGATTTCCCAGTTAATATTTTGTCAAGTGATATAAACAGTCAGCTATAAAAAGAAGACTTGAAACCAATCTATTTTCATAGAATGAAATGCTCTTAATCATTGTTGATTGGTGAAAGGCCAATTGAAACAACTCTAAGGTGCCAATTCACACCTATTATAAACCAAGCTTTGCTTTTATTTTTTTTAAACATTGTCTTCTTCTGAATTTCTGTCTCAGTCTTTCCTTCTCCTGTAGTAGTTTTTATAGTCAGATTCTTTTTTGTAGTTCCTCATTTTTCCATCCCATTTCTTTATTTTGAATTTCATGGTAAATTTGGGCTCTTCTCATCTCTACATGGGGAGGCATTGTCCCAAGTTTTAGGCTTCTTGTAATGCTCTTTTCAGAGCTAAATTGGGTGTGTACAAGTTTTTTGGTGCTTCCAAGGTTCTGTAATCTGGGGAGAGACCCTACCAGTGAACAATTGTCATGTTCTTTGTACTCTGATCTTTACCTGAGAAAGGCTTCTTCTTTCCTGCATCTACAAGTAGCAGAGCTCCATTTGGCCCTGGAACTGTGACTGGGGCCCTGTTCTTCAGCTTCCTTTATGATTCTATTGTCTGCCTTGAAACTACTCTCTTATGATTGTCTTGTAGTTCTCTTCTCTGCACAGGTAATTGCAACACAGAACTGCATATTGGCAATAGAAATACCAATTAATTTCAACTGGACTTAAAGTCAGCAAAGTATCCATTTGATCTCTTTCTGATTAGTTGTCTGACCTCCTTGTCATCTCAGAGTTCCTATTAAGCAGTACATTCTTTATGGTTGAGCACCGGTCCCAATGCCACAGATGTCTCTTGCTCATCTCCTAAATTGGCTTGATCTGAGAAAATTTATTTTGGCACTCATGCTCTAAAGTTTAATTTTAATTACCTTAAAGTTGTTGGAGTGTTGGAAGAATAACTGGGAGACTTACCTAGGTGACTACTTCTTCTCTGCCCTCTTTGCTCTGCCCCTCCTTCCTACATAGTCTATTTTTAAATGCCTTACCTCCTACTTCAGAATCTATACTATGTATTGGTTCCATGGCAGAAGAGAAGTAAAGGCTAGGCAATTGGTTTTAAGTGACTTGTATAGGATCCAACAACTAGGAAATATCTAAGGCCAGATTTGAAACCAGGACCTCCTGTTCCATGCTTGGCTCTCTATTCACTGAGCCATTTAGTTGACCAGATTTATAGCCTTGATGGTGCCTCTGAAGTCTCTCACCTGAATGTCAAATAAAGTATGAAAATTTTATAGGATAAGAATTCACTGAATGTTTCTAAACAAGACCTAATACTTTCAAAACAACAGTTATGGATAATTGGGGCCTATATTGGGGTATTAAAAGTCACATCACTATTATGATCACATAATATTATGTACTTAGTCAGCTGGCTAGGAATATATGAAGCACAGTTTCATGGGGACAATTTATAGTTGGATTTTCAATTAAATAGGAAATTCCTCAAATCCTAAAGGAAAGAAAGCAAGAGAGAGTGAGAGTAAATGAGCAAAAGACAGAGAGAAGAGGCTATGCACAGAGCAGTATTTACTGAGCACCTTCAACAGGTATCCTTCATTGGTATGAACTGAGGAGATGACAAGAGATAGCTAAGTTCTGCTCTGGGCCTCTAGAGCTCATAATATATATATATATATGAACCTGGATCAAGTCACTACTGTAAAGGTTAAAAATTAAAGGGTTGGACTAAATTTATATGAGTGTGGTTGTCAAAATTTTTACTCAAGTCAGAATGAATTTTTATGGTAGATTATTTACAAAATAGAAAGAGTGAAAGGAGAGAGAGAGAAAAGAGAGAGAGAGAGGGAGAGAGAGAAAGAGAGGGGGGAGAGAGAGAGAGAGAGAGAGAGAGAGAGAGAGAGAGAGAGAGAGAGAGAGAGAGAGAGAGAGGAGAGAGAGAGAGAGAGAGAATTACTCCTGTCCAGTCAAAACCAGACAGGGTTTCAGAGACCCCAGAAAAGGGGGGTCCAGAGGTAAATTAAACAAGGGTTCTGTGCACAAGGCCTCCTATAAGAAGAGGGGCCTCTCCAGAGGCTAATACCTCCAAAAAGCCAGAAAAGGGAGTCAGCCTTTTCACTCACCCATGTGGCAGTCCTAAGGGAAGATCCAAGAGCAGTGTGAGGTCCCTAGCCAGAGCTCCTCCATGGCCAAATTTAAAGGAGAAAAAAACTGGTCATAGGAAGTTAACACCATTTTTAATGACAGTTCTTTGCATCACTTCCTGTGCCTTCCTTCCATTTTAAGTGGACCAACTACAGCTTAGTTTTGCTTCACACTGCCCAGGGGCAGTCAATCATTTTTGATTTGGGTTGTAGATCTCACACATACACACATATGGATTAAGTCAGGTTGTATAAATTCCTGGTAGCTAAAATCTAAATAGGCAGGGGACAGTTAATCCCTTCTTCACACTACACACTTCCTAACCTTTGTTTTTTAACTCATAAATGGGGAGTAGAGATGATACTACTATCTATGTCCCAAGGTGACTAAGATAAAAATACGTGGAAATCTTAAAAAAAGGCAGAAAAGTCACTAGACTATTTGGGGAAGAGGGTCATAACTTGTATAAGTTTTCATTTCATGTACCATGTATCAAAAATTTGCCTTATCTATGTGATATGTACTTCCATGCATATGTGAATATAGATATATGCATAGACATATCTGTATATCATATATATAATACAATAGCAGTACACATTCTGGACTGGAATGGGAAGATAAATAATGTGCAACCAAATGATGAAGGATCTGGAGGATAAGCAAATATACAAAAAGTTGGTTCATATTGGACAAATGCCAGATCCTGACAAAAAGAATACTCAAAGCAATAGAGTCCAGGGGAAGATCAAATCCCTAATATGAATTAATTCTAGATTTCATTTTAAGGAGTCTGATTATAGTATGAGTTTCTAAGGAAGGTTTAATGTTCTTTATTTTACTTGTGTTCTTGTTATGAAAGTTAATCCATAACTTCAATGAATGAGGAGTTTTAAATCAAGCATAAGTACTTAAATGTCTTCTCTTTTTCCTAGATGTTACTCCTCATCACATTTCAACCATTTGGTTAAGCCTTGAAAGTGTGGCCCAAGAAGCTCAGAAAACCCTCCTTGTTCAATGGCCATTAGTAACCATTCACAAGTCACAGAGTTTATCCTCCAAGGCTTCTCTGAACACCCCAGTCTCCGCATTCCATTATTTGGCTGTTTCCTCTCCTTGTATCTAGTAGCTCTCACAGGCAATGCCCTGATCATTACAGCCATCACTCTGAACTCAAGCCTCCAAAGCCCCATGTACTTTTTTTTGTTCAACTTGGCTACAATGGACATCATCTGTACCTCCTCTGTTCTACCCAAAGTGCTGGAGGGGCTGCTTTCAGAGGAGAATACTATCTCCTACGGGGGCTGCATGACCCAGCTCTATTTCCTCATTTGGTCTGGATCATCAGAATTACTTCTTTTCACTGTCATGGCATATGATCGTTATGTGGCCATCTGCCACCCCTTGCATTACAGCACCAGGATGACCAAGATGCTCTGTAATATGTTGGCAGCTAGTGTGTGGCTGATATGTGCCTTCAATTCCTCTGTAAACACTGGTCTGATGACACAACTGTCCTTCTGTGGACCCAATGTGATTACTCATTTCTTCTGTGAGATCCCTCCTCTGCTGTTGCTCTCCTGTACTTCCACCTACATTAACAGGGTCATGACTGTCTTGGCAGATGCCTTCTATGGCTTTATAAATTTTGTTCTAACCTTGGTGTCCTATGGGTTCATTATCTCCAGCATCCTGAAAATCCAGACATCAGAAGGGAAGAAGAGAGCATTCTCTACCTGCTCCTCCCATCTCATTGTGGTGTCCATGTATTACACTGCTGTTTTCTATGCCTATATTAGTCCTATTTGTGGCTATAATCCAGAGAGAAGTAAACTAGCTGGTGTTCTATACACCATGTTGAGCCCAACTTTGAATCCTCTGATCTATACTCTAAGGAACAAGGAGGTCAAAATGGCCCTCAGAAAGCTCTTCCCATGCTTTAGAAATTAAGCTGGGATTTTCATGCTTCTTTCCTTGGTTATATGTATGTTATAAGGCTGCTTATGCATGTAGTTAAGAAAAAAAGTGTTTTAAATAATCTGAATTTACAATATCCTTTGATGATTACCACGATCTCATATGTTTGGAATTACAAGACTCAGATTTATGAAGTTGTTGATTTCCTTCTCAGTATTGATTAAATCTGAATGAGTTGGTAACATCTCTATATTGTTTCCAGAAAATTCTCCTTTTCAAATTTTTTTTTTAAATAAGAAAAACATTTTAGTGTTGGAAACCAATATATTGTAGGTGCCTATGAATGTACACATGTGTCCTGGTATGCCCAAATGTCAGTTTGTATATAACAATATGTCAATAAAATCAATAATGTGCCCTTTCATAATAAATATAGCTTCAATTCACACCATTAAATATTATACCATATCATACTTCTCTCTCTCTGTCTCTCTGTCTCTCTATCTGTCTATGTATGTATGTATGTATGTATGTATGTATGTATGTATCTATTTATCTATCTATCTATCTATCTAGTTTCTATCTAATTGTAGTGAACCTTTCATTACCTCATGGAAATAGAGTTCCTCTTCCCCGGTGTTTGTGACATACCATTCCTGCTGAGTATGCCAAAACATAGAAATTTCAGTTCAAAGAAATCATGAGAAGAGGTCAACCCCCTTGTTCATTTTCTGGGGAGGATTGGGGAGTATAGATTGTTTCTCTTGAGAAGAGCTTTAAATCTCGTGTGCTGCTTACAATAAATGTTCATTATCCCTGCTTTGCTAATGTTCCAGTCTTTCTTTCTTGCATCTCTGTAGCTGTTCTTTGACAGCTCTAAGCTGTCCCCTGAAAGTTCTAAACTGTCACTATTGTGACTCCGTAGATGTCCCTGGCAGCTAATAATCTGTCCTAAAGGAAGTTTGACATTCTGGAAAGAGACTGGATTCAACTGAGTCAAAAAGGATAGTCTTAATTGCCAGCTCTTACACATACAGACTGTTGCTCATAACAAGTCCCTTAATCTCTTAGTACTATAGGCAATCCTTGAAGAGTAAGTTTCAGAGCTGGTCCTGTCCTTGGTCCTCATTGAAAGATTCCAACACCAATGAAATCATGGTTCCAATTCTAAGTTCTCTTCTAAATATATACACACATATGAAAAAATTAAAAATAACTCATGATTTTAATTTTTAATTACACATATTTTAGCACAAAATTGAAGATGTAAAATTTATAAATATATGGGAATTTTTTATTAATCTTACATAAAAGGTTAAACTTTTAAAAGTATTAATTAAATTATTTAATTCTTCAAAAGACAATTTTATCTCCATTTCCCTTCCATTTATGGAGATCACATCTGTTATAAGTCATGAGTTTTTATGGAAACAATTTCATTTTAGGAATGGTAGTGGGAAGGGAGGAAGTTCTAGAGGGATCTTTCTATATTGTATGCATTTAAAGACTCTTCAGGTTTTTCATTCCTCTTTACCTAAGTCTTCCCTTTGTACTTACATCTTGCTATGGCTCACTATTAGATTATTACTTCTTCAAGAGCAGAGACTATTTTGCTTTTCTTGTTTATCCTGAGAATATGTATAATCATTTATTAAATTTCAATATAATTCTAAGTTCTTTTATTTAATAGTTATGACTCTTTACCCATTCACACAGATGGATTGCTCATCAAAGTTTCTTCAATTTTCTTCATAAAAATTCCCTTGCAATGCAAATACCAACAACATGGAAATGGGTTAGAAACAGGAACACATGTGATAACCAGTGGAATTGTGCATCGGCTATGGGAGAGGGAAAGGTGGAGGGGGGGAGGAAAAGAAAATGATCTTTGTTTCCAGGGAATAATGTTTGGAAATGACCAAATAAAATAATGTTAAAAAAATTCCCTTGCTAGATAAAAATCATTAGCATATGTTGGCTATCTTTCTGCTGTTACAACTTCACAAATTTAGGTGGGTTGTTCCTTAAATATCATACACAGATTCATCAATGAGCCTACAGTTAAAACTTTTCAATATTGATAGGACCTCTTAAGAGTCTGTGCTCTGTTGAGGCAATCTATGAGAAGTAAGGGTTACTGCCATGACTGGGTGAAGCAATAACATAAAACTGAAAGGGGACTAAATTCTAAGCCAACATTCCTTAATCAAATACTGCATTCATTATCAGAGTAGAGTATCTTAAATTCTTCTTGGAATCAGATATTCATCCAAAGGTTACCTCTAACCATGACTTTAGCTCTAGGATTTTGAGTGTTCTCAAGTTCATTGTGTTCAAAACAACTAAATTTAGCTATTTTGAGACCAAGGGATATTAATATTTTTATTGCCATGGACCCTTTTAATTAAAATATAGAATTTATGAACATCCTCTCAAAACAATCTTATAAAGTTCAGAAAATAAAATGCATAATATTATGAAGAAAAAATTACATTGACTATAGTTATAACAATATTTAAAGTAACAAGGTCATTTTATCATTTTTAATAAAAGTATGTATGATATATTTAAAATAACAAGGTTCTTAACCAGCTTAAAAACTACTGCTTTTGGCTCTGATCTTTCTTCTTTTTGAGATACTTTAAAATATATATTGTAACTCTATTGAGCATAAAGATTATATTGCTAGTCTCCAGCTAAAAAAATGATTATGTTTGACCACTAAGATATCAACATATGTAGTGATAAGTTCCCATCTATCTTATGATTACCTTGAGTTAGGAAAATGAGATTAGTAAATTATTAGGTGAACAAACATCATTTAGTCCAGATATGCAAATTTAGGAAACTTTTTGTATTATAATACCCTTGTGTTTGATAAGGTAGTATGACAGTCCAGACTTCCTGTTGATTGACTCAATCCTCAGTCCTTGTGAATCTCTCCAGCAAGAACTAAAAGAGTAAATATGGTGGAAGATCTGGGCTCTTCTTCTGGATTCCCATCTTTCCCTTTGCCCAAGTCACCATTCCATTATGTGTCCATTGAGTTGTAGAGTCAGGGGATCACATCATTGCACATATATCAGTAATAACCCTCTGAATATTTTTGTTTCTTCTTAGTTCTACCTTATCCATTATGTCACTACAAGGAAAGACCAGAAAACTCAGAAACAATGTCATGTTTAGAGACAAAGGCTGTATAAAGCACACACTAATGCATTTCATTCAGGGCCTGAATGTATCAAAAAAATAAGTAATCTTCAAACTCATGAAGTATCTAAAGATTGTCAAAGAGCTTTCCTCTCAACCACATTGTAAGGTAGATAGTCCAAAAGTCATGATCTCTGTTTTGATGATGATGATGATAAGATAAATAATAAAAATACTGGATGAAATTCAGATGGATAATTTATATTTGCAAAGTTAGGTGTGGAGACTATCACATTTAATGATCACAAAAATAGTGCATAATAAGAACTGAATTTCATTATCTTCAGGTTACCAATGAGAAAATTGAAGCTCCAAGACTTTAAAGGAATTCCCTATGTTTCTAAACCTATTGAGAACCCTAAGTAGGATAAAAACCCACTTTCTCACTTGCTGAAGCTTAGGAAAACAGTGGTGGTCACTTATTTTCGCTAAGAAACAAATCAGAATTGTGTATGGAATCTAGGTGTAGGGCAGAAGATTCATCATATCATGGAAACCTAGATCTCTCAAAAAGAGAAAAAAGAATGAGAGAAGAGAGGAGAGAAGAGGGGTTGAAGAGTGGGCGAGACAGAAAGATAGTAAGATGGAGAGAGGGAACAAGGTAGGGAGAAAGATGGACAAAAACCCAAAATGAGGACAAAGACAAAGAGATAGAGGGAACAATTATACAGAAAGCCAAATACAGAGAGAGACATTCTTGCTCCTCTGTCCATTAGGAAGGGTCTCATAATATGGAAGGAAGAACAAAGAGCAGAAACTGATATTCTACCCACTCAGAAAGGAAAAGAGACAGACAAATAGAAAGACACAGTACAAAGAGGCAAAGGCACAGATAGAGAAAGACAGTCAGAGATAGAAAAACAGAAACAGATAGAGACTACAGAAGACTCTCAAAATAGGTACACTTGGAGATTTCAACAAAAGATTTCTTATGAAAGTGGACATATGACAGTCAGAAATGTCATGTCCTTAATATAATGTTGATTCATAAAATTTAAAAATTATACTTAATAGATGTTTCTATTCCAAATACTTATGATCTCCAAGACCCATAGAATGAAAAGTTGTTAAAGTATTGACGCCGAGGCAAGAGAATTATGGGGGAAGGGAAGAAAAGATCTATATCATCACTCTTGTCCTGTCTGCTACTGGAGTTGTATCAAGGATACTTTTAGTGATTCTACAGAGGGCAGTCTTGTAACCTTATATTTTTTACTAAATTACAAAAGATAGTTATTGCACCCACCATGAAAAGTTCATCAGACATTGAAGGTAAAAGAATAACAGTAAGAAAGTTACTTTTTCAAGTTCCATTTCTATCTTAACCTCATTACAAAGAATGAAAAAACTGTGATATGATAATTAATTTTTATGTCTAGATTTCCTGTTACATTGATTTAGGCAACTCCTATAGATTATACTTGTAGAAAAATCACATAACTGAAGTGATCAGATATATAGTTTCTTTCACAATTGATCATTCCAATATTGATGTTTCAAAATTCACTTGATTCCATAGTCTGCCTCTAACTACTACAATATAGTATCTTGCAAGAGTAGACAAGTGGCTAAATATTAAACTGCAAATATACTCATTGCCAATTATACTATTTCAAAGAGTATTTTAGAAAAAACAAATACATTTAATTTCTTGGCTTAATTCATTAACTTTTGCACTTAAATTATTATCAATTCAATTTTTAATTGTCAAATAAATTAAATTAAAATTGAGTGATGATATCATTGTGAGAGCTGAAATAACTAGCCAAGATTATCTTCCCCTTATGCATTTTAGATAGGCACTAAAAATACAAGATAAAAATAATTTAATATTCCCTTCCTTTAGGAATTTTAAAATCAGATAGAGGAGGAAATAAAGACATAGGAAAACATACAAAATTAAACCACAATTATTTCAAGGGGAAGGCACTAATAGCTATGAGGATCAGAAAAGGCCTCAAAAAGGAGGTGATGATTTAGTTGTCATTCAAAGAGTACCTAAGTAATCTTGTCTCAAAAAAAAAGAAATTAAATAAACCCGCAATGAGCTCCCTAATAAAAAAATTTCCAGGATCAAATAGATTCACAATTTATTTCTACCAAATATTTTGTTGTTGTTGTTGTTAAGCCATTGTTAGTCTTGTCTGACTCTTTGTGAACCCACTTGAGGTTTTCTTGGTAAAGATACTGTAGTGGATTGCCATTTCCTTATCCAGGTCATTTTACAAAAGAGGAAACTGAGGCAATCAGGGATAAGTAACTTGCCAAGATCTCATAGCTAGTAACTGTCTGAGGCCATATTTTATCTCACAAAGTTGATTCTTCCTGAAAATTCAGAAATGACTGAATAAGTTGTTATATATGATTGTTAGTTATGAAATACCACTGTACTATAAGCCATGATGAGCACGATGCTTTCAGAAACCTAGAACGTCTTACATGAGCTGATACAAAATGAAATGAGCAGAACCAGAAGAATACTGTCCACAGTAACAGTAATATTATATGATGATCAACCATGAATGACTTCCTCATTCTCAGGTAGACAATGATCCAAGCCAGTTCTGAAGGACTTATGTTAAAAAAAATACCATTCACTTCCAGAGAAAGACATAATGGAGTCCAAATGCACACTGAAGCATACTCATAAACTTTCTTCATTATATTTGGGCTTTTTCCCCCAACATGGCTAATATTAAAGTGAGTTGCATGATTTCACTTGTACAATCTGTATTGAACTGCTTCCCTTCTGAAGGAGGAGAGAGGAGAGAGAGTTTGATATTCATGATTGAAAAAAATGGCAATTTTTTTTGTTGATGTTTAATTGAGAAAAACAAGAGTTCCCAAACTCATAAAATTAAGGAGAACCTAAACTTTTTACAGTTTACAGAAGGTTAACTGGCGGTTTTGTCACCCAGTCCCCAGTTCCATATCACAGATGCAAGGCAAACTTAGAAAATTTTCCGTATCTAGTGGTGGTGCTCTACGGTAAAGAGCTATCAAGGCCACTAACTTATGTGCCTAGAGAGGAACAAGTAGAGATGTGTGCAGTAGCTATGTGCCTTAGGCTCCGACATATGAGCAAAATCTCAATTTCAGCTTAAAATCTTGGCTAAAGTCTGCAGGAATCCAACACCAAAGAGCATCCTATATTACCCTGAACCAGCAAAGTTTCCCAGTAAGGTTTATAGTAGCTAAATCTAGCAGCAGTCAAGTGTTGAGTGAAATTCAGGTAAAAAACTTGCAGAGGAGGGCAGCTGGGTAGCTCAGTGGATTGAGAGTCAGGCCTAGAGATGGGAGGTCTTAGGTTCACATCTGGCCTCGGCCACTTCCCAGCTGTGTGACCCTGGGCAAGTCACTTAACCCCCATTGCCTAGCTCTTACCAGTCTTCAGCCTTGGAACCAATGCACAGTATTGATTCTAAGATGGAAGGTAAGGGTTTAAAAAAATTAAGAAAGAAAAAGAGACTTGCTGAGATCAAACCAGGAGGAAGCAAATAGACTTTAAAATGGACAGGAGAAATTTGGAAGCATTCCAAGCATGCAATTCAATTGCCTAAATTTTTTAGACTAATATATCACTCAAGTAAAAAGAATTTTTGATAAGGAGGAAGTCAGGAAATTGGAGAATAAGAGTAAGCAATCATGAAAAGAATTTCCCATAAAAATATTTTAGTGACCTGGACATTCAACACTCAAAATCAGAAAGAGAAAATTACTCAAAAATAGCTACTAGAAAAAAACTCAAAAAAAAATCAGAGAATATGCACAATTTAAAGCAGATTTCTTGGAAAAATATGAAGTCAGAGGTTTTTGTTTTTTTTTTTTAATATATTTTATTTGATCATTTCCAAGCATTATTCGTTAAAGACATAGATCATTTTCTTTTCCTCCCCCCCACCCCCCATAGCCGACGCGTAAGTCCACTGGGCATTAGATGTTTTCTTGATTTGAACCCATTGCTTTGTTGATAGTATTTGCATTAGA
The DNA here is from genome assembly GCF_027887165.1 of Monodelphis domestica. Taxonomy (NCBI): domain Eukaryota; kingdom Metazoa; phylum Chordata; class Mammalia; order Didelphimorphia; family Didelphidae; genus Monodelphis; species Monodelphis domestica. The sequence goes on from NC_077227.1 coordinate 43,519,602, forward strand.
GTGTTCATTTAAAGTCTATCCTCTGTCATGTCCCCTCAACCTCTGTATTCAGGCAGTTGCTTTTTCTCGGTGTTTCCACTCCCATAGTTTATCCTTTGCTTATGAATGGTGTTTTTTTTTTTCTCCTGGATCCCTGAAAGTTGTTCAGGGACATTACACCGCCCCTAATGGAGAAGTCCATTACGTTCGATTATACCACAGTGTATTAGTCTCTGTGTACAATGTTCTCCTGGTTCTGCTCCTCTCGCTCTGCATCACTTCCTGGAGGTTGTTCCAGTCTCCATGGAACTTCTCCACTTTATTATTCCTTTGAGCACAATAGTATTCCATCACCAACATATACCACAGTTTGTTCAGCCATTCCCCAATTGATGGGCATCCCCTCGTTTTCCAGTTTTGGGCCACCACAAAGAGCGCAGCTATGAATATTTTTGTACAAGTCTTTGTGTCCATTATCTCTTTGGGATACAGACCCAGCAGTGCTATGGCTGGGTCAAAGGGTAGATATTCTTTTGTCGCCCTTTGGGCATAGTTCCAAATTGCCCTCCAGAATGGTTGGATCAGTTCACAACTCCACCAGCAATGAATTAATGTCCCTACTTTGCCACATCCCCTCCAGCATTCATTACTTTCCTCTGCTGTTATGTTAGCCAATCTGCTAGGTGTGAGGTGATACCTCAGAGTTGTTTTGATTTGCATCTCTCTGATTATAAGAGATGTGGAACACTTCTTCATGTGCTTGTTAATAGTTTTGATTTCTTTATCTGAGAACTGCCTATCCATTTCCCTTGCCCATTTATCAATTGGAGAATGGCTTGATTTTTTGTACAATTGATTTAGCTCATTATAAATATGAGTAATTAAACCTTTGTCAGAGGTTTCTATGAAGATTTTTTCCCAATTTGTTGTTTCCCTTCTGATTTTAGTTATATTGGTTTTGTTTGTACAAAAGCTTTTTAGTTTGATGTAGTCAAAATTATTTATTTTACATTTTGTGATTCTTTCTATATCTTGCTTGGTTTTAAAGCCTTTCCCCTCCCAAAGGTCTGACATGTATACTATTCTGTGTTTACCCAATTTACTTATGGTTTCCTTCTTTATGTTTAAGTCACTCACCCATTTTGAATTTATCTTGGTGTAGGGTGTGAGGTGTTGATCTATTCCTAGTCTCTCCCACACTGTCTTCCAATTTTCCCAGCAGTTTTTATCGAATAGTGGATTTTTGTCCCAAAAGCTGGGATCTTTGGGTTTATCGTATACTGTCTTGCTGAGGTCATTTTCCCCCAGTCTATTCCACTGATCTTCCTTTCTGTTTCTTAGCCAGTACCAAATTGTTTTGATGACTGCTGCTTTGTAATATAGTTTGAGGTCTGGGACTGCAAGGCCCCCATCATATGTGTTTTTTTTCATTATTTCCCTGGATATCCTTGATCTTTTGTTCTTCCAAATGAACTTTGTTATGGTTTTTTCTAAATCAGTGAAGAAGTATTTTGGTAGTTCAATGGGTATGGCACTAAATAGATAAATAAGTTTGGGTAGGATGGTCATTTTTATTATATTGGCTCGTCCTATCCATGAGCAGTTAATGTTTTTCCAATTGCTCAAGTCTAGTTTTAGTTGTGGGGCGAGTGTTTTGTAGTTGTGTTCATATAGTTCCTGTGTTTGTCTTGGGAGATAGATTCCTAGGTATTTTATTTTGTCTAAGGTGATTTTGAATGGGATTTCTCTTTCTAGTTCTTGCTGCTGAGCTGTGTTGGAGATATATAGAAAAGCTGATGATTTATGTGGGTTTATTTTGTATCCTGCAACTTTGCTAAAGTTGTTGATTATTTCAATTAGCTTTTTGGTTGAATCTCTAGGATTCTTTAAGTAGACCATCATGTCATCCGCAAAGAGTGATAACTTGGTCTCCTCCTTGCCTATTCTGATGCCTTCAATTCCTTTATCTTCTCTAATTGCTACTGCTAGTGTTTCTAGTACAATGTCAAATAGTAGAGGTGATAATGGGCATCCTTGTTTCACTCCTGATCTTATTGGGAATGCATCTAGTTTATCCCCATTGCAGATGATATTAGCTGTTGGTTTTAGATATATACTGTTTATTATTTTTAGGAATGACCCTTCTATTCCTATGCTTTCTAGTGTTTTTAATAGGAATGGGTGTTGTATTTTATCAAAGGCTTTTTCTGCATCTATTGAGATAATCATGTGGTTCTTGCTAGTTTGCTTGTTGATGTGGTCAATTATGTGGATGGTTTTCCTAATGTTGAACCAGCCCTGCATCCCTGGTATGAATCCTACTTGATCATGGTGAATGATCCTTCTGATCACTTGCTGGAGTCTTTTTGCTAGTATCCTATTTAAAATTTTTGCATCTATATTCATTAGGGAGATTGGTCTATAGTTTTCTTTCTCTGTTTTTGACCTGCCTGGTTTTGGAATCAGTACCATGTTTGTGTCGTAAAAGGAGTTTGGTAGAACTCCCTCTTTGCTTATTATGTCAAATAGTTTGTATAGTATTGGGGTTAACTGTTCTCTGAATGTTTGATAGAATTCACAGGTGAATCCATCAGGCCCTGGGGATTTTTTCTTAGGAAGTTCTTTGATGGCTTGATGGATTTCAATTTCTGATATGGGATTATTTAAGAATTCTATTTCCTCTTCTGTTAGTCTAGGCAGTTTGTATTTTTGTATATATTCATCCATTTCTCCTAAATTGGTGTATTTATTGCCATATAATTGGGCAAAGTAATTTCTATTGATTGCCTTAATTTCCTCCTCATTGGAGGTGCTGTCCCCCTTTTCATCTTTAATGCTGTGAATTTGCTTTTCTTCCTTCCTTTTTTTAATTAGATTGACCAGTACTTTGTCTATTTTGTTTGTTTTTTCAAAGTACCAGCTTCTTGTCTTATTTATTAAATCAATAGTTCTATCACTTTCGATTTTATTAATTTCTCCCTTAATTTTTAGGATTTCTAATTTGGTTTTCTGCTGGGGGTTTTTAATTTGATCGCTTTCGAGTTTTTTCAATTGCATTTCCAATTGATTGATCTCTGCTCTCCCTTGTTTGTTAATATGAGCTTTCAGGGATATGAATTTGCCTCTGATTACCGCTTTGGCTGCATCCCAAAAGGTTTGAAAGGATGTTTCGCCATTGTCATTTTCCTTGATGAAATTATTAATTGTTTCTATGATTTCTTCTTTAGCTAAACGGTTTTGGAGTATCATATTGTTTAATTTCCAATTGGTTTTAGATTTGGTTTTCCATGTACCATTACTAATCATTATTTTTATTGCCTTGTGATCTGAGAAGGCTGCATTCATTATTTCTGCTTTTTTGCATTTGTGTGCTATGTTTCTGTGACCTAATGTATGGTCAATTTTTGTGAATGTGCCATGTGGTGCTGAGAAGAAGGTGTATTCCTTTTTATCCCTATTTATTTTTCTCCATATGTCTATTAATTCTAATTTTTCTAAGATTTCATTCACTTCTTTTACCTCTTTCTTATTTATTTTTTGATTTGATTTATCTAAATTTGATAATGGTTGGTTTAAGTCTCCCACTAGTATGGTTTTATTGTCTATTTCTTCCTTCAATTCTCCTAGTTTCTCCATTAGAAATTTGGGTGCTATATTATTTGGTGCATACATGTTGATTAATGATATTTCCTCATTGTCTAGAGTCCCTTTTAACAAAATATAATTACCTTCCCTATCCCTTTTGATCAGGTCTATTTTTGCATTGGCTTTATCAGATATCATGATTACCACTCCTGCCTTCTTTCTATCAGTTGAGGCCCAGAAGGTCTTACTCCATCCTTTAATTCTGACCTTGTGGGTGTCAACCCGCCTCATGTGTGTTTCTTGAAGACAACATATGGTAGGGTTTTGGATTCTAATCCATTCAGCTATTCGTCTACGTTTTATGGGTGAGTTCATCCCATTCACGTTCAAAGTTATGATTGTCATTTGTGGACTCCCTGGCATTTTGATTGCCTTCCCTAATTCTAACCTTTTCTTCTTCGGCTCTACCTTTTAGTCCAGTGATTTACTTTGAATCAGTCCCCCTTGTCCCCTCCCTTGATGTTTCCCTTTTTAGTCCCTCCCTTTTTGTTCCCTCCCCCTCCCCCCTCTCTTTCCCTCCCTTTTTGTTCTCCCTCTCCCCCTCCCCCCCTTGGTTTTCCCTTCTCCTTACCCTTGTTGGGTAAGATAGAATTCAAGATCCCAATGGATCTGGATGTTTTTCCCTCTCAGAGTTGATTTCCCTGAGATTGAGGTTTAAGTAAACCCCCCCCCTCTCTTCCTCTCCTTCTTATAGGAGTTTTCTTCCCCTCCCCTTCCCCTGTGAATCTTTGTGTGAGAACCATTATTCTATTTGGTCTTTCTTTACCCCCTATTTATACATTACATTTTCCCCACATATTAGTATTCATAGGTTGATATAAATGTAGTCCTTATAGAAGAGAGTTTGAGTAAAAGAAGATAACATTTTTCCCCTTTCCTTGATATTTACCTTTTCAGGTATTCCTTGCTCTTTGATTTTCGGTATCAAACTTTCCACAGAGCTCTGGTCTTTTCTTTGCAAAAAGTTGGAAGTCTTCTATTTTGTTGAATGCCCATACTCTCCCTTGGAAGTATATAGTCAGTTTTGCTGGGTAGCTGATTCTTGGTTGGAGACCCAGCTCTCTTGCCTTTCTGAAGATCATGTTCCATGCCTTACGATCATTCAGCGTAGAACTTGCAAGGTCTTGGGTGACCCTGATTGGTATTCCTTTATATCTAAATTGTCTTTTTCTGGCTTCCTGTAGGATTTTTTCTTTTGTTTGATAGCTTTGGAATTTGGCAATTACATTCCTGGGAGTTGTCTTTTGGGGGTTTAGTGTAGAAGGTGTCCTGTGAGCTCTGTCAGTGGATGTATTGCCCCCTTGTTCTAGAATCTCTGGGCAATTTTCTTTGATTATATCTTGTATCACCATGTCCAGTTTGGTGTTTATTTCTGGCTTTTCTGGGAGTCCAATTATTCTTAAATTTTCTCTTCTCCCCCTGTTTTCCAGATCTATCACCTTGTCGGTGAGATATTTTATGTTCTCTTCTAATTTCTTGGTGTTTTGGCTTTGCTTTATTAGTTCTTGCTTTAAAGCCTGGTTTTCTTTTACAGTTTGGTCAAACTGGTTTTGTAGATGCATGAATTTCTTTTGCATCATTTCCCACTTTTCCTCCCAGAGGGCTTCCATCTTTTTGGTCCTTTCTGATTCAAATTCTTCATGGGTTTGTGGAGAGTTTCTATTTCCTTTGGAAGATTTTGGAGAATTTTCTTGTATATCTTCTTCTATCTGCTCTGTATTTTGTATTTTGGCTCCATAGAATGTGTCCAGAGTCGCCCCTTTCTTCTTATTTTTCTTGGTATTTTGGGGCTTCTGTGCTTCTGTGGAGTTTGTCATCTCTGAACGTGGAGGATTGGCTTTTCTTGTCTTTGTCTGGTGTTGAGGCTTTAGTCCTGGGCAGATGTTGGTTCTATGAGCGTTCCCTGGGTTAAACTGAATATGCCTCACTGGAACTGGAATGGAAGGGTCTGACCACGAGGCCACACTCTCCCCCTGGCTCGATTTCCGGAAGTTGCCTTCAGAATCGCTGGCCGTGAGGCTGTTTCGTAGGCCTGCGGGGGGGATGGGCTGCCGCTTCCCCAAGCTCCGAGAGCACAGACTTTCACTGAGACTTGGATAGCAGGATCCAGCCCGTGAGGCTGTCTTGCCCGCCCTGGAGGTTGCTGTTGTTTTGACCAGCTCTCTGCAGTGGAAGCCCCAGGCAGTAACTTTCACCCGGACTGGGACTTGGGTAGAAGACCCTGAGGGTTGTTGTTCCTCAGACCCTGCTCTCTGAGCCCGGCGCGCGGCTGCCGCTTCCGGGAGCCTTGGACTCTGCGCTCCTACCCCTGAGGTCCGAGGGATCTCGGGTTCTGGCTTTTAAGGGGAGCCGTACCTTTTGAACCGGGTCCAGGTCCAGGAGGAGGGTTCCCAGGGTCTGTGCTGTTGATCGTTTTGAATTTCGGCGCCTTAGGAGCTTCTAGTTTGAGATCGGCCGGGAAGGGTTTTCCGGAGATCTGAACTTCAGCTTTCTCTAAGCTGCCATCTTAACCGGAAGTCTTCGTCAGAGGTTTTTTTTAAGAATTATTTTCATGAAATAAGACTATTAATAAGAGCAAATGAACAGATAAGAAGGTAACAACTTGCCACAAGCTTTATCTAACAACAGCAAAAATAAAAAATCTCCGGAGGGTGGGGGGGGGGGGCAGCTTGGTAGCTCAGTGGATTGAGGGCCAGGCCTAGAAATGAGAGGTCCTAAGTTCACATCTGGCCTCAAACACATCCTGGCTGTGAGATCCTGGGCAAGTAACTTAACCCTCATTCCCTAGCCCTTACCATTCTTCTGCCTTGGAACCAATACAGAGTATTAATTCTAAGCTTGAAGGTAAGGGTTTAAAAAAATCTTTTAAAATTATAACAGAATATAATGAGTTAATTTATCAATAAGACAATAAGAAATAATAAATAATTAAGCAAGAATACTGAAAATTCTGAAGAAAATACAAAGCATCTCTTAGCAAAAAAACACCGAACTGGAAGTGAGATTGAGAGGAAAAATCCTTATATCATTACAATATTTGAACATCAGGATTCTAAATAAATAAATATAAGAACCTATACATCACATTTCAAAAAATATTTTAAGCTTCCAGAACACTGGGAACCAGAAGACAAAGTGGAAATAGAAGGAATAAATATGTCACCTCTTCTAAAAAGTCCCAAAATTAAAGCTCCAAAGGATCATTATAGTCAAAATAAAGTTTCCAAATAAAAGAAAAATTTTGTGTGCAAAGTAAAAGAAAAAAATATATTGCAAAATAAAATTAATGAACATAAATACCAAAACCCACATTCAGGATTGTACACAATTTGGCAGCCACCATACTAAAGAAGAGAATTTGGAATAGCATATGCCATATATCAAAAGATATAGACTCATGAGGGGGAGGAAGAAAACTTGTTAAGCAAATTAAAATAGCATTTTAAAAAAATAGATCTTTTATTAAATAGAAGACTAACATGCATTCTTAATAAAAATTGTGTGTGGGGGAAAATTTGAAGTTCAAATACAAGATTTAAAAAAACATAAAAGGTAAACATGAATAAATAATCATGAAGGCAATGGAACAATAAACTGCTTACTTTCAAATATGGGGAGATAATAACTTCTGTACCTTATCATCATCAGTGGTCAGAGAGGGAGTCTAAATAGAACAAAAAGCCTGAGACTTATTCTGTTATGTGTTGATGATCTTAGAAGGCAAAGAGAAGGAAAGATGAATACATGGGAGAATGGGAAGAGGAAAAGAAAGGTTAGAGGGGAAAGTTTCTTACATATTCAGGGTGTACAGGTGCTCATGTACTCAAACAAGAAGGAGGGGAGGTAGGAACAGCTGATGCTTTAACCTCGCTGTCCTCTAACCTGATCAAAGGAGAAAAGACACACACACAATTTTACTTCAGAGTGAAGGTTGCCTGGACCATCTTTACAACTTCACATACCCTAGATCATCTGAACTGCTTCTTTTCCCAGTCAGAGTAAAACATGATTGCCATAAAACACTCTGAATTGTCTTGTTTTCTAGAGTGCATTAATTCTGTACTTTTATTCAAAACAAAATCAAAAGAATGAAAAAAAACAAGAAAATATGATGTATCTCATTGAAAAAATAATGGAAAATCAATCCAAGTAAGACAATTTAAGAATTATTGGACTACCTGAAAGTTATGCTGAAAAAAAACCTTGGACATCATGAGAAAAGAATTATTGAAAAATCCGAATTAATTAATCATCTCTAGAAAGAAATCCCCAAATAACAACTTCCAGGAATATAATAGTCAAGTTCAAGAGTTCACAAGCCAATGAGAAAATACTGCAAACAACCAGGAAAAATATTCAAATACCATGGATCTACAATCACGATCACACAGGACTTAGCAGCTCTACATTAAAGAATTGAAAGGTATGGAATATGATATTCAGTAAGATAAAAGATCTACTCACCTATTCAGAGTCACCTATCCAGCAAAACTGAGCATATGTTTTTTTTTTTTTACTTTAAGATATTTTATATTCCAAATTATGTGTAACAACAATTTCAACCCATATTTTCTGAAATTATAATATCCAATTTGTCATCCTCCTTCCCTTTTCTTCCCCCTCCTGGAGATGGCAAGTAATTTTATCTGGTTTATATATGTATTATCTTGTAAAACATATTTCCAGGTTGGTCTTTGTGCACAATTGATATTTTAATAAAAATACAAACCAGTCTTATTTTTCTATTATGCCCAATAATAGTAATAAGAGATATTTGTGCAATCATAAAATCTCTAAACTTTTAAATGGTATGTACAATACTCAAATTGGGGTCGAGGTGCTGATTTGAACAAGTAGAAGGAGTTTCTTCCTCTGAGAGTTCCTAATACCAATGAAATCACAAATGTACTCTGGTCTTAATAACTTTTGGCAGAGATTTCAAATATCTTTTTAGACTAGCCTATACCTCAATTAGGAACCATCTCTGCACTGTTGACAAGTTGTCATGAAACCATCTTTTACATATATTAATAATACTGTGAATATTTTCATTGTTGTTGCCTACTACAACCCATTTAAGCCACTTTTCCTGGCTTTATCATCTTACATAGCCCAGACCTACTTCTTCAAACCAGATTTTATTCCTCACATTTAATTTTTATTTTTTTAATTATACACACACACACACATACACACACACATATATATGTGCATATATGTATATATATATATATTTGATAAATTTCAAACATTATTCCTTGGTTCCAAGAATAATTTTCTATTCCTCATTCCTCTCCCACCACACCTCCCATAGCTGACATGCAGTTTCATTGGGTATCTCATGTGTTCTTGATCAGAACCCATTTCCATGTTGTTGATATTTGCACTAGGATGTTCATTTAGAGTCTATATCCCCAATCATATCCCCTTTGACCCATGCCATTAAGCAGTATTTTTTAGTGTTTTTACTCCCACAGTTTTTTTCTCTGGATGTGGATAGTGTTTTTTTTTCCTGTAACCCTCTAAGTTTTTAAGGATCAATTCATTACCACCAATGGAGGAGTCCATTACATTCTATTGTACCACAGTGTGCCGGTCTCTATGGACAATATTTTCCTGGTTCTGCTCCTATCACTCTGCATCACTTCCTGGAGGTTGTTCCAGTCACCATGGATTCCTCCACTTTATTATTCCTTTGGGCACTATAGTATTCCATCACCAAATATAACACAGTTTCTTCAGGCATTACCCAATTGAAGGACATCCCCTCATTTTCTAATTTTTTGCCACCACAAAGAGCACAGCTATGAATATTCCTGTACATATCTTTTTCCTTATTATTTCTTTGGGCTACCAACCCAGAAGTGCTTGTAGAATCATATTATTTAATTTCCAATTAATTTTTTATTTAGCTCTCCATGTACCCTTATTGATCATTATTTTCATTGCCTTATGATATGAAAAGGTTGCACTTATTATTTATGCTTTCCTGCATTTGTATGCCATGTTTTTATGATCTAGTATATGATCAATCTTTGTGAATGTGGCATGTGCTGCTGAAAAGAAAGTATATTCCTTTTTCTCCCTATTTATTTTTCTCCATATATCTATCAACTCTAATTTTTCTAAGATTTCATTCACTTCATTTACCTCTTTCTTATTTATTTATTTATTTGATTTATCTAAATTTGATAGTGGTAGGTTCAGGTTTCCCACTAGTATAGTTTTACTATCTATTTCCACTTTCAGTTCTCCTAGTTTATCCATTAGAAATTTGTGTGCTATACCATTTGATGCATACATGTTGATTAGTGATATTTCCTCATTGTCTATAATCCCTTTTTTCAGGATGTATTTACCTTTCCTATACCTTTTAATCAGTTCTATTTTTGCTTTGGCTTTCTCAGATATCATGATTGCAACTCCTGCCTTCTTTCTGTCAGTTGAGGCCCAATAGGTCTTATTCCAACCTTTACTTCTGACATTGTAAGTATCTACCCACCTCAGGTGTGTTTCTTGTAGACAACATATGGTAGGATTTTGGATTCTAATCCACTCTCCTATTCATCTACAGTTTATGGGTGAGTTCATCCCATTCACATTCAAAGTTATGATTGTGAATTCCCTAGCATTTTGATATCCTCCTCTAATTTGGACCTTTCTTCTTTTGCTATATCCTTTTAAACCAGTGGTTTACTTTTAATCAATCCCCCTAATCACCTCCCTTTATATGCTTCCCCTTCTGGCCCCTCCCTTTATGATCCCTTCTTGTTTTTTGGGGGGGTCTGTTAATTTCTCTCCTCCCTTACCTTCCCTCCATTTTTGTACTCTCTGTCTGCTTCCCCCCTTCATTTTACCTAATATCCTAATGGATCTAGATGCTCTTTCCTCTCAGATTTGATTTCACTGAGAGTAAGGTTTAAGTATTACCTATTAGCACTCTCTTCCTCTGCTTATAAGAGTATTCTTCCCCTCCCCTTCCCATGTATCTTTGAATGAAAAAGATTATTCCTTTATTTTATTTCTATTTCTTCAAACATCTCTTGGTACCATCATCAATTCCCCCTCACCCTTTTTATTTTTTATATCATCTTAATGCCACAATCTTTCCCTATGAGTGATTCTTGTAATTACTCTAATAATGAATACAATTTTTGAGAATTACAAATAACATTTCCCCATATATTAATATATATATATATATATATATAATTTGATCTAATTGTAGCCCTTATTGAAGAGAGTTTGAATAAAAAGAAAACAATTTTCTCCATTTCCCTTTCTTTCATATTTACCTTTTCATATTTCTCTTTTTCTTTGTGTTTGGATATCAAACTTTCCACTGAGTTCTGGTCTTTTCTTTACAAATACCTGGAAATCTTCTATTTTATTGAATTCCCATACTTTCCCCTGGAGGGCATAGAGTCAGTTTTGATGGATAGGTGATTCTTGGTTGAAGACCCAGTTCTCTTGCCTTTCTGAATATCATGTTCCAGGCCTTCCAGTCTTTTAGTGTGGAAGGTGCCAGCTCTTGTGTGATCCTGATTGGTGCTCCTTGGTATCTGAATTGTTTCTTTTTGGCTTCTTGTAGAATTTTCTCCTTAGCTTGAAAGCTTTGGAATTTGGCAATTATATTCCTCAGAGTTTTCTTTTGGGGACTTAGTATAAAGGGTGTTCTATGAACTCTTTCAATGTCTATTTCACCCCCTTGTTCAAGAATTTCAGGGCAATTTTCTTGGATTATTTCTTGTAGTATGGTGTCAAGATTTCTGTTTATTTCTGGTTTTTCAGGTAGATCAATGATTCAGAAATTTCTCTCCTTCTCTGTTTTCCTGATCTGTCACCCTGTCAGTGAGATATTTTATGTTTTCTTCTAATTTGTCAGTCTTTTGGCTTTGCTATATTAATTATTGCTGTTTTGCAAGATCATTGTCTTCCAGTTGCCTAATTCTGATCTTTAACGACTGGTTTTCCTTTTTCAGTTTGGTCTGCCCTGCTTTTTGTGGCTTTCAGCTATTTCTCCAATTCAGAGTTCTTGTCTCTCAGACTGTTGATCTCTCTTTGAATTATTTCCCATTTTTTCTTGACAGAAGACTTCCATCTTTTGGATAAGGTCCAATTTCAATTCCTCCAGAGCTTGTGAACAATTTCCATTTTTGTGAAGATTTTGATTTTGCTTGAATTTCATCCTCTTTTTCCTCTGTAGCCTGGGTTTTCCATCCGTAAAAATTTTCAAGAGGCAACATCTTCTTTCTGTTTTTCTTGGAGGCTGTCTGTTGTTCCTGGGCAGAAAGAGCCACCTCTATCATGTTTTTCCCTTCCCTTTTTAAATCTCAGTGAGATGTACAGTTTCTCTGTTTATGAAGTTAAAGAGCAAGGCTTTTGCCTGAGGAAAGCTCTTGAATCTCCACAGCCTCCACTGTTTGCTAGAGTGCCCGTGGTCTGTGCTTTCTAGTGTGCAGATTTTTCCTGTGTACCTTCTCTCTGGGGTAGATCCCTGGCAGTCCTAATCAACTCCCAAGGACCTAGAGGTGTTCCTTGCTCACTCTAGAGGTGTCTTTCACTCACTCACTGTTTCTGGTGTGAACTCGCTCTGACTCTGGCTCTATAGGTGAGGTGGGGAAAGGTAGATTGGCTCACATTTGGGTGTGAGATTTTTCTCCTTCTTATAGTATGGAAATGCTCAAATCCCACTTACCTTCAATTCTGTCCCCTACTATAGAGTCTTTCCATTCTTCTGAAGATGTTTTTTATATTCTCTTTGGGGTAGTTTATTTCTTTGGGTGCTGGTGAGAGGAAGCGACTCACGTCTAGACTGCCGCCATGCTTGCCTGGAAATCTCTGAGTATATTTTTTCAGGGGAAAAATTGACATTTAACAAGAAAGAAGATTTCCAAGCATTTCTGGGGAATAAGTCAGACCTAAACAAAATATTTGAAGTCCAAACACAAGACCCAAGAGAAGCCTAAAAAGGAATGATGAACTACTTGATTTCTATATGAACTGATAAGATTTCCCTCCATGAACTGATGCAGAGGGAAATGAGCAGAACCAGAAGAGCATCATACACAGAAAGTGCAACTTTGGAGAATGATCAAATGTAAAAGACTGCTACTAATAGTGATACAATGATCAAGAACAATCCCATAGAACTTATGAAAAAGAGTGCTATTGACATCTAGAGAAAGAACTATGGGAGAAGAAACACCAAAGAAAAACATGATTTCTCACTTGGTTATATGGGTATATGGTTTGGGGTTGTGTTTTTTTAAAAGATTACACTGTTACAAATTGAATAATATGGAAATCTGTTTTGAGTAATAAGGCATGTATAAACCAGAGGAATTGCTTATCTGCTCCAGGAGTGGAGAGGGAAGAGAGGAGGGAGAGAACATGAATCATGTAATTTTGGAAAAATATTCTAAAAATAAATTAAAATAAATTAAGAAATTGTAAAGATGATGAAAATAAAGCTTGCCATTTTCATAAAGTAAAAAAACAGAATCTTGTTTTTGAGCATTTACAAATTAAAGTTTTACTCAGACAGAAGTAGGCAACAGTTCTTTATGTAATTAATGATACCCTATTTCATCACAGATTTCTTGAATTTCAAGGAGTATTTGAAGTTTGTATTTGTAACTTGGGGTTTCTCTTAGTTTACAAAACCTCACTTGCAAGCTTCTTGTAACCTACTAATCATGAGTTTTTATTCTAAACTTTTTGATTTGTAGATTCTAATTATTCGTGTAATCATTACATTTCCACCATATTTTTGTTTTATTTTCTAAGATGAAAAAAATCATAAAAATATTAATTCTGTAAGCACATAGAGGTTTATCTATTCAAGGCTCCAATGTGTTCCATTTATATAGCTAACTCATTTGTTATTTCTCTAGGGGAAAAAAATCAATCACATCAGGTATTTAGCGTCATGTAAAACAAAGAACATGGCACTCACAATGTCATTTAACTGGAATTAAAGGGTCATAACTTCACCTGGTTTAAAATAAGGAAACCTTATACTGATAATTTAAGGGAATGATTAACCTCAACTACCAGTCATGGCCTTGTCCTCTACAGCAGCTGGTCCTCAGGGGACATGTTTCTTCCCATTTTAACAAATATGATTTTGAAGTGAAATAACTAACAGCCCAGAAGTCATTGTTTAATTGTTCCTCCAGGGCCTAAAATGACATGATTTCATAGGGCCATTTACAGTTGACCTTTGGGAAATGGCTGGGCATGAAATTGCCTTCTTCTTCCATCCATACTTATAGACCAATGAATCCACAAACTAATGAGCACTTAGAAAAAGGAATCTTCCAGTCATTACCTTCTACCTGAAAAGGTGAGGTTTATAAGAAGTGAGAAATAGAAGCTCCTTTGTTATAAGAAAATAAAGTCCTGACCATAAGAGCAGGGAAGAAAAATGTATATTTATATTTTTATGAGGGGTCTGTATATCTCCACAAGCTTTCAAAAGTAAGTATGGGAGATAGAGAGAGAGAAAGAGGGAATGTGGGAGACAAAGAAAGATTCAGACAGATAGAAAGAGAAATGAGATAGCGAGGGAGGGAGAGATAGAGGAGAGACAGATGTAGTCAGAGTTCATCCACAAAATACGAAGTGATATATTTATTAATATGAATGAAATGTGTTATTTCAGTCTTTCCTTTTAAAATTTCATCTTAAAGTTTTTAATTGAGTCAAAAAATATTATCAAGCATTTCTTTAATGAGAATTTTCTACCAGTCTTATTATGAACTACTACTACTACTACTACTACTACTATTACTACTACTACTACTACTACTACTACTACTACTACTACTACATCTTCTGCTTTATGTCTAAACCAGTCAGTTCATGGGTGGGCAGAGGACATTTAGTATGGAAATTTGTTTCAGTCTGGCACCTGCTGTACCTTGTTATATTAGTTACCTAGGATACTAAGCATTAGTCTCTGGTTCATTCAAATATATGTAAGAGGTAGGACTTGAATTAGTTCTTTCTGACAATACAGTCAACCTTCTCTCTCCTATTCTCCATTGCCTCATCATATGACATGTACACTTGTAATGATATATCATAAGAATTAACATTTAAAAATCATCAAAGATGAAGGTTTTTCCTGTGTGATTTTGGTATGAAGTATAATTCTCCTTTGCCACTTGATAGTCTTTTTATGCACACAAATCCTATATAATATAACAGAGAAGTTGATATATATTTTGTCCATATTTTTATAAGTATATATTAATATATTATATTTAGTCTCAATAATAATTTTAATTTCCCAACTTAGGTTAGATAATGGTGATTACTTAAAGTCAAACTATTTCCCTTTTTGGGATCATATAATCAAAGCTGTGCTTTAATCCCTTCTATAATAAACAGCAAGCCATAATAGGAGAATTGAACTTTGAGCAGTAGAATCTTTTTTTTCATTATTAAAACCCTTAACTTCTGTCTCAGTCAATACTGTGTATTGGCTCCAAGGCAGAAGAGCAGTAAGGGCTAGGCAATGTGGGTCAAATGACTTGCCCAGGGTCACATAGCTGGGAAGTGTCTGAGGTCAGATTTGAACCCAGGATTTCCTGTCTCTAGGTCTGACTCTCAATCCTTTGAGACAAATAGCTGCTCCCGATCAGAAGAATCTTAATTGTAGTTCTAGCTTTGCCACTCATTATTATATTCACAGTCTTGGGAAAGTCATTTGAACTCTTTGAGTCACAGGTTTTTCATGTGTCATCTGAACATAATTATATCTGTCCCAGGTTTTGCAGGATGATGTGAGGAAGGAAAGAAATGTAATACATAACTCTTCTTGACAAAGGTTCATATATTTCTTTAATGTCTTAATTCTTTTATTAGAAGAAAGAGAACCTGGGAGTTCTGGGAACTTTCTGTCATATGGACTACATGGAGAACTGGTTAACTTTTCCTTTAGCCAATACTGTCCTTATAGAATTTGATTCAATAAGCAAATGCAACAAGCATAGAATGGGCCCTGGACTACACCTCTTCATTCTTCTAATCCTTAATTTTTGTTAATTCTTTGAGTCTTCTTTGGTGAGGACAGTGGTAAGAAGTGGATCCAGACATGGGGATCACAAAGGAAGGGAAAACAGTGAGATATAAGAAGTGATAAACTGAGGCCGATGACTGCTGATCCAAATTTTCCCCTTCTCTTTTTATATATTACCTCTCTTTTTCGTTGCATCTGTTTCTTTTAGCATCCTAATTTGCAAGGGTTCCAAATTTATTTTCATTGCCCTCAAAACGGAATAATTATGATGATAAATTGTGTTTATAGAGTACATTAAAATCTGTGAAACATTGCCTTCAAGTAACTTATTTTTCATGTGGGAGGCTATATGAAAATGATTACTGGCAGTCAGAGGTTAAGTGACTTGTCCACAGTGTCTTTTGCTGGATTTTAACTTGATGATATGTTTTCAGGTCTGGTAATTCTTGTCTTTGTATTATTCTTAGATTCTGTTTCTGATCCTGGTTCTGAGCCAGTTTGCATTACAGATGCTGAACATCTTTCCACCACTTTTTGGCCATCCACCTCCAATATCTGTGTCTTGGACATCAATTTTATTTTGGGACTGTCACAGTACAAGTAAATCATGATCATCTCACACAACCCACATTCAGATGAATGAACTTTACCATGGAACTCATTTGGTCTCATCACTAGGTAAGGGATTGGTCTAACTTTCAACAAAAGACATTAAAGGTTCTCTAAAATGTCAGATGAAAAGTAGTATGATTTACCTGAAGGAAGATAGCGTGTGTGGAGTGTGTGTGTGTGTGTGTGTGTGTGTGTGTGTGTGTGTGTGTGTGTGTTTGGGTGTTTGTTTGATTTAAATCTTGAGGGAGACTGAATGCCCTAGGAAGACCTCACCAATCAAATAATGTTTTTTCTGTTTTTGGTTTGTGGTATAATAAAGTTGGAGAAATTGTCAAAATTTAATTTTGGAATATCGAAGTATCTTTAATGTCCTTAACTTTAATGCAGATCTTTGTTTTCTTCTCTTAGTGAACAAAGAAATCTATTGGTGATTGGATTTTGTGGGCATACACTGATGAAGGGAAAACTGACAACCTACTCACATGGCATCAAATAATCAGACATCAGTGACTGAGTTCATCCTAAAAAGTTTCTCTGAAAATCCTCAGTTTCAGATCTTTCTCTTCAGCCTCTTCTTGGGACTTTTCATAGTGGCTTTCACAGGTAACTCACTCATTATTGTTGTGATCAGTCTAAATCCAGGCCTCCATACTCCCATGTACTTTTTCCTCATAAATCTAGCCTTGTTGGATATTCTCTCCACCTGCACTGTGGTGCTCAAGTTGCTACAGAACCTAATGACTGAGAATACCATTTCCTATGGTGGTTGCATAGCCCAAATATATTTCCTAACTTGGTTTTTAGGGTCTGAGCTTTTGCTTTTCACAGCTATGGCCTATGACCGGTATGCAGCCATCTGCCAACCCCTCCACTACAACACTATGATGAACAAGACAGTTTGCTGTCTCTTAGCATCTGTGGTATGGAGTGTCAGTGGGATCAATACAACCATCCACACTATCATAACTGTGCGCTTGTCCTTCTGTGGACCCAATGCCATTGATCATTTCTTTTGTGAGATTCCTCCATTATTGCCTCTCTCCTGCTCCTCAACTTACATCAATAATATAATGGTATTTGTAGCAGATATGTTCTTTGCTATTATCAATTTTCTGTTCATCCTAATATCCTACGGCTTCATCATTTCCAGCATCCTGAAAATCCAGACCACAGAAGGGAAGAAGAAAGCATTTTCCACTTGTTCTTCCCATCTCATTGTGGTCACTATGTATTATTGCACTATAATTTACATCTACATTCTTCCTGCTTTAGGTCAGTCTCTGAATGAAGGTAAAATAGCTTCAGTGTTTTATGCCATAGTGAGCCCAGCCGCAAATCCTCTGATCTATTCCCTGAGAAATAAGGATGTGAAAGTAGCACTTAATAAATTATGTCCTTTCTTTCGAAAATAATTGGCCATTTGGCAGATTGATATAGCTCAACACATGGGATTAAAAATAGCATCTAAAAGGAAAAAGTCAATATGTGTTAAAACAGCCTGGGAAAACCTTAAACTTCATTCCTCCTTGTAGATAATGTTCCTGAAGTCAGGATTCGTTCATAGGTGAACCTCATAATTCTCTGGTTGCCCTGTTTTTTTCTTGAAGACTTTCAATACAAGAAAATGTGAAGGTGTGGGGAGACTACAACAGAAACTTCAGAAATGTCCTGTTCTTATAGACCTGTGTAATTAGAAATAGATATGTGTAGGTCGAAACCACTCCCTAAATTTGTCCTACCCTGCATCCCATTTTATGTGCATACTTTCCATGATGGAGGTGGACAGAAGTCAAAAGTGTGGTGTGTGAGGAGAGGGACCCCTCTAGGTTGGTCCAGTGGCAGAAGATGGTCTGGGGTGGGAGATCTGGTGCCTGCTTTGCAATCAGGGGATTGCGTGAGGTTCCAGATTAATTTGGGTATTATTTTAGATAGGTAATATTTTCTCTCTTTCCTACACTTTCCTTTTTTCTATATTTCCATTTTTATTAAAAAACACTTAATTTGTTAAGAGCTACTGATGGACTCCTTACTTGAGAGTTAATTATATAGAAGGCAAACACAATTTTAATTAATATTGCATTTAATGATATTTCTTTCATTTATTACATATCCATGATTTAAACTGTATAGAATTATATTTCTAATACATATTCTAAGAGATAATTCATTTGAAGATAGAATTGTTTGTTCTTTCTGATGTCAAATTATTTTGCAAGATATATTGGAGTTTTTACTGGTATTCCCTATGCAATTAAAGTGAACCTGACAGACTTCAGATGGAAAGGAAGGGCCTCAGCTAGGTCTCTCATTCCACAAGAGGACTTTCCTGGATTTACAGATGGAGTAAAGGAAAGGCCTCTCCTCACTCTTTCTCCTCAAGCAAAGTAAAGGACTTCAATCAAGGATGATTGTACTAGAGAAGGACTTTGATGTTTGTGGCAATGCAAAAGGTATAAAGAATGACTAGTAATATACAGAATAGGAATTCATCTTGATTCCATAATAGAGATCTAAAACTTAGCTTTTGAGATATCAGTAACAAAAATGAATCATTAGAAGAAAAATGAAAGATTCTTTTTATTATCTTTTCTTTTAATATTTTCTATGGTAACATGATTCATGATCTACCCCTGTTTTGTCCCCCCTCCAGAATCAAACAAGCAGTTCCACTGGGTTATACATGTATCATTGTTCAAAACCGATTTCCATGTTATTTATATCTTTGTGATTATTTACCATCAACACCCCAATCATATCCCTATCATTTTATGAGATTGATCACATATTTTCCTAATGCATTTCTGTTTCCACAGTTATTTCTCTGGTTTGGATTATGTTCTTTCTTATGAATTCCTCTGGATTGTCCTGGATCATTGCATTGCTGCTAGTAGGAAAGTACATTACATTTGATTGTGCCTTAAAGTATCAGTTTCTGGGTACAATGTTCTCCTGGTTCTGCTCCTTTCACTCTGCATCAATTCCTAAAGGTCATTCCAGCTCACATGGAATTCCTCCAGTGAAATGAATGATTCTAAGTCAATGAGAATTCCTAAAATAAAATCAAAAGAATGAAATTGAGGAATCAGTAAGATAATGCATATCAAAAAATAGCTGACCTAGAAACCAGATCAAAATGTTATACTCTAAGATTTATTGTACTACAACCCCCAAGAAGCAGTTCATAGGTCACAATGTTACTTGGATTTGTAGTTTTTAGTAAAGGAAACTAATTGGGGCTTAGCTCTCAGGTGTGTGTGTGTGTGTGTGTGTGTGTGTATAAATATATATATATATATATATATATATATATATATATATTTAATTTTTTAAATTTTAAATTTTATTTATTTTTAAAACCCTTACCTTCTGTCTTAGAGCCAAAACTGCGTACTCCAAGGCTGAAGAGTGGTAAGGGCTAGGCAATGGGGGTCAAGTGACATACCCAAAGTCACACAGCTGGGAAAGGTTTGTGGCCAGATTTGAACCTGGGACATCCTATCTCTAGGGCTGGCTCTCAATCTGAGTTACCCAGCTGCCCCCTGGGGTAGAGATATATATTTCTTAACACACACAATGGCAGTATGAGTTTGAGGGGCTCTCAAGTATATGTATCTTATTTCATCAATCTGCCTCATGGTATTGTTCCAAGTTCAATAGAATTGCCTGAAATCCATGGCAATTAAAAAGGAATTGAGATAACATTTTCCAAGAAATGATTAAAAATGATTAAAAAATAAGAAGGAAAACTAAAAATAGAAAGAATTCACTGATAACTTAGTGAAAGAAATTCTCAAATAAAAACTCCCAGTTTCCAATTTCCAGAGATTCTAGGAAGAAAAAAGATCACAAGCTACTAAAAAAAATTAAAATATTGAAGAAGCACAATAAAGACTGGACAAGGTTTGTTAATTATCACTTCAAAGAAATGGAGAAAATGGAAAGAAACATTCTATAAGATAAAAAGGCAAAGGTCTATAACTAACAATAACTTGACTGGTAAAAAAGGGTATTATCTTTTGAATATGAACTTTCAATGAAACTTATTTTAAAATATTCTTGAATTTAAAAGATTAGAACTGAAGAAGAATTTTGAAATACACTTCCAGAACTATTCATATGCTAATTGAGAGGGAAGATACTACTAACATTTCCTTTAGAACATATTATCATAGGAATCAAAGAAGTAAACTGAAACAAAAGACTTATATGTAGTTTCATTTTGAAGATACAAGGAAAAATAAAGAAGGGGTTGGAGAATATACATGATGGGTCAATGGGAAAGAATGGAGGAAATTGGTAGGACATAACAAGCTTTTATAAGAAGTGTGAATTTCAAATATTCAAACCATTCTTTAGAAGATTTAATTTAGCTATTTCTTATCAATAACAATAGAGATACTTGGAATAACAGAATCAGGTCTTGGAAACTACATTCTCCACCCTACTCAGTGTAACAAGATTAGGAAGGGCTACAGCAAACTCAACATTTAATTATTTGAGAATATGGCCTTCAACAGACATATGCAAAAAAAGGACAGACCTCTGGGTGGTCCTAGGTGAAGCTTGAGCCACCATTGGCACATGCGAGATGCAGGAATTGAGGTAGAGAACAGCCTTTGGAGTTTATGTGACTTCCTGTGAGGAGAGCTAGAGGTCAGTTGGAGACTAGAGCCTGAGGTTGGAGGAGCCTCAAAGACTATTTTCCTTCAGACTGATCACATGAGTGATAAGGATTGACCCCTTTCCCTGCCTTGGCTCTCCAAGGCCTTAATACTCGCTTTGGCTTAGCCTGAGCCGGAGTAGTTCTGAGTTAAATTTCTTTCCTTCTTTCCCTCTGTCCTTCTCTTCCTTTTTCTTTTGCTCTCTCCCTCTAATATTTTTCTTCCTCCTTTGGTAATTAAAACACCATAAAAATTTGGCAGCTGACTTGGGTATTTTATTATTTGGGATTTCACTTGGTGACCATTTAAATTTAGATTTTTTTCAGTCTCAACCATAAAATTCACCCTTTACAGTTTGGCTGACCATGTCGGTGTGACTAAATACCCTCAATCTTCTTAACTTTCCTAAACTTTTTTGTACTGTGACTATTTTTAAAAGCTTATTTTGATCAGCTATACAGGTAAGTAAATTTGGATTTCCCCCCTTTTATCCCTCTCTCCTTAAATTGTCTAGAACCCAGGTGTTTTAAATCTTAGCAAAAGGGACCTAAGGTCCTGCCTGGGAGAGCTGTTTCTAAATCTCCTTTCCCTTAGGGAACAACTGCCTAGATTAGGAGTGGAAAAAACCTGTAGAAAGTTTTGGCTTTGTCCTGCTCCCCATGTGTTTTGTGAAGACCATTAGAAAAATTATATATATATATGAATACTACATTCTTTGACATTTATATGGTGGTTGAAGAACTAGGGACATTGAGGAATACAGGATACCTCCAATTTTTTATATTAATAGGTAATGTCATTTTTAACTCCTCAGTACTGTGTTTAGAAATGCTAACATAAAAAAATTAACTGAAGCTGAATTTCAGAAAAACATTCAAAAATTGAGGACATAAAAAAGATGCAAGAGAACATGCAAGCCCAATTAGAAAACTTAAAATGTTTCTTACAGGATCAATTGGCAAATATCTACCCTACCAGAAACAGACCTGTTTCAGAACCTTTGAATGAGGAAATTTCCTTCCCTATAGAGATGGAAATAGAGATGGAAAACACCTTCCCTATAGCTCAGTTACTAGACTGCTTCTCTCATGTAGCGCAAATTTTGACTGAATTTAATCCCCAAAACCCTTCCCCTGCAATCCCAGTTTCTCATGTTCCCTCTCCTACAGAAAACCAAACTCTAGCCCAAAGGAGATCTCATCCTCCTAGAGAAACTTGTCCTAGTCAAACTGTCCCATGGGTACAAAATTCAACTAGAGGCCTGTTTCCTTTAAGAGAAGTACCTAAAATAGGACAGAATGGGGATGTGATGACTTTAAGACACAAGGTGCCATTTACTCCCCAAGAAATAAATGAGTTTACATGAAATATCCCCATATGAACAAAATCCCTTTCTAGTAACAAAAAAAGATGGCAGACATATTTTTTTCAGTATAATCCATTTTACAAGGACATTGAGAACTTGCTACAGGCTTTTTTAACTGAATGTGAGAAAAATAAAATAATTGCTCATGTCAAAAATACCTTGGGGGTAATGCAGCACATTGGCCATCTCAGGATCCTGAATGGGACTATAACAACTCTGAGGATTATGTAGAACTCTACCATTGTAGAGAGGCCATCCTTACAGCAATGAGGGAATATACAAACAGTACACATAAGTGGATGGAACTTGAAAAAATTAAGCAAAATGAGGACGAAACACCCTCCAGATTCATAGATAGAATAATTGAGTTTGGGGACAGATACCTGGATTTTGACCTAACTAAATAGAATACCTTAATACAAGTTAGAAAGATCTTTGTCAATAACTCTTGCAAAGCGATTAAGGATTATTTTAGAATACATTGTCTAAGATGGTCAGAGATGGACCTTGAAGAATTGTGAAAAAATACTATATGTGTTTTAAAGGGAAACAAAGAAAAGGAGGAAGAAAATAGTGATGCCATGGAGGAAATGAAGAAAGAAACAAGATGTTTAAAAGATAAGATAGCTAAACTTGAAAGTAGCCATGATAATGAACCAATGACACTTGCACCTCTCCAGAAATCTAATTATCTATCCATTACCTGCCACTTCTGTGGGAAGAAGGGCCACAATATGGTAGAGTGTAGAGCTTTTCTCAAGATTATAGGAAGGAATATGCAGTTTTGTAACAACTACAGAAGTGATAATTATAGAAATAGCTATAATTTTGACAATGCAAACCACAACTTTAGAAATGATGACTATAGGAATAGATATTGGGAAAATGATAACTCAAATCTAATGACTCCACAACAATATATAAAAAATGGTGCTCGTCCAAAAAATACACAAGGTGTTAATGCCCCTCAGGGTGGTGCCCAAGGAACTTCCCAAACACAATGAAGGTGTATGGGGTGGGTTGGGGCACAGGAATCAGAGGATAGAACCTTTGATTTTCCAGACCCTGATGACACATATGGAGGCTCTATCTATCTGTTCTCTTTTAACTCCATGGCATAATAACCAAAGGAACAGGATATTATGAGAAATATGCTCTTCCAGGAACCTGTACCTTGATTATCTCACTCCACTCTGCTTTAGACTGGTTGCCTTAAGAGCTCTTAATTTATCTGTGGAGGGGCATACTCTCAGGTTTCACCTTTTCTATTACAGATTCTAGAATTGCCTGACTAGTGCCAACTTCAGTTTCCTCTTTTAGTTTTATAAGAGGTAGATTCCAAGGGCTCACATAACAGTTTAATGGGGTCTTTTATTTCAACAGAATGATGTAGATATTATTTTATTTTTGAGACCTCACTTCTATATATTTCTTTGACCACGTACACAGCATAAAATGTATTGGTAGTGCCCTAATTGTCATATAGGTAGGATGTTACTGTCAATTGCCTTACCATCTTAATAGATTCAGTGGGGATGTTGAAGATAAGGTTACTTATGCATTATATTCTTCTCTTATTCTTGACAGTTAATATTTTTCTAAATAGTCATCTATTTTACTATATATATATATATATATATATATATATATATATATATATATATTACTCACAGATAACTGGGCATAATAACTTTCAATGGTTGCTTTCATTTTTTTCATTGATGATTATTCACCCTACACAATTTTGATGCTAGAAATTTGGTTTTCTACATATCAACTTATACAATCAACATAACCAATGGTTAATCAGTTTTATTGTTCTTTTCCTATAAAGCCAGCTCTGAGTTTTATTCATTGGTTTAATGATTTCTTTACTTTCAATTTTAAGTATTTCTCATTTGATTTTCAAGATTTCTACTTTAGTGTTTAATTGAGGATTTATAATTTGTTCATTTTCTAACTTTTTAAAGTTGTGTGACCAATTCATTTGGTCTTCTCTCTTTGTCTTTTATTAATGCACACCTTTAGAGACATAGATTTTCCAACAAATACTGCTTCAGCAATTTCCCACAAGTTTTGTAATGTTCTCTCATGTTTTTCATTGTCTTTAATGAAATGAAACAATTGTTTCTATTATTTGTCCTGATTCAATCATTCTTTAGGATTACATTATTTTATTTCTAATTAATTTTTTATTATATTTTTATTTAAAATTACATGTAGAAACACTTTAAAGCATTCATTTTTTGATATTTTCTTTCCACATTCTCTCTTTCCACTCTCTCCAAGACTGCAAGTAATCTGATATAAATTTTTACATGTACTATCATGCAAAAGGTATTTCCCTTTTCTTCTTGTCATCAAAGAAGACATGTTTCAAAAATAAGAAGAAAATCATAAAGGAAATAAAATGAAAAATAGTATACTTTGATATGTATTCAAACTCCATCAATTTCTTTCATGTGGTGGAAACATTTTTATCATAGTTCTCTTGGTGTATTTCTCTGATGTTTTTGCCTTACTAGTAACACTTAAATCATTTGTAGCTGATCATCATACAATAGTGTTGTTACTGTGTACACTGTTCTCCTAATTCTATTCCCTTTGCTATGCATCAATACATATAATTTTTTCCAGGTATTCTGAAATTACCCTATTCATTATTTCTTATGACCCAATAGTATTCCATCACAATCATATAGCACAACTTATTCAGTCATTCCTCAATTGATAGAAATTTAAATTTCCAATTCTCTGCTACCACAAAAAGAGCTACTCTAAAAACTTTTTTACAAATACGTACTTGCCCCACCCATTATAATCTCTTTCAGATGAAAATAGAGGTGTTACTAGGTCAAAGAGTATGTACAGTCTCATAGAGCTTTGGGCAGGGTTCCAAATTTCTGTTCAAAATTGTTGTATCAGCTCACAATTTCAGCAACCATGTATTTGTGTCTCAATTTTTCCACATCCCCTCCAACATTTATCATTTCCTTTTTTATCTCATCAGTTAATCTGCTAATGTGAGGATGTACCTCAGAGTAAATTTAGTTTGTATGTTTCTAATCAATACTAATTTGGGGAAAATATCTTCTTTAAAAGCCTCTTTTAGGAACAAAATATTGTAAAGTCAATAAACAGCATTTTCTTCCATTTTGCATTTGTTTAGTGTCATGTCTATGATATATAAAGTCAACCTGGCTAAGAACCTTTGAAGAACTAATGAGCTAAATATCTCAAATTGATTTTAAGGGGTATTCTGACATGATTTTTAGATTTTATTTCAATATCTCTGACCGATCATTTTGTCTGCCTTTGAGTTATTTGTAACAAGAGGTAAAGAAGTCCAATTAGTAGCTGAAGTGAAATGTAATTATAATCCCCACCTACATATTTGTCAAAATGTAAATGGATGAGACATAATAGTTTCATACCAGAAGAGCTGGGAAATACTTATTAGGGAATGGTACCCCTTAATGGCTCCAAAACTGGAGCATCTTCCATTTGTAACTCTTCAGTTTACTCTACCATTCCAACAGAATGATCAAGATTCTTGGTCACTTTTTTTAGACCCAACTTCAACTATACAGAGGTTTTGGTTTTTTTAATAGACTCCTCTGCCTCATTTTTGTAATAATGGTAGCAAGAGAATAAAAAAAAATATCTCAGCCAAGGTTGAAAGATTGCTAGACCTCGAAAACCTTGTGACAAGTATACATTATTTTCTAAGGTGTTTTTTTTTTAATGTCACACAGCAGACTCATGTGAATTGTGAATTTTAGATTTACTCCACCTTGCTTAGTCTTTAGAATTTTAACCATGTCAGTATATCAGGATAGGAAGTCAGTGGGATCCTTGGAAATGTAGTCCAAAGGCACAAGATTTCCAATTATATACTGGATAAATGCTCATCAATTGCATTAGTCTATTTAGAGAATCATATTTAATTTAGATTTATGATTTCTAAAGTCTAATTGGATTTCATTTATTTCTCTATTTAAATGTCTACAATTTGCTTTCTTGCCTTCATTTTTTCATTGCCTCACTTCTAATTTTTACATGGATATTCAACTTAATAAACCTCCTCTTTTATATTATATTCATATTTATCTATATTTTTCCATAGATATATATTTCAAAGAAGTAGAATTACTTCTAAAGATTACTTAACTACTTGCTTGAAATTTAAGTGTGTTTTCTCATATGATTGTCCACTGTTTAATAGCTAATTTTACTATTTCCTTTTTTAGTTACTTATTATTTCATTCCATTTCTTATTTTCAGAAAACTATCATTAAGAATTTCCTTTCTCTTATATTTCAGTCACTTCCTTCATGGCTTGCCATCTTTGTCTGCAATAAATTTCAAATTTAGCAAAAAATAGCTGAATAATAAATTTTAAAATTTGGAGTATAACTGTATTTTTGCTGGAGATGATCTGTAGATTATGTTTATTGCTTCTTCTTTTGAATTTTAAAGTCTGAACCAATTTTATTGTATTATTTCTTTCTTTACAAGTGTTAGGTATTTTGACTTCTCAATTTCCTGTGGAAGGCTTATGTTACTTGCTCTGTTTTCAAGTTATTATATTTTGCTTCTATAGAAAGCATGCACTTTTAATATTATTGATTTTACTTCTAGTTTTCCAGATTGTCTATCACTTCAGTAAATTTGATTATTCCAATCTATTTTAATCACATTTTTTCTTTTGGTAGACACTCTCCATCATGGATTTAAATTTTCCTATTCAACTAATTTCTGAAATGCATGTCTTAAGTTATGTCATTTGTAGTTTTCTATTTTATCTCCAAATTCTAATTTGTCTCATACTATTCTAGAACATATTGCCATTGTTTCATGTTATTTTGAGATTTCAAGGGATTTTCTGATAAGATAGAGTTCAAATTACCTTTGTATTGCAATGTTAACACTCTCTTCTTCTCCTTCTTATAAGAGTATTCTTGCCCTCCCCTTCCCATGTGTATCTTTGTATGAAAAAGATTATTCTATTTATTTCATTTCTTTTTCTTCAAATATCTCTTGATACCATCATAGATCCCCCCCACCCTTTTATTTTTTATATCATCTTAATGCCCCAATATTTCCCTATGAGCGATTCTTCTAATTATTTGAATAATGAATACAATTTTTGAGAGTTACGAATAACATTTCCCCATATATATATATATATATATATATATATATATATATATATATATATATATATATATATATATAATTTGATCTAATTGTAGCCCTTATTGAAGAGAGTTTGAATAAAAAAACAATTTTCTCAATTTCCCTTTTTTCATATTTACCTTTTCATATTTCTCTTGTTCTTTGTGTTTGGATATCAGACTTTCCATTGAGTTCTGGTCTTTTCTTTACAAATACCTGGTAATCTTCTAATTTGTTGAATTTCCATCCTTTCCCCTGGAAGTATATAGTCAGTTTTGATGTATAGGTGATTCTTGGTTGAAGACCCAGTTCTCTTCCTTTCTGGATATGTATTCCAGGCCTTGAAGGCTTTTAGTGTGGAAGATGCCAGGTCTTGTGTGATCCTGATTGGTGCTCCTTGGTATCTGAATTGTTTCTTTTTGGCTTCTTGTAGAATTTTCTCCTTAACTTGAAAGCTTTGGAACTTGGCAATTACATTCCTAGGAGTTGTCTTTTGGGGATGTAGTATAGAGGGTATTCTATGAACTCTTTCAATGTCTATTTTGCCCCCTTGTTCAAGATCTTCAGGGCAATTTTCTTTTTTTTTTCTTTTTTTTTATATTTTATTTGATCATTTCCAAGCATTATTCATTAAAGACATAGATCATTTTCTTTTCCTCCCCACCCCCACCCCCCATAGCCGATGTGTAAATCCACTGGGCATTATATGTTTTCTTGATTTGAACCCATTGCTATGTTGATAATATTTGCATTAGAGTGTTCATTTAGAGTCTCTCCTCTGTCATGTCCCCTCAACCACTGTATTCAGGCAGTTGCTTTTCCTCAGTGTTTCTACTCCCATAGTTTATCCTTTGCTTATGAATGGTGTTTTTTTCTCCTAGATCTCTGCAAATTGTTCAGGGACATTACACCGCCACTAATGGAGAAGTCCATTACTTTCGATTATACCACAGTGTATTAGTCTCTGTGTACAATGTTCTCCTGGTTCTGCTCCTCTCGCTCTGCATCACTTCCTGGAGGTTGTTCCAGTCTCCATGGAACTCCTCCACTTTATTATTCCTTTTAGCACAATAGTATTCCATCACCAACATATACCACAATTTGCTCAGCCATTCCCCAATTGATGGGCATCCCCTCGTTTTCCAGTTTTTGGCCACCACAAAGAGCGCAGCTATGAATATTTTTGTACAAGTCTTTTTGTCCATTATCTCTTTGAGGTACAGACCCAGCAGTGCTATGGCTGGATGAAAGGGTAGATATTCTTTTGTTGCCCTTTGGGCATAGTTAGGGCAATTTTCTTGATTGATTTCTTGTAGTATGGTGTCAAGATTTCTGTTTGTTTCTGGTTTTTCAGGTAGATCAATGATTCTTAAATTGTCTCTCTTTCCTCTGTTTTCCTGATCTGTCACCTTGTCAGTGAGATATTTTATGTTTTCTTCTAATTTGTCAGTCTTTTGACTTTGCTTTATTAATCCTTGCTGTTTTGCAAGATCATTGTCTTCCAGTTGCCTAATTCTTGTGTTTAAAGACTGGTTTTCCTTTTTAGTTTGGTCTGCCCTGCCTTTTTGTGGCTTCCATCTGTTTCTCCAATTGCGATTTCTTGTCTCTCAGACTGTTCATCTCTCTTTGAATTATTTCCCATTTTTCTTGACAGAAGGCTTCCATCTTTTGGATAAGCTTCAATTTTAATTCTTCCAGAGCTTGTGAACAATTTCCATTTTTGTGAAGATTCTGATTTTGCTTGAATTTCATCCTCTTTTTCTTCTGTAGCCTGGGTTTTAAATCCGTAAAAATTTTCAAGAGGTAATGTCTTCTTCCTGTTTCTCTTGGAGGCTGTCTGTTGTTCCTGGGCAGAAAGAGCCATCTCTATCATGGTTTTTCCTTCCCTTTTTAGTCAGAAATCTCAGTGAGATGGGAAGTTTCTCTGTATATGAAATTAAGGAGCAAGGCTTTTGCCTGAGGCAAGCACTCGAATATCCACAGCCTCCACTGTTCGCAAGAGTGCCCATGGTCCAGCCTCTACAGTGTGCAGTTTTCCTGTGTAACTTTTCTCAGGGGTAGATCCCTGGCAGTCATACTCAGCTCCCAAGGACCTACAGGTGCTCCTGTCTCACTCTAGAGGTGATTTTCGCTCACTCGCTGTTCCTAGTGCAAGCTAGCTCTGACTCTGGCTCTGTAGGTGAGGGTGGAGGAGGGTAGATCAGCTCACAGTTGGGTGTGATATTTTTCTCCTTATAGTGTGGAAATGCTCAAATCCCACTTACCTTCAATTATGCGCCCTACTGTAGAGTCCCTTTGTTCTTCTGAAGATGTTTTATATGTTCTTTTGAGGTAGTCTATTTCACTGGGTGCTGAGGAGAGGAAGCAACTCATGTCTAGACTGCCACCATGCTTACCCAGAAGTCTCTGCTGAGTATATTTTTTTCAGGGGAATAATGGACATTTAATAAGAAAGAAGATTTCCAAGCATTACTGAGCAATAAGTGAGACCTAAACAAAAAATTTGAAGTCCAAACACAAGACCCAAGAGAAGCCTAAAAAGGAATGATGAACTACTTGATTTCTATATGAACTGAAAAGCTCTCCCTCCATGAACTGATGCAGAGAGAAATGAGCAGAACCAGAAGAACAATATACACAGAAAGTGCAACTTTGAAGAATGATAAAATGTAAAAGACTGCTACTAATAGTGATGGAATGATCAAGAACAATCCCATAGAACTTATGAAAAAGAATGCTATCCATGTCTAGGGAAAGAACTATGGAAGCAGAAACACCAAAGAAAAACATGATTTCTCACTCAGTTATGTGGGTATATGATTTGGGGTTGTGTTTTTTTAAAAGATTATAGTGTTACAAATTGAATAATATAGAAATCTGTTTTGAGTAATAATACATGTATAAACCAGTGGAATTGCTTATCAACTCCAGGAGGAGAGAGGGAATAGGAGAGGGAAAGAACATAAATTAAGTAATTAAGAAAAATATTCTACAAATAAATTAAAAATTTTAAAAAAATTTAATATGATGAAAATAAAGCTTGCCATTTTCATGAAGTACAAAACAGAATCTTGTTATTGAGCATTTACAGATTAAAGTTCTACTAAGATAGAAGTAGGCAACAGTTCTTTATGTAATTAATCATAGACTATTTCATCACAGCTTTCTTGAATTTCCAGGACTATATGAAGTTTGTATTTGTAACTTGGTGTTTTTCTTAGTTTACAAAAGCTCACTTGCAAGCTTCTTGTAACCTACTAACCATGAGTTTTTTATTCTAAATTTTTTGATTTGTTGATTCTACTTTTTCTTATCATTATATTTCCATCCTTTTATTTGTTCTATTTTTTAAGATGTAAAGAAGTCATAAAAATTTTAATTCTGTAAGCACTTAGAGTTTTATCTATTGAAGGCTACAATGTGTTCCATTTATATAGCTAACTCATTTGTTAATTCTCTAGGGAAAAATAAAAAAAAAAACATCAATCACATGAGATGTTTAACACTATTTAACCAAAGAACATGGCACTCACATTGTCATTTAAATGGAATTAAAGGGTCATACCTTCAACATGCTTTAAGATAAGGAAATCTTATATTGATTATTGAAGCGAATGAATAACCTCAACTACCAGTCATGGCCTTGTCCTCTAGATCAGTTGATCCTCAGGGGACATGTTTCTTCCCATTTTAACAAATATGACTTTGAAGTGAAGTCACTAACAGCCCAGAAGTCATAGTTTAATTATTCCTCAAGGGCCTAAAATGACAGGATTTCCCAGGGCTCTCTACAGCTGACCTTTGAAAATGACTGGGCATAATTGCCTTCTTCTTCCATCCCTACTTATAGACCAATGAATCCACAAACTAATGAGCACTTAGAAAAAGGAATCTTCCAGTCATTACCTGAAAAAGGTAAGGTCTATAAGAAGTGAGAAATAGAAGCTCCTTTGTTATAAGAAAATAAAGGCCTGACCATAAGAGCAGGGAAGAAAAATGTATATTTATTTTTATGAGTCGTCTGTATATCTCCACAAGCTGTCAAAAGTAAGTATGGGAGATGGAGAGAGAGAAAGAGAGAAGGTGGAAGACAAAGAAAGTTTCAGACCCGTAGAAAGAGAAATTAAGTTAGAGAAGGAGGGAAGGAGAGAAAGAGGCTAGAGAGAGATGTAGTCAGAGTTCTTCCATAAAATGGGATGTGATTTATTTATTAATATGAATGAAATGTGTTATTTTAGTCTCTCCTTTTAAATTTTCATCTTAAAGTTTTTATTGAGTCAAAAAATTATTATTAAGCATTTCTTTAATGTGAATTTTCTATTAATACTATTACTAACTACTAGTACAACTACTTCTACTACTACTACATCTTCTGCTTTATGTTTAAACCAGTGATTTCATGGGTGGGTGGAGGACATTTAGCATTGAAATTTGTTTCAGTTTGGTACTTGCTGTACCTTGTTATGCTAGTTACCTGAGATATTAAGCATTAGTCTCTGTTCCATTCAAATATGTGCCTAGGTAGGACTGGAATTAGTTCTTTCTGACAATATGGTCAACCTTCTCTCTCCTATTCTCCATTGCCTCTCTCATCATATGATATATACACTTGTAATGATATATCATAAGTCTTAACATTTGAAAATCATAAAAGATGAAGGGTTTTCCTGTGTGATTTTGTATGAAGTATAATTCTCCTTTGCCACTTGATAGTCTTTTTATGCACACCAAACCTATATAATATAACAGAGAAGTTGATATATAATTGCATTATATTTATTATAAGTATATATTCATATATTATATTTAGGCTCAATAAAAATTTTAATTTCCCCAACTTACATTATATAATAGTGATTACTGCCTTAAAGTTTAACTATTTCCCTTTTGGGGATCATACAATCATGTCTGTGTTTGAATCACTTTTGTAAAAAACAGCAAAGCATAATAGGAGAATTGAACTTTGATCAGAAGACTATTTATTATCATTATTATTAAAAGCTTTACCTTCTGTCTCAGATTCAATACTGTGTATTGGCTCCAAGGCAGAAGAGTGGTAAGGGCTAGGCAATGGGGGTTAAGTGACTTCCCCAGGGTCACACAGCTAGAAAGTGTCTGAGGTCAGATTTGAAGCTAAAACTTCACATTTCTAGGCTTGGCTCCAAATTTTCTGAGCCATCCACCTGCCCCCTAATCAGAAAAATCTTAATTTTAGTTCTAGCTTTGCTACTCATTATTATGTCCACAGTCATGGGAAAGTCATTTGGACTCTGTGAGTCACAGGTTTTTCATCTGGGATCTAAATACAATTATATCTGTCCCAGGTTTTGCAGGATGATGTTAGGAAGAAAATGAATGTAATACATAACTTTTCTTAATAAAGGTTCATATAGTTTTTCAATGTCTTAATTCTTTTTATTAGAAGAAAGAGAACTTGGAGTTCTGGGAACTTTCTGTCATATGGACTCTATGGAGAACTGGTTAACTTTTCCTTTCTAAGTCCTTAACCAATACCATCCTTATAGAATTTTATTCAATTAAGCAACTGCCACAAGCATAGAATGGGCCCTTGACTACACCTTTTCATTTTACTAATTCTCAATTATTGTTAATTCTTTGAGTCTTCTTTGGTGAGGACAGTGGTAAGAAGTGGATCAAGACATGGGGTCACAAAGGAAGGGAGAACAATGAGACATCAGAAGTGACAAACTGAGGCTAATGACTGCTGATCCAAATTTTCCCCTTCTCTTTTTACATGATGTTACTTCTCGATTTTTTTTTGCATCTGTTTCTTTTAGCATCCTGATTTGCAAGTGTCCCATGTTTCTATTCATTGCCCTCAAAATGGGATAATAATGATGATTACTAATGTTTATAGAGTATATTAAAGAGTGAAAAATTGCCTTCAAGAAATTCGATTTTCCATGGGGGAGGCAACATGAAAATGATTCCTGGCAATCAGAAGTTAATTGACTTGCCCACAGTGTCTTGTGCTGGATTTTAACTCAAGTGTTACTTTCTCCAGGTCTAGTAATATATGTCTTTGTTTGATTCTTAGATTTTGCTTCTAATTCTGGTTCTGCACCAGTTTGCATTACAGATGCTGAACAACTTTCCACCACTTTTTGGCCATCGACCTCTAGTATCTGTGTCTTGGACATCAATTTTATTTTGGGACTGTCACAGTACAAGTAAAAATATGGTCATCTCTCACAACCCACATTCAGACAAATGAACTTTACCATAGAACTTATTTGGTCTCATCATCACTTGGTAAGTGATTCGACTAATTTTCAACAAAAGACATAAAAGGTACTCTAAAATATCAGATGAAAAATAGCATGATTTACTGAAGGAAGATAATGTGTATGTGTGTGTGTATTTGATTTAAATCTTGAGGGAGACTGAATGCCCTAGGAATAACTCACCAATCAAATAATGTTTCTCTATTTTTGATCTGTGGTATAATGGAGTTGGAGAAATTGTCAAAATTTAATTTTGGAATATGGAAGTATCTTTAATGTTCTTAACTTTAAAGCAGATCTTTGTTTTATTCTTTTAGTGAACAAAGTAATCTATTGGTGATTGGATTTTGTGGGCATACACGGATGAAAGGGAAACTGACAACCCACTCACATGGCATCAAATAATCAGACATCAGTGACTGAGTTCATCTTAAAAAGTTTCTCTGAAAATCCTCAGTTTCAGATCTTTCTCTTCAGCCTCTTCTTGGGACTTTTCATAGTGGCTTTCACAGGTAACTCACTCATTATTGTTGTGATCAGTCTAAATCCAGGCCTCCATACTCCCATGTACTTTTTCCTTAGAAATCTAGCCTTGATGGACATTCTCTCCACCTGCACTGTGGTGCCCAAGTTGCTACAAAACCTAATGACTGAGAATACCATTTCCTATGGTGGCTGCATAGCCCAAATATATTTCCTAAGTTGGTGCTTAGGGGCTGAGCTCTTGCTTTTCACAGCTATGGCCTATGACCGGTATGCAGCCATCTGCCAACCCCTCCACTACAACACTATGATGAACAAGACAGTTTGTTGTCTCTTAGCATCTGCGGTATGGAGTGTCAGTGGGACCAATACAACCATCAACACTCTCATGACTGTACGCTTGTCCTTCTGTGGACCCAATGCAATTGATCATTTCTTTTGTGAGATTCCTCCATTATTGCCTCTCTCCTGCTCCCCAACTTACATCAATAATATAATGACATTTGTGGCAGATATGTTCTTTGCTATTATCAATTTATTGTTCATCCTATTATCCTATGGCTTCATTATTTCCAGCATCCTGAAAATCCAGACAACGGAAGGGAAGAAGAAAGCATTTTCCACTTGTTCTTCCCATCTCATTGTGGTCACTATGTATTATTGCACTATAATTTACATCTACATTCTTCCTGCTTTTGGTCAGTCTCTGAAAGAAGGCAAAATAGCTTCAGTGTTTTATGCCATAGTGAGCCCAGCTGTAAATCCTCTGATCTACTCCCTGAGAAATAAGGATGTGAAAGTAGCTTTCAAGAAATTATGTCCTTTCTTTAGAAAATAATTGGCCATTTGGCAGATTGATATAGCTCAACACATGGGATTAAAAATGGCATCTAAAAGAGAAAACTCAACATGAGTTAGAACAACCTGGAAAAACTGTAAATGTCATTTCTCCTGGTAGGCAATGCTCCTGAAGTCAGGATTTGTTCTTAGAAGAACCACATAATTCTCTGGTTACACTGGTTTTTCTTGAAGAGTTTCAATACAAGAATAATATGAATGTTTGATGAGAATACAACAGAAACTTCATAAATGTCATGTTATTATATATCTGTATAGATAGAAACCACTCCCTAAATTTGTCCTACCCTGCAACCCATTTTATGTGCATAATTTGCCTGATGGAGGTGGACAGAAGTCAAAAGTGTGATGTGTGAGGGGAGGGACCTCTCTAGGTTAGTCCAGTGGCAGAAGGTGGTCTGTGGTGGGAGATCTGGTGCATGCTGTGTACTCAGGGGATTGTGTGAGGTTCTGGATTCATTTAGGATATTATTTTAGATAGGTTATATTTTCTACCTCTTTCCTACATTTTCCTTTTTTCTCTATTTCAATTTTTATTAAAAAATTTAATTTGTTAAGAGCTACTAATGGACTTCTGATTTTAGAGTTAATTGTATAGATGGTGACCACAATTCTTTTTAAATTAATATTACATTTAATAATTTGACTCATTTATTACAGATCCATGACTTAAAGAGTATAAAATTTTATTTCTAAGACATAATTCTACGAGATAATTCATTTGAAGGAAGAGTTGTTTATTCTTTCTGATGTCAACTTATTTTACAAGTTATATTGGAGTTTTTACTGGTAGTCACTATGGAATTAAAGTGACCCTGAAAAACTTCAGATGGAAAGAAAGGGCCTCAGCTAGGTCTCTCATTCCATGAGAGGACCTTACTGGATTTAATTGAGGAGTAAAGGAAAGGCCTCTCCTTACTCTTTCTCCTCAAGCACTAGAGAAGGACTTTGATGATTGTGGAAATGGAAAAGGTATAAAGAATGACTATTAGTACACAGAATAGGAATTCAACTTGATTCCATCTCAAGAGCAAAAGAGATCTAAAACTTAGCTTTTGAGGTAACAGTAGCAAAATTGAATGAATAGATAAAATATTTTAGCATACCAGGAATGATTAAGCACCAAACCAGGAAAGGAAAATAATGCAAAAACACCTCTAACTAAAACCTCAAAATTTTTAAAATGAATGAAAGAACAATTAGAATTCTTCAAAGAAATGATGAAATTCTTTTTAATTATAAAACAAATTAAATATATGAAAAGGAAAGCATTATCATTTTCATGGGGTTATTATATCCCAGGCATTGTGCTAAGCACTTTTTAGGAATGTTATCTCATTTGAATCTCACAATAACCTGAAAGATAGATTGTCAACATTTTGCAGTTGAGGAAACAGAGACAAACAAATTTTAAGTCACTTGCCCAGCATAATAAAATTAGTATTTGTGGTGAAGTTGGAACTGAAGGCTTCCCAATTCTAGACTTATGGATGTATCTACTACCCTAATATCTGCTCCCAAGAAGAGTAGAGAAAAGGAAAAAAAATGGAAATAAAAGTCAACAGTTTAACATAAGAGGTACAAATGTTTACTCTAGGAAAATTTCACTGAAAATCAGAATGGACCAAATGGAAATGAAATATTCTTTTTATTTTGCTTTATTTAGAATATTTTCCATGGTTATATGATTCACGATCTACCCCCTTTTGTCCATCCTCCAGAATCCAACAAGCAGTTCCACTAGGTTATACATGTATCATTGTTCAAAACCAATTTGCATGTTATTTGTATCTGCAATAGCGTGATCCTTTACCATCAAAACCTCAATCATATCCATATCACCTTATGTGATTGATCACATATTTTTATAATGCATTTCTGCTTCCACAGTTATTTCTCTGGTTTGGATTGTGTTCTTTCTCATAAATTCCTCTGGATTGTCCTGGATCATTGCATTGCTGCTAGTAGGAAAGTCCATTATATTTGGTTGTGCCATAAAGTATCAGTCTCTGTGTACAATGTTCTTGTGGTTCTCCTCCTTTTGCTCTGCATCAATTCCTGAAGGTCATTCCATTTTACATGGAATTCCTCCAGTGAAATGAATGATTCCAAGAGTCAATAAGAATTCTTAAAATAAAATCAAAAGAATGAAATTGAGGAAACAGTAAGATAATGCATATCAAAAAAGAGCTGACCTAGAAACTAGATCAAAATGTTATACTCTAAGATTTATTGTACTACAACCTCCAAAAAGCAGTTAATAGGTCACAATTTTTCTTGCTATTTGTAGTTTTTAGAAAAGGAAACTAATTGGAGATTAGCTCTCAGTTGTGTGTAGGGGTATATATATATATATATATATATATAATATATATAATATATATAATATATATATTTCTTAACACACAATGGCAGTATGAGTTTGAGGGACTCTCAAGAATATGGATATTATTTCATCAATCTGCCTCATGGTATTGATCCAAGTTCAATAGAATTTCCTGAACTTCATGGCAAATAAAAAGGAATTGAGATATAATTTTTAAAGAAATGATTAAAGAAAATATCCAGACATAAAAAATAAGAAGGAAAGCTAAAAATAGAAAGAATTTACTGATATCCTCTTGAAAGAAATTCCCAAATAAAAACTTCCATGATTGTAATTACTAGTTTCCAGAGCTTCCAGGAAGAAAAAAGATAACAAGCTAGTAAAAAAAAATTAAAATTTTGAAGAAGCACAATAAAGACTGTACAAGATTTGTTAATTTTCACTTCAAAGAAATGGAGAAGATGTAATGAAACATTCTATAAGATAAAAAGGCAAAGGTCTATAACTAACAATAACTTGCCTGGTAAAACAGGGTATTATCTTTTGAATATGAAATTTCAATGAAATTTCTTCTAAAATATTCTTAAATTTTAAGAAAAAGAACTGAAAAAGAATTTTGAAATGAACTTCCAGAACTATTTATATTCTAATTGAGAGGGAAGATACTAAGATTTCCTTTAGAACATATTATCATAGGAATTAAAGAAGTAAACTGAAACAAAGGACTGATATATATTCTCATTTTGAAGATACAAGGAAAAAAGAAAAGAAGGGGTTGGAGAATATTAATAAAATTGAAAGTCAAAGATCTATTGATATAATAAATAAGACTAGAAGCTGGTACTTTGAAAAAACAAATAAAATAGACAAAGTACTAGTCAGTCTAATTAAAAAAAGGCAAGAAAAAAACAAATTAACAGTATCCAAGATGAAAAGGGAGACCTCACCTCTAATGAAGAGAAAATTAAGGTAATCATTAAAAATACTATGCCAAATTATACGGCAACAAATATGGAAATCTAGGTGAAATGGATGAATACTTTAAAAAATATAAATTTCCTAGACTAACAGAGGAAGAAATAAATTACCTAAACAACCCCATATCAGAAAAAGAAATTGAACAAGCCATCACAAACTCCCTAAGAAAAAATTCACAGGTCCAGATGGATTCACAAATGAATTGTATCAAACATTCAAAGAAGAACTAATCCCAATATTATACAAACTGTTTGACAGAATAAGCAAAGAAGGAGTTCTACCAAATTCATTTTACAACACAAACATGGTACTGATCCCAGAGCCAGGCAGGTCAAAAACAGAGAAAGAAAACTATAGACCAATCTCCTTAATGAATATAGATGCAAAAATCTTAATTAGGATACTAGCAAAAGGACTCCAGCAAGTCATCACAAGGGTCTTCCACTATGACCAGGCAGGATTCACACCAGGAATGCAAGAATGGTTAAATTTTATTTAAACCATCCACATAATTGACCATGTTAACAAACAAACTGACAAAATCACATGATTATCTCAATAGATGCAGAAAAAGCCTTTGATAAAATACATCACCCATTCCTATTGAAAACACTAGAAAGTATAGTAATAGAAGGGCCTTTCCTAAAAATAATAAACAGTATCTATCTAATACCATCAGCAAACATCATATGCAATGGGGAAAATCTAGAAGCCTTCCCAATAAGATCAGGAGTGAAACAAGGATGCCCATTATGACTTCTATTATTTAACATGGTACTAGAAACACTAGCAGTAGCAATTAGAGAAAAAAAGTAATTGAAAGTATTAAAATTGGCAATAAGAAGACCAAGCTATCACTCTTTGTGGATGATATGATGGTTTACTTAAAGAATCCTAGAGAATCAACCAAAAAGCTAGTCGAAACAATCAACAATTTTAGCAAAGTTGCAGGTTACAAAATAAACTCACATAAGTTATCAGCATTTCTATATATCTCCAACCCATTTCAGCAGAAATAATTAGAAAGAGAAATTCCATTTAAAATCACCCTAGACAATATAAAATACTTAGGAATCTATCTGCTGAGACAAACACAGGAACTATATGAACACAACTACAAAACACTCTCCACACAACTAAAAATAGATCTGAGCAATTGGAGAAACATTAATTGCTTATGGGTAGGATGAGGTAACATAATAAAAATGACAATCATACCCAAATTAATTTACTTCTTTAGTGCCATACCCTTTGAACTACCAAAATTTTTTTTTACTAAATTAGAAAAAAACATAACAAAGTTCATTTGGAAGAACAAAAGATGAAGGATATCCAGGGAAATCATGAAAAAAAAAATGCAAAGGAAGGAGGACTTGCAGTCCCAGATTTCAAACTATACTATAAAGCAGTGGTTATCAAAACAACTTGGTACTGTCTAAGAAAGAGAAAGGAGGATCAGACTTGGGGTAAATGACCTCAGCAAGACAGTCTATGATAAACCCAAAGATCCCAGTTTTGGGGACCAAAACCCAGTATTTGATAAAAGCTTCTGGGAAAATTGGAAGACAGCATGGGAGCGATTAGGTTTGGATCAACATCTCACACCCTATACCAAGATAAATTCAGAATGGGTGAATGACCTGAATATAAAGAAGGAAACTATAAGCAAATGATATATAGAATAATATACTTATCAGATCTTTGGGAAAGGAAAAAAAATTAAAACCAAGCAAGAACTAGAAAAAAAATCACAAAATATAAAATCAATAATTTTTATTACATCAAATTAAAAAAAAGTTTTTATACAAACAATACCAATGCATCCAAAGTTAGAAGGGAAGCAACAAATTGGGAAACAATCTTCATTACGAAAACCTCTGACAGAGGTCTAATTACTCATATTTATAAAGAGCTAAACCAGTTGTACAAAAAATCCAGCCATTCTCCAATTGAAAAATGGGCAGGGGACATGAAAAGGCAATTATCAGTTAAAGAAATCAAAACTATTAATAAGCACATGGAAAATTGTTCTAAATCTCTTATAACCAGAGAAATGCAAATCAAAACAACTCTGAGGTATCACCTCACACCTAGCAGATTGGCTAACATGACAGCAAAGGAAAGTAATGAAAATTGGAGGGGATGTGGCAAAATGGGGACATTAATTCATTGCTGGTGGAGTTGTGAATTGATCCAACCATTCTGGATGGAAATTTGGTACTATGCTCAAGTGGCACTAAAAGACTGTCTGCCCTTTGATCCAGCCATAGCATTGCTGGGTTTGTACCCCAAAGAGATAATAAGGAAAAAGACTTGTACAAGAATATTCATAGCTACGCTCTTTGTGGTGGCCAAAAATTGGAAAACGAGGGGATGCCCTTCAATTGAGCAATGGTTGAACAATTTGTGGTATATGCTGCTGATGGAATACTGTTGTGCTCAAAGGAATAATAAAGTGGAAGAATTCCATGGTGACTGGAACAACCTCCAGGAATTGATGCAGAGTGAGAGCAGCAGAACCAGGAAAACATTGTACACAGAAACTGAAACTGTGGTACAATCGAATGTAATGGACTTCTCCATTAGTGGCAATGCAATGACCCTGATCCACTTGGAGGAACCTATGAGAAAAACCACTATACACATTCAGAGGAAATGCAGTGGGAGTAAAAACACCGAGGAAAAACAACTGCTTGAATACATTGGTCGAAAGGATATGGTTGGGGGTGTATACTCTAAATGAAATGTTTTTCCAGGGTTACATGAT
This sequence comes from Monodelphis domestica, assembly GCF_027887165.1. NCBI lineage: Eukaryota > Metazoa > Chordata > Mammalia > Didelphimorphia > Didelphidae > Monodelphis > Monodelphis domestica. Next base: position 43,560,728 of record NC_077227.1, read on the forward strand.
TCATCTACTTTCCCTCCCTTTCCTCTCCCCTCTTCTAGAGCCAACAAGCAATTCCACTGGGTTATACAAGTATTATCACTCAATACCCACTTCCATATTAATCATTTTTTGTAATAATCTTTTGAAAACCGAAACCCCATATCCTAAACCCAAATAAACAAGTGAAAAATAAAACGTTTTCCCTCTGTGTTTCTATTGCAATAGTTCTTTCTATAAATGGGGATAACATTCCTTTTCATAAGTTCCTTGGAATTGTCTTGGATCATTGCATTGCTATCAGTAGCAACGTTGATTACATATGATCATCCCATAATGTTTCAGTCTCCTGGTTCTACTCATTTCACTCCTCATCAGTTCATGGAAGTTTTTCCAGCTCATGTGGAAATCAAGAAGTTTGTCACTTCTCATACCACAATAGAATTCCATCACCATCATATACTACAATTTATTTTTTCAGTCATACCCAATTGAGGGCAATTACATAAATTGTATTTTTGGTGCTTCCAAAATGGTATGATCAAGACAAAGGTATCATAACTGCTCTCTTGTTCTGCACTATGAACCTTACCCAAAAAGGGCTCTTAACTCCATGGGACTGCAATTAATACTGCTCCTCTGGGTGCCTGCTCCCTTGGGACTAGAAATAATGATGTTCCTCTGAATCCCTAATCACAAGGGGTCATACTTTTTACTGTTTGTCAAGCTTCATACTGCCCTTCATTGAAAGTTCTCCTCTCTACCCTCAAACTGTGCAGAAGTGTATACAAACAATGAGGTTCTAAAATAATACATGTCTAGTGCTACCAGAAGGATAGGATACCCTGTAATGTCTTTCTAGGTAGGTGCCAGGCCCCCTTAATGTCTCTTGCTTAAGTGCTCTCCAAACTGCTGCTGCTTCTCTTATCACCATCTATTCTCAACACATGTGTTTCATCCACATGGACTCAGGTCAGATTATCCCTCATTTTACATGTATCCCTTTTTCTGATCTCCTTTTTTTGTCTTCAGGTGGAAAGATGCCTCACTCTGATCCTTTGTTGCTTCAGTCACTCTTAAATTCAATTTAAGGTGGTTTCTTAAAAATCATTTAGAAAGGACTTCAAGGCAATTCAGCTGAATGCTTCTTTAATCTGCCATCTTGTTTCTCCCACAGATATTCATTTTCTTTAAAAGTATTATATAATTCAACTGAAAATTCAATAAGTCACCTCTTGCCCCAACCAGGATTGGTTGGTCTATTTGACCTTGTGATTGACTGGCACTATGCAGTTTAGCTTTGTGCTTCCTTGGCACTGTGCAATAGCTCTTTTTATATCCTCTTGTCCTGGAATCAGACAGAATCATTAAGCAATGTCCCACAATTTTTTAATCAATCAGTGGCATTATTTTTATAGTCTCAAGCTTTGGGGGATGCATTGACATTATACCAAATATTACTGCAAAATAAAAAAAGTTAAAGAAAATATTCTCAATACTGTTGGCATGTGCTTCAAATATAAAAAGTAGAGAAAAAAAATTTTTAAAAAGCTGAAATTGTATATTGCACATGCAAGAAAAAATATAATAAAAGTTTAAAAAATAAAAGAAATATATCTTCTAATCATTGACACACACTGTGTCAGCTAAGGAAATGTAGAATATAAGATTTCTCACCAAAAATGAGATACATTTCCTCTTCATAACAGGCCATGATCCACTATGAGTGCAAGCAAATGATTTTCACAAAGTAATAGTTTTTTTTTTATAAAGAACAGTAGTACAACAGGTAATGCACATTCAAAAAGTACCAAGATCTCCAAAATTCACAATAGCCCAGTTAATTACAATAGCAAACAAATCTACTATCGTATTTCATGTAGATTGCTGTATGACATTTAAAGAAAGTGGATACTTGTCACAAGTTTTCAGGTGTAGCAATGTTTCAACCTTAGCAAACATATTTTTAAACAAAGTAAAACTCATTTGGGTCTAGAACATCATCAAGAAATCCAGATTGTTCAAGTGAAAGTAAAGTGAGCTAAAGAGTCATAAATGAGAGATGCTCCCTTTTTGGGAGCCATCCAAGGGTACCATGTCTTGGGATTAACTTCCCAGCTCCTTTGGTATGAGACTGTAATGTCCCATCCATTCACATTTTTATAAAGGTGGGAGGTGGGGATTATAATTGTATTTCACTTCAGCTATTAAAATGAACCTTACCTTCTGTTAGAGGCAGACAAAATGATCAGAGTTGTTGAAAAAAATTAAAAATCATGTTTAAAGACCCCTTAAAATCAATTTGAGATATTTAGCTCATTCAGTTTTCCAAAGGTTGTTATACAATTGTAAACAGTTTTGATGAAGTCCATCCGTCCTTTATGTGACAATTTACAAAGTCAAAATGGAAAACTATTTTATTATATGGGCTTATTCAATAATATTTGTTCAGTATAGTTATAGGGGAAAAGCAACAGAACATAACAGTAGTTAAAACCCAGTCCATTAAAATGATTCAGTGTAACAGAATAGTATTGAATACATTAATATATGAACTTAAAACCAACCAAATTAAATCTTAAACAAAACAATCACCAAAATGCAATAAAATACAGAGATTTTTATAAAACACTAGAGTCTGAAAAGCCTTAAAAATATAACCTCCATTCTCTTTAAAGTTTGTTGTTTGTTTGTTTTTTATCCATTGAGATACCTTCTGTTAGTACTGTGGAATTCCCCAGAATATGGGTTTTGGGAATCTAAAATTGGGCAGGCCCAAATGGCAAAGAGTTGCAGGAAGTTGAATTTCTCTCCTGAATCTCAGGTAAGATGAGTAAAAGAATCAGTGCACTCAAAAGATATCATTTGAAATACACCATGTTTGTAATCAACTTCCTGTTTGGAAAAGTCTCTTCCTTCTCCTTATCTCCCCCCCCCCCCACCAAGGTCCCCTGTCACATGGAGGCTAATTGTTGCCTAAAGAAAGAACACCCCAGTTTTTACCAGTTGGTTTGTGATTCAAAGATACAAGGGCAACTACTAGCAGCTTGGGTCCTAGGGCTGGGCCTGAGGTGATCTGGGTTGGGAAGTCAGAGATCATCTGAGGCCAGGGCCCTGCCAGGGTTGGGATGAGGGTGGAAGAGCAATCTGGGTCAAGCAGGTCTGGAGGGGATGACTGGAGGCAGGAGCAGGATCCAGGGCCAGGCCGGGACCAGGTGAGCGATCTTGGTCAAGAAGGTCTGGAAGAGCAAACTGAATCAGAAACAGCTTTGTGAGGGAGGCCAAAAAGCCTTGGCAGGAGAAACATGGCTTAAAAAATTATCTAGGCTCTCTTTAAAAAAAATTGAGAAGACTTCCGGTTAAGATGGCGGCTTAGAGAAAGCTAAAGTTCAGAACTCTGGAAAACCCTTCCCGACCGATCTCAAAATATAAGCTCCTAAGGAGCCGAAATTCAAAACGATCAACAGCACAGACCCTGGGAACCCTCCTCCTGGACCTGGACCCGGTTCAAAAGGTACGGCTCCCCTCAAAAGCCAGAACCCGAGATCACTCGGACCTCAGGGGTAGGAGCGCAGAGTCCAAGGCTCCGGGAAGCTGCAGCCTGGCCTGGCTCAGAGAGCAAGGTCCTCGGAACAACAACCCTCAGGGCCTTCTACCCGAGTCCCAGTGAAAGTCAAGAGCAGGGTTGAAACAACAGCAACCCTCAGGGAGGGCAAGACAGCCTCATGGGCTGGATCCTGCTATCCAAGTCTCAGTGAAAGTCCCTGCCCTCAGAGCTTGGGGAAGCTGCAGCCCATCCCCCTGCAGACCGACGAAACAGCCTCACGGCCAGCGATTCTGAAGGCAACTTCCGGACAGCGAGCCGGGGGGAGAGTGTGGCCTCTGGCCTCGTGGTCCGACCCTTCCATTCCAGTTCCAGTGAGGCATGTTCAGTTTAACCCAGGGAAAGCTCATAGAACCGACAATCTGCCCAGGACTAAAGCCTCTGAACACCAGACAGAGATAAGAAAAGCTAATCCTCCACATTCAGAGATGGCAAACTCCACAGAAGCACAGAAGCCCCAAAATACCAAGAAAAATAAGAAGAAAGGGGCGACTCTGGACACATTCTATGGAGCCAAAATACAAAATACAGAGCAGATAGAAGAAGATATACAAGAAAATGCTCCAAAATCCTCCAAAGGAAATGGAAACTCTCCACAAACCCATGAAGAATTTGAATCAGAAATGACCAAATAGATGGAAGCCTTCTGGGAGGAAAAGTAGGAAATAATGCAAAAGAAATTCACGCATCTACAAAACCAGTTTGACCAAACTGTAAAAGAAAACCAGGCTTTAAAGCAAGAACTAATAAAGCAAAGCCAAAACACCAAGAAATTAGAAGAGAACATAAAATATCTCACTGACAAGGTGATAGATCTGGAAAATAGAGGGAGAAGAGATAATTTAAGAATAATTGGACTTCCAGAAAAGCCAGAAATAAACACCAAACTGGATATGGTGATACAAGATATAATCAAAGAAAATTGCCCAGAGATTCTAGAACAAGGGGGCAATACAGCCACTGACAGAGCTCACAGAACACCTTCTACACTAAACCCCCAAAAGACAACTCCCAGGAATGTAATTGCCAAATTCCAAAGCTATCAAACAAAAGAAAAAATCCTACAGGAAGCCAGAAAAAGACAATTTAGATATAAAGGAATGCCAATCAGGGTCACCCAAGACCTTGCAAGTTCTACTCTGAATGATCGTAAGGCATGGAACATGATCTTCAGAAAGGCAAGAGAGCTGGGTCTCCAACCAAGAATCAGCTACCCAGCAAAACTGACTATATACTTCCAAGGGAAAGTATGGGCATTCAACAAAATAGAAGACTTCCAACTCTTTGCAAAGAAAAGACCAGAGCTCTGTGGAAAGTTTGATACCGAAAATCAAAGAGCAAGGAATACCTGAAAAGGTAAATATTAAGGAAAGGGGAAAAATGTTATCTTCTTCTTTTACTCAAACTCTCTTCTATAAGGACTACATTTATATCAATCTATGTATACTAATATGTGGGGAAAATGTAATGTATAAATAGGGGGTAAAGAAAGACCAAATAGAATAATCGTTCTCACACAAAGATTCACATGGGAAGGGGAGGGGAAGAAAACTCCTATAAGAAGGAGAGGAAGAGGGGGGGGGTTTACTTAAACCTCAATCTCAGGGAAATCAACACTGAGAGGGAAAAACATCCAGATCCATTGGGATCTTGAATTCTATCTTACCCAACAAGGGTAAGGAGAAGGGAAAACCAAGTGGGGGAGGGGGAGAGGGAGAACAAAAAGGGAGGGAAAGAGAGGGGGGAGGGGGAGGGAAGGAAAAGGGAGGGACTAAAAAGGGAAACATCAAGGGAGGGGACAAGGGGGACTGATTCAAAGTAAATCACTGGACTAAAAGGTAGAGCCGAAGAAGAAAAGGTTAGAATTAGGGAAGGCTATCAAAATGCCAGGGAGTCCACAAATGACAATCATAACTTTGAACATGAATGGGATGAACTCACCCATAAAACATAGACGAATAGCAGAATGGATTAGAATCCAAAACCCTACCATATGCTGTCTTCAAGAAACACACATGAGGCGGGTTGACACCCACAAGGTCAGAATTAAAGGATGGAGTAAGACCTTCTGGGCCTCAACTGATAGAAAGAAGGCAGGAGTGGTAATCATGATATCTGATAAAGCCAATGCAAAAATAGACCTGATCAAAAGGGATAGGGAAGGTAATTATATTTTGTTAAAAGGGACTCTAGACAACGAGGAAATATCATTAATCAACATGTATGCACCAAATAATATAGCACCCACATTTCTAATGGAGAAACTAGGCGAATTGAAGGAAGAAATAGACAATAAAACCATACTAGTGGGAGACTTAAACCAACCATTATCAAATTTAGATAAATCAAATCAAAAAATAAATAAGAAAGAGGTAAAAGAAGTGAATGAAATCTTAGAAAAATTAGAATTAATAGACATATGGAGAAAAATAAATAGGGATAAAATGGAATACACCTTCTTCTCAGCACCACATGGCACATTCACAAATATTGACCATACATTAGGTCACAGAAACATAGCACACAAATGCAAAAAAGCAGAAATAATGAATGCAGCCTTCTCAGATCTCAAGGCAATAAAAATAATGATGAGTAATGGTACATGGAAAACCAAATCTAAAACCAATTGGAAATTAAACAATATGATACTCCAAAACCGTTTAGCTAAAGAAGAAATCATAGAAACAATTAATAATTTCATCAAGGAAAATGACAATGGCGAAACATCCTTTCAAACCTTTTGGGATGCAGCCAAAGCGGTAATCAGAGGCAAATTCATATCCCTGAAAGCTTATATTAACAAACAAGGGAGAGCAGAGATCAATCAATTGGAAATGCAATTGAAAAAACTCGAAAGCGATCAAATTAAAAACCCCCAGCAGAAAACCAAATTAGAAATCCTAAAAATTAAGGGAGAAATTAATAAAATCGAAAGTGATAGAACTATTGATTTAATAAATAAGACAAGAAGCTGGTACTTTGAAAAAAACAAACAAAATAGACAAAGTACTGGTCAATCTAATTAAAAAAAGGAAGGAAGAAAAGCAAATTCACAGCATTAAAGATGAAAAGGGGGACAGCACCTCCAATGAGGAGGAAATTAAGGCAATCATTAGAAATTACTTTGCCCAATTATATGGCAATAAATACACCAATTTAGGAGAAATGGATGAATATATACAAAAATACAAACTGCCTAGACTAACAGAAGAGGAAATAGAATTCTTAAATAATCCCATATCAGAAATTGAAATCCATCAAGCCATCAAAGAACTTCCTAAGAAAAAATCCCCAGGGCCTGATGGATTCACCTGTGAATTCTATCAAACATTCAGAGAACAGTTAATCCCAATACTATACAAACTATTTGACATAATAACCAAAGAGGGAGTTCTACCAAACTCCTTTTACGACACAAACATGGTACTGATTCCAAAACCAGGCAGGTCAAAAACAGAGAAAGAAAACTATAGGCCAATCTCCCTAATGAATATAGATGCTAAAATCTTAAATAGGATACTAGCAAAAAGACTCCAGCAAGTGATCAGAAGGATCATTCACCATGATCAAGTAGGATTCATACCAGGGATGCAGGGCTGGTTCAACATTAGGAAAACCATCCACATAATTGACCACATCAACAAGCAAACTAGCAAGAACCACATGATTATCTCAATAGATGCAGAAAAAGCCTTTGATAAAATACAACACCAATTCCTATTAAAAACACTAGAAAGAATAGGAATAGAAGGGTCATTCCTAAAAATAATAAACAGTATATATCTAAAACCAACAGCTAATATCATCTGCAATGGGGATAAACTAGATGCATTCCCAATAAGATCAGGAGTGAAACAAGGATGCCCATTATCACCTCTACTATTTGACATTGTACTAGAAACACTAGCAGTAGCAATTAGAGAAGATAAAGGAATTGAAGGCATCAAAATAGGCAAGGAGGAGACCAAGTTATCACTCTTTGCGGGTGACATGATGGTCTACTTAAAGAATCCTAGAGATTCAACCAAAAAGCTAATTGAAATAATCAACAACTTTAGCAAAGTTGCAGGATACAAAATAAACCCACATAAATCATCAACTTTTCTATATATCTCCAACACAGCTCTGCAGCAAGAACTAGAAAGAGAAATCCCATTCAAAATCACCTTAGACAAAATAAAATACCTAGGAATCTATCTCCCAAGACAAACACAGGAACTATATGAACACAACTACAAAACACTCGCCACACAACTAAAACTAGACCTGAACAAATGGAAAAACATTAACTGCTCATGGATAGGACGAGCCAATATAATAAAAATGACCATCCTACCCAAACTTATTTATCTATTTAGTGCCATACCCATTGAACTACCAAAATACTTCTTCACTGATTTAGAAAAAAACATAACAAAGTTCATTTGGAAGAACAAAAGATCAAGGATATCCAGGGAAATAATGAAAAAAAACACATACGATGGGGGCCTTGCAGTCCCTGACCTAAAACTATATTACAAAGCAGCAGTCATCAAAACAATTTGGTACTGGCTAAGAAACAGAAAGGAAGATCAGTGGAATAGACTGGGGGAAAGCGACCTCAGCAAGACAGTATACGATAAACCCAAAGATCCCAGCTTTGGGGACAAAAATCCACTATTCGATAAAAACTGCTGGGAAAATTGGAAGACAGTGTGGGAGAGACTAGGAATAGATCAACACCTCACACCCTACACCAAGATAAATTCAAAATGGGTGAGTGACTTAAATATAAAGAAGGAAACCATAAGTAAATTGGGTAAACACAGAATAGTATACATGTCAGACCTTTGGGAGGGGAAAGGCTTTAAAACCAAGCAAGATATAGAAAGAATCACAAAATGTAAAATAAATAATTTTGACTACATCAAACTAAAAAGCTTTTGTACAAACAAAACCAATGTAAGTAAAATCAGAAGGGAAACAACAAATCGGGAAAAAATCTTCATAGAAACCTCTGACAAAGGTTTAATTACTCATATTTATAATGAGCTAAATCAATTGTACAAAAAATCAAGCCATTCTCCAATTGATAAATGGGCAAGGGAAATGGATAGGCAGTTCTCAGATAAAGAAATCAAAACTATTAACAAGCACATGAAGAAGTGCTCTACATCTCTTATAATCAGAGAGATGTAAATCAAAACAACTCTGAGGTATCACCTCACACCTAGCAGATTGGCTAACATTACAGCAAAGGAAAGTAATGAATGCTGGAGGGGATGTGGCAAAATAGGGACATTAATTCATTGCTGGTGGAGTTGTGAATTGATCCAACCATTCTGGAGGGCTATTTGGAACTATGCCCAAAGGATGACAAAAGAATATCTACCCTTTGACCCAGCCATAGCACTGCTGGGTCTGTACCCCAAAGAGATAATGGACAAAAAGACTTGTACAAGAATATTCATAGCTACGCTCTTTGTGGTGGCCAAAAATTGGAAAACGAGGGGATGCCCATCAATTGGGGAATGGCTGAACAAACTGTGGTATATGTTGGTGATGGAATACTATTGTGCTAAAAGGAATAATAAAGTGGAGAAGTTCCATGGAGACTGGAACAACCTCCAGGAAGTGATGCAGAGCGAGAGGAGCAGAACGAGGAGAACATTGTACACAGAGACTAATACACTGTGGTATAATCGAACGTAATGGACTTCTCCATTAGTGGCGGTGTAATGTCCCTGAACAACTTGCAGGGATCCAGGAGAAAAAAACACCATTCATAAGCAAAGGATAAACTATGGGAGTGGAAACACCGAGAAAAAGCAACTGCATGAATACAGAGGTTGAGGGGACATGACAGAGGATATACTCTAAATGAACACTCTAATGCAAATACTATCAACAAAGCAATGGGTTCAAATCAAGAAAACATCTAATGCCCAGTGGACTTACGCGTCGGCTATGGGGGGTGGAGGGGAGGAAAAGAAAATGATCTATGTCTTTAACGAATAATGCTTGGAAATGATCAAATAAAATATATTTTTAAAAAAATTGAGAAGTTCTCATCCAATCTTTTGGTTGTCATAACTGTAAAAATTTAATTAGTTTCTACTAATAAAATATTATAATTTATGAGTTTTATTAAGGATTATTAGAAATCAAGGACACAAAATAAAAACCATGTGCCCATGTCTGATTAGCCCTTACAAAATCCCTGCACTTAGCTTACTTACTACATCATTGCAATGGCAGAGAAGAGAGAGAGTGAGGCTTTACTGTCAGTTAAATACCAATTGTGATCTCACCAACCTGGGGACTCAGGTGAGATTATAGGAAAATCTAGGAAACACCAAGAACTTCTGAGGATTGAAGTCTAGGGTTCAAAATCTCCATTCATACAGGAGCAAGGCATAAGTTCCAAAGAGAATTCAGAGTTCTTTCAGATTTGGTGAGTTGGGGAGTGGGGGATCTCAAAAAGTTATGGCAGGAGAAATGGGGCTTTGCAAAAATTATCTAGGCTATTTTAGCCACCAGTAATGTATACACCCCACTTAAGGATTATGTGTAGGGGAGGAAGTTCTATGGCCCTCATGTGCTAGCAAGTGACAAATCAGAAACAACTGACTGACACCCTGGGCTGTCTAAAGCCAAGTTGAAGCCACCATTGATACATATGAGACACAGGAAGTGATGTAAAGAACTGCCTTTATATTTTGTGTCACTTCCTGTGAAAGGGACTTGGTGGTGGCCTCATGGCTGGAAACCAAGCTAGATTTAATCTTCTGGGATGGCCACTTGGCTGAGGCCTCTGAACACATGCTATGTTCATACCAGGCTGGGGCAGCTATCCTCCCCTTTTCCCTCTCTCTCATTCTTAATTTCATCATTCTATTGTATATAAACCATATAAAATTCCATTCTGACAGTAAGTTTGTTTGCTATTATAATTAAATGGGATATTATAACTTTGGGAATTTTGATACCTTTTAAATGTGCATTATCTGTTTTACTACTGTTCTTTATTTAAAAAAAAACTGTTACTTTGTGAAAATCATTTGCATTCACATAGAGTGGATCATGGCAAATTAGAAGAGGAAATGGATCTCATTTTGGTGAGAAAACTTTGTATTCTACCTTTCCTTAGCTGACACAGTATGCCAATGGTTGTAAGCCATATGTTTTTTTTATTTTTTAAACTTTTTTATTAGTGTTTTGGCTTGCATGTGCAATGTACTATTTCAGTTTTATTTTTTCTTTCCTTTTTGTATTTGAAGGGCAAATCACCAGCATTGAAGAGATTTTCTTTAATTATTTTTAATTTTGAAGTAATATAATTTTAAAATACATTTGCCCTAATGTCAGTACAAACACATCTGATAGTCTGTATTTCATTCAAATGTTATCTTTTTTCTTTTATTTGGATTTTTTAATTTTTTTATTTCTTTTGCGAACTGATTCATATACCTCATAACTCAGCCATGCATCATTATGTGATCCCTGTTTTTTTCAACATCTTCAGGGAGGAATGTATAATTATTCTAAAATGTAAATGTTTAAATTCTTTTTCAGAGTAATTTTAGGATAAGAAACATGCTAATTCTCTGAATTCAGAAAGTGACCTGTTTAGAGAAGGCACCATGAAGATGCTTGCATAGACAACATGCTGCACCAGAAGATCCAGAGTGAACTTATCTAGGATGTGGTGATTTGAAAAGTGTGAGACTGAATGCATTTGTTTTTGTATGTATACTCTTATGGTGAAGGGGACTGCCCCCTAACTGGCTTTTTGTCAATGCACCTAGAAATCATGGGTTTGTTCTTTTCTCTTTTATTGACAAATTACTATAATTTAAGAGATGATTATGTTAAATGATCAAATTGGGGAGACTAACCACCCCAATTTAATCATCAGGGAGAATGTATAATTGAAAATCTGATACCCTAAAAAAGAATATTTCCTAGGAGCCCACTAACTTCCTCTCATTAAGTACTTCCTGTAGACAGGGAATAAATTGAGTGGGCAATCCTCTTTCTCTCTTTGGCTTGATGTTGCATGCATGGTGGTGGTAAGTGCAGAGGTTTTGAATAGGCTACTTAGCCATGGGCATGTAGTTTTTATTTTGTATCCCTTTTATGCCTTTATTTCTAATGATCATTAATGAATCTCTTAAAATATAATATTTTCATATTTGAGATTTAATTTTAATTTTTACAGAAGAAAAGAGACATAGACACATATCTTCTGTCTATGCCAGCATGTAAAGATAGGAAGTCAGTGGGCTCCTGGGAAATGTAGTTCAAAGGCACAAGATTTCCAATTATACACTGACTAAATGCTCATCAATTGTATTAGTCATTTTAGAGAATCATATTTAATTTAGATTTAACAATTCTAAAGTCTATTTAGATTTCATTTATTACTCTATTTAAGTGTCTATAATTTTCTTTCTTGCCTTCATTTTTTCATTGCCTCACTTCTAATATTTACATGGATATTCAACTTACTAAACCTCCTCTTTTACATTATATTCATATTTATCTATATTTTTGCATACATACATATTTCAAAGGAATAGAATTACTTCTAAAGATTACGTAACTACTTGCTTGAAATTTAAGTGTATTCTCTCCTATGATTGTCCAGTGTATAATAACTAAATTTACTATCTTCTCTTTTAGTTTTTTATTATTTCATTTCATTCCTTATTTTCACAAAACTATCATTAAGAATTTCCTTTCTCTTGATCCAACCATTCTGGAGGACAATTTGGAACTATGTCCAGAGGGCACTAAAATACTGCCTACCTTTTGACCCAGCCATAGCACTCCTGTGTTTATACCTCAAAGAGACAATAAGGAAAAAGCCATGAATGAGAATATTCATAACTGCTCTCTTTGTAGTGGCAAAAAATTGGAAAATGAGGGGACGCCCTTCAATTGGAGAATGACTGAACAAATTGTGGTATATGTTGGTGTTGAATTACTATTGTGCTCAAAGGAATAACAAAGTGGAGGAATTCCATAGGTTTCTCTGAACACCCCAGTCTCCGCATTCCATTATTTGGCTGTTTCCTCTCCTTGTATCTAGTGGCTCTCACAGGCAATGTCCTGATCATTACAGCCATCGCACTGAACTCAGGCCTCCAAGCCCCATATACTTTGTTTTGTTCAACTTGGCTACAATGGAAATCATCTGTACCTCTTCTCTTCTGCCCAAAGTGCTGGAGGGGCTGCTTTCAGAGGAGAATACTCTCTCCTATGGGGACTGCATGACCCAGCTCTATTTCCTCATTTGGTCTGCATCATCAGAATTATTTCTTTTCACTGTCATGGCTTATGATCATTATGTGGCCATCTGCCACCCCTTGAGCACCAGGATGATCAAGATGCTCTGTAATGTGTTTACAGTTAGTGTGTGGCTGATATGTGCCTTCAATTCCTCCATAAATACTGGTCTAATGACATAACTGTCCTTCTGTGGACCCAATGTGATTACTCAATTCTTCTGTGAGATCCCTCCTCTGTTGTTGCTCTCCTGTATTTCCACATACATTAACAGGGTCATGACTGTCTTGGCAGATGCCTTCTATGGCTTTATAAATTTTGTTCTAACCTTGGTGTCCTATGGGTTTATTATCTCTAGCATCCTGAAAAACCAGACAACAGAAGGGAAGAAGAGAGCATTCTCTACCTGCTCCTCCCATTTCATTGTGGTGTCCATGTATTACACTGCTGTTTTCTATGCCTATATTAGTCCTATTTGTGGCTATAATCCAGAGAGAAGTAAACTAGCTGGTGCTCTATACACCATGTTGAGCCCAACTTTGAATCCTCTGATCTATACTCTAAGGAACAAGGAGGTCAAAATGGCCCTCAGAAAGCTCTTCCCATGCTTTAGAAATTAACCTGGGAAGAGACTTCCGGTTAAGATGGCGGCTTAGAGAAAGCTGAAGTTCAGATCTCCGGAAAACCCTTCCCGACCGATCTCAAACTAGAAGCTCCTAAGGCGCCGAAATTCAAAACGATCAACAGCACAGACCCTGGGAACCCTCCTCCTGGACCTGGACCTGGTTCAAAAGGTACAGCTCCCCTTAAAAGCCAGAACCCGAGATCCCTCGGACCTCAGGGGTAGGAGCGCAGAGTCCAAGGCTCCCGGAAGCGGCAGCCGCGCCGGGCTCAGAGAGCAGGGTCTGAGGAACAACAACCCTCAGGGTCTTCTACCCAAGTCCCAGTCCGGGTGAAAGTTACTGCCTGGGGCTTCCGCTGCAGAGAGCCAGTCGGTCCGGGTGAAAGTTACTGCCTGGGGCCTCCGCTGCAGAGAGCCGGTCGGTCCGGGTGAAAGTTACTGCCTGGGGCCTCCGCTGCAAAGAGCTGGTCAAAACAACAGCAACCCTCAGGGCGGGCAAGACAGCCTCACGGGCTGGATCTTGCTATCCAAGTCTCAGTGAAAGTCTGTGCTCTCGGAGCTTGGGGAAGCGGCAGCCCATCCCCCCCGCAGGCCGAGGAAACAGCCTCACGGCCAGGGATTCTGAAGGCAACTTCCGGAAATCGAGCCAGGGGGAGAGTGTGGCCTCGTGGTCCGACCCTTCCATTCCAGTTCCAGTGAGGCATATTCAGTTTAACCCAGGGAAAGCTCATAGAACCATCTGCCCAGGACTGCCTCTGAACACCAGACAAAGACAAGAAAAGCCAATCCTCCACGTTCAGAGATGACAAACTCCACAGAAGCACAGAAGCCCCAAAATACCAAGAAAAATAAGAAGAAAGGGGCGACTCTGGACACATTCTATGGAGCCAAAATACAAAATACAGAGCAGATAGAAGAAGATATACAAGAAAATTCTCCAAAATCTTCCAAAGGAAATAGAAACTCTCCACAAACCCATGAAGAATTTGAATCAGAAAGGACCAAAAAGATGGAAGCCCTCTGGGAGGAAAAGTGGGAAATGATGCAAAAGAAATTCACGCATCTACAAAACCAGTTTGACCAAACTGTAAAAGAAAACCAGGCTTTAAAGCAAGAACTAATAAAGCAAAGCCAAAACACCAAGAAATTAGAAGAGAACATAAAATATCTCACCGACAAGGTGATAGATCTGGAAAACAGGGGGAGAAGAGAAAATTTAAGAATAATTGGACTCCCAGAAAAGCCAGAAATAAACACCAAACTGGACATGGTGATACAAGATATAATCAAAGAAAATTGCCCAGAGATTCTAGAACAAGGGGGCAATACAGCCACTGACAGAGCTCACAGAACACCTTCTACACTAAACCCCCAAAAGACAACTCCCAGGAATGTAATTGCCAAATTCCAAAGCTATCAAACAAAAGAAAAAATCCTACAGGAAGCCAGAAAAAGACAATTTAGATATAAAGGAATGCCAATCAGGGTCACACAAGACCTTGCAAGTTCTACGCTGAATGATCGTAAGGCATGGAACATGATCTTCAGAAAGGCAAGAGAGCTGGGTCTCCAACCAAGAATCAGCTACCCAGCAAAACTGACTATATACTTCCAAGGGAAAGTATGGGCATTCAACAAAATAGAAGACTTCCAACTTTTTGCAAAGAAAAGACCAGAGCTCTGTGGAAAGTTTGATACCGAAAATCAAAGAGCAAGGAATACCTGAAAAGGTAAATATTAAGGAAAGGGGAAAAATGTTATCTTCTTTTACTCAAACTCTCTTCTATAAGGACTACATTTATATCAACCTATGTATACTAATATGTGGGGAAAATGTAATGTATAAATAGGGGGTAAAGAAAGACCAAATAGAATAATGGTTCTCACACAAAGATTCACAGGGGAAGGGGAGGGGAAGAAAACTCCTATAAGAAGGAGAGGAAGAGAGGGGGGGGGGTTTACTTAAACCTCAATCTCAGGGAAATCAACTCTGAGAGGGAAAAACATCCAGATCCATTGGGATCTTGAATTCTATCTTACCCAACAAGGGTAAGGAGAAGGGAAAACCAAGTGGGGGAGGGGGAGAGGGAGAACAAAAAGGGAGGGAAAGAGAGGGGGGAGGGGGAGGGAAGGAAAAGGGAGGGACTAAAAAGGCAAACATCAAGGGAGGGGACAAGGGGGACTGATTCAAAGTAAATCACTGGACTAAAAGGTAGAGCCGAAGAAGAAAAGGTTAGAATTAGGGAAGGCAATCAAAATGCCAGGGAGTCCACAAATGACAATCATAACTTTGAACGTGAATGGGATGAACTCACCCATAAAACGTAGACGAATAGCAGAATGGATTAGAATCCAAAACCCTACCATATGTTGTCTTCAAGAAACACACATGAGGTGGGTTGACACCCACAAGGTCAGAATTAAAGGATGGAGTAAGACCTTCTGGGCCTCAACTGATAGAAAGAAGGCAGGAGTGGTAATCATGATATCTGATAAAGCCAATGCAAAAATAGACCTGATCAAAAGGGATAGGGAAGGTAATTATATTTTGTTAAAAGGGACTCTAGACAATGAGGAAATATCATTAATCAACATGTATGCACCAAATAATATAGCACCCAAATTTCTAATGGAGAAACTAGGAGAATTGAAGGAAGAAATAGACAATAAAACCATACTAGTGGGAGACTTAAACCAACCATTATCAAATTTAGATAAATCAAATCAAAAAATAAATAAGAAAGAGGTAAAAGAAGTGAATGAAATCTTAGAAAAATTAGAATTAATAGACATATGGAGAAAAATAAATAGGGATAAAAAGGAATACACCTTCTTCTCAGCACCACATGGCACATTCACAAAAATTGACCATACATTAGGTCACAGAAACATAGCACACAAATGCAAAAAAGCAGAAATAATGAATGCAGCCTTCTCAGATCACAAGGCAATAAAAATAATGATTAGTAATGGTACATGGAAAACCAAATCTAAAACCAATTGGAAATTAAACAATATGATACTCCAAAACCGTTTAGCTAAAGAAGAAATCATAGAAACAATTAATAATTTCATCAAGGAAAATGACAATGGCGAAACATCCTTTCAAACCTTTTGGGATGCAGCCAAAGCGGTAATCAGAGGCAAATTCATATCCCTGAAAGCTCATATTAACAAACAAGGGAGAGCAGAGATCAATCAATTGGAAATGCAATTGAAAAAACTCGAAAGCGATCAAATTAAAAACCCCCAGCAGAAAACCAAATTAGAAATCCTAAAAATTAAGGGAGAAATTAATAAAATCGAAAGTGATAGAACTATTGATTTAATAAATAAGACAAGAAGCTGGTACTTTGAAAAAACAAACAAAATAGACAAAGTACTGGTCAATCTAATTAAAAAAAGGAAGGAAGAAAAGCAAATTCACAGCATTAAAGATGAAAAGGGGGACAGCACCTCCAATGAGGAGGAAATTAAGGCAATCAATAGAAATTACTTTGCCCAATTATATGGCAATAAATACACCAATTTAGGAGAAATGGATGAATATATACAAAAATACAAACTGCCTAGACTAACAGAAGAGGAAATAGAATTCTTAAATAATCCCATATCAGAAATTGAAATCCATCAAGCCATCAAAGAACTTCCTAAGAAAAAATCCCCAGGGCCTGATGGATTCACCTGTGAATTCTATCAAACATTCAGAGAACAGTTAACCCCAATACTATACAAACTATTTGACATAATAAGCAAAGAGGGAGTTCTACCAAACTCCTTTTACGACACAAACATGGTACTGATTCCAAAACCAGGCAGGTCAAAAACAGAGAAAGAAAACTATAGACCAATCTCCCTAATGAATATAGATGCAAAAATTTTAAATAGGATACTAGCAAAAAGACTCCAGCAAGTGATCAGAAGGATCATTCACCATGATCAAGTAGGATTCATACCAGGGATGCAGGGCTGGTTCAACATTAGGAAAACCATCCACATAATTGACCACATCAACAAGCAAACTAGCAAGAACCACATGATTATCTCAATAGATGCAGAAAAAGCCTTTGATAAAATACAACACCCATTCCTATTAAAAACACTAGAAAGCATAGGAATAGAAGGGTCATTCCTAAAAATAATAAACAGTATATATCTAAAACCAACAGCTAATATCATCTGCAATGGGGATAAACTAGATGCATTCCCAATAAGATCAGGAGTGAAACAAGGATGCCCATTATCACCTCTACTATTTGACATTGTACTAGAAACACTAGCAGTAGCAATTAGAGAAGATAAAGGAATTGAAGGCATCAGAATAGGCAAGGAGGAGACCAAGTTATCACTCTTTGCGGATGACATGATGGTCTACTTAAAGAATCCTAGAGATTCAACCAAAAAGCTAATTGAAATAATCAACAACTTTAGCAAAGTTGCAGGATACAAAATAAACCCACATAAATCATCAGCTTTTCTATATATCTCCAACACAGCTCAGCAGCAAGAACTAGAAAGAGAAATCCCATTCAAAATCACCTTAGACAAAATAAAATACCTAGGAATCTATCTCCCAAGACAAACACAGGAACTATATGAACACAACTACAAAACACTCGCCACACAACTAAAACTAGACTTGAACAATTGGAAAAACATTAACTGCTCATGGATAGGACGAGCCAATATAATAAAAATGACCATCCTACCCAAACTTATTTATCTATTTAGTGCCATACCCATGGAACTACCAAAATACTTCTTCACTGATTTAGAAAAAATCATAACAAAGTTCATTTGGAAGAATAAAAGATCAAGGATATCCAGGGAAATAATGAAAAAAAACACATATGATGGGGGCCTTGCAGTCCCAGACCTCAAACTATATTACAAAGCAGCAGTCATCAAAACAATTTGGTACTGGCTAAGAAACAGAAAGGAAGATCAGTGGAATAGACTGGGGGAAAACGACCTCAGCAAGACAGTATACGATAAACCCAAAGATCCCAGCTTTTGGGACAAAAATCCACTATTCGATAAAAACTGCTGGGAAAATTGGAAGACAGTGTGGGAGAGACTAGGAATAGATCAACACCTCACACCCTACACCAAGATAAATTCAAAATGGATGAGTGACTTAAACATAAAGAAGGAAACCATAAGTAAATTGGGTAAACACAGAATAGTATACATGTCAGACCTTTGGGAGGGGAAAGGCTTTAAAACCAAGCAAGATATAGAAAGAATCACAAAATGTAAAATAAATAATTTTGACTACATCAAACTAAAAAGCTTTTGTACAAACAAAACCAATATAACTAAAATCAGAAGGGAAACAACAAATTGGGAAAAAATCTTCATAGAAACCTCTGACAAAGGTTTAATTACTCATATTTATAATGAGCTAAATCAATTGTACAAAAAATCAAGCCATTCTCCAATTGATAAATGGGCAAGGGAAATGGATAGGCAGTTCTCAGATAAAGAAATCAAAACTATTAACAAGCACATGAAGAAGTGTTCTACATCTCTTATAATCAGAGAGATGCAAATCAAAACAACTCTGAGGTATCACCTCACACCTAGCAGATTGGCTAACATAACAGCAAAGGAAAGTAATGAATGCTGGAGGGGATGTGGCAAAGTAGGGACATTAATTCATTGCTGGTGGAGTTGTGAACTAATCCAACCATTCTGGAGGGCAATTTGGAGCTATGCCCAAAGGGCGACAAAAGAATATCTACCCTTTGACCCAGCCATAGCACTGCTGGGTCTGTACCCCAAAGAGATAATGGACACAAAGACTTGTACAAAAATATTCATAGCTGCGCTCTTTGTGGTGGCCCAAAACTGGAAAACGAGGGGATGCCCATCAATTGGGGAATGGCTGAACAAACTGTGGTATATGTTGGTGATGGAATACTATTGTGCTCAAAGGAATAATAAAGTGGAGAAGTTCCATGGAGACTGGAACAACCTCCAGGAAGTGATGCAGAGCGAGAGGAGCAGAACCAGGAGAACATTGTACACAGAGACTAATACACTGTGGTATAATCGAACGTAATGGACTTCTCCATTAGGGGCGGTGTAATGTCCCTGAACAACTTGCAGGGATCCAGGAGAAAAAAAACACCATTCATAAGCAAAGGATAAACTATGGGAGTGGAAACACCGAGAAAAAGCAACTGCCTGAATACAGAGGTTGAGGGGACATGACAGAGGATAGACTTTAAATGAACACTCTAATGCAAATACTATCAACAAAGCAATGGGTTCAAATCAAGAAAACATCTAATGCCCAGTGGACTTACGCGTCGGCTATGGGGGGTGGGGGGGAGGAAAAGAAAATGATCTATGTCTTTAACGAATAATGCTTGGAAATGATCAAATAAAATATATTTAAAAAAAAAAAAGAAAAGAAATTAACCTGGGATTTTCATGCTTCTTCACCTTGGTTAAATGTATGTTATAAGGCTGCTTATGCATGTAGTTAAGAGAAGAAAACTTTTAAATAATCTGAATTTACAATATCCTTTGATGATTACCACGATCTCATATGTTTGGAATTACAAGAATCAGATTCATGAAGTTGTTTATTTCTTTCTAAGTATTGTTTAAATCTGAACAAGTTGGTAACATTTCTATATTGTTTCCTGATTTATACATTTATGACAGAAAATTCTCCTGTTCAAATTTTTTTAAATGAGAAAAACATTTTAGTGTTTGAAACCAAAATATTGTAGGGGCTATGAATGTACATGTGTGTGCCCTGGTATGCCTACATGTCAGTTTGTATATAGCAATATGTCAATAAAACAAAACATATAAAGTGTCCTTTCGTGTTAAGTATAGCTTTAATTCACACCACTAAATATTATACCATATCATACTTCCCTCTCTCTGTCTCTCTCTCTCTCTCTCTATTCTCTTTCTTGCTATCTGTCTAATGTCTAGCTCATACTCTGTCCTAAGGGAAGTTCAGCGTTCTGGAGAGAGACTGGATTCAACTGAGTCAAAAAACATAGACTTAATTCCCACCTCTTAAACATATAGACTGTTGCTCATAGCAAGTACCTTAATCTCTTAGCACTATAGGTAATCCTTTAAGAGTAAGTCTTAGAGCTGGTCCTCTCCTTGGTCCTCATTGAAAGACTCCCACACCAATGAAATCATGGGTCCAATTCTAAGTTCTCTTCTAAATATATACACACATATGAAAAATTTAAAAATAACTCATAATTTTTAATTACACAGATTTTAGCACAAAATTTGAGATGTAAAATTTATAAATATATGGGAATTTTTTATTAATCTTACATAAAAGGTAAAACTTTTAAAAGTACAAATTAAATTATTTAATCATTCAAAAGACAATTTTATCTCTGTATTCATTCTATTTATGGAGATCACATTTGCTGTAAGTCATGAGTTTTTATGGAAACAATTTCATATTAGGAATAGTAGTAGGAAGGGAGAAAGTTCTCGAGGGATCTTTCTATGTTGTGTGCATTTAAAGTCTGCTCAGATTTTTCATTCCTCTTTACCTAAGCTTTCCTTTTGTACTTACATCTTGCTATGGCTCACTATTAGATTATTACTTCTTCAAGAGCAGAGACTATTTTGCTTTTCTTGTTTTTCCTGAGAATATGTATAATCCTTTATACAATTTCAATATAATTCTAAGTTCTTTTATTTAATAGTTACAATTCTTTACCCATTCTCACAGATGGATTGCTCATCAAAGTTTCTTCAATTTTTTTTCATAATATTCCCTTGCCAGTTAAAAATCATTAGCATATGTTGGCTATCTTTATGGTACAATTTAACAAATTTAGGTGGGTTGTTCCTTAAATATCATACACAGATTCATCAGTGAGCCTACAGTTAAAACTTTTCAATTGATAGGACCTCTTAAGAGTCTGTGCTCAGTTGAGGCAATCTATGAGAAGTAAGGGTTACTGCCATGACTGGGTGAAGCAATAACATAAAACTGAAAGGGGACTAAATTCTAAGCCAACATTCCTTAATCAAACACTGAATTCATTATCACAGTAGAATATCTTAAATTCTTCTTGAAATCAGATATTCAACCAATGGTTACCTCTATCCCTGGCTTTAGCTCTATGATTTTGAGTGTTCTCAAGTTCATTTTGTCCAAAACAACTAAATCTGTCTTTTTTGAGACCAAGGGATCTTAACATTTTTATTGTCATGGACCCCTTTTATTAAAATATAGAATTTATGAACCTCTTTTCAGAAAAATCTTATAAAGTTCACAAAATAAAATGATTAATATTATGAAGAAAAAAATTACATTGACTATAGTTATAAGAATATTTAAAGTAACAAGTTCATTTATCATTTTTAATAAAATTATATATGATATATTTAATATAACAATTTTCTTAACCAGGTTAAAGACTACTGCTTTTAGCTCTGATCTTCCTTCTTTTTGAGATATTTTAAAATATATATTGCAACTTTATTGAGTGTAAAGATTATGTTGCTAGTCTCCAGCTGAAAAAGTGATTATGTTTGACCACTAGGATATCAACATATATAGTGATAAGTTCCCATCTATCTTATGATTACCTTGAGTTAGGAAAATGAGATTAGTAAATTATTAGGTGAACAAACATCATTTAGTCCAGATATTCAAGTTTAGGAAACTTTTTGTATTATAATGCCCTTGTGTTTGATAAGGTAGGATGTGTGAGATTTAAAATGGTTGAGGTCTTGAACTGTAGTGATTAGAATAGTGGAAGATATAAATTGTGGTAGATATAAGAGAGGGTAAGTAAATTTGACTGCAGAAATATGTTTCACTACAGTGTCTTGGGTTTAAAATCAAATATAAGGTGGTCGCCAGGGAAATATTCCCAATTATTCAAATACCCAAGTCAATTGAGTTTTATAGAGATTTTAATTAATAATACAACGAGTAATCAAAGAAAAAGAGAGAGAGAGTAAGAAAGGAATAAGTATGAAGGGCCTTAAGCCAACATGGCCTAGACCTGAGTCTTAAAAGAGAAATCAGTCAGTTTTTTAACA
Source organism: Monodelphis domestica (assembly GCF_027887165.1). Taxonomy (NCBI): domain Eukaryota; kingdom Metazoa; phylum Chordata; class Mammalia; order Didelphimorphia; family Didelphidae; genus Monodelphis; species Monodelphis domestica. The sequence continues at coordinate 43,583,251 of NC_077227.1, forward strand.
CTTACCACAAGATCTGACTAAACAAGGATACTAGTGACACCAGGCCAGCGTCCTTCCTCAAAGAGTCTTCCAGCCAGAGATTGTTTCAAAGGGCCTCTCTCAAGAGCCTCCAGAGCTCCTACCCCAGAGGGACAGAGCCCCTCAGAGGAGCTCCTCAAGGAGCTCTCCTTCAGAATGAGAGTCAGAAATCGAGATCTCTCAATGAGATCCAAGCTCTTATTTTTAAGGGCAAAATCTCCTCTGTCATCTCCCCTAAGTCCTTACATCTACCAATCACTGTAGATGTTTCTAAAGGACTGCCCGTTTTGAATTCACAGCTTAGTAGTTTTAATCTCTTTAGTAAGTAAGGAAAAAATGCTGCTGTACCAACAAATTTCATTAGAAAAAAACTCTGAATAAGTTATCACCCTTTTAGGTTTAAGTAGTTTATGAGTTACCCCACCTTTATAGGTACTGTGAATTTTAAAAGTCTCCATTTTGGTCTAGCACCCAAAAATTGTGCACACCCACACTACACGGGCATGCGCTAGTCAATGACAAATCAGAAATAACTAACTGCCCACCTGGGCTGTCCTAAGCCAAGCTAGAGCCAACCATTGGATTTGTGAGACACAGGAAGTGAGGTAGGGAACAGCCTCTGAGATTCGCGGAACTTCCTGTGGGGAGAGCTAGAGAGGAGTTGGTGTTAGGGGCTTGGAGAGAGAGGACGCCCGCAGACAGCTTTCCTTCAGATCGGTCACGTGAGTTAAGGACTGGTTCTTTCCACCTGGGCCTTTAGGCCTAAACTCCCTCTGCCTTGGTCAGAGGTTGAGTAGCCTCTTTCCCTTTTCTCTTCTCTCCTTCTCTCCCTAACCTTTTCCCTACTCCCAGTGTGATTAAACCTCCATAAACCTCATTCTGACTTGAGTGTTCATTTTAGGAATTTCATAAGTAAATTCCTTGGCGGCCATTGTTAATATTATATAAATCTTGTAGCCACATTTGTAACCATTACTATATTATAACCTTCTCCCAGAAGCCTTAAATTTCCCCATTACAGTTTGGCTAACCACTACGGGAAAAAAGAACCTTATCAGTCTTCTGATCTCCTTACTATCACCTGGGAGAAATCCCACCCCGGCTACCCCCCCCTGGCTCTTGGCCCTGCCTTAGTGCTTGGAAGGTTTCTAGAACCTCAATAAATTTCCTGAATTTTCTTGCCTTTTCAACCCACTTATTGCTCACTCCCTCAGTCCTGTTACCAAATACCTTGGCTTAAAGACACAGCTGCCAGAACAGGTGAGTATAAAACACCTTTTCTCTTTTCCCTTTACCCCTTAAGTTAAATTGGGGTCAACAGGATTTTTTTTTCCTTCTCCTCTTTGTCTCTCATTTCTGTCTCCTTTTACTTTAAGGAGGTGGCTCAGTAGAGAGAGGCAGGCCAGGCTTACCTAATCAACTAAGCAAGGAGGAACCTCAGGAGAAGGAGCTCTTAGGAGCTCCTAGCCCGCAAAAAACAGCTGAATACAGCTAGGGAGCTAACTTAAAACCAATTTTTTTTTTCTGTTTCCTGGCCTTTCTAGTCTTAAAAATTTAAGTGGGCTTTGCTCAAGGAAGATAGCACATGGTCATAGGGGCTTTAGCCTGAGGGCCAAAGAAGATTGCTGGGACCCACCCACATACACTTTGTAAAGAAGGAGAATTTACAATACAATAGGCCCTTAGCCTGTATAGGGTTGTAGACTCAGAGCCACCTATTGTAAAAAGAAAAAGCCTGTGGAAAGTTTGCTGCTTTGCCCTGCTCCCCACTTGCTTTGTGAAATTACAAAATATACATATAAAAATGAGTACTATATCCTTTGACAATTATAAGGCAGCTGAAGAAGTAGGGGCATTGAGGAATGAAGGATACCTCCAAATTTTTATATTAATAGGTACTGTCATTTTTGTACTCCTCAATACTATATTTAGAGATGAAAAAATAAAACAAATTGAGGATAAAATAAAACAAAATGAGGAGAAAATAAAACAAAATGAGGAGGAAATAAAGCAAAATGAGGATAAAATAGAAAATATTGAGGATAAAATAGAAAATGTTGAGGATAAAATAGAAAAAATTGAGGATACAATAGAAAAAATTGAGGATAAAATAGGAAATATTGAGAATAAAATAGAAAAAATTGAGGATAAAATAGGAAATATTGAGAATAAAATAGGAAATATTGAGGATAAAATGGGAAATATGGAAGATAAAATAGGAAAAATTGAGGATAAAATGCAAGCCCAATTAGAAGATCTAAAAAGTTTCTTACAGGATCAATTGACAAACAACCACTCTACCAGAAATAGACCTGTTTCTGAACCTTTGAATGAGGAAATTTCCTTCCCTGAAATAGAGATGGAAAATACCTTTCCTATAGCCAAGTTAACAGACTGCTTCTCTCGTGTAGTGCAAATCTTGTCTGAATTTAATCCCCAAAACCCTTCCCCGGCAATCCCAGATTCTCATGTTCCTTCTCCTACAGAAAACCAAATTCCAATGCAAGAGAGATCTTGTCCCCCTAGAAAAACCTGTCCTTGTCAAACTGACCCACAGGTGCAAAATCCAACTAGAGGCCTGTTTCCTCTAAGAGAAGTACCTGAAATAGGACGAAATGGGGATGTGGTGACTTTAAGACATAGGATACCGTTTACTCCCCAAGAAATAAATGAATTTACACGAAATATTCCCACATATGAACAAGATCCTTTTCTAGTAACAAAAAAGATGGGAGACATATTTTTTCAGTATAATCCGTCTTACAAGGACGTTGAGAGCTTACTCCAGGCTTTTTTAAGTGAACGTGAAAAAAATAAAATAATTGCTCATGTCAACAAAACCAGGGGGCGTAATGCAGCACATTGGCCATCTCAGGATCCCGAATGGGACTATAACAATCCTGAGGATTATCTACAACTATACCGTTGTAGAGAGGCCATCCTCACGTCCATGAAGGAATGTGCGGACAGTACAGATAAGTGGATGGAACTGGAAAAAATTAAGCAAAAGGAAAATGAAACACCCTCCAGATTTATGGACAGAATTATCGAGTTTGGGGACAGATACTTAGATTGGGACTTAACTAAAGAGAGTAGTATAAGACAAGCTAGAAGAATCTTTGTAAACAATTCTTGCAAAGCAATTAAAAATTATTTCAAAACACAATGCCCAAGATGGTCAGATATGGACCTTGAAGAATTGCGAAAAACAGCTATATATGTTTTAAAGGGAAACGAAGAAAAGGAGAAAGAAAATGATGATGACATGGAGGAAATGAAGAAAAAAATGAGATATTTAATAGATAGGATAACTAAATTAGAAAGTGGGCAGGGTAATGAACCAACGACAATTGCCCCTCTCCAGAAATCCAATTATCAATCCATTACTTGCCACTTCTGTGAGAAGAAGGGCCACAAAATGATGGAATGTAGAACCTTTCTTAAGATGTTTGGAAGGAATACACAGTTTAATAATAGTTTTAGAAATAATAACTATAATGAATATAGAAATAAGAACTTTAGAAACCAGAATTATAGAAATAGGAATTGGGAAATTAATGACAATGCTCAAATTGAAGAAAATTTTAATGATAATACTCAACAATATATGAGAAATGGCGCTCGTCCAAAAATTACTCGAGGTACTAATGACTCTCAGAGAGGTGCCCTTCAGGGGGGTGCCCAAGGAATATCCCAAACACAATGATGGTGCCCGAGGGGGGCTGGGGCACAGGAATCAGAGGATACAACCTTTGATTTCCCGGACCCTGATGTCCTACTACCCGTTGTCCCTATCCACTGCCCTCCCCATACTAATGAACCCCATGTTACCTTAAAGGTGGGTAACACCTATTATGATTGTCTATTAGACACCGGAGCTTCCTGGTCTGTATTGAAGAGAAAACCTGATTTACAATGTTATTCTATTGGCTCAGAGAATGTAATGGGAGTATCAGGAATAACCCAAAGAGTTAAAAGACTTCCTCCTAGAATGGTGTCTGTAGGACCCCTAGAGGTACAACACTCTTTCCTTTTGATGCCTGACTCCCCTTTAAATTTGCTGGGGAGGGACCTTCTATGCAAACTCAGAGCCACAATAACCTGCTCCCCAGATGGCTCATTATCATTAGAAGTACCAGAGGAATCTTTAAAATTACTCCCTGTACTTCTCTCGGAAAACCAGGATGCAAAAGAGCCTTCCATTTTTGAAATACCTAAAGATATACCTGAGTCTCTTTGGGCCACATCTTCTTCTGATGTAGGCTTGCTTAAATCTGCTGTTCCTGTGCAGATAAAAACTAAATCTAGCCCACCTCCTTCTATCCCTCAGTATCCCCTCTCAAAGGAGGCAATTGAGGGTATTACACCAGTTATTAACTCATTAATAGAACAGGGAATAATAATCCCTTGCAAATCTGAATACAACACGCCCATCCTACCAATTAAAAAACCAAAAAAAGGGCCCGATGGCAAGCACATCTATAGATTTATACAGGATCTAAGGGCAGTAAATAATCACGTTATAAAGAGACACTCCGTAGTTTCTAACATACATACTATTATTTCATCTATTCCTAGCACAGCTACATACTTTACAGTAGTAGACTTGTGTTCAGCCTTTTTTTCAATACCAATACATGAAAACTCCAGACATATTTTTGCTTTCACCTGGAAGGGCTCACAATATACCTGGTGTCGGCTGCCACAGGGTTATGTCGAAAGTCCGAGCTTATTTGAGCAAATTTTGAGCCAAGACACAGACAATATAACATTTAAAAATAGCAAATTAATCAAATATGTAGATGATCTACTCTTGGCTTCAACAGATGCAAAAACATGTCAAGAAGATAGCAAACACCTTCTTTTGGAATTGCACAAAAGAGGTCATAAGATCTCAAAGGACAAAGTTCAGTGGTGTCTCCCCAAAGTAGAATATTTGGGGTTCATTCTGACAGCTGGTGCCCGCTCTATTTCTCCCAAGCGAATTGAGAATATTCAAAAATTGAGTGCTCCTACTACTAAAAAACAGTTAAGAGCAATTCTGGGAGCAACAGGGTTTTGCAGACAATGGATTCCTTGTTATGGGGAAATTACTAAACCTCTTATAGCACTAACAAGGGATGTAGTCCCTGAACCCCTCAAATTAGAGCCTGAACACCTGTCAGCTCTATCAGAGCTAAAAAAGGCTATCTTATCTGCCCCTGCTCTAGGCATCCCAAATTACAACAAGCCATTTACTTTATATGTACATGAGCGAAGAGGAGTACCCTCAGGCGTTTTAACTCAGACTTTGGGATCTTCTCAGCGCCCAATTGCCTATTATTCTGCCCAACTAGACCCAGTAGCAGCAGGAGCACCACCATGCCTTAGAGGAGTAGCTGCTACAGCCTTACTAGTAACAAAAACCGTTGATTTAGTATTGGGATGTCCATTAACAATAATGTGCCCACATGAGATTGAAGCATTATTGGTAAAACATAGAACACAGGCATTCTCGGATCAGAGAATTACAAGGTATGAAATAACCTTATTAAATAGTGAAAATATTACCTTGAAACGCTGTTCAACTCTTAACCCTGCCACCTTGCTTCCAGATTTACCTACTTCAGGAGAACCACTACATAACTGTGAAACATTAGTGTCCATGGCAGAAAAGCCTCGAGATAATCTCTTGGACACTCCCTTAGACAATGCAGATCTGATTTTATTTACCGATGGTTCCTCTTTTATGAGGGATGGCATACGTTACACTGGAGCTGCCGTAGTCTCAGAATTTGCCACTGAATGGTCAGCTTCACTACCTTCTAACATTAGCGCTCAAGGAGCAGAGCTCATAGCTCTGAAACATGCCTGTATAATTGCCAAGGATAAAAAGGCAACAATTTATACGGATTCTAGATATGCTTTTGGCATTTGTCACTCAGTCGGGATGCTATGGCTCCAGAGAGGATTTTTAACCTCAGCTGGAAAATCCATAGCTAATGCAGAAATTATTAATGAAGTTCTTTCTGCTCTCAAACTGCCTAAAGCCCTAGCTGTAGTTCATTGCTCTGCCCATACAGGAGGCTCAGACCCTGTCTCTAGAGGAAATGACCGAGCAGATGCTGCTGCAAAACTAGCAGCCATAGAAGGACCTGGATTAATTTTAACATTAACAACCACTGATAATTTAAATTTATCACTCTCCTATAATGAAAAGGAAGTGGAAAAATGGAAACAAAAATTTAAAGCAAAACAAATTAATGGAGTATGGGTGTCATCTGAAGGAAAACCCCTGCTCCCTAGAAGTTTCTATAACCAAATTTGCCAATCTATTCATAAAAATGGTCATTTTGGTACCCAGGGCATCGTGGACTCTGTTAAGAGAGTATGGATAGCCCCTGGTATAACTACCATAGCCTCTAAAGTGTGTTCATCCTGCCCTACCTGCCAGGCATATAACCAACATGCCTTTCGTGGTAAAGCCTTTGGTGGACGTCCTCTGGCTTACACACCTTTTGAGCACCTGCAGATAGATTTCATAACGATGCCAAAGGCTGGACAATATAAATTTTGTCTGGTCATAGTAGACCAACTGACCAGATGGCCGGAAGCATTTCCTACAGCCCGAGCCACAGCAGCTTTTGTTGCTAAGGTGCTTTTAAAAGAAATTATTCCTCGTTTTGGCCTACCAGCACGTATTGACTCCGATAGAGGGAGTCATTTTACCGATTCTGTCTTAAACCAGATATATTCTTGCTTGGGGATAACTCCCAAATTCCATGTTCCATATCATCCCCAGAGTTCAGGCCAAGTTGAGAGGATGAACAAAGAACTTAAAACTATGATTGGAAAATTATGCACTGAGACCCATTTAAAATGGCCTGAAATTCTCCCTTTGGCCCTATTTTATCTTAGAAGCAGGCCTAGAGGAGACTTACATATTTCACCATTTGAGATGCTTTTTGGACATCCGCCTATACAGGCTAAGCCTTTCTCCCCGGCTTATACATCGCTATTAGGGGGAGATATTACTATTGCTTCCTATATACAGGAATTACAGCACAAACTGCGTGAGCTACATGAATCCGGAGCTGCAGTACAAGCTGGACCACTAGACTTCTCACTTCACGACCTGAACCCAGGAGACAACGTGTATATTAAGAATTTCAAGCGTACTGGAGCAACTGAACCTTCATGGGAAGGACCATTCCAAATATTGTTAACTACTCCAACATCTATAAAGGTTGGAGAAAAGAGACTCTTGGATTCACTGTTCTCATGTAAAGAGAGCATCTTCTGTTGAGACTGATTGACTCTATCCTATACATGCATTGGAGATAACTATACATTGACAAGTGGAACTGTTTTTATTCTGCTTTTGACACATTGAATTCCTAAATTTAATTTTTTTCCTTTTTTCCTTTTTTTCTCTTTTCCTTATTTTATTATTATTATTATTTTTACATTATTTTATTTTTTTCCCTTTTTCTCATTTCTATGTACTTTAGGTACATATGATCAATATTAATTTTTATTCTACAATATTAGTTTAAATATATATACTTGTTGTTATTATTAATACGCACCCAAACAGCTTTAGACTATGGGAACCTGCCATTTATTGATAATTGTTGTGGGACTATGATTAATGTTTGTGTCTGATTCTAGATATGAGATCAAACAAGGAGCACAGATATAACCTGGATAATGCCAAAAGAGCTCACAGGTCTAAAAATCAAAAGACCAATCCAGGTAGGATTAATGCATTTCTAAGCCAATACTAAGGACTTGAACCTAGTGTGAGACTCGGGGTTGCGACACTTGACAGATGTTAAGATGTAGGCCTTCCCTGTATCCACACTCTTCGTGAAAATACCTACAGACAAGTACCTAAGGTTGGCTACCATCCTGGCTCCATCCATTCCTGAGAACGAAGGTAAAATCAGACGAGGGAAATAACACTTCCTTAGATATAAAAAAGAAATCTGGTCCTCTTTTTTCTCTCCTATAGTATGGCAACTTCCTGTAGCCTTGGCTGCAAATGGGGAAGTAAAATATGCTGCATTCTGTCCTACAGACTTGTGGGATTAGAAATTACTTAACTGGACCCTAATACAGGGGCCTGTGGGGAAAAAAAAATTTTTTTTATTCTTGCTTTCTAAAATTTTGTATACATAGATTTTTTTTGAATTTTGATACTAATTTTGAATTCTTCTTTAATATAGATATGCATATATAAAGGGTTTATATTTTTTCCCTTAATTTTTTCCCTTTTTTTTCTTCTTCTGATTTTGAATTTTTATTTTATTTTCATTTTGTTTTGTTTTTCTTTTGAATTAACTCACACACCCCCACAACTAAAACTTGAATCCTCAGCTGGACTCAGTGTTTTTTCAACACTTTCTTCAGGGGGGATTGTATTTCATCAATTCCAAGATTTAAATTTTGTTCGAGAGAGAAATCTCCAGAGAAGAAGCTTGCTAACTAACTGAATCCAGAGAATGAACTGTTTGCAGAAAGATATCTAAACCTTTTCACTACAGGAAGATCCAGAATGAACCTTGGGGTGTGGTTGATTGAACATTTTTGAATGTACACTCTTATGCCAAAGGGGACTGCCCCCTAATTGGCTTTTGTCAATGCGCCCAGCAAAACATTGGTTTGCTGTCCTTCTCTCTCCTCTATTTCCCCATATTTACAACTATTATAATTTTCCTCTTAGTGGGTAAAAAATTTATGTATACACATATAGTTAGAAATTTTTGGGGTGCAGTATGCTTATGTTTAGTGATCAATTGGGGAGACTAGTCTCCCAATCATCATCAGGGGGGATTGTGAATTTTAAAAGTCTCCATTTTGGTCTAGCACCCAAAAATTGTGCACACCCACACTACACGGGCATGCGCTAGTCAATGACAAATCAGAAATAACTAACTGCCCACCTGGGCTGTCCTAAGCCAAGCTAGAGCCAACCATTGGATTTGTGAGACACAGGAAGTGAGGTAGGGAACAGCCTCTGAGATTCGCGGAACTTCCTGTGGGGAGAGCTAGAGAGGAGTTGGTGTTAGGGGCTTGGAGAGAGAGGACGCCCGCAGACAGCTTTCCTTCAGATCGGTCACGTGAGTTAAGGACTGGTTCTTTCCACCTGGGCCTTTAGGCCTAAACTCCCTCTGCCTTGGTCAGAGGTTGAGTAGCCTCTTTCCCTTTTCTCTTCTCTCCTTCTCTCCCTAACCTTTTCCCTACTCCCAGTGTGATTAAACCTCCATAAACCTCATTCTGACTTGAGTGTTCATTTTAGGAATTTCATAAGTAAATTCCTTGGCGGCCATTGTTAATATTATATAAATCTTGTAGCCACATTTGTAACCATTACTATATTATAACCTTCTCCCAGAAGCCTTAAATTTCCCCATTACAGTACTTAGTATCCCATTGTATCAATTCTAAAACAGTCATGACTCAAAGAACTTCCTGTCCCTTCCATAAGCATGGATTAAAGTACTTTCATTGTTCAGCAAGGAGCTCTCTGTCCTAAAGCAGTCTTAAGTAGGGTGGAGTAGGGATACTCCCAAGGCAAGGAGCCTTCACATTCAAGTAGAATTCTCACTATCTGCTAGGGAATTCTTCCAAGTAGAAGATTCCCCAATGGGGACATTTCCAACATTCATAAGTCTGAGAAATTTTAAGGTTTACAGGTGACAGTCCAGACTTTCTGTTGATTGACTCAATCCTCAGTCCTTGTGAATCTGTCCAGCAACAACTATAAGGGTAAATACAGTGAGAGATCTGGAATCTTCTTCTGGATTCCCATCTTTCCTTATTCCAAAGTCACCATTCCATTATGTTTCCATTGAGTTATAGAGTCAGGGGATCACATCATTGCACGTAGATCAGTAATAAGTAACTAACTCATAATCCTCTGAATATTTTTGTTTCTTCTTAGTTTTACCTTATCCATTATGTCACTTCAAGGGAAGACCTTTACCCTGAAGAAAGGTAGAGGAAATAATCTTTTAAGTTCAAATACAGGAGTTTAAAAAAACATAAATAGGTAAACCTGAATAAATAATCATAAAGGTCAAATAAACTGCTTACTTTCAAATATGGGGAGATAATAACTTCTGTACCTTATCATCATTAGTGGTCAGAGAGGGAGTCTAAATAGAACAAAAGCCTGAGACTTATTCTGTTATGTGTTGATGATCTTAGAAGAAGGCAAAGAGAAGGAAAGATGAATACATGGGAGAATGGGTAGAGGAAAAGAAAGGTTAAGGGGGAAAAGTATCTTACATATTCAGAGTGTACAGTTGCTCATGTACTCAAAAAAGGAGGGGAAGTATTAACAGCTGATGCTTTAACCTCCCTCTCCTCTAAACTGATTAAAGGAGAAAAGACATACACACAATTTTTATTTCAGAGTGAAGGTTGCCTGGCCCATCTTTACAACTTAACATACCCTAGGTCATCTGAACTGCTTCTTTTCCCAGTCAGAGTAAAGTATGAAGTCCAAATACAAGACCCAAGAGAAGCCTAAAAAGGAATGATGAACTACTTGATTTCTATATGAACTGAAAAGACCTCCCTCCATGAACTGAAGCAGAGGGAAATGAGCAGAAGCAGAAGAACATTGTCCCCAGTAAGTGCAACTTTGGAGAATTATCAAATGTAAAAGACTGCTACTAATAGTGATGCAATGATCCAGAACAATCCCATAGAACTTATGAAAAAGAGTGCTATCCACATCTAGGGAAAGAACTATGGGAGTAGAAATGCCAAAGAAAGCAATGATTTCTCACTCGGTTATATGCATATATGATTTGAGGTTGTGTTTTTTAAAAGATTACACTGTTACAAAGTGAATAATATGGAAATCTGTTTTGAGTTATAAAATATGTATAAACCAGTGGAATTGCTTATCAGCTCCAGGAGGGCAGAGGAAAGAGGAGGAGAGAACAAAAATCATGTAATTATGGAAAATATTTTACAAATAAACTTAAAGAATTAAAAAATTTTAAACATGATGAAAATAAAGCTTGCCATTTTCATACAGTAAAAAACAGAATCTTGTTCTTGAGCATTTACAAATAAAGTTCTACTCAGACAGAAGTAGGCAACAGTTCTTTATGTAATTAATGATTCCCTATTTCATCACAGATTTCTTGAATTTCAAAAATTTTTGAGTTTTGTATTTGTAACTTGGGGTTTCTCTTAGTTTACAAAAGCTCACTTGCAAGCTTCTTGTAACCTACTAATCATGAGTTTTTTTATTCTAAATTATTTCATTTGTAGATTCTACTTATTCTTGTTATCATTACATTTCCACCATATTTTTGTTTTATTTTCTAAGATGTAAAAAAATCATAAAAAGTATTAATTCTGTAAGCACTTAGAGGTTTATCTATTCAAGGCTACAATGTGTTCCATTTATCTAGCTAACTCATTTGTTAGTTCTCTAGGGAAAAATAAAACAAACATCAATCACATCGGGTGTTTAGCGCCATGTAAGCCAAAGAACATGGCACTCACATTGTTATTTTGCTGGAACTAAAGGGTCACACCTTAAACCTGCTTTAAGATAAGGAAACCTTATACTGATAATTGATGGGAATGACTAACCTCAAGAACCAGTCATGGCCGTGTCTTCCACAACAGCTGGGGGGACATGTTTCTTTCCATTTTAACAAATATGATTTTGAAGTGAAGTCACTAACCCAGAAGTCATAGTTTAATTGTTCCTCCAGGGCTTAAAGGACAGGATTTCACAGGGCCCTTTACAGTTGACCTTTGGGAAATGGCTGGGCATGATTTCCTTCTTCTTCCATCCATACTTATAGACCAATGAATCCACAAAGTAATGAGCACTTAGAAAAAGGAATCTTCCAGTTATGATCTTCTACCTCAAAAAGGTAAGGTTTATAAGAAGTGAGAAATAGAAGCTCCTTTGTTATAAGAAATTAAAGACCTGACCGTAAGAGAAGGGAAGAAAAATGTATATTTATATTTTCATGAGAGGTCTCTATATCTCACAAGGTATCAAAAGTAAGTATGGGAGATGGAGAGAGAGAAAGGGAAGGTGGGAGACAAAGAAAGGTTCAGACAGATAGAAAGAGAAATGAGATAGAGAGGGAGCAAGGAGCAAAAGAGGGAGACAGATGTAGTTGAGTTCTTCCACAAAATAGGAAGCAATATATTTATTAATATGAATGAAATGTATTATTTCAGCCTCTCCTTTTAAAATTTCATCTTAAAATTTTTGATTGAGTCAAAAAATTATTATCAAGCATTTCTTTAATGAGAATTTCTATTGGTACTATTACTAACTATACATACTACTACTTCTACTACTACTACATCTTCTGCTTTTTGTCTAAACCAGTGGTTTCACGGGTGGGTGGAGGACATTTATGGAAATTTGTTTCAGTCTTGGCACCTGCTGTACCTTGTTTTGTTAGTTACCTGGGATGTTAAGCATTAGTCTCTATTCCATTCAAATGTGTGTCAGAGGTAGGACTTGAATTACTTCTTTCTGACAATACAGTCAGCCTTCTCTCTCCTATTCTCCATTGCCTCTCTCATCATATGATATATACACTTGTAATGATATATCATGAGCTCTTAACATCTGAAAATCATCAAAGATGAAGGGTTTTCTCATGTGATTTTGGTATGAATTATAATTCTCCTTTGGCACTTGATAGTCTTTTTATGCACACAAAACCAATATAATAGAGAAGTTGATATATTTGCATCATATTTATTATAAATATATATTTATATATTATATTTAGGATCAATTATAATTTTAATTTCCCCAACTTAGGTTAGATAATGGTGATTACTGCCTGATGCTAAACTATTTTCCTTTTTGGGATCATACAATCATGACTGCTTTTGGATCTCTTCTGTAATAAACAGCAAGGAATAATAGAAGGAGAATTGAACTTTGATCAGAAGAATCTTTTTTTTATTATTAAGACACTTATCTTCTGTCTCATAGTCAATAAGGCAGAAGAGTGGCAAAGGCTAGGCAATGGGGGTCAAATGACTTCTCCAGGGTCACATAGCTGGGAAGTGTCTGAGGCCAGATTTGAACCCAGGACCTCCTGTCTCTAGGTCTGACTCTCAATCCTTTGAGCCAACCAGCTGCCCCCTAATTAGAAGAATATTAATTGTAGTGCTTGCTTTATCACTCATTATGTCCAAAGCCTTGGGAAAGACATTTGAACTCAGTGAGTCTCAGGTTTTTCATCTGAGGTCTGAACATAATTAAATTTGTCCCAGGTTTTGCAGGATGATGTTAGGAAGAAAAGAAATGTAACATATAACTCTTCTTGATAAAGATTCATATATTTCTTTAATGTCTTAATTCTTTTATTAGAAGAAAGAGAACCTGGGAGTTCTGGGAACTTTCTGTCATATGGACTATATGGAGAACTGGTAAACTTTTCCTTTCTAGGTCCTTAGCCAATACTTTCTTGATAGAATTTGATTCAATAAGCAAATGCCACAAGCATAGAATGGGCCCTGGGCTACACCTCTCCATAATTCTAATTCTTAATTTTTGTTAATTCTTTGAATCTTCTTTGTTGAGGAGAGTGGTAAGAAGTGGATCCAGAAATGGGAGTCCCAAAGGAAGGGAGAACAGTGAGATATAAGAAGTGACAAACTGAGGCCAAAGACTGCTGATCCAAATTTTCCCCTTCTCTTTTTACAGAATGTTACTTCTCTTTTTCTTTGCATCTCTTTCTTTTAGCATCCTGATTTGCAAGGCTTCCAAATTCCTTTTCATTGCCCTCAAAACAGAATAATTATGATGATAAATTGTGTTCATTGAGTACATTAAAGTCTGTGAAACATTGCCTTCAAGTAACTTATTTTTCATGGGGGAGGCTATATGAAAATGATTACTGGCAGTCAGAGGTTAAGTGACTTGCCCACAGTGTCTGGTGCTGGATTTTAACTCAAGTGTTACTTTCTCCAGGTCTGGTAATTCATGTCTTTGTATGATTCTTAGATTCTGTTTCTGATCCTGGTTCTGAGCCAGTTTGCATTACAGATGCTGAACAACTTTCCACCACTTTTTGGCCATCCACCTCCAATATCTGTGTCTTGGACATCAATTTTATTTTGGGACTGTCACAGTACAAGTAAATCATGATCATCTCACACAACCCACATTCAGATGAATGAACTTTACCATGGAACTTATTTGGTTTCATCATCACTAGGTAAGGGATTGGTCTAACTTTCAACAAAAGACATTAAAGGTTCTCTAAAATGTCAGATGAAAAGTAGTATGATTTACCTGAAGGGAGATAGCGTGTGTGTGTGTGTGTGTGTGTGTGTGTGTGTGTGTGTGTGTGTGTGTGATTTAAATCTTGTGGGAGACTGAATGCCCTAGGAAGACCTCACCAATCAAATAATGTTTCTCTGTTTTTGGTCTATGGTATAATGGAGTTGGAGAAATTGTCAAAATTTAATTTTGGAATATCGAAGTATCTTTAATGTTCTTAACTTTAAAGCAGATCTTTGTTTTCTTCTCTTAGTGAACAAAGAAATCTACTGGTGATTGGATTTTGTGGGCATACACTGCTGAAGGGAAAACTGACAACCTACTCACATGGCATCAAATAATCAGACATCAGTGACTGAGTTCATCTTAAAGAGTTTCTCTGAAAATCCTCAGTTTCAGATCTTTCTCTTCAGCCTTTTCTTGGGACTTTTCATAGTGGCTTTCACAGGTAACTCACTCATTATTGTTGTGATCAGTCTAAATCCAGGCCTCCATACTCCCATGTACTTTTTCCTCATAAATCTAGCCTTGTTGGATATTCTCTCCACTTGCACTGTGGTGCCCAAGTTGCTACAGAACCTAATGACTGAGAATACCATTTCCTATGGTGGCTGCATAGCCCAAATATATTTCCTAACTTGGTTTTTAGGGTCTGAGCTTTTGCTTTTCACAGCTATGGCCTATGACCGGTATGCAGCCATCTGCCAACCCCTCCACTACAACACTATGATGAACAAGACAGTTTGCTGTCTCTTAGCATCTGCAGTATGGGCTTTCAGTGGGACCAATTCAATGATCCAAACTATCGTAACTGTACGCTTGTCCTTCTGTGGACCCAATGCAATTGATCATTTCTTTTGTGAGATTCCTCCATTATTGCCTCTCTCCTGCTCCCCAACTTACATCAATAATATAATGGCATTTGTGGCAGATATGTTCTTTGCTATTATCAATTTACTGTTCATCCTAATATCCTATGGCTTCATCATTTCCAGCATCCTGAAAATCCAGACCACAGAAGGGAAGAAGAAAGCATTTTCCACTTGTTCTTCCCATCTCATTGTGGTCACTATGTATTATTGCACTATAATTTACATCTACATTCTTCCTGCTTTTAGTCAGTCTCTGAAAGAAGGTAAAATAGCTTCTGTGTTTTATGCCATAGTGAGCCCAGCCGTAAATCCTCTGATCTACTCCCTGAGAAATAAGGATGTGAAAATAGCACTTAATAAATTATGTCCATTCTTTAAAAAATAATTGGTCATTTGCCAGACTGATATATCTCAATACATGGGATTCAAAATGCCATCTAAAAGAAAAAAATCAACATGAGTTAGAACAGCCTGGGAAAACCTTAAACTTCATTTCTCCTGGTAGACAATGCTCCTGAAGTCAGGATTTGTTCTTAGGTGAACCACATAATTCTCTTGTTACACTGGTTTTTTCTTGAAGATTTTCAATACAAGAAAATGTGAATGTGTGGTGAGACTACAACAGAAACTTCAGTAATGTCCTGCTATTATAGATATGTGTAGATCGAAACCACTCCCTAAATCTGTCCTACCCTGCATCCCATTTTATGTGCATACTTTGCCTGATGGAGGTGGACAGAGGTCAAAAGTGTGGTGTGTGAGGGGAGGGACCTCTTTAGGTTGATCCAGTGGCAGAAGAAGGACTGGAGTGGGAGCTCTGGTGCCTGCTTTGCAATCAGGATATTGGGTAAGGTTCTGGATTCATTTAGTGTATTATTTTAGATAGGTGATATTTTCTATCTCTTTCCTACATTTTCCTCTTCTATATTTCCATTTTTATTAAAAACCTTAATTGTTAAAAGCTACTAATGGACTCCTGACTTGAGAGTTAATTGTATAGATGGTGACCACAATTCTTTTTTAATTAATATTACATTTAATGATTTTACTTTCATTTAATACAGATCCATGGCTTAAAGAGTATAGAATTTTATTTCTAAGTCATATTCTAAGGGATAATTCATTTGATGGTAGAGTTGTTTATTTTTCTGATGTCAACTTATTTTGCTAGCTATATTGGAGTTTTTACTGGTAGTCCCTATGGAAGTAAAGTGACCCTGAAAAACTTCAAATGGAAAGGAAGGGCCTCAGCTAGGTCTCTCATTCCACAAGAGGACTTTCCTGGATTTACAGATAGAGTAAAGGAAAGGTCTTTCCTTACTCTTTCTCCTCAAGCAAAGGAAAGGGTTTCAATCAAGGATGATTATACTAGAGAAGGACTTTGATGATTGTGGCAATGAAAAAGGTATAAAGAATGACTAGCACTACACAGAATAGGATTTCAACTTGATTCTATCTCAAGAGTAAAAGAGATTTAAAACTTAGTTTTTGAGGAATCAGTCACAAAAATGAATCAATAGAAAGAAAAAAATTTTAGTGAATGATCAAGTACCAAACCAGGAAAGAAAAATAATGCAAAAAAAACCCCTCTAACTAAAACTTCAAATTTTTTTAAAATGGCCGAAAGAACAACTAGAATTCTTCAAAGAAATGATGAAATTTCTTTATAATTATGTAAAGACACTAAATATATGGGAAGGAAAGGAATTATAATTTATATGGGGTTATTATGTCCCACGCATTATGCTAAGCACTTTTTTTGAATGTTATCTCATTTGCTTCTCACAATAACCTAAAAGATGGATTGTCAACATTTTGCAGTTGAGGAAACAGAGACAAACAAATTTTAAGTCACTTGCCCAACATAATAGAATTAGTAGTTGTGGTGAAATTTGAAATCAAGGCTTCCCAATTTCAGACCTAGTCATCTGTCCACTACCCTAATATCTGCTCCCAAGAAGAGTAGAGAGAAGGGAAAAATGGAAATAAAGCTCAACAGTTTAACATAAGAAGTACAAATGTTTAATCTAGGAAAATTTCACTGAAAATCAGATTGGACCAAATGGAAATGAAAAATTCTTTTTATTTTATTTTCTTTAAATTTTTTCCATGCTAACATGATTCATGATCTACCCCTGTTTGGTCCCCCCTCCAGAATCCAACAAGCAGTTCCACTGGGTTACAAATGTATCATTGTTCAAAACTGATTTGCATGTTATTTGTATCTGCAGTAGCGTGATCCTTTACCATCAAAACCCCTATCATATCCCTATCACCTTACGTGATTGATCACATATTTTTCTAATGCATTTCTGTTTCCACAGTTTTTCTCTAGATGTGGATTGTGTTCTTTCTCATAAGTTCCTCTGGATTGTCCTGGATCATTGCATTGCTGTTAGTAGGAAAGTCTATTACATTTGATTATGCCCTAAAGTATCAGTTTCTGTGTCCAATATTCTCCTGGTTCTCCTTTCACTCTGCATCAATTCCTGAAGGTCATTTCTGTTCACATGGAATTCCTCCAGTGAAAGGAATGATTCTAAGTCAATAAGAATGCCTAAAATAAAATCAAAAGAATGAAATTGAGGAAACAGTAAGATAATACATATCAAAAGATAGCTGACCTAGAAACCATATCAAAATATTATACTTTAAGATTTATTGTGTTACAACCCCCAAAAAGCAGGTAATAGGTCACAATTTTACTTGCTATTTGTAATTTTCATTAAAGGAAACTAATTGCTAATTAGTTGTCAGGTATGTGTAGGGATAGAGATATATATTTGTTTTTTTAATTTTTTTTAATTTTAATTTTATTTATTTTTAAACCCTTACCTTCCATCTTGGAGTCAATACTGTTTACTCCAAGGCTGAAGAGTGGTAAGGGCTAGGCAATGGAGGTCAAATGACATACCCAGAGTCACACAGCTGGGAAGGGTCTCAAGCCAGATTTGAACCTGGAACTTCCTGTCTCCAGGCCTGGCTCTCAATCCACTGAGCTACCCAGCTGCCATCTGGGGTAGAGATATATATTTCTTAACAGACACAATGGTAGTCTGAGTTTGAGGGGCTCTCAAGTATATGTATCTTATTTCATCAATCTGCCTTATGGTATTGATCCAAGTTCAATACAATTGCCTGAAATCCATGGCAAATAAAAATGAATTGAGATATTTTTAAAGAAATGATTAAGGAAAATATCCAGACATAAAAATAAGAAGGAAAACTAAAAATAAAAGAATTAGCTGATAATCTCCTGAAAGAAATTCCCAAATATAAACTCCCATGAATATAATTACCAGTTTCCAGAGCTTCCAGGAAGAAAAAAGGTCACAAGCTAGTAAAAAAAAATTTAAATATTGAAGAATCACAATAAGGACTGGACAAGAATTTTTAATTTTCACTTCAAAGAAATGGAGAAGATGGAATGAAACATTCTATAAGATAAAAAGGCAAAGGTCTATAACTAACAATAACTTGCCTGGTAAAACAGGGTATTATCTTTTGTATATGAATTTTCAATGAAAGTTATTTTAAAATATTCTTGAATTTTAAAGATAAGAACTGAAAAAGAGTTTTGAAATACACTTCCAGAACTATTTATATTCTAATTGAGAAGGAAGATACTACTAAGATTTCCTGTAGAACATATTATCATAGGAATCAAATAAGTAAACTGAAACAAAGTCTGATATATAGTTTCATTTTGAAGAGACAAGGAAAAAAGAAAAGAAGGGGTTGGATAATATACATGATGGGTCCATGGGAAAGAATGGAGGAAATTGCTAGGACATAACAAGCTTATATAAGTAGTGTGCATTTCAAAACTACTCCAACCTATTCAGACCATTCTTTAGAAGATCGGATTTAGCTATTTCCTGATCAATAACAATAGAGATACTTGGAATAACAGAATAAGGTCTTGGAAACTATATTCTCCACCCTACTCAGTGTAACAATATTAGGAAGGGAAGCAGCAAACTAAAGATTTAATTATTTGAGAATATGGCCTTCAACAGACATGTGCAACAAAAGGACAGACCTCTGGGAGGTCCTAGGTCAAGCTTGAGCCACCATTGGCACATGCGAGATGCAGGAAGTGAGGTAGAGAACAGCCTTTGGAGTTTATGTGACTTCCTGTGAGGAGAGCTAGAGGATAGTTGGAGATTGGAGCCTAAGGTTGGAGGAGCCCCTCAGACTGTTTTCCATCAGACTGGTCACATGAGTGATAAGGACTTACCCCTTTCATTGCCTTGGCTCTCCAAGGCCTTAACACCCACATAGGCTCAACCTGAGCCAGAGTGGTTCTGAGTTAAACTTTTTTTCCATCTCTCTTTCTTTCCTTCTCTTCCTTTTTACTTCTCTCTCTCTCTCTCTTTCTCTCTCTCTTTCTCTCTCTCTCTCTCTCTCTCTCTCTCTCTCTCTCTCTCTCTCTCTCTCTCTCTCTCTCTCTCTGTCTCTCTCTCTCTCTCAGACAGAATGGGGATGTGGTGACTTGAAGACACAGGATACCATTTACTCCCCAAGAAGTAAATGAGTTTCCATGAAATATCCCCACATATGAACAAGATCCCTTTCTAGTAACAAAAAAGATGGCAGACATATTTTTTCAGTATAATCTGTCTTAAAAAGAATGTTGAGAACTTGCTACAGGCTTTTTTAACTGAACATGAGAAATATAAAATAATTGCTCATGTCACTAAAACCCTGGAGGTAAGGCAGCACATTGGCTATCTCAGGATCCTGAATGGGACTATAACAACCCTGAGGATTATCTACACCTATACTGTTGTAGAGAGGCCATCCTTACAGCAATGAAGGAATGTGCAGACAGTACAGATAAGTGGATGGAGCTTGAAAAAATTAAGCAAAATGAGGAAGAAACACCCTCCATATTCTTGGATAGAATAATTGAGTTTGGGGACAGATACCTGGATTTTGACCTAACTAAAGAGAACACCTTTATACAAGTTAGAAGGATCTTTGTCAATAACTCTTGCAAAGTGATTAAGGATTATTTTAGAACACATGGTCCAAGATGGTCAAAGATGGACCTTGAAGAATTGTGAAAAACAGCTATATATGATTTAAAGGGAAACAAAGAAAAGGAGGAAGAAAATAATGATTCAATGGAGGAAATGAAAAATGAAATGAGATGTTTAAAAGATAAGATTGCTAAACTAGAAAATGGGCATGATAATGAACTAATGACACTTGCCCCTCTCCAGAGGGCCACTTCTGTGGGAAGAAGGGCCACAATATGGTAGAGTGTTGTGAATTTTAAGATGTCCATCTTGCTTGGTCTAGTACCCAAAATTGTGCACAGCCACACCACACAGGCATGTGCTAGTCAATGACAAATCAGAAATAACTAACTGCCCACCTGGGCTGTCCTAAGCCAAGCTTGAGCCACCATTGGCACTTGTGAGGCACAGGAAGTGAGGTAGGGAACAGACTCTGGAATTCAATGACTTCCTATGGACAGGGCTAGAGGCCAGTTCATGCTAGGAACTTGAGCATGTTGGAGGCCCACAGACAGCTTTTCTTCAGATCAGTCACGCCAGTCAAGGACTGATTCCTTCTCTACCTTGGCCCTTTGGGCCTAATCTCCCTCTGGCCAGAGGTTGAGTAACCCCTTTCCCTTTTCTCCTCTCTCCTTCTCTCCCTCTCCCTTTTCTTACTCCCATTGTTATTAAACCACCATAAATTCCATTCTGACTTGAGTGTTTCATTTTAGGAATTTCATAAGTAAATTCCTTGGCGGCCATAGTTTTAATATTATAACAACCTTCAAAGGTGATATTTTCACTACAGTGTAGAACTTTTCTCAAGAGTATAGGAAGGAATACACAGTTTAATAACAACTACAGAAGTGATAATTATAGAAATAGCTATAATTATGAAAATGCAAACCACAGCTTTAGGAATGATGACTATAGGAATAGATATTGGGAAAGTGATAACTCAAATCAAATGACTCCACAACAATAAATAAAAAATGGTGCTCATCCAAAAAATACTCCAGGTGCTAATACCCCTCGGGGGGTGCCCTTTATGAGGGTGCCCAAGGAACTTCTCAAATACAATGAAGGTGTCGGAGGTGGGGTTGGGGCACAGGAATCAGAGGATACAACCTTTGATTTTACGGACCCTGATGTCCTACTACCTGTTGTCCCTATCCACTACCACCCCCATACTAATGAACCCCATGTTACTTTAAAGGTGCGTAATACCTATTTTGATTGTCTATTAGACACTGGAGCTTCCTGGTCTGTATTAAAGAGAATACCTGCTTTACAATGTTATCCTGTTGGCTCAGAGAATGTAATGAGAGTGTCAGGAATACCC
Organism: Monodelphis domestica; assembly: GCF_027887165.1. Lineage (NCBI taxonomy): Eukaryota > Metazoa > Chordata > Mammalia > Didelphimorphia > Didelphidae > Monodelphis > Monodelphis domestica. Next base: position 43,604,764 of record NC_077227.1, read on the forward strand.
CAAGGGGTTAAAAGGCTTTCCCATAGAATGGTGTCTGTAGGGCCCCTAGAAGTACAACATTCTTTCCTTTTGATTCCTGATTCCCCTCTAAATTTGCTGGGTAGGGACCTTCTATGCAAACTCAGAGCCACAATAACCTGCTCCCCAGATCGTTCCTTATCATTGGAAGTACTGGAGGAATCTAAATTTACTCCCAGTAATTCTCTCAGAGAGCCAGGAAGAAAAAAAGTATCCCACCTTTGCAATACCCAAAGATATACCAGAGTATCTTTGGGCCACATCTTCTTCCGATATAGGCTTACTTAAGTAGGCTGTTCCTGTGCAGATAAAAACTAAATCTAGCCCACCTCCTTCCAATCCACAGTATCCCCTCTCAAAAGAGGCAATTGAGGGAATTACCCCAGTAATTAACTCATCAGTTGCACAGGGAATAATAATCACTTGTAAATCTGAATACAACATGCCCATCCTGCCCGTTAAAAAACCAAAAAGAGAGCCTAATGGGAAACACCTCTATAGATTCATGCAGGATTTGAGGGCTATGACAAATCACGTTATAAAAAGACAATCCATAGTTTCCAACATAAATATTATTATTTCTGGGGTGTATGGGGTGCTCAGGGTGGGATAGTATCTCTGATATGGAGGGCTTGTCATGCCCTCTTAGGGCAGCTCTCCAGCCTCTGACCCTCACCTGACACCCAGCTCTCCCTTGTGGCTCCTAGTAGCTGCTAGCATGTGGCAGTGGCCACACCCCGGGCAATGGCTTCAACAGGATTGCTAAACCTTGTGAGGGTAGCCATCAGGTTGTAGACACCTGGTGAACCAAGGCTTTGCTGACCCAGCATGTGAAGACTGCTTCAGCTGAACAGATGGAAGAAACCAATAAGAAGGTTCAACGGCTGAGATGGTGACGCAGCAAAGCACTGTGGAGTGCCTAGGGTGTGTTGGAGCACAAAGGACAACATGGGCATCCAATGCAGCTGAGTAAGTCTCCAGGTGTAATGACTTTTCGTGCCATTGGACCCAGGCTTCCAATGCCGAGAGAGTGGGACTCCCTCTGTGCAACAACTTTTCAACTTAAATCTCCTTCATGCACAAGTATCTTTGTGCACACTCATCTATACACCATAGATGAAAACACACAAAGACAATCATCATCGTTGGTTACCGAGAGACTACTACTATTATTTCTTTTATTCCTAGCACAGTTACATACTTTACAGTAGTAGACATGCTCAGACATTTTTTTTCCATACCCATACATGAGAACTCCAGGCATATCTTTGCTTTCACCTGGCAGGGCTGTAAAAACTCCTGGAGTCATTTGCCACAAGGTTTCATAGACAGCCCAAGCTTATTTGTGCAAATTTGAACCAAGATACAGATAATAAAAAATTTAAAAATAGCAAATTAATCAAATACGTAGATGATCTACTCTTGCAGTAGATCTACAGATGCAGAAGCATGTCAGGAAAATAGTAAACACTTTCTTTTGGATTTGCACAAAAGAGGGCATAAGATCTCGAGGGCTAAGGTTCAGTGGTGACTCCCTAAAGTAGAATATTTGGGGTTCATCCTGACTGCAGGTGCCCGCTTTATTTCTCCCAACCGAATTGAGAATATTCAAAATTTAAGCCCTCCTGCCATTAAGAAACAGTTGAGAAAAATTTTAGGAGCAACAGGGTTTTGTAGACAATGGATTCCTTGCTATGGGGAAATTACTAAACCCCTTATAGCACTAACAAGGGACTTGGTCCCTGAACCCCTAAAATTAGAACCAGAACACCTGTCAGCTCTATCAGATCTAAAAAAGGCTATCCTGTCTGTCCCCACTGTAGGCATCCCAGATTACAACAAGCCATTTACTTTGTATGTACATGAGTGAAAAGGGGTAGCTTCAGGTGTTTTAACTCAGACTTTGGGATCTTCTCAGAGCCCAATTGCTTATTATTCTGCCCAACTGGACCCAGTAGCATCAGGAGCACCACCATGTCTTAGAGGAGTAGCTGCTACAGCCTTACTAAAGACAAAAACTGTTGATCTAGTATTGGGATGCCCATTAACAATTGTGTTCCCACATGAGTTAGAAGAATTATTGATAAAACATAGAACACAGGCATTCTCGGATCAGAGAATTACAAGGTATGAAATAACCTTGTGAAACAATGAAAACATTACCTTGAAGCACTGTTCAACTCTTAACCTTGCCACCTTGTTTCCAGATTTACCACCTTCAGGACAACCATTACATAGTTGTGAAAAACTAGTGTCCATGGCAGAAAAGCCTCAAGATGATCTCTTGGACACTCCCTTAGACAACTCAGATCTGGTCTTATTTACTGATGGTTCTTCTTTTATGAGAGATGGCATACGCTACAGTGGAGCTGCTATAATCACATAATTTGCCACTAAATGGTCAGCTTCGCTGGCCTCTAATATTAGTGCTCAAGGGGCAGAACTCATAGCTCTGAAACATGCCTGTATAATTGCCAAGGGTAAAAAGGCAACAATTTATACGAATCCTAGATATCCTTTTGGCATTTGTCACTCAGTCGGAATGCTATGGCTCCAGAGAGGATTTCTAACCTCAGCTGGAAAAACCATATCTAATGCAGAAATTATTAATGAAGTTCTTTCTGCTCTCAAACTGCCTGAAGCCCTAGCTGTAATTCATTGCTCTTCCCAAACAGGTGGCTCTGACCCTGTCTCTAGGGGAAATTACTGAGCAGATACTGCTGCAAAGCTAGCAGCCATGGAAGGGCCTGAATTAATTTTTAACATTAACAACCACTGATGATTTAAATTTATCACTTTACTATAATAAAAAGGAAGTGTAAAATGGAAACAAAAATTCAAAGCAAAACAGATTAATGGAGTATGGGTGTCATCTGAAGGAAAACCCCTGCTCCCTAGAAGTGTCTATCATCAAATTTGCCAATCTGGTCATAAAAATGGTCATTTTGGTTCCCAGGGCATCGTGGACTCTGTGAAGAGTGTATAGATAGCCCCCTGTATAACTACTATAGCCTCTAAAGTCTGTTCAGCCTGCTCTACCTGCCAGGCATATAACCAACATGCCTTTCATGTCAAAGCTTCGGTGGGCATCCTCAGAAGGATAGCAAGGATAGAACTCCATGGGCTTAACTAATTTCCACTGGAGAAGCATGTAAGTAGCAACCTAGGTGCTTCATAGGACAGGTGTACTCAAATCAAAGGCCTCAATAGCAGCTCAATTCAGCTTTATGGGCTAGTACTAAGTAAGAATTCAGTTCATCCCTGTGTAGATCAGCCAGCAATTGATAAGAACTAACTTCAGTAGGAGAAATGTATCCTCATACCATACATGGGGTATTTTACTTTTGTCTTGGCTAGATAGTAAAATTGCAATCCACTGGATTAATCTTCAGAAACCAAAGGTATGCCTGGTGTCTTTCCTATAGTGCCGAATACTGTGAAGTGGGAATTGGACTTTCTTTGCATATTAATCAGCAAATTTTAATTTAATCAGCCAAAAACTGAAAACACCCCCAATTACCACATGGCCATCAAGTAAGAGAATTCAATTACTTAAAGAGTTCACAGCTACAGAAACTCAAGCAGACAGGAACTGGTGAATCCTTTTGATAAGAGTTTACACTTTTCAGAGGATGAAAGGTGTGAATCCCACAGACCTGCTCACTTATTTGTAACAAGAGGTAAAAGGGTCCATTTAGTAGCTGAAGTGAAATGTAATTATAATCCCCACCTAAACATTAGTTAAAATATAAATGGATGAGACATAATAGTCTCATACCAGAGGAGCTGGGAAGTACTTCTTAGGGAATGGTAACCTTTAATGGCTCCAAACATGGAGCATCCTCCATTTGTAACTCTTCAGATAACTCTACCCTTCCAACAGAATGATCTAGATTCTTGGTCATGTGTTTTAGACCCAACTTCAACTATACAGAGGTTTGGTTTTTCTAGACTCCTCTGTCTCATTTTTGTAATGATGGTAGCAAGAGAATAAAAAAATATTTCAGCCAAGGTTGAAAGATTTCTAGACCTGGAAAACCTTGTGACAAGTATCCATTACATTCTAAGGTGTTTTTTTTTAATGTCACACAGCAGACTCATGTGAAATGTGAATTTTAGATTTACTCAACCTTGCTGAGTTTTTAGAATTTTAACCTTGTCAGTACATCAGGATAGGAAGTCAGTGGGATCCTTGGAAATGTAGTCCAAAGGCACAAGATTTCCAATTATATACTGGATAAATGCTCATCAATTGCATTAGTCTATTTAGAGAATCATATTTAATTTAGATTTATGATTTCTAAAGTCTAATTGGATTTCATTTATTTCTCTATTTAAATGTCTACAATTTGCTTTCTTGCCTTCATTTTTTCATTGCCTCATTCTAATTTTTACACGGATATTCAACTTATGAAGCCTCCTCTTTTACATTATATTTATATTTATCTATATTTTTCCAAACATATATATTTCAAAGAAATAGAATTACTTCTAAAGATTACTTAACTACTTGCTTGAAATTTAAGTGTGTTTTCTCCTATGATTGTCCACTGTGTAATAGCTAATTTTACTATTTCCTCTTTTAGTTATTTATTATTTCATTCCATTCCTTATTTTCACAAAACTATCATTAAGAATTTCCTTTCTCTTATATTTCAGGCACTTCCTTCATGGCTTGCCATCTTTGTCTGCAATAAATTTCAAATTTAGCAAAAAATAGCTGAATAATAAATTTTAAAATTTGGAGTATAACTGTATTTTTGCTGGAGATGATCTGTAGATTACTTTTATTGCTTCTTCTTTTGAATTCTAAAGTCTGAACCAGTTTTATTATATTATTTTTTTCTTTAGAAGTGTTAGGTATTTTTACATCTCAATTTCTTGTGGAAGGCTTATGTTACTTTCTCTGTTTTCAAGTTATTATATTTTGCTTCTATAGAAAGCATGCACTTTTAATATTATTGATTTTACTTCTAGTTTTCCAGATTGTCTATCACTTCAGTAAATTTGATTATTCCAATCTATTTTAATCACATTATTTTCTTTTGGTAGACACCCTCCATCATGGATTTAAATTTTCCTATTCAACTAATTTCTGAAATGCATGTCTTAAATTATGTCATTTGTAGTTGTCTATTTTATCTCCAAATTCTAATTTGTCTCATACTATTTTAGAACATATTGCCATCATTTCATGTTATTTTGAGATTTCACAGGATTTTCTGTTAAGATGGAGTTCAAATTACCTTTGTATTGCAATGTAAATATCCTATTGCCTTATTGCCTCATATAACCTCTTTTCCCATATATCTTGACATCTTCTCCCATACTTTCCCCTCTACTCTTCTTCCTTTGCTTCATTCTTTCTCTAACATTCTACCTACAAAGCCAGTGGAAAGTAACATCCTAATTCATATCCTTAAGGCATTTTAAAAGGTCAGACCCTCAAACCCATTCTCAAAAGACTATCATGGGTTAACTTTTACTTAGGTACCTAATTCCCAGTAAAACTGTAGCCAGAAGCCATGTCCAGAACTTTCCCACTCACAGAAACTTATTCTCTTATAGCCAGCATACAAATCAATCATAAAGGCCCATACAAAATGTGCAGGTACAAGAAGCTTCACCATGCCTCATTGACTCTATTTCAATAACCAGAAACTCCCTGCTAACTCTGAAAAATGATCAGCCTGATGATTAATCTAAATTGTATTCCCTATACTCCTCTAATCCCCAAGATTTAACATTGTGATTGTTGAATAGTCTTTAAGAGTTTCTGATTGATTATTTCTTTTTGTTAAAAGCAATAAGTAAATTTCCTTGATTAATAAGAAAATTAAGCCACCTGTGATAAAATAATTTATCTTAAGCAAGACCTTTATTCATTCTGTCAAAATCTGTAGTCATAATACAAAAATACAGGATGTTAATCAAAAGATTAGTTAAAAGTTAATGTATCATTATTTTTAATTATTTCTATTTGGACATGTGTGTTAGATAATGTATCTGTGTGTCAAGAAAATGGATATACACTTCCAGGTAAGCATGGCTGCAGAGTAGACATGGCTCGTTTACTCTCCTCAGACCCAACAACATAAACAACCTCAAAAGACCCCCTCCCCAAAAAAACCCAACCATCCTCATAAGATCAGAGGGACCCCACACTAAGGAGCAGCACTGAAGGTAGGTGGGATTCTGGCCTTTCCACAATATAAGGGAAGGAAAAGCTGACCAACACCCCTCCCACCACCTACCACACATCAGGAGCCAGAGTTAAAGTCAGCACTGGCCAGAATCAACAAGTGAGGGAGTGACACCCTAGGACTATATATCACCCTAGGATATATATCAGCCTTTTAAAGTGATTTCCTTGTCACAGTATATGTTGGTGGTGGAATACTATTGTGCTCAAAGGAATAATAAAGTGGAGGAATTCCATGGAGACTGGAACAACCTCTAGGAAGTGATGCAGAAAAAAAGAAGCAGAACCATGAAAACGTACACAGAGACTGAAATACTGTGGTACAATCAAGAATAATGAACTTCTCCATTAGTGTCAATACAATGTCCCTACACATTCTGCAGGGATCTAGGAGAAAAAACCCTATCCACAAGCAGAGGACAAACTGTGGGAGTAAAAACACGGAGGAAAAGCAACTTCTTGATGACAGGGTTTGAGGGGACATGATTGATGAGAGACTCTAAATGAACACCCTAATGCAAATACCAACAACATGGAAATGGGTTCAAATCAAGGACACATTGATACCCAGTAGAATCATGCATCTGCTAGGGGAGGGGTGCTGGGAGGAGGGGTAGGAAAAGAAAATGACCTTTGTTTCCAATGATTAATGTTTGAAAATTACCAAATAAAATAATGTTTAAAAAAAAGAAAAAAAGAAAATAGGTATAAAATAAAGGTCAGATGTGGGGATGGTAGAGCAGCTAACAGATGCAAAGCATGCCCATGGCTGAATGATATACACAGCTGTCTTCCATTTATTATTTTCTTGACTGACCATTTGCCACCTGACAGGAACCCCTGGAGCCATGAGTGAGGCTGGACCCTACCTGTGACATTCCCCCAGACAGTGGAGGGAGGAAGAACTCCCATTGAGCTGCTGGGCTGAGAGGAAGGTCAAGTGAGGAATGTACTCACGCTCATGGAAAGGGGGAGGGAAACATCTTTGTCCTGAACTCCTCTGGCTTTCTAGTAACAAACTCTGGCAAGTGACCGGAGTGCCATTGTTTGGCACATGTGCCATAGGTTTGCCATCACTGTCCTATGATCTTTTGGAATATCTGAGTTTAGACTCCAGTTGGGCAGTTAGTGGGAGAAAAAGAAGTGAAAGAATGATTGATTTTGTGAAACTTCTATGGAGATATGGAGAGAAGAAAATAGGGATCACAAATTATTCCCTGCCTCACTGCTTCCCCACTCCCCAGTGATTCTAAAAATACTTCATTTGACAGTAGAAAACAAATACCAATGAAACATTTATATCAACTGCAAATTATATGAGCTCAAATGATAGGTGCTACAATGTTGATTCTGCACATCATATGAAAGGATTACAGCTACCTTCTTTGACCTTTACTTGATAGCCATGGTAACTTTACATATCCTCAGTATTCAGTATCATAGTCCATCCATTTGTTACATTAAAAGAGTCACATGTTGAGTGAGCGATTGAGAGGGATATTTAATTGCCCCTTAGAGGTTTAACTTTAAATTACTGTCTCCAGGGCCCTCTGGAGCTGATGCTTATGCTTTATTCATATGCTTTAAATTAACCAAAGTCTATTTAAAGACCATTTGAAGCATGGCTCAGAGTGCTATATCTGTATTGCTCCAGAAATGAGCTTATTTTGAAACCTCCACTCATCAGATCAATAGCTTTTAAAATTTCGTTTTATGATTCATTGAAAGCAGGAACCCAGGAAGCTTAGAACAGAAGACATTCTGTGAGTATGAGAAGGCATTATCCTGTTCTTTTGAATAGTCAGGATTCCTAGTGACCAAATGAATTTTTTTCTTATGTGCTTTGTTGCTGTAATTCTTGATGAATACTTAGAAAATAATGTTGGTCACTGATATAGTCCTAATCATTCATCAGCAAACACCTCTTACAATGAAGTTTCAATAGAATGATACAAGACTGGCAAACATTTGCCTCACTCCTCTATCATGTCCATGCAGAGTTGAAGGGCTAGGGGACAAGTGATGTGATAACAGATTTCAGATATGTGGAAGAAAGATTTGACTCTCTCCACATGCAGATGAGGGTAAGAGATAAGTGTTCATGAAGCCAGGTGGCCCTGGGTGGAATTCAGACCTTAGCCACATACTGTGTGATCTGGGCAAGTTTCTTAACATCTCAATATTCTAAGTAACTCTCTAAGACCAAACAAGAGCACATGCTGACTGGTATGGATACTGGGAGTTTCCTTATCTGGAAGTTCCCTAAGTGAATGAATCTGCAGGTTCAGTCCCTATTTCTGGAAAGCCCCAGAAAAGAGAGATAGGAGCCATGGAGGGAAGTTACAAAGAGGCAAATTTCATCTTGATGTATGGAGAAAATACCCGCAAATCAGAATTATCCAGAACCGAATGGGCTCCATATGGAGGCAGGGAATTTTCCATTTATTGAATGGTCCTCAAGTGTAAGCTGAATGACAACTTTCTGCGAATATTATATAAGGAAATCCATGGGTCAAATATCAACTATTGAACCAACTCCTAGTCTTGAAATTCTCTGATTCCATTCACAAGTAGGACCCAGTTCACTTGGATTTAAGTAGCCAATATGACATGCCAATTTCTGCTTTTATGTTGCATTTGAATTCTGCCATTGTGACTTATTGTCTTTGTAACATAATTCATATGAATTCATTTCTCTAAGTTGAAGTTTCCAATTTTGAACCAAAATTTTGATCTTTGAATCAAGAAAGCACTAAGTAGCTTAGTAAAAAGGAATAAATCCAGTACTGAATGGATGATATGAATATGTAATGATACTTTCATTATTTTAAAAAATATTTCACTGAAAAAGAGAATGGAGGAGGAGTGGAGGATAGTGGGGAATAGTTATTCCATGTCTGTACATAAATTCTCATCCTCATCCTCTTCCTTATCATCCAATATTAGAAAAATGAGAGAAAAATTAATGAATTTCATATAGCACTTTCACCTTTGCAATGCGATTTGCATCTATGATCCCACCTGAAAAATACATAGGAGCAGGAGAAAGGAGGATCTAATCTAATGACAGCATGGGTAGAAGATACAAAGGATAGTACTGACATAGTTTAGGGATGGATTGTGACAGGCCTTAAATGTCAAGGAGGGAATTTTTCATTTTTATTTGCATTCAGTAAATGTTATACATGTATATTCAAGACTGCATGGGGTTTGTGTTTCTATTAGTTTATAATGTGAACTATTTTCTTTTCTTGTGCTTTGATTTGAGTGCTTAAAGGTGGTGCATTGGATAAAATGCCAGACAAGGAGTCTGGAAGACTCATCTTCAAGAGTTCAAATGTGGCCTCAGCCATTGACTAGATGCATAACCCTGGGCAAGTTACTTAACTATGTTTGCCTCAGTTTCCTCATTGCAAAAATGAGATGGGAAAGGAAATACTACCTAATATCTTTGTCAAGAAAACCCCAGATGGATTTTGAAGGAGTTCAACACAACTGAGGAACAACTGAACAACAAGAAATACTTCAAAGGGCCTACTTGAAAACTAAGGAGAAAGTTTCCTGTCCATCTTAATAGGTAAATATCATTCAATGACATTAATTTGGAAATAATGTTTACCAAATTGCCAAAGACATAATACAGATCAACAATGTCATGTCCAGTCTGCTTTCTCTAATTTTTATGCAAATTCCACTTTTTTTTTGATTTCTAAATTCAGAATAAAATGAAAAATTCACTAAAAGAAAATAAAATAATCAATGTGACCCATTAGGATTCTGTCAAGGTACAATTTTATAGATCAATAGGTAACCAACAAGCAGCAATGTAGGTGTCCATGGAGTTAGGAAGAACCAAGTTAAAATCTGGCATCAGACACTTCCTCCATGTATGACCCTGGGGAAATCTGTTTTTCTCAGTCTCCTTCTCTATATAATTAGTAAAACAACCGTAGTTCTAACTAGGGTTGTGATAATAGGATAAAAGGAAATATTTGTAAAATGCTTCCTAAACTAAAAACATTTTAGAGATGTTTAAAGTACTACATACAAATCTTAGCTATTATCATTTTGTTACTCATTTTTCAATTGTGCACAACTCTTCACATCACCACTTCAGGTTTTCTTGGCAAATATACTGGAGTAGTTTGCCATTTATTTTCCTATCTCAATTTATAAATAATCCAACTGAGGAAAACAGAGTTAAGTGACTTGCCCAGAGTCATATAGAGAGCAAGTATGAATCTCTGTCCACAGTTCTCCCTTAAATCTATTCCTTATTTTCACTTCATATTCTCAATTGATGGTTTTTGGTCATAGCTATATGGTCTGGTGGTTTTCCCTATTTTCTCTCAACATGTCAGTGTTTAATTTTTCCATCTCTTATTTAATTATCTCTTATTTGACCTTATTCCATTTACCTTGGCTTATAGAACCTACATTATATCTTCATATGTAATATTGTTCTTTATAATATTAGACTTTCCTTTTATCAACAGCCCTAATCTCAGCTGACTTCCTTTCATCTTTGTCCCAACCACTTCATTAGCGCTGAAGCTACTTGTGTCCTCTGCTCTTCACCAATAATGTGGCATTTACCTTCTGTCTGGAAGGGATCATTCTTTCCAAGGTCTTTATCATGGGAATACTCTCCCTGGGTTTTCTTTGCAAAGATACTGGAGAGGTTCGCCATGTCCTTTCCCAAAGGATTTCCTTTTGTCAGAATTCCCCACCTTAACCAGTGCATCTTGGGTGACCTTATGTTGTATAGCTTACAGTTCCATGGAGGTATGTGAGCCCCTCTGCCATGACAAGGCAGGGATCCAGAAAAGGAAGAAAAGAGTAGCTGGATTTGGTCAGAGAACCCCAGCATCTACAAGGTGAAAGAGATGTTAGTTTATTTTGTCCTAACACTGTGTCTTGTGTTCTTCTTGACAACAAATGGTCATTCAGCTTCCTTTGGAAATCCTAGAATGTGGAAAAACTCACTCTCAGGTATTCTTAGTTGGGGGTTCAAGAGCTTATTTTTGTTTCTAAAATATTTTGATCACTCCATTTAAAAAATCCCTGTGTTATTCTATGTATTTTAATATATGAATTTAAATTTTATTTTAAAGAGATCCATAGACTTCACAAGATTATAAAAGAAGTCCATGATACAAAAGAGTGAACCCCTACACAACCTGCTAATGCAGCCTATGACAATTTCCATTATGTTCAAATGAGTAGTAGGCAGAATTGAAGAGGAAAAAAAAGATGAAATTGTAGTGGTGGATTTAGATATTAATTTTAACCAACCCCAGCATCAAGACCACCCTTTCTATTCAACAGTCTCTTGATTTGCTTCATGGTGTCTAATCTTTGAAGAGTAATATTAAAATAACAGTTGATTGAAACAAAATTGTGAACAGTCATTTCATAAGAGCTTTATTGAATTCCAGTGATGGATGGGGAATTTTCTTCATATTGCTCTGAGTACGGGTGTTGGACTAGTTTTTTACAGGTCCATTTCTTTTGAAATTCAAAAATAGGAATATACTTGTTGTTTTAAAATCCAATTGTCATGAGTATTGATCTGAAACCTGTATCCTTTTAAATTCCAACTTGATTTTCCTCTGTAGGGTAAAGGCTTGTCACTCTTTTACAACTTTGACATTTTGAATATTTGTTCAGCTGTTTTAACATAGATATTTATTATTTACAAGGTAAAAATCCTGGATCATTTGGTCAAACTTCATTTAAAAATTTTTAACTACTCATTATTCTGGACTCCTTTCTCTGGATGAATTTCAAGTTTCTGATATTGTTATTAAAATGTGTTTCTCAGGAATAAATGCAATATTTTAGATATTCAAAGTTCAATAGAATTTTTATTTATTTTGCTATATTTTATGAAGCATTAAAGATATTGGTTCTTATAACCTAATCTTGACAATAATTGGCAAATCAATTAATTAAATTCTCTATTCTTCCCCCACATACCCACAAGTTAAATGTCATAAAGACAAGATGGTCCAATCCTTACTTATGTAATTGATTTTAAAATTCATCTATTCACCTTGTAGTCTCTAAATGGAGCCTTATTAAATTTTACCTTTTTAACTCATACCACAAGATGAGAGAGAGCCCTGTCCAAAATCTGAATATATTATAGGAGAAACTGCTATATCCAAATGCATCATTAACTTCAGAACAAAATTATATGTACCTTGATTATAACATAAATAGAAACTAAAGAAATATCTGAACATTTTTATTTAAATATCATCCTTTAGAATTTCTATTGCCAACATGTCTGATTTCAATGATCTTAAGGTCAAATATCCCAGTGAGGTATATCTAAGACCCATAAAATGGAAGTGTATAGTAAAATGGATTAGAAACTAGAATCCAACAATATGTTTTTTACAAGAAACATTTGAAACAAAAAGATACACATGGAATTTATTAAGCTTTAGCTGAATTTAAAAGCAATGATGATATTAGACAAAACAAAAGCAAAAATATGTTTTAAAAAGTAACCAATCAGAGAAATGATATGTTGATAAAATGATATGTAACAGACAATAAATTAATATAATAATTTTATATCAATTCTTTCTGTTAAAGGCAATTTTCTGAATTATGTTGGGAATGGAGTCAAATTTATAAAAATAAAAATGATTCCAGTTAATAAGTTGTCAAGTGATATAGAACAGGCATTTATAAAAAGAAGGCTTGAAACCAATCTATTTTCATAGAATAAAATTCTCTTAATTATTGTTGATTAGTGAAGGGCCAATTGAAACAACTCTGAGGTGCCAATTCACACTGATTAGAAATGAAGTTTTGCTTTTAGTTTGCTTTTTTTAAACATTGTAAACTTCTAAATGTCTGTCTTAGTCTTTCCTTCTCCTGTAGTAGTCAGATTCTATTTTGTAGTTTCCTCATTTTTCCATCCTATTTCTTTATTTTGAACTTCATAGTAAAGTTGGACTCTTCTCATCTCTATATGGGGAGGCATTGTCCCAAGCTTTAGGCTTCTTGTGATGTTCTTTTCAGAGCTAAATTGGGGGTGTACAAGTTTTTGGTGCTTCCAAGGTTCTGCAATCTGGGGATAGGCACTACTAATGGTCAATTGTCATGTTCTTTGAACTCTGATCTTTACCTGGGAAAGGCTTCTTCTTTCCTGCATCTACAAGTAGCCCAGCTCCATTGGGCCCTGGAACTGTGACTGGGGCCCTGTTCTTCTTCAGCTTCATTTCTAGTTCTATTGTCTGCCTTGGAACTTCTCTCTTGAAATGGTCTTATAGTGCTCTTTCCTGCCCAGGGAATTGCAATACAGAACTGAAATAGAAATGCCATTTAATCTCAACTGGACCCAAATTCCTTAAATCTCTTTCTGATTAGTTGTCTGACCTCCTTTGGTCAGACAACTTGTTATCTCAGAGTTCCTATTAAGTAGGAAATTATTATGGATGAGCAAGGGTCCCAATGTCACAGATATCTCTTGATCATCTCCTAAATTTGCTTAATCTGAGAAAATGACCATTTTTTGACTCTCATGCTCTAAAATTTAATTTTAATTACCTTAGCATTGTTTGGAAGAAAAACTGGGAAACTTACTTAGGTGACTACTTCTTCTCTGCCCTCTTGACTCTGCTCCTCCTTCCTAGATAGTCTATTTTTAAAACCCTTACATCCTATCTCAGAATCTAAGTATTGGTTCCATGGTAGTAGTAGTAGTCTTTCAGTAACTGAGGATAGGAATTGTCTTTGTGTGCTTTCATCTGTGATGTAGATGAGCGTGCACAAAAACACTTGTGCGTGAAGGAGATTTAAGTGGAAAAGCTGATGCACAGAGACAGTCCCACTCTCTCGGTGTTGGAAGCCTGAGTCCAGTGGCACGAAAAATCGTTACACCTGGAGACTTCCTCAGCTGCATTGGATGGTCATGTTGTCCTTTGTGCTCCAACACGCCCTGAGCACTCCACAGTGCTTTGCTGCGTCACCATCTCAGCCGTTGAACCTTCTTATTGGATTCTTCCACCTGTTCAGCTGAAGCAGTCTTCACATGCTGGGTGAGCAAAGCCCTGGTTCACCAGGGGTCCATGACGACCCGATGGCTACCCTCACAAGGTTTAGCTGGCCTTTCGAAGCCATTGCCTGGGGTGTGGCCACTGACACATGCTAGCAGCTACTGGGAGCCACAAGTGAGAGCTGGGTGTCAGGTGGGGGTCAGAGGCTGGAGAGATGCCCTAGGAGGGCATGACAAGGCCTCCATACCAGAGATACTAACTACTCCTCCCTGAGCACCCCATACCCTCCATGGTAGAAGAGTAGTAAAGGATAGGCAATTGGTATGAAGTGACTTTTATAGGGTCCAACAACTAGGAAATATCTAAGGCCAGATTTGAAACCAGGACTTCCTATTCCTTGGCTTGGCTCTCTATTCACTGAGCCATTTAGCTGCCCAGCTTTATAGTCCTGATGGTGCCTCTGAAGTCTCTCACCTGAATGTCAAAAAATGTATGAAAATTTTATAGGATAAGAATTCATTGAATATTTCTAAATAAGACATGATACTTTCAAAACAACAGTTACAGATAATTGGGGCCTATATTGGGGTATTAAAAGTCATATCACTCTTATTATCACATTATACTATGTATTTAGTCAGCTGGCTAGGAAAGTATGAAGCACAGAAAGATTAGTTTTATGGGGACAATATTATAGTTGGATTTTCAATTAAGGAGGAAATTTCTCAAATCCTAAAGGAAAGAAAGCAAGCGAGAGTGAGAGTAAATGAGCAAAAGACAGAGAGAAGAGGCTATGCACAGAGCAGTATTTACTGAGCACCTTCAACAGGTATCCTTCATTGGTATGAACTGAGGAGATGACAAGAGATATCTAAGTTCTGCTCTGGGTCTCTGGAGCTCATTATATATATAGGAAACTGGATCAAGTCACGACTGTAAAGGTTAAAATTAAATGGTTGTACTAAATTTTTAAGAGTGTGGTTGTCAAAATTATTACTCAAGTCAGAATGACTTTTTATGGTAAATTCTTTACAAAATAGAAAGAGTGAAAGGAGAGAGAGAGACAGAGACAGAGACAGAGACAGACAGTGACAGAGACAGACAGCAACAGAGACAGAGAGACAGAGACAGAGAGAGACAGAGACAGAGAGAGAGACAGAGACAGAGAGAGACAGAGAGACAGAGAGAAAGAATATTACTCCTACCCAGTCAATACCAGATAAGGCTTCAGAGACCCCAGCAAAGGGGGGTCCAGAGATAAATTAAACAAGGGTTCTAGGCACAAGGCCTCTTATAAGATGAGGGACCTCTCCTCAATTTGGAGGCTAATACCTCCAAAAAGTCAGAAAAGGGAGTCAGGCTTTTCACTCACAAAGATCCAAGAGCAGTGTGTGGTCCCTAGCCAGAGCTTCTCCAAGGCCATGTTGAGAGGAGACAAAACTGATCACAGGAAGTTAACACCATTTTTAATGACAGTTCTTTGCATCACTTCCTGTGCCTTCCTTCCATTTTAAGTGGACCAACTGCAGCTTAGCTTTGCTTCACACTGCCCAGGGGCAGTCAATCATTTTTGATTTGTCCATCACTAGCAGATGTGGGTCATAGATCTCACACACACACATATGGATTAAGTCAGGTTGTATACATTCCTGGTAGCTAAAATCTAAATAGGCAGGGGACAGTTAATCCCTTCTTCACACTACACACTTCCTAACCTTTGTTTTGCAACTCATAAATGGGGAGTAGAGATGATACTACTATCTACATCCCAAGGTGACTAAGATAAAAATACTTAGAAATATTTTTAAAAAGACAGAAAAGTCACTAGATTATTTGGGAAAGAGGGGCACAACTTCTATAAGTTTTCATTTCATGTACCATGTATCAAAATTTCCTTATCTATATGATATATACCTCCATGCATATGTGAATATAGATATATGCATAGACATATGTGTATCTCATATATATATATATATATAATACATCAGCAGTACACATTCTGGACTGGAATGGGAATAATGTGTCACCAAATGATAGAGGATCTGGAGTATAACCAAATATATAAAAAAATGATTCATATTGGACAAATGCCAGATCCTGACAAAAAGAATACTCAAAGCAATAGAGTTCAGGGGAAGATCAAATCCCTAATATGAATTAATTCTAGATTTGGTTCTAAGGAATCTGATTATAGTATGAGTTTCTAAAGAATGTTTAATGTTCTTTATTTTACTTGTGTCCTTCTTATGAAAGTTAGTCCATAATTTCACTGAATGAATTGAGTTTTAAATCAAGCATATATACTTAAATGTCTTCTCTTTTTTCTCGAAGTTATTCCCCATCACATTCACACCATTTCGTTAAGCCTTGAAAGTGTGGCCCAAGAAGCTCAGAAAACCCTCCTTGCTCAATGGCCATTAGTAACCATTCACAAGTCACAGAGTTTATCCTCCAAGGCTTCTCTGAAGACCCCAGTCTCCGCATTCCATTATTTGGCTGTTTCCTCTCCTTGTATCTAGTGGCTCTCACAGGCAATGTCCTGATCATTACAGCCATCACTCTGAACTCAAGCCTCCACAGCCCCATGTACTTTTTTTTGTTTAACTTGGCTATAATGGACATCATCTGCACCTCCTCTATTCTGCCAAAAGTGCTAGAGGGGCTGCTTTCAGAGGAGAATACTATCTCCTACAGAGGCTGCATGACCCAGCTCTATTTCCTCATTTGGTCTGCATCATCAGAATTACTTCTTTTCACTGTCATGGCATATGATCGTTATGTGGCCATCTGCCACCCTTTACATTACAGCACCAGGATGACCAAGATGCTCTGCAATGTGTTGGCAGCTAGTGTGTGGCTGATATGTGCCTTCAATTCCTCCATAAATACTGGTCTGGTGACACAATTGTCCTTCTGTGGACCCAATATGATTACTCATTTCTTCTGTGAGATCCCTCCTCTGTTGTTGCTCTCCTGTACTTCCACCTACATTAACATGGTTATGACTGTGTCATCTGATACCTTCTATGGCTTTATAAATTTTGTTCTAACCTTGGTGTCCTATGGGTTCATTATCTCCAGCATCCTGAAAATCCAGACATCAGAAGGGAAAAAGAGAGCATTCTCTACCTGCTCCTCCCATCTCATTGTGGTGTCCATGTATTACACTGCTGTTTTCTATGCCTATATTAGTCCTATTTGTGGCTATAATCCAGAGAGAAGTAAACTAGCTGGTGTTCTATACACCATGTTGAGCCCAACTTTGAATCCTCTGATCTATACTCTAAGGAACAAGGAGGTCAAAATGGCCCTCAGAAAGCTCTTCCCATGCTTTAGAAATTAACCTGGGACTTTCATTCTTCTTCACCTTGGTTAGATGTATGTTATAAGGCTGCTTATGCATGTAGTTAAGAAAAATGTTTTAAATAATCTGAATTGTCAATATCCTTTGATGATTACCATGATCTCATATATTTGGAATTACAAGGCTCAGATTTATAAAGTTGTTTATTTTCTTCTAAGTATTGTTTAAATCTGAACAGGTTGCTACCATCTCTATATTATTTCCTGATTTATACGTCTATGACAGAAAATTCTTCTCTTCAAATTTTTTAACAGAAGAAAAACATTTTAGTGTTGGAAACCAAAATATTTTTGGTGCCTATGAAAGTGCACACATGTCCTGGTATGCCCATATGTCAGTTTGTATATAGCAATATGTCAATAAAACATATAAAGTACACATTCATGTTAAATATAACTTTAATCCACACCATTAAATATGCCATATCATACCTCTGTCTCTCTTTCTCTCTCTCTCTTTCTCTCTCTCTCTCTCTCTCTCTCTCTCTCTCTCTCTCTCTCTCTCTCTCTCTCTCTCTCTCTCTCTTTTTCTCTCTCTCTTTCTCTTTCTTTCTCACTATCTATCTAGTGTCTAGTTAATACTCCATCCTAAAGGAATTTCAAGATTCTGGAGAAAGACTGGATTCAACTGAGTCAAAAAGGATAGTCTTAATTCCCAGCTCCTCACATACAGACTGTTGCTCAGAACAAGTCCCTTAACCTCTTAGTGCTATAGGCAATTCTTTAAGAGAGCTGGTCCTGTCCTTGGTCCTCATTGAAAGATACCTACACCAATGAAATCAAGGGTCCAATTCTAAGTTCTCTTCTAAATATATATACACATATGAAAAATTTTAAAATAACTCATAATTTTTAATTACACAGGTTTTGGCATAAAATTTAAGATGTAAAATTTATTAATATATGAAAATTTTTTATTAATCTTAAATAAAAGGTTAAACTTTTAAAAGTATAAATAAAATTATTTAATTCTTCAAATGACAATTTTATCTCTGTATTACTTCCATTCATGGAGATCCCATCTGTTGTAAGTCGTGAGTTTTTATGGAAACAATTTCGTATTAGGAATGGTATTGGGAAGGGAGAAAGTTCTAGAGGCATCTTTCTATATTGTATGCATTTAAAGACTGTTCAGATTTTTTCATCCCTCTTTACCTAAGTCTTCCCTTTGTACATACATCTTGCTATGGCTCACTGTAGCAGTCAGATTGCCTTTAAAGAGAACATGCTCAGTCTTGAGCATGCTCAGTATTGCTCATGGCTGGGAAGGCCTCTGACCCTTGACCCCAGCTTCTCCCAGGTTAGGCGGGAAAACAAGTTTCTTTGTTCTCACTTGGTTAAGAGAAACCACACCTATGCCTTGTCATTGACCAATGAGGGTCATCCCTATGTACTACGTAGCAAATGGTATTTATGGCCCAGCAAGCTCCGCCTCGCCCCGCTCTCTCCCCTCTCTTCTCTTTCAGGCTAGCTGATGGCTGTCCTTGCAGGAGCTTGGCCTCTGGCCAAGCTCCATCTTTAATCTTTCTCTATTCATCTCTCTGACCTGTATTGTACTGGTAAAAGCCTTTGGAATAGTCCTTTGATCAGAGTTTGGCTGTGGCTCATTGATAATTAATAAAGACTCATTCTGACCACCTCATATCTCTAATTTGACTCTAAACTTCTATCCTGTCTCCATCTTCCTACCTTGTGGCTTTTCTCCCCTCTGAGAGAGACTACAAATGGTGCCCAACGTGAACAGGGACCCTGCACCTGGCACTTTCTCGTGGCATTCAACCCTTTTATTTCACACAGCCGAGGGAAAACAGTAGGCGGGTGCCGGAGTTCGGGGAATTCTGCTGATCCTCTGGCCAAGAACGGTAAGTCTTCCTCTGCTCGAGGTGGGTCACTCCTCTGAACCCTGCTCGACTCTTAATGTCGTTGTTGACGGGGGAGGAAGGGAAGTATTGGAAAATATATCAGGATGAGGAAAGCACACGGTCCCTCAGAGCATGATTCTTAAACTATCTCTGTGGGGGGGAGTGCTGTTTCCCTCCCCCACCTGGGCCTGCTAGCACAATCCCCGGACCTGGATCTCCGGAGGTTAAGAAACACCTGAGGAGCGGTCTGAGGGGGAGGGGAAGGAAAAAGAAAATTTGACCTAGCAAAACCCTCACTAGGGGCCATTGAGAACTTGAGAAATCTCAGTCTGAAACAAACAGTTGCTAGAGCATAGTGGATTTCGAAAGGAGCAACTGGGAAAAGAAAAACCAGGAGTTAAGATTTCATCAGGAAAGTCCAAAGTCAAATTTTTGGCCTCCTAAAACAAAAGCTCAGAGAGCCAGGCTGCTATTCACCCAGTGGGAAAGGCTAGCAGACCAGAAGCAAGGAGCAAGCTAATCTTCACAGGCACATTCCTGGGATGCTTTTAAAAGGCTTATCAAGAAGTAATTGCTTTGACTCAAGCAGGGCACTTAAAGGGTCAGAATTACTTGGAAAAAGGGATCTAATAAAACCACAGGTCTCAGCAAAATTAATGAATCAAGGTAATAGTCCTGAATTAGGTTAAATTCAGAACAGCCTAAGTTGTAAAAAGATATTGCCATCCTGTAACCAAAGGCAGAAGATTTAAAAAAAAAAAAAAGGAAAGCCTCTACACTCATTTAGCATTTGAAAAAGGTCCTAGGAACTCTTTTGTTTGAGGTCCCGCCAGGTAAAGGCAGGCTTTACCTGGGTGATTGCAAATGATAAAAAGCACAGAGAAGTGAGATCTGGGAATTTGAATCGTTTTAATTTAGGTTGGATATAGGCAAAATTATAAAGGAATGTCTGCTTATATTTTTTGATAAAGGAAGTTAAAAAAGAGAATTAAAATATCTTTCTCTGACTTTTGTTATATGCCACAGAATATCAGGACTAGAAATGTTTTATCTGTAGAGAAATTTTGGTATAAATCACAAGGTAATTAAAGTGCAAACAGAAAACTTTTAAGGTTTGGGTTTAAATCTGAAGCAGCTTGAATTTTTTTCTCTACTGGCCACATGGCTTGAGCCACGTGGAAGATAGCATCAGAGCAACTGAGGTTCCAAGTTTTTTTATTACAAACGCTGTATTTGGCTAGAAGAAAAATTTAATCCTAAGATATAATAAGCATGAATTGGACTATGATTTAAAGGAATTTATGACTTTCTAATTTTAACCATGGAGGAATTATTAACACTTTTCTAAGCAGGACATAAAGCAACAGGATGAATCTTGAGCAGAGCTTATTCAAACAGCCTGTATGCAGTTCAGAAACTTTTTACTGGGCATATTACTATACCTGTATCCAGAAAGCAAATGATTTATAACTAGAATAGCTTTTAATATGGAAAATTAAGACACATGCTCAGCAGGGTAAAAGCATGGTTAGGAGGATTCAATCTGTTTACCAGTGGTTAATTATTAAAGTTATCAAGGAATCTGTTACTCAGTACAGTGATTTATTAAGGATTTGAAAGAGGCACTACTATCATGTATTCAAATTGCAGATATTGAAGCTGATCATGATATTGAAAAGAGACCTATGATAATAAGGCAAATTCAAAGGTTACTGGCATAATTTGATTTATTTCTGCAGTGAAGATTTGCAGAATTAGCAGATGAAAGTAATGATTTTAGTGACAGTATTAAGATCTTTTCAGTTATGAAGTTAATTGCAGTAGTTCACAAATAACAACTTCTGTGCAACTGTTTGATAATTCTGTGCATACTGTACAGCATAAGACAATGCTATAATTTTAATAACTGCACAATGTGAATTTTTTCAAAAAGAAAAAATTGGGTGCAGGCAAACAAGGGATTAAGATCCCAGCACACATGGGTCAAATCATAAGTGATTTATAGTATGATATTTTTATGATTATGGGTTTGAAAAAGCAAATATTTAAGCATCTATACATGCTGCTTTGCAAAGTCTATTGTACATCTATATCCTGAACAAGCAGGTGATATTGCTTATCAATGCAAACTGTTGTGGATTAATTTCACCCCTGAGGGATATCCATGTATATTTTGGAGCAAAGATGCATTTCAGCATGCTCCTGGCACAAAGGTTGAACTGTGAAAAGTGATGGGAGATACTTACTCTCCTGGTTTAGGGTTCAAGCTCAAATGAAGAAGTAAGCAAAGTGATTACAGATTCCATAAATATCTGTGCACAACTGTCTATTCCAAACAGCTTGGAATAGCAGGGCTTTTAACAGCAATGCAAGGGCTGAAATGCATAGCTCATGGCTTACATGCAAGCTATGGTGAAAAGAGCTCAAGGGAATTCATGAGCCCCAAGGTTCAAAAAACTGAAAGTATATATGTTCTGTCACTTTCTAACTCTCTAAGACCCAATGAGGCTTTCATTTGGGGTCGAGGTTTTCTGTTTTATTTTCTCAGATACATGAAGTCCATGGAAGATGATCAAGAGCATCTGATGGCAAGACAATCTGCCCAGAAGAAGGACAGATGGCAGAGGTGTCTGGCACAGGACACCAGAAATGCAGCACATGGATTGTAAAGCCTATGATTGCCCTATAGGCAGGTTTAACACACTATCCACACACACATGTAATTGTATGTGAAACAATTTGACTACAGAAGAGTATAATTGAGTCACTAACAGATATTCTGTTCTGGGAATATATGGGTATTTGGTAAAAGATCTGACTTTATTACATGCCTGAAAATTTTGAATGGTACTGGTACAATGTATAACTTGAAATCATTTTATTGGAATTGTTCCATGTTAGCCAAATTTGATCAAATATCAAAAGGGCATAATTGGGAATGTTATGACAGTATAATGAATGCTGTCCACTTGCAGCACAAAAAGGGTATTGCTATCCAAAATGTAATGATGAATATTGTCTTAAAGGGTACATTATATTTGCAAACAACATGTCTTTATTAGAATCAGACTTATCTAGAAGTCAATTTTGTTAAGCTGTGACATTTCCACTTTCATAAGAAAAAAGAGGTGGATATGGTATCACTAATCATCTATCTCTTCTACACCCCAAAAGGAATATAAGTTAAAGCTTTGTAATAATCAGTATTGAATGTAATGATAAAGATCACATTGTGTGAGATACCTGAAGTGGGTTAAATATCATCAAGATATTAAGACTGTAAGGGACCCAAGGGGATGATAACGTTGGGTCGAGGTCTTGTTTATATGTTCACAGATAATGAAAACATCTGGTCACCCACGTCATGCTTCATGCCAGCTGATACAGACCAGGAAGAGAAGCAGACGGAAGGTGATGGCATCAGCTATCTACATGCCAGCCACAATCCAGGCACGCTGGAGGGACACTTCTTTGGTGACTAATATCACTCCAGAACAATGACATTACACTATTAGAGACATTTGCTATTAGGCCACTGATGGACACTTGTCATGCTGACATCCATTGAGATGGGGTACCCAGAGCAACATCAAGTATGCTAACTCAGAAGGACTAAATCACACTTGTGTCTGTACAAGACACCAAATATGTCCCACACTCCAAAGACTTTGCTATGGGATTGAGATGAATTAGCTACAAATTGTCTAGCTGCTAATGTATACCCTGTATTTTGTATATGATACTGTCAAAAGAAATGTATATTGTATGCATTGTAAAGCTACCACTTGTATTGTAAGAAATGCTGTTATCAACAAGGGTATAGACCTTGGTATGATTCTCCAAAGAAGTAGGAGATAGAAAACTTTCATTCATAGCATAGATCTGATACCTCTGACAACAAAAATGAGGTGCTAAGCAGGAAATGATGCACAGACAAGGTTAATGGACAGATGACACTGATGTTACTCTCGAGAAAGGATGAGAGATCAGGGAAAAGACACTAGGAAATCTTTAATCAGGAACCTGAGTTATTGTAAGAAATCATTGACATCCAGGCAAAGATTATGTTCCTGACAATACCAGGATGGACATTAAGGGCTGACTACCAGAGATGTAGTTAAGTGTTAATACCATTGTTAATCATTACTCCTGATACCCTGTCTTTGTGGGTAATATTTTAATAGGAAAAATGTCTTGCTCTCCTCCAACAATCCCAGAATTCAGATGGCCACTGGATTCGAGATCTATTGGCTTCCCTTTCATATACTGGAAGACGTTCTGGTATATGGAAGTAAGACCTCAGGAAAACACTGAGGACTCTAGGTGTGACAATTTCTGTGGACGCGCAGTCATTGTCTCTCCTAGATGGAAAAAATTATTATTGCACAAAAACATGGAGCAAGGGCAAAGTATAATCTAAGTTTTACTGTTTTGGAGTATGGATTAAAAACATGACACAATAGGCACAGATAAGCGTGTAGAAAAAGCACATTGAATATTATTCACTGACAATTAGGAATGAAAAAGCTATGTCAAATTCCATAGGTACAAGAAACTGTAGAAATTGTTTTTACATGGAAAACAACTTAAGCTTCTATTTACCCAAACATTGGTTTGGTGGAAAGAATTTTGCAAATAGTGGTAATGGTATAGGTTTGGTTATCATATTGATGGGTTTATTTATACAAGCAGAGATTTAAATAAGGAAGACATAAGGGATATGCAGTCAAAACTTGAAATATTACTTCATTATCACCATCATGGTTATTTAAGTTACAATTGAGAATGTAAAATGTATGGGAATATTGGTATTTGTTAAAAATTGCACTGTGATTATTGTATTAATGCTTTTTGCAAAGCCTGTAATGGTGCAAAATTATGTTCATATACAAGGCGAATTTTGATCTATTTAGATCAGGAATTAGGAATCATTGGGAATATAAGTTCTGATATTTTACATTGGCTCAGTTTCAAAGATACCACATAGACAGTGAGCCAAAAGTCTAGAATCTTGTATTAATTTTGGGATCAGGTTCCCAGGATCAATTTTCTAAGATCATTTGACATGTGATAACATGATCCTCCAGAATTGTTCAGAGAGGATGTTTTTCTTTGAAAGGATCTCTCCCTACCCACAAACAAAAAGAAAAGGGAGAGGAATCTCATAGAGATCAGTATGTTCATTTTAGAGAACACTTTTGATTCATTTTCAAGTATTCAACTTTGATTTTTCTGTTGCACAATTATTGCCAGAATTTTTAAGTACAAGGAAAGTACTGTTAATGCTCTGATCCAGAATTATGAAGGTGCAAAGATTTCTATAATTGCAGTCACCCAACAGTTGCTGAACATGAGAACATGACAGCAATTGTTAATTTTCAGATGACCATTCTGGAGAATGATGTCTGATTGCATGTAAGGGGAATCATAATGAATCTTTCATTATGGACCAGACAGCCTCAGCCACGATTATACACTTTCCATATGAAATGGATGTTTGAGGTTGGGAGATGCAGAGACGTGGCGTACTGACACCCTCAGTCGCTGAATGTCCTGGTATCAAGCTACCAACCAGTTTCCTATGTGGCAGGCATCTGGCAGTGAGCACGGAAAGATCCCCAAGATGCAGTATCAGTACGAGAGAAAGGAAGGACTTATCCTTCATCTCCAGAGATAGTATTTTGCTAACTGTTGAAAAGACGGACAACTTCTGCATATAGTGTCCATCTCTTCTTTTGTTACTCTTCATTTTTCGTTACCCCAAACAGGATGTCACAGGACTAGCCGACCCTGTGATTGAGTCTTGTACTGCCCGGACAGGGACTTTCATTCGTAACCCCGATTCCTTTGCTGGTCTTAGGATGACGAAGAGTTAACAGCTTTTGCCCCGAGACTGCAGCTCGGATGGGCAGAAGAATCGAACAGAGAGAGTGCAGTGTTTGTGGGCCTCCTCTGTTCCCCAACTTTATTATTGCACCTGTCATGTGAGCCATAGAATTCTACCTCATTAGACCAGGATCAGTAGCGTGGAAATTATTTTCTTAACATTTTTATATCTACTAAGACTGTTGCATAGATCCTGAAATGCAGACAGATAGAAAGATCAGTTTGGAATTTTTTAAGATTGATCACTGAATCAGTTTATGCTGATGTTCACTCTTGATTGGTATATCTAAGTTATACAATCAGGGTGGGTTTTTCATCTCTGTATCAGAATATGATTATGCACCAGAGTGTTTGTATTTGTTAAGGCTGTAATGTTGTTACATTTTGATATTACACTATTCATTTGTGTGTAAAACAAAAAGGGGGAATTGTAGCAGTCAGATTGCCTTTAAAGAGAACATGCTCAGTCTTGAGCATGCTCAGTATTGCTCATGGCTGGGAAGGCCTCTGACCCTTGACCCCAGCTTCTCCCAGGTTAGGCGGGAAAACAAGTTTCTTTGTTCTCACTTGGTTAAGAGAAACCACACCTATGCCTTGTCATTGACCAATGAGGGTCATCCCTATGTACTACGTAGCAAATGGTATTTATGGCCCAGCAAGCTCCGCCTCGCCCCGCTCTCTCCCCTCTCTTCTCTTTCAGGCTAGCTGATGGCTGTCCTTGCAGGAGCTTGGCCTCTGGCCAAGCTCCATCTTTAATCTTTCTCTATTCATCTCTCTGACCTGTATTGTACTGGTAAAAGCCTTTGGAATAGTCCTTTGATCAGAGTTTGGCTGTGGCTCATTGATAATTAATAAAGACTCATTCTGACCACCTCATATCTCTAATTTGACTCTAAACTTCTATCCTGTCTCCATCTTCCTACCTTGTGGCTTCTCTCCCCTCTGAGAGAGACTACAGCTCACTATTAGATTATTACTTCTTCAAGAGCAAAGACTATTGTGTTTTCTTGTTATTCCTGAGAATATGTATAATACTTTATATAATTTCATTATAATTTAAGCTCATTTATTTAATAGTTACGGTTCTTTACCCATTCTCACAGATGGATTGCTCATCAAAGTTTCTTCAAATTTTTTCATAACATTCCCTTGACAGATAAAAATCATTAGCATATCTTGGCTATCTTTCTGCTGTTACAACTTCACAAATTTAGGTGGGTTATTCCTTAAATATTATATACAGGTTCATCAGTGAGCCTACAGTTAAAATTTTAAATATTGATAGGATCTCTTAAGAGTTTGTGCTCCATTGAGGCAATCTTTGAGAACTCAGGGTACTGCCATGACTGGGTGAGGCAATAACATAAAACTGAAAGGGGACTAAATTCTAATCCAACATGCCTTAATTAAACACTGCATTCATTATCACAGTAGAGTAAAAAAGAATATCTTAAATTATTCTTGGAATCAGATATTCATCCAAGGGTTACCTCTAACCCTGGCTTTAGCTCTAGGATTTGAGTGTTCTCAAGATCACTGTGTCTAAAACAGGTAAATCTGGCTTTTTTGAGACCAAGGGATCTTAACAATTTTATTGTCATGGGTTCCCTTTTATAAAAATATAGAATTTATGAACCTCCTCTCAGAACAATTTTGTAAAGTTCACAAAATAAAATGCATAATATGCAGAAGAAAAAATTACATTAACTATAGTTATAACAATATTTAAAGTAACAAGGTCATTTTATCATTTTTAATAAAAGTATGTATATGATATATTTAAAATAACAAGGTTCTTAACCAGGTTAAAAACTACTGCTTTTAGCTATGATCTTCCTTCTTTTTGAAATATTTTAAAGTATATATTGCAACTTTACTGAGTGTAAAGATTATGTTGCTAGTCTCCAGATGAAAAAAATGATTATGTTTGACCACTAAGATATCAAGATATATAGTGATAAGTTCCCATCTATTTTATGATTACCTTGAGTTAAGAAAATGAGATTAGTAAATTATTAGGTGAACAAACATCATTTAGTCCAGATATGCAAGTTTAGGAAACTTTTTGTATTATAATGCTCTTGTGTTTGATAAGGTAGGGTGACAGTCCAGACTTCCTGTTGTTTGTCTTAATCTTCAGTCCTTGTGAATTGGTCCAGCAACAATTATAAGGGTAAATACAGTGGGAGATCTGGGCTCTTCTTCTGGATTCCCATCTTTCCCTATGCCCAAGTCACCATTCCATTATGTGTCCATTGAGTTATAGAGTCAGGGGATCACATCATTGCACGTAGATCATTAATAAGCATCTAACTCATAATCCTCTGAATATTTTTGTTTCTTCTTAGTTCTACCTTATCCATTATGTCACTTCAAGGAAAGACCATGTTTACCCTTCTCTTCTATTTTTCCTTCATAGAAAGAAACGTCAGTGAAGAAAAGTGGCAGAAATAATGGGCTCTCCATCTAGGTCAATAGCAAGAATTCCTGCAATAATCATTTACACACATTTTTTCCCCCAATGCAGAGAGCTTCAAGTTCATTGCAATTTCCTGGTGAACCACATTTTTCTCATGAATATGCACACATTGATGGTCATCTTAGTCGCTATTTAGTAGTTCATTTTTAGGCATTAGTTCATTTGTTAGTTCTTTAGATCAAGCAATTACAATCATGCAATTTTCTTTTCACTACAAAAATTTCCATCTTAATCAGAACATAATGATGTTTTCCTATTTATTATATTCAATACAGAAATACTTTCTTATCAAAAAAGCCATTTTGATGCATTGGACAGAATGCTGGAAAGCAATCAAACCCAGAAATAATTCTTGTCAGCTTGAATTTGGACAGGTGACCCAACTATTCAAAGCTGTAATTTCCTCAACTATTCAATGAAAGTGGACACAAAGACTTCTAAGATACCTTCTGTTTAGCTATGAAAAAAGATCATCTGCTTTATCTCCTGAGCCTTGATTGAAATGGACATTAGTACAGAAAATTCATGGAATTTGTTATTTAACTTGTGAAGTTATTATCAAATTTAGTTGTGCTCTCCTGATGACAATAGATTAATACACTATGTATGTGGAATAAAAGAAATGGAGAATGGAAGCAGAAGTAGAGTGTTTCAAAGCCTTTACTAGAGGGCCCATTCTGTGAGTAAGGATATAACTTCAGATGCTACTCATCCTTATTTTTCTGGGTTTAACTCATTACATTCAGGCACATCACTTATTTTCTCATTTCTTGCAAGACCAGACTTTAAATAAAGGCTTTGGGCGTAAATTCCGTATCTAAAAACTTGTCTTTTAATAGCCTTATACCAAATCTGTGGAAAGAATTAGAGGGAAGAATAGGAAATAAGCTTTGCCCTCAAATAACTTCTAATCAGATGGAGAAGCAAACTCAGAAACAATGTCATGTTTAGAGACAAAGGCTGTATAAAGCACACACTAATGCATTTCATTCAGGCCCTGAATGTATCAAACAAATCAAACTCATGAAGTGCCTGAAGATTGTCAAAGAGCTTTCCTGTCTACAACATTGTAAGGTAGGTAGTCCAAAGGTCATGATCTCTGTTTTGATGATGATAATAAAATAAATAATAAAAATACTGGATGAAATTCAGATGGATAATTTATATTTGCAAAGATATGGGTAGAGACTATCACATTTAATGATCATAAAAATAGTGCATAATAAGAACTGAATTTCATTATCTTCATATTACCAATGAGAAAATTGAGGCTCCAAGATCTTATAAGAATTCCCTATGTTTCTAAACCTACTTAGAACCCTAAGTAGGATAAAAATGAACTTTCTCCCTTGCTGAAGCTTAGGTAAACAGTGGTGGTCACTTGCTTTTCACTAAGAAACATATCAGAATTGTGTATGGAATCTAGGTGTAGTCCATAAGATTTAGCATATCATGGAAACCTAGATCTCTCAAAAAGAGAGAAAAGAATGGGAGAAGAGAGGAGAGAAGAGGGGTTAAAGAGTGGGAGAGACAGAAGGATAGAGAGTGAGATGGAGAGAGGGAACAAAGTAGGGAGAACGATGGACAAAAAAACAAAAATGAGGAGAAAGGACAAGAGATAGAGGGTTAAGTATAGAGAAAGCCAAATACAGAGAGAGACACTTTTGCTCCTCTGTCCATTAGGAAGAGTCTCATAATATGAAAGGAAGAACAAAGAGCAGAAACTGATATTCTGCTCACCCAGAAAGGAAAAGACACAGACAGATAGAAAGACACAGAGACAGAGGCAAAGGCAGAGATCTAGAAAGACAAGCAAAGATAGAAAGACAGAAACAGTCAGAGACTGCAGAACACCCTAAAGTCTTTGGTCTGCCCATTACTCTCAACACAGGTACACCTGGAGATTACAACAAATGACTTCTAATGAAAGTGGACATATGACAGTCAGAAATGTCATGCATAATCTCCTTAATATAACATTGATTCATAAAAATCTAAAAATTGTACTCAATAGATGTTACCATTCCAAATGCTTATGATCTCCAAGACTCATTGAATGAAAAGTTTTTAAAATATTGATGCCTAGTCAAGAAAATCATTGGGGGGAGGGGAGAAAAGATCTATATCATCACTCTTGTCCTGTCTACTACTGGAGTTTTATCAAGGATACCTTTAGTGATCCTACAGAGGGCAGTCTTGTAACCTTATATTTTTTACTAAATTACAAAAGACAGTTATTGCATCCACCATGAAAAGTCCATTAGACTTTGAAGGTTAAAGAATAATAGCAAGAACGTTACTTTTTCAAGTTCCATTTCTATCTGAACCTCATTACAATGGATGAAAAAACAGTGATATGATAATTAATTTTTATGTCAAGATTTCCTGTTCCATTGATTTAGGCAACTCCTATAGAATATACTTGTAGAAAAATCACATAACTGAAGTGATCAGATATATAGTTTCATTCACAATTGATCATTCCAATATTGATGTTTCAAAATTCACTTGATTCCATAGTCTGCCTCTATCTACTACAATATAGTATCTCACAAGATTAGACAAGTGGCTAAATAAACTACAAATATACTCATTGCCAAGTATACTATTTCAAAGAGTATTTTAGGAAAAAACAAATACATTTAATTTCTTAGGTTAATTCATTAACTTTTGCACTTGATTTAAATTATTAGCAATTTAATTTTTAATTGTTGATTAAATTAAATTAAAATTGAATGATTTTATCATTGTGAGTGTTGAAATAACTAGCCAAGATTATTCTCCCTTTATGCATTTGCAGATAGGCACTAAAATACAAGATAAAAATAATTTAATAGTTCCTGCTTTTAAGAATTTTACAGGGGGACTTCTTGTTAAGATGGCGGCTTAGAGAAAGCTAAAGCTCAGATCTCCGGAAAACCCTTCCCAACCGATTTCAAACTATAAGCTCCTAAGGCGCCGAAATTCAAAACGATCAACAGCACAGACCCTGGGAACCCTCCTCCTGGACCTGGACCCGGTTCAAAAGGTACGGCTCCCCTCAAAAGCCAGAACCCAAGATCACTCGGACCTCAGGGGTAGGAGCGCAGAGTCCAAGGCTCCCGGAAGCCGCAGCCTGGCCGAACAACAACCCTCAGGGCCTTCTACCCGAGTCCCAGTGAAAGTTACTGCCTGGGTCTTCCGCTGCAGAGAGCTGGTCGAAACAACAGCAACCCTCAGGGCGGGCAAGACAGCCTCACGGGCTGGATCCTGCTATCCAAGTCTCAGCGAAAGTCCTTGCCCTCGGAGCTTGGGGAAGCTGCAGCCCATCCCCCCGCAGGCCGACGAAATAGCCTCACGGCCAGCGATTCTGAAGGCAACTTCCGGAAAGCGAGCGGGGGGGGGGGGGGGGGGGGGGGGGAGAGTGTGGCCTCGTGGTCCGACCCTTCCATTCCAGTTCCAGTGAGGCATATTCAGTTTAACCCAGGGAAAGCTCATAGAACCAACATCTGCCCAGGACTAAAGCCTCTGATTACCAGACAGAGATAAGAAAAGCTAATCCTCCACATTCAGAGATGACAAACTCCACAGAAGCACAGAAGCCCCAAAATACCAAGAAAAATAAGAAGAAAGGGGCGACTTTGGACACATTCTCTGGAGCCAAAATACAAAATACAGAGCAGATAGAAGAAGATATACAAGAAAATTCTCCAAAATCTTCCAAAGGAAATAGAAACTCTCCACAAACCCATGAAGAATTTGAATCAGAAATGACCAAAAAGATGGAAGCCCTCTGGGAGGAAAAGTGGGAAATAATGCAAAAGAAATTCATGCATCTACAAAACCAGTTTGACCAAACCATAAAAGAAAACCAGGCTTTAAAGCAAGAACTAATAAAGCAAAGCCAAAACACCAAGAAATTAGAAGAGAACATAAAATATCTCACCGACAATAGATCTGGAATAGATAAATGTGATAGATCTGGAAAATAGAGGGAGAAGAGAAAATTTAAGAATAATTGGACTCCCAGAAAAGCCAGAAATAAACACCAAACTGGACATGGTGATACAAGATATAATCAAAGAAAATTGCCCAGAGATTCTAGAACAAGGGGGCAATACAGCCACTGACAGAGCTCACAGAACACCTTCTACACTAAACCCCCAAAAGACAACTCCCAGGAATGTAATTGCCAAATTCCAAAGCTATCAAACAAAAGAAAAAATCCTACAGGAAGCCAGAAAAAGACAATTTAGATATAAAGGAATACCAATCAGGGTCACACAAGACCTTGCAAGTTCTACTCTGAATGATCGTAAGGCATGGAACATGATCTTCAGAAAGGCAAGAGAGCTGGGTCTCCAACCAAGAATCAGCTACCCAGCAAAACTGACTATATACTTCCAAGGGAAAGTATGGGCATTCAACAAAATAGAAGACTTCCAACTTTTTGCAAAGAAAAGACCAGAGCTCTGTGGAAAGTTTGATACCGAAAATCAAAGAGCAAGGAATACCTGAAAAGGTAAATATTAAGGAAGGGGGAAAAATGTTATCTTCAAACTCTCTTCTATAAGGACTATATTTATATCAATCTATGTATACTAACATGTGGGGAAAATGTAATGTATAAATAGGGGGTAAAGAAAGACCAAATAGAATAATGGTTCTCACACAAAGATTCACATGGGAAGGGGAGGGGAAGAAAAGTCCTATAAGGAGAGGAAGAGAGGGGGAGGGGTTACTTAAACCTCAATCTCAGGGAAATCAACTCTGAGAGGGAAAAACATCCAGATCCATTGGGATCTTGAATTCTATCTTACCCAACAAGGGTAAGGAGAAGGGAAAACCAAGGGGGTGAGGGGGAGAAGGAGAACAAAAAGGGAGGGAAAGAGAGGGGGGAGGGGAAGGGAAGAAAAAGGGAGGGACTAAAAAGGGAAACATCAAGGGAGGGGACAAGGGGCACTGATTCAAAGTAAATCACTGGACTAAAAGGTAGAGCCAAAGAAGAAAAGGTTAGAATTAGGGAAGGCAATCAAAATGCCAGGGAGTCCACAAATGACAATCATAACTTTGAACGTGAATGGGATGAACTCACCCATAAAACGTAGACGAATAGCAGAATGGATTAGAATCCAAAACCCTACCATATGCTGTCTTCAAGAAACACACATGAGGCGGGTTGACACCCACAAGGTCAGAATTAAAGGATGGAGTAAGACCTTCTGGGCCTCAACTGATAGAAAGAAGGCAGGAGTGGTAATCATGATATCTGATAAAGCCAATGCAAAAATAGACCTGATCAAAAGGGATAGGGAAGGTAATTATATTTTGTTAAAAGGGACTCTAGACAACGAGGAAATATCATTAATCAACATGTATGCACCAAATAATATAGCACCCACATTTCTAATGGAGAAACTAGGCGAATTGAAGGAAGAAATAGACAATAAAACCATACTAGTGGGAGACTTAAACCAACCATTATCAAACTTAGATAAATCAAATCAAAAAATAAATAAGAAAGAGGTAAAAGAAGTGAATGAAATCTTAGAAAAATTAGAATTAATAGACATATGGAGAAAAATAAATAGGGATAAAAAGGAATACACCTTCTTCTCAGCACCACATGGCACATTCACAAAAATTGACCATACATTAGGTCACAGAAACATAGCTCACAAATGCAAAAAAGCAGAAATAATGAATGCAGCCTTCTCAGATCACAAGGCAATAAAAATAATGATTAGTAATGGTACATGGAAAACCAAATCTAAAACCAATTGGAAATTAAACAATATGATACTCCAAAACCGTTTAGTTAAAGAAGAAATCATAGAAACAATTAATAATTTCATCAAGGAAAATGACAATGGCGAAACATCCTTTCAAACCTTTTGGGATGCAGCCAAAGCGGTAATCAGAGGCAAATTCATATCCCTGAAAGCTTATATTAACAAACAAGGGAGAGCAGAGATCAATCAATTGGAAATGCAATTGAAAAAACTTGAAAGCGATCAAATTAAAAACCCCCAGCAGAAAACCAAATTAGAAATCCTAAAAATTAAGGGAGAAATTAATAAAATCGAAAGTGATAAAACTATTGATTTAATAAATAAGACAAGAAGCTGGTACTTTGAAAAAACAAACAAAATAGACAAAGTACTGGTCAATCTAATTAAAAAAAGGAAGGAAGAAAAGCAAATTCACAGCATTAAAGATGAAAAGGGGGACAGCACCTCCAATGAGGAGGAAATTAAGGCAATCATTAGAAATTACTTTGCCCAATTATATGGCAATAAATACACCAATTTAGGAGAAATGGATGAATATATACAAAAATACAAACTGCCTAGACTAACAGAAGAGGAAATAGAATTCTTAAATAATCCCATATCAGAAATTGAAATCCATCAAGCCATCAAAGAACTTCCTAAGAAAAAATCCCCAGGGCCTGATGGATTCACCTGTGAATTCTATCAAACATTCAGAGAACAGTTAATCCCAATACTATACAAACTATTTGACATAATAACCAAAGAGGGAGTTCTACCAAACTCCTTTTACGACACAAACATGGTACTGATTCCAAAACCAGGCAGGTCAAAAACAGAGAAAGAAAACTATAGGCCAATCTCCCTAATGAATATAGATGCAAAAATCTTAAATAGGATACTAGCAAAAAGACTCCAGCAAGTGATCAGAAGGATCATTCACCATGATCAAGTAGGATTCATACCAGGGATGCAGGGCTGGTTCAACATTAGGAAAACCATCCACATAATTGACCACATCAACAAGCAAACTAGCAAGAACCACATGATTATCTCAATAGATGCAGAAAAAGCCTTTGATAAAATACAACACCATTCCTATTAAAAACACTAGAAAGCTTAGGAATAGAAGGGTCATTCCTAAAAATAATAAACAGTATATATCTAAAACCAACAGCTAATATCATCTGCAATGGGGATAAACTAGATGCATTCCCAATAAGATCAGGAGTGAAACAAGGATGCCCATTATCACCTCTACTATTTGACATTGTACTAGAAACACTAGCAGTAGCAATTAGAGAAGATAAAGGAATTGAAGGCATCAAAATAGGCAAGGAGGAGACCAAGTTATCACTCTTTGTGGATGACATGATGGTCTACTTAAAGAATCCTAGAGATTCAACCAAAAAGCTAATTGAAATAATCAACAACTTTAGCAAAGTTGCAGGATACAAAATAAACCCACATAAATCATCAGCCTTTCTATATATCTCCAACACAGCTCAGCAGCAAGAACTAGAAAGAGAAATCCTATTCAAAATCACCTTAGACAAAATAAAATACCTAGGAGTCTATCACCCAAGACAAACACAGGAACTATATGAACACAACTACAAAACACTTTCCACACAACTAAAACTAGACTTGAACAAATGGAAAAACATTAACTGCTCATGGATAGGACGAGCCAATATAATAAAAATGACCATCCTACCCAAACTCATCTATCTATTTAGTGCCATACCCCTTGAACTACCAAAATACTTCTTCACTGATTTAGAAAAAACCATAACAAAGTTCATTTGGAAGAACAAAAGATCAAGGATATCCAGGGAAATAATGAAAAAGAAAAACACAAATGAGGGGGGCCTTGCAGTCCCTGACCTAAAACTATATTACAAAGCAGCAGTCATCAAAACAATTTGGTACTGGCTAAGAAACAGAAAGGAAGATCAGTGGAATAGACTGGGGGAAAGCGACCTCAGCAAGACAGTATACGATAAACCCAAAGATCCCAGCCTTTGGGACAAAAATCCACTATTCGATAAAAACTGTTGGGAAAATTGGAAGACAGTGTGGGAGAGACTAGGAATAGATCAACACCTCACACCCTACACCAAGATAAATTCAAAATGGGTGAGTGACTTAAACATAAAGAAGGAAACCATAAGTAAATTGGGTAAACACAGAATAGTATACATGTCAGACCTTTGGGAGGGGAAAGGCTTTAAAACCAAGCAAGATATAGAAAGAATCACAAAATGTAAAATAAATAATTTTGACTACATCAAACTAAAAAGCTTTTGTACAAACAAAACCAATATAACTAAAATCAGAAGGGAAACAAGAAATTGGGAAAAAATCTTCATAGAAACCTCTGACAAAGGTTTAATTACTCATATTTATAATGAGCTAAATCAATTTTACAAAAAATCAAGCCATTCTCCAATTGATAAATGGGCAAGGGACATGGATAGGCAGTTCTCAGATAAAGAAATCAAAACTATTAACAAGCACATGAAGAAGTGCTCTACATCTCTTATAATCAGAGAGATGCAAATCAAAACAACTCTGAGGTATCACCTCACACCTAGCAGATTGGCTAACATTACAGCAAAGGAAAGTAATGAATGCTGGAGGGGATGTGGCAAAGTAGGGACATTAATTCATTGCTGGTGGAGTTGTGAATTGATCCAAGCATTCTGGAGGGTAATTTGGAACTATGCCCAAAGGGCGACAAAAGAATATCTACCCTTTGACCCAGCCATAGCACTGCTGGGTCTGTACCCCAAAGAGATAATGGACAAAAAGACTTGTACAAGAATATTCATAGCTGCGCTCTTTGTGGTGGCCCCAAACTGGAAAATGAGGGGATGCCCATCAATTGGGGAATGGCTGAACAAACTGTGGTATATGTTGGTGATGGAGTACTATTGTGCTAAAAGGAATAATAAAGTGGAGAAGTTCCATGGAGACTGGAACAACCTCCAGGAAGTGATGCAGAGCGAGAGGAGCAGAACCAGGAGAACATTGTACACAGAGACTAATACACTGTGGTATAATCGAACGAAATGGACTTCTCCATTAGTGGCGGTGTAATGTCCCTGAACAATTTGCAGGGATCCAGGAGAAAAAAACACCATTCATAAGCAAAGGATAAACTATGGGAGTGGAAACACCGAGAAAAAGCAACTGCCTGAATACAGAGGTTGAGGGGACATGACAGAGGACAGACTCTAAATGAACACTCTAGTGCAAATACTATCAACAAAGCAATGGGTTCAAATCAAGAAAACATCTAATGCCCAGTGGACTTACGCGTCGGCTATGGGGGGTGGGGGGGAGGAAAAGAAAATGATCTTTAACGAATAATGCTTGGAAATGATCAAATAAAATATATTAAAAAAAAAAGAAGTATATCATAAGCTCATTTATACTGGGGACATAGAACTGCAGAGGTGGAAGGACCATGAGACTTTCCAGTTTGCCATGATTCAGAAGGAATTTCTCTCTATCTCCAGTGGTCATGTAGCCTCCACTTAAAAAGGTCTAAAAAGAGGTGACCCAGTTCCTTCAGAATACAAGATATTCACCTTTTGTCAGACCTAAAGTTTTTCCCCATATTAAACTAAAATCTGACTGGCAACATTGATTCAGGACTCTTAGTTCTCTTCCTGGGACTTAGCCTTGACATGACAGCCTTTCAATTCCTGATGACAGCGATCATATCTTTTCCAGATCTCCTTTTTTTTTAATCAAAATGCCTAGTTCCTTTGAGAGGTTTTTGTATGGCGTGCTTTCCGGTTGACTCATCACGCAAATTTTATATGCCAACTTTCAATATCCTTCCTAAAAAGTGGAACTAAAAAACTGAAAAATACCCCAGGTGTGACCTGCCCAGGTCAGAGTACTTTAGGACATTTTGCCAGGATAATGGACTTTCAGTCAGACAAATTAAAATTGAATCCTTTTTTTTTTGGCTTCCTGTTACAATGTTGACTAACCATAGGGATTTTTTTTAACATCAGTTGTTATTCAACTAAACCTTCTACAACTTGTATTTAAACATTTGATTTTTTGAGTCATAGTACTGGACTTTATATGGACTACTACTACTAAATTTTAATAACTTGTGTTTACTTGATCTATTACCTTTCAAAAAGAGAATTAATCTTTTAATAATAAAAGGGATCCAGAAAATGCCACAATTAAGATTATTTCTTAAGGTGATCAGGGAAAAAGGATAAGAATCTGTAGGTTTTAAAATATGTATAGCAGCTCTCTTTGTTGTGACAAAGACTTTTAAATGGAAGAGATTCCTATTATTTGGGAAATGGTTAAACAACCTTTGAAATATGATCATGATGGAAAACTGCTATGCCATAAGAAATGATGATGAGCAGGTTAATTTTGAAAAAAATGGAAAGACATATAAAATTATGAAGATTTAAAAGAGCAGAACAAAGAGGATGACTTTTGTATATCTACATCCACAAAAGAATCGATAAATAGTAATAATATATGGTTAATGTATACAAATATCTTTTTTGTCAAATGATACCTTTCTTAATATGGACTATGGGGGTTAAAGTGGATATTTTAATGGAACAAAACATAAATAAAAATTTTAAATGGGAAAACTACTTGGTTTCTATTCTATTTTGTAGTTTTTAAAGCATTTTTATATTTTTAAAGGAAGGATCCTGGTAAAGTGGAAATTTTTCTGATTTGAGAAAAGACCCTATTGTAAGCTATACCACTCAGTTACTTTGTAGCTTTATTCAAGTCACAGAATATTTCTGGGCCTGTATTTTCCCATTGTAAAATGGGACAGTACTTTTCCTTGTAAGGTTGTTATGAAGATCAAAAGAGAGAGTGTGTGTCAAAATGGTTTTGCTCTTTTGATTCTTCTGACACTTCTGTGAGATAGGCAAAATAAATATTTTCTATCTTTATAGAGTATGAAAATGAGTTTGAGAAAAGGTGAGTTACCCAGGATCCCATAGGGAATAGGTGGCTGACAATTTTATTGAGGCACCATCTTTATCTGTCTCTGTCACTGTGTATATGCCTCTCTCTCTCTCTCTCTCTCTCTCTCTCTCTCTCTCTCTCTCTCTCTCTCTCTCTCTCTCCACTTCCCTCTTCCTCTCTCTCCTAGTAAAACCAGTCAGATACAGAGAAAGGTTGGGTGACAGTTGATGAGAACTCATTGCAAACAGGACTTGCATTTTTGTCTTTTTTTGTATCCTCAGTGCTTAGCACAGTATCTGATACATGCTATGTGTTTAATAAATGCTTGTTGACTAACAAGTAGCATAGCCTACCAGGACTACAGCTGAATACACTCTGTATCCCACTCCTTCATCACCACAAGAGGGCGCTTTCCATCAGTCACTGAAGCTCTTATTAGGATTTAATCAATAAATGAAACTACTATTGCAATAGGAAGTTTCTTATTCCCATTTGACCTCAGTTGTTTTTGGTAAAGGCTTCAAAGTTCTACTTGTTTCAGCAAATAACATCATGTTACATAATATCAAGTAGAGGAAAAACATCATTAAGCAGACCACTGTTGGACCCAAATTCCAAATTCAGAGAAGCATGTGAGCAGTAAATAAAAGTCCTTTTAGGAAGCACAGCAACATTCCTGAGAGTCCAAAACATGGCCTGGAAGACAATCAGATACAGAGATTTTGGTATTAGTAATTCTTGGCTCTGTCCAAATCCTAATAGGGTCAGGTTAACTAGAAAGTCTTTGGAAGTCTCCTCAATCACAGCAACAGAAGACTCAAGGGCTCATCATCTCCTAAAGAACAAGAACACTTTCTTGAGTCCCACTTTGACTTCTTTGTTCCTTAACGTATAAATGAGAGGGTTGAGGGTGGGAGCCACTGAAGTGTATATCACAGATACGACTTTATCCTTATCCAATGAGTAGCTGGAAGATGGCCGAATATACGTGTAAATGACGGTGCTGTAATACATGCTGACCACAATGAGGTGGGAGGAGCAAGTAGAGAAGGCTCTCTTTTTGCCCTCAGTGGTGCGGATTTTCAAAATGCTGGAGATAATGCAGGCATAGGAAAGCATCGTGATCATGAAACTCCCCACCCCTAGGATCACATCTGCTGTGAAGGCCATGGTTTCATTCAGGTAAGTAGGGGTGCAGGAGAGCTTGAGTAAGGGGGGGATCTCACAGAAAAAGTGGTTGACTACATTAGAGTGGCAGAAAGTCAGTTTCATCATTAGGCAGGTGTGTACACTAGTATTGATGATGCTGATTATCCAAACACCAGTGGCTAACAGCATACAGACTCTCTTACTCATCATGGTGCTGTAGTGAAGCGGATGGCAGATGGCCACATATCGGTCATAAGCCATAGCTGTGAAGAGCAGCACCTCAGCCCCTAAAGACCATGTGAAGAAGAAAAGCTGGGTCATGCAGCCTTCATAGGAAATGGTCTTCACACTTACCACGTTCTCCAGTAATTTTGGAAGAATTGTGGAGGTGCAGAGGACATCAACCATGGCTAAATTGATCAGGAAGAAATACATTGGTGTGTGCAGTGCTGGGTTAAAACTGATTGTAACAAAGATGAGGATGTTCCCTGAAAGGGCCACTGTATAGAGGGAGAGGAACAAAACAAAGAACAAGGACTGAAGGTGAGGGGCTTCTGAAAATCCTTTTATAAAGAACTCAGTGACTAATGTCTGATTCATAGTTGCCATTAGGGCAGTTGAAATCTGCATTAAATCGAGAAAGTCCCAGCAATTTCATTTCCTTTCATTTGCTTCATTATGATCTACTGCAAGATGCAAAAAAATATATGTATATTAGTATTAAATATTACTCAATCTATACTCTTAAAAACATGTTTATAAGAATACTGGAACCCTTGAACATTATGATACTTTGATGCAAGATCCTCTTCTGGACCAGAAACACCAAATTGTAAGTGATAAAGGGTCTGCAGAGAGACTTTGAATATTCTACTCATTTGCTTTCATCAGTGCAGCCCTGTCCATTATTCTTACGTGGAATTAATTCTCTTATTGTTCAAAACCTTCTACACTTCTCATTCTCCAAACCACCAGGATATGATACCACTTATTGCAAAGAAAACCCCCCATTCCCAATACCCCGTTGTTTATTATCCCTAAACACTTAAAAGCTACTTCCACAAATGTCCCATTTCTTTCTTGATATTTGCCCACATCATCCACTATACCCTTTGGAGTTCCCACACTATATTTTACCAACTGCTTCATTCTAGGCTTCTTCTTATTCTGCTTCCACATTCTGATTCTCACTGAACTCTAGCTTTATGAGATGATAATGCATCCTTACTCATCTTTTCCTATATTGATTATACTTTCTCATATCCTCAATTTAATAATCCTGGAGACAGAAGTAGAATACTCTTTGATCTCTATTGCTACTTCTAGACATCCCCTACTGCCATCTCTTAGCAACTTCACCTCCTTTAATTTTCCCTCAACTTTTTCACTCATTCTAAATCTTGATACCTATTATCTACGGACTAAAGGACATTCTCCCTCTTTCACCAATGTATACCATTCTTGGCTTATAGTTTCCTACCTCCAGCTACTGTTCTTGAACTAGAGAACTTGAATTTACAAGTTGATGTTACTTGAAATATTCTGACTAACTAGTTCATCAATATATTCAATATCCAACACCAATATTCAATATCCTATACTATACCTTGGCTACATACAGGGATCGACACAGTCTCAATGTTGTC
Organism: Monodelphis domestica; assembly: GCF_027887165.1. Classification (NCBI taxonomy): domain Eukaryota; kingdom Metazoa; phylum Chordata; class Mammalia; order Didelphimorphia; family Didelphidae; genus Monodelphis; species Monodelphis domestica. The sequence goes on from NC_077227.1 coordinate 43,646,111, forward strand.
ATCACTCAAAATTTCCCACTTCTATGATGATCAACTTTGAAAGTATTTATCTGATTATGATAGTCTATTAGTACATCTCTCACTATCCTTTATTCGTCTTAAAACTATTCTTTATCCTCATCACAAGCTGCAATCTCTCTGCACTTCAATAATTTCCCAAGCCATTGCTTTAGCTGTGGCTATATGTTATTCCTTTTCCAATTTTAATCCCTTAAGTAATCAGTAATATTTTGCATTATCTTCTGCTCTCAAATCATTTGCTTCTTTGTTCTCTTGCTCTTCAGGGTATGTCAAGTTCCAACTTTGAGCCAATTATACTTTATATCTTCTCTGTTTTTACATATAGATTGGTGAATGAAGTTGAAGGCAATAATGGAATTATATTGATAGAGTACACTACAGATTTATGTTACTGGATCTTAATTAGGAAATTACTGAAGCAAGGTAATTCTCTGAATCCTTCCTAACAGATTTTTATCTCATTCATTAAAATGGTTAGTCCAAATCTACTATTGCCTCTTCAAACCTCCTATTGAACTCTTTTGATTCACGATTTCAGTTGAGAATCTTATGACAAATTTTACTAAGAAAACTGACACCACTTCTTTCATTTCTTTTCCCCTCTACTTCTCAGCCTTTATCCTTTGTTTTCCAAGTTAAGGATCAGGCATGAACAATTGGTATGAACCTCTATTAGTATGTTCTTTTATTTTTTCATTTATTCCACTGTCTGGGAAGAGATGGACGAAGGCCAATTCTACACAAGTCCTTGATTCTATTTCTTCCCACCCGGTCTTCTCTAGGAGATTGCCTTTAATATCATTTCCTTTTTAAATATTTAATTTTTACCTCCTGGGTCCTTTCCTGCTGCCTACAAACATGCCCACCTGTTTATCCATTTTTAAACAATCTGTACCAGATTCTAATATCCATTATCATCCTGTATCTTATGCTCTCACTCAAACATCTTTTAAAAAGCTATATATATTAAGTGTCCTCACTAGCTCTCCACTCACTAATTTTTTAGTCCTTTGTAATCTGGCTTCTGATTTCATCACTCAACTAAAACTGCTCTTCCCAAACTTATGACTAATGTTTTAATTACCAAGTTTAATGAGTTCTTCTCAATCCTGACCCATCTGAATCTCTATGTACCATTTGAAATTAGTGACCACTCTCTTGTCCTGGATTATCTCTCCTCTTTGGACTTTTATGACATTATTCTCTCCAATTTCTCCTAATTGTCTGAGCTTTCTCAATCTTCTTTGCTAAATAATTATCTATTCCATGACCTCTAGTTGTGGTTGTACTACAAGGTTCTATTCTTGGTTCTTTTTTTCCCCCATAGAAAATGACCTCATCAGCTTCCATGGATTCAATAATCTTTTATTCAAATACCTATAAGACATGGCATTCAGAAGACATTGTCTTCTCTATTACTTTCAGAAAAATGCTGAATCCCCTGCAGAATTTTCATATTTTGTATGCTCAGTGGCTAGCTAGATGCCTAGAAAATAATAGCAACTAAGTATATGCAGGATAACTAACCAAATGAATAATAACAGTATCAGCAGAAGCATTATTAATGAGGATTATATAAATTAAAATCTTTTTGAATCATAAAATAAAAGGGACTTTATTTCAGCAATGTATTTTACAATCTATGACATTAAAGTAAGAAAAAAGGCCCTCCAGAAGTCATTCTGGTTGGTAGAGAAATAGCCAGGCTTTTACCTACATTTATGCTAATTGACTTGGTATATTCAGTCAAATAACTGATGACAAACATCTTGATCAAAGAGACCTTTGAGAATACCTACTGCCTTTTAACTGTCTTCTACTACAGATAAATACTGTCTGGTGACTCCACTCTGTGTGCTTTTATGGGAGGAGGGAGGAATACTGTCAATATTACTGACCCCTTGTCAGGTTTTTCTGGTGTGGAGCAATTACTATCTAGTCTTTATAAAATAGTAAATGATCAATAATTTGTTGACTGGCTGACAGTCATTATGTCAAACATTGCCTCTAACTCTTCCAGTTATTCCATGATCACTTATTGACCTTGAATTTGGTAAAAACAACTTCATTTCTCAGAACCTTATTTGCTACCTTCTGATAATAATGTAATGCTAAAGGTGTTTTGTCTCCCATGTGAGTCAGGGAGCTACCATCCTTCATTCTGGCCTGTGGTCAGCATTTCATGATCTCTGACAATGAGGAACACAAAGGAATACTCAGTGGGTGAAAGATAGAATCAGAACTGATGTTAAGCAAGGGGTCATCATGACTTTAAGTTCTCAGTGTTTGGTGTGTCTAGACTACAAGCCGCTATCTGTATGGTCTCCACCTAAGATGCCTCTAGGGTCACACAAAATAGAAGGGAACATAGAGACACAAAGAGGAAGTTGCAAAGGACTCTGAAATTATTTAAAGCCAAGATCTTCATCAAAGATGTCATCAGTTTCCTATCCCTTCTCTCAAGACAATCACCCTAAGCTACAGCTATTGAAAATTCCATTAGTCTAGAGGTCTCTCTTTTCCTCACTTTCTCTGATACTCTAAAGCAGGCTCAGAATGAAGAATTAGTATTTTTTGTTAAGCCATTTAAAAGCAGCCTTCTTTTTTCGCCATCACCCCAGTCCAATTTTTCTGCTTTCCTAGATATAATAACCTTTTAGGTCAGGATTTGAGTACTATAAGTAGCAAGAAAAAATAAAATAGTGTTGAAAATAAGGCAAATACATTTGGGATCATAGAAGGTGTATGTATATATGTTTGGTTCTGTGTTTGAAATCAACAAAACTGCGAATTATAGAAAAAAGGACTAGCCATTCCCCAAAAGTTAACAAATGATGAAAGTTTAAAATAAATAAATAAAATGTGCATATATATAAATAAATAAATGTGCATTCCTGAATGAGTATAAAATAGTTGGTTTTTTTTTTTATTTTAACATGCTATGTGTTTATGCCTCCATTGTTTAGAAAATGATCATTTTCTGTCCCTTACAAGTCCTTATTAATTATTATAAATTATAAAGATGGTTTGTACTGATATAAGCTGCCTTACTGGGGTTGTTGTATGAAAATCTAATTGAGAAGCATAATTCCATTATGACCATGTTATTACTATGAGACAATAAATGAAACTATGCCAATGTAAATTGATTTGTCAGGTTCAGCGTAAATGGGCAACCAATCGAGAATCATAATAATCAGAGAGACCATTTCTCATAGTGACAAGAAAAGCACTTTGTAAATTCTAGAGTAAAATACTATGATGAAACTTTATTCCTATATTTAGCATTTATGAATTAAATAAGTATCTGGAAAAACTTTGGCATGGTGGATTGGGAGCTGGCTCCTAAGAGTCAGGAAGGCCAGGGTTCCTTTGACAAAGATTTGGTATATGACCCTGAGCTAGTCACTTAAATCTCCCAATGCTCCAGGCAACTCTTTAAGAATATAAATCAATAAGCTTTTGCTAAAGAGAACCATTAGAGAAAAGTTCCTCGCTGAAAGGATATCATGAGTGTGCTTAAAAGAAATCAAATTTGAATATCTGTGATCATTCAACCATAAATACAAAGTCAATAGAGGAACAATTGAAGATTTCCCCTTATAGACCTATATAATCCAGAAGGGCATCATCATCATCATCATCATGATTATAAAAAGAACCAATGAAATTTATAGTTTGCAAAGAGCTTTCCTCACAAAATTCTGTGATATGTAGCATATTATTTTTATTTCACTGATGAGTAAACTGAGGTTCAGAGTGGATAATATATCATATACTTTCCTCATAAAATGTCTTCATTTTATGGATAAAAGGAAGGGCCTGTGGCTAAATTTCCCCCTGTCTTTAGTCCTTCAACTTGAATTCCCTAAGTTTACTTCTACTGGCTGTCCCCAGTAATTTTTTCATTTGTCCTACATTGACTGAAGCATTAAAAATAAAGTTCTGCAGAAAAAAAATCCTGAGGATAGTTCACATTTCTCAAATATTTCTCATTTAATGACATAAAAGCAAACAATTGCAACACATTGCTAGGTTTGTTTTAAAACAAGCAGACTGTAATTGAGTTACTCTTTTTCTCAGTATTCCCATTTTCTTTTTCTGGTTTAGTCTAGATGTCTTTCCTCAATACATATAACTCAGAAATGAAAAACCAACAATCAAATCCAACACCTGTAATTTAAATTAATTTAATCTTTCCACAATACCAAACAAAAATGACATTTTCCAACATTATCACCTGAAAGAGCTTCATTAAAAATGTTAAATAAAAACTTTAGATAGAATAAATATCTAATCATTGTAGGAAGGTACAACTTACATGAAAAAAAATCATTTTGACCATTTCCTCTAGACCATGAAACTCTCTCCCTATTCCAAAGTAAAAGCATTTTCATTATGTTGTCATGAAGAATTAACAATTAGGAAGAGCAAATAAGAACCTGAAATGGTAGCTAGTCAAGGAATAAATAATCTAGAAGTGGAAAATCCTTGAGATTTATGACCAGAACTAGACATTCTCTACGTCACCTCTAGTGGACATTTGGGATATCAATTTAAACTTAAACTCAAATGAGGACCTGAAGGAACAATTAAGGTGATGCTTATATTCTCTAATTACACAGCTCCTACTGAATTTTCCCTGAAGTCCAAGATAGATCAAATAATTTTCATAATGAATAGTGAGCAGGTCAGCGTATCTTTGCTAATCCCACTACTGTATCCAATAAAACAAGAGAAAAATTGTGGGCACAGGATAATTGCCTGGTCTGAAACTAGAGAAGTTAAAGGAAAAGATTTGAAGAGGACAAATGTCAATCTATATTCACATCCAGATAGATCACTAGCTATAAAACAAACTCCAAACATGAAATCAGGTCATGCTTTTAGTGGCACCTGGTTGTTTATGATATTATACATCTTGTTCTTCTCATTCCAGTCTAAACACATCTTCCCTGAATCCTTGCCTGGATCATCATCTATCTCATTAGTGTATATCTCCTCCATGACTTGGTTTTTAATCCTCTTCATCTCTTTTCATTATTTTGGAAGCTCCTTGAGAATGAGATCTTTAAAAAAAAAACTTCAGTTGTTGTGTCTGGTACATAGTAGTCACTTAATAAATGCTTGTTGGTTTGAATTCTGTCTCTATATTGAAGGTAATTTCCTATGCTACCATGAACTCATCTTTCATATCTGTGGATGCTTATTACACAAGTGACCTCAGGCTAGGCATTTCATGAGACTTTCCTTATCACCATCTCCAGGGCTCCTTCGAGTTCCAGATAAAATGCCACCTTCTGCCAGAGATCTTCTACCATATCCTTTAGTGCTAGGGCTGCTGCTATGTGGATTGTTTCTAGTTGATTTTGTTATTTCTATTCTGTACTACCTCTAATTTCTCTTTTTTTAAAACTCATAACTGTTTGTGTATTGTCTCCCTGGTTAGACTCAGCTACTTGGGCAAAAGGACTTTTTTTATTGTTGTCGCTGTTGTTCTGTTTTGTTTTCTTAGGTCTTCGTTTGTATCACCAACACTTGGTACAGTACCTTGCACATAGTAGGTGCTTGTTGATTTTACCTGTCTTCTTTTAAGGCTTAGGTCAGTTAACATATTCTGCATTATGGCTACTTCAGTCAGTAGAATATAAAACCCTTGATATCAAGGACTACTTCATTTTTATCTTTGTATTCCCATTATTTAGCATTGAGCCTTAGTATTATTTTAGGATTTTGCTGGAATCAGGTTATTCTGACTCAGGAGAGCTGGTTGTTAAATTATCAATGTTAGAATTTTTACCTCAAAAATCTTTACATGCTACAAATTAGGACGTCATTTATTGGGTTGTTGGTTGTCTAGGCTTATGAAAGTGACTGTGGAAATATTAATAGTGAAGATTAAACTTAAAAGAATGCCATGAAGATATTTTTCTCCTTTGAAGTTCATTGTTAAACATTTACCAGAACATCATGAAGTGCTTAGTAATCACCTATAGAATTGAATTGAACCCCTTATTAATTAGGATTCAATTATTACTCAAATTACTTCATTTGCTCATTTACTAATCTATCTTTGTGTTTTTACCAGTTTCAAATTGTTTTGATCATAACTTCTTTCTATGACATTTTGGAATTTGTTCTTCATGTTGTTATAGTCACTGTACATTTCATTTTCTTGACTCTGATTACTCCACTCTGTAACAATTTCATGCTTCCATGTATTCCGCACACAATTTTTATGACACATTTCTATTCCATTACATTTATGTAATACAATTTATTTAGCCTTTCCCCAGTTGGTGGACATCTACTTTGCTTCTAATTCTTAGCTATCATAAAAAAGGAAGGAATCAATATTTTGGAGTACATGGAGACTTTCTTTTTATTTATGGCTTCCTTGGAGAATAAGCCCAGTAATAGAGTCTCTAGTTCAAAGGTACAGACATTCCAGTCACTTCATTTGCATAATTACAAATTGGTTTTCAAAATGATTCCAAAATACCATTGCAAAGATCCACCAACAAAGTATAAATGGACTATTCCCTCACAAACACTCCTAAAATGAATTTTGCTATTATTTTCTATAATACTATAAAATAACCAACTCACCTGGTAGATTCATTGGTTCTATATGAAGTCTATACATTTATTTAGATAATATTATTTTATTATATTATATTGGCACATCACAATGATATATGTAAGTCATCTATTTTTATTTTCTTGGATAATTCCACTAATTCACAATAATATTCTTTATAACCTTTTAATGAAATAGAATTAAAAGTAGTATATTCTGGCCTTAGTAGGAATGAGCAGTCATGGGAGAACAGAAGTAGGGTTGAGTCCCCCTGACTTACTAAAAAGTGGTTTCTACCATACCATTCTGCTTTTTTCATAAACTGAATATCCTATGAGTGGAATATGGGTGTGTAAGACTTTAGCAAACCTAACCATTTAGTATGCACTTATGTGTACATGCATGTATGCATATATGTGTGTATTTTTGTATGTACCTATCTATCAATCTATCAATAAATATTATTCTGGGATTTCAGGTCAGGAACCTTTAAAGGACTCAGTCAAGTGTCAGATGTCTGACATTATGATATGAGAGTGTAGTGGGAAGTAAATCCCTAAAAGTATGAATAACCCCCCAGGATGTAAATATTTGAGGCAGAGCTCTAATTGCTTAAGGTTTGTTCCAATTCTGATTATTAAGAAATAAATCACATATATTCATTTTAAATTTCATATTATCTAATAATTTTCATAATATAGGAAAAATAAATGTTTATTGTTAATAGTAAAGATTATAATATGGGCATATTAAATTTATCATTAAAAATACCAGTAAGGGGGACAGCTGGGTAGCTCAGTGGATGGAGAGCCAGACCTAGAGACAGGAGATCCTTGGATCAAATCTGGCCTCAGATACTTCCCAGCTATGTGGCCCTAGGCAAGTCACATAACCCTCATTGCCTAGCCCTTACCACTCTTCTGCCTTGGAACCAATACACAGTATTGGAAGGTAAGGGTTATAATTAAAATTATTAATAATTTATAATTATGAATAATTATAAATTATAATTATAATTCTTATTAAAATTATAATTAAAATACCAATAAGATTGAATGTAATGGACTTCTCTACTAGCAGCAATGCAATGATCAAAAACAATTCAGAGGAACTTATGAGAAAGAATGAAATCCACATTCAGAGAAAGAACTATGGGAGGAGAAACTCAGAAGAAAAACAACTGCTTGGTCACATGGGTTGATGGGCATATGACTGGGGATATAGACGACTGTGGCAGATTATTTAATCACCCTTGTGCAAATATTAATGGTCTTGATCAATGACATATGTAAAATCCAGAAGAATTGCGTGTTGGCTATGGGAGGGGGGTTGTGCAAGGGAGGGAAAGAACACGAATCTTGTAATGATGGAAAAGTATTCTAAATTAATTAAATAAAATTTTAAAAAAAATACCAGTAAGAAAAGTTCAAACTTTTAAATGTCAAGGCTAGGAGAATGGGTGCCATCTGGTGGTTAAACTTAAGTTCCCTTTTAGAGTAAGTAGATGTGCTGTCTAAAGCTTTCCAGAGGCAGAACTATTCTGTTAAACAAAGAAGTTATGTATTTGGACAAATTTGTACCTTTCTGTAGGATTTTCTAGATTTTTATTAGAGGAATTTCACATCTCTGTTAGTAAGTCTTTGAAGTCCCTCAAAACTAGAATTCATTCTCCACACAACCAATAAAGTCCTAAAGTTCAGGTACCAATGATACTGTTTTTCTGTATAAACTCCAGTAATTCCCTATCAGCTCAACGATGAAAGGTTATTTCACTTCAAACTTTAAAAATGTCTACTTGTGTTCAAGTTTAATAATGTACCTAATTTTAATACATTACTACATATAATAAATTCACAAGAAAAATACACATATTGGGTGTGCATGCTAATTTTTTTTCTCATAGGTCTAGTCAAGCCAAAATTTGGAGAATGCTGTTCTAAGCCTTCAAAATGGTGTTATTTCATAAGTCAGATAAGATTTTAAGCTACCAGGGAGTTTAAAAATTATCTAGGGCTTATATCCCCAGTTGGTCCATACAAAATACTAAAGAACGCAGGAATAGGGACAAAAAAGATGAAGAATCCAGAGATTTAATTACTATTATCTTGTTTTTCTTTATATTAATCTCTGTTTTAATACTGAAGAGCTTCAAAGTGCATATAGATAATCCCTTAAACACCCAGGTCTTGACTCTTCAAATCTATGACCTGAACCTTCATTCTACCTTAACCACCCAAAAGGATGATTATTCCTATGATCTCATTTTTACCTATAACTCTAGTATCTCCATGATGCAATACTCTAAAATTGCCCAATAGGATCACAACCTTAAATACTTCCTTCTCTCTCTCTATTGAAATTGCTTGCTATTTTTCTTCACCAAAAAGTTCAAATCCTTCTAATCTTCCCTTTTCTCATATTCCTTCACCAACACTTTGTTCTCCCTTTCTTTGATTCACAGTTTTGATCATTATGGTGCACCAGTTTAACTACATATTATTCTTTATCCTTGATTTTCTTGATTCCTTTTTTTCTTGCCACACATACCATATATTATCCTCACCCATCACCTTCTCCATTCCTAATCATTTTCTTATGAATAATGCTGGAAGAAATCAATCAATCATAGTGATTGGGTTTATTACAAATGTATATTATCTAATTTCAAATGAGACCTCATTGCTTATTAATTATCCTCTTAATGATTCTCTAAACTACCTAACTCAAAGATTGTTCCAAACCTTTTTGATTTGCTTCAAGTATTCTTCACCAACCATTTCCAATTCTTTTACTGCAGAGAGAATATAGCCTTTTACTTTATCCCCAAAAAGCTGATACCACCCATTGTGATCTTCCAGTTCTCTCCTATTACACACTTCTGATTCTTTTACATTATTTTTCATTTTCTCCATGTTCCAGTCTCTAACAAAGAGGTAGGTCATTCTTCTTAACATGATGAGCCCTTCAACATGAGCTCTTGATCTAATTCTATCCCATCTCCTTTGGAAGTTTTTCCCCTGCCACCATCCCTTATTATTCTTTAATCTTAGTCTCCTTAACTATGGCTGCTTTTAATATATATCTTATGTAATGCTGTCTCTCACCCCTGTCCTCTTTAGTTGTCATTTTATGTCTTTTCCTCTCATGTACAAATACCTAAAATGGATTCTTTACAATAGCAGATTCCATTTTCTCATCTCTAACTATCCTTTCAACCTCTTGCAGCTTGGTTTCTAATCTAGACAGAAACTGCTCTATGCTCATCAATTATCCCATAGCACCAAGGGCTTCGTCATCTGAAATATACATACTCTTCAATGATGGACTGTACTTTGCCACCATTACTTAGATGCTAACTCCCCTTGGAACTTCCCTCTTAGTCTGTGGTCTCTTTTTAGTGGAGCATCAGTCCCCCATTGGTGCATTCTATTTTTATAAGCATCTCAGGTTAGCCAAACTTTATTCCCCTCTTTGCTCGGTAATTATTTTACTTTTTAGAATTCACCACCATACCTGCATGCGTATGCAATCTGTTATTTCTGATTTCTTGTCTGTGTTGTTGTCATCCCTCATTAAATTTTAGGCTTCTTGAGGACAAAGACTTTCTGTTTTCCCTTTCATGCATATTCCTCAGTGCTGACACATGGTAAGCACTTTTTATGAATGTTATCTTATTTTCTTCTCACAATAACCTGAAACATGGATTGTCAACATTTTACAGTTGAGGAAACAGAGACAAACAAATTTTAAGTCACTTGCCCAGCATAATAGAATTAGTAGTTGTGGCGAAGTTTGAAATCAAGGCTTCCCAATTTCATACCTAGTCTTCTGTCCTCTACCCTAATATCTGCTCCCATGAAGAGTAGAGAGAATAGAAAAGAATTGGAAATAAATCTCAATAATTTAACATAAAAGTACAAATGTTTACACTAGGAAATTTTCACTGAAAATCAGAATGGACCAAATGGAAATAAAAGATTCTTTTTTTATTTTCTTTAAAATTTTTCAATGGTTAAATGATTCATGATCTATTCCTATTTGGTCCCCCCTCCAGAATCCAACAAGCAGTTCCACTGGGTTACAAATGTTTCATTGTTCAAAACCCATTTCCAAGTTATTTGTATCTGTAGCAGTGTGATCCTTTATCATCAAAACCCCTATCATATCCCTATCACTTTATGTGATTGATCACATTTTTCTAATTCATTTCTGTTTGCACAGTTATTTCTCTGGATGTGGATTGTGTTCTCATAAGTTCCTCTGGATTGTCCTGGATCATTGCATTGCTGCTAGTAGGAAAGTCCATTACATTTGATTATGTCATAAAGTATCAGTTTCTGTGTCCAATATTCTCCTGGTTCTCCTCCTTTTGCTCTGCATCAATTCCTGAAGGCCATTCCAGTTCACATGGAATTCCTCCAGTGAAATGAATGATTCTAAGTCAATAAGAATTCCTAAATAAAATCAAAAGAATGAAATTGAGGAAACAGTAAGATAATGCATATCAAAAAATAGCTGACCTAGAAACCAGATCAAAATGTTATAATCTAAGATTTATTGTGTTACAGCCCCCAAGAAGCAGTTACTAGGTCACAATTTTACTTACTATTTGTAGTTTTTAGTAAAGGAAACTAATTGGGGATTAGCTCTCAGGTGTGTGTAGGGATAGAGATATATATTTCTTTTTTTGAATTTTTGAATTTTTATTCATTTTAAAACTCTTACCTTCTGTCTTGTAATCAATACTGTGTACTCCAAGGCTGAAGAGTGGTAACGGCTAGGAAATGGGGGTCAATTGACTTGCCCAGGGTCACACAGCTGGGAAGTGTCTGAGGCCAGATTTGAACTTGGGACTTCCTGTCTCTAGGTCTGGCTCTCAATCCACTGAGCAACCCAGCTGCCCCCTGGGGTAGTGATATATATTTCTTAACATCCACAATGGCAGTCTGAGTTTGAGGGGCTCTCAAGTATATGTATCTTATTTCATCAATCTGCCTCATGGCATTGATCCAAGTTCAATAGAATTGTGTGATATCCATGGCAAATAAAAATGAATTGAGATATCATTTTCCAAGAAATGATTAAAGAAAATATCCAGACATAAAAAATAAGAAGGAAAACTAAAAATAGAAAGAATTCACTGATAACCTCCTGAAAGAAATTCCCAAATAAAAACTCCCAGTTTCCATTTTTCAGAGCTTCCAAGAAGAAAAAAGATCACAAGCTAGTAAAAAAAATTAAAATATTGAAGAAGCACAATAAATACTGAACAAGAGTTATTAATTGTCTCTTCAAAGAAATGGAGAAGATAGAATGAAACATTCTATGAGATAAAAAGGCAAAGGTCTATAACTAACAACAACTTACCTGGTAAAACAGGGTATTATCTTTTGAAAATGAACTTTCAATGGAACTTATATTGAAATATTCTTGAATTTTAAAGATAACTGAAAAAGAATTTTGAAACATACTAACAGAACTATTTATATTCTAATTGAGAGGGAAGATACTACTAAGATTTCTTGTAGGACATATTATCATAGGAATCAAATAAGTAAACTGAAACAAATATAGTTTCATTTTGAAGAGTCAAGGAAAAAAGAAAAGAAGGGGTTGGAGTTGAATATACATGATGATGGGTCGATGGGAAAGAATGGAGGAAATTGCTAGGACATAACAAGTTTGTATAAGTAGTGTGAATTTCAAAACTACTCCACCCTATTAAGACCATTCTTTAGAAGATCGGATTTAGCTATTTCCTGATCAATAACAATAGAGATACTTGGAATAACAGAATCAGGTCTTGGAAACTACATTCTCCACCCTACTCCGTGTAACAAGATTAGGAAGGACAGCAGGAAACTCAGGATTTAATTATTTCAGAATATGTCCTTCAACAGACATGTGCAAATAAAGGACAGACCTCTGGGTGGTCCTAGGTCAAGCTTGAGCCACCATTGGCACAAGTGAGATTAAGGAAGTGAGGGAGAGAACAGCCTTTGGAGGTCTCAGGCCTTCCTGTGAGGAGAGCTAGAGGTCAGTTGGAGGCTGGAGCCTGAGGTTGGAGGAGCCCCGCATACTGTTTTCCTTCAGACTGGTCAGGTGAGTGATAAGGATTGACCCCTTTCCCTGCCTTGGCTCTCCAAGCCTTAACACCCACTTTGGCTCTCTGAGTTAAACTTCTTTCCTTCTCTCTCTCTCTCTCTCTCTCTCTCTCTCTCTCTCTCTCTCTCTCTCTCTCTCTCTCTCTCTCTCTCTCTCTCATATTTTTCTTCATCCTGTTGTAATTAAAACACCATAAAAATCAGGCAAATGACTTGGGTATTTTATTATTTGGGATTTCACTTGGAGACCATTTAAATTTAGATTTTTTTCAGTCTCAAACATAACATTCACCCTTTACAGTTTGGCTGACCATGTCAATGTGACGAAATACCCTCAATCTTCTTAACTTTCCTAAACTTTTTTCTACTTGACTATTTTTTTTAATAACATACTTTGATCAGCTATACAGGTAAATTTGGAATTTTTTTTTCCTCTTTTCTCCATCTCTCCTTAAATTAGATAGAACACAGTTGTTTTAAATCTTAGCAACAGGGCCCTAAGTTCCTGGTTGGGAGAACTGTTTCTAAATCTCCTTTCCCCTTAGGGAACAACTGCTTAGATTAGGAGTGGAAAAAACCTGTAGAAAGTTTTGGCTTTGTCCAGCTCCCCGCGTGTTTTGTTAAGACCTTTAGAAAAATAATTACTATATATGTATATATACAAATGAATACTACATTCTTTGACATTTATATGGAGGTTGAAGAATTAGGGACATTGAGGAATACAGCATATTTCCAATTTTTTATATTAATAGGTAATATCATCTTTTAACTCATGAGTACTGTGTTTAGAGATGATAATATAAAAAAATTAATTGAAGCTGAAATTCAGAAAAACACTCAAAAAACTGAGGGCATAAAAAAAGATTCAAGAGAACATGCAAGCCCAATTTGAAAACTTAAAATATTTCTTACAGAATCAATTGGAAACATTCACCCTACCAGAAACAGACCTGTTTCAGAAACATTGAATGAGGAAATTTTCTTCCCTTTGAAACAGAGATGGAAAGCAGCTTTCCTATAGATCAGTTAATAGACTGCTTCTCTCTGTAGTGAAAATTCTGACTGAATTTAATCCCCAAAACCCTCCCCCTGCAATCCCAGTGTCTCATGTTCCCTCTCCTACAGAAAACCAAATTCTAGCCCAAAGGAGTTCTTGAGAAACTAGAGAAACTTGTCCTGGTCAAACCAACCCACAGTTACAAAATTCCACTAGAGACCCGTTTCCTCTAAAAGAAGTACCTGAAATAGGACAGAATGGGGATGTGGTGACTTTAAGACACAGGATACTGTTTACTCCCCAAGAAATAAATGAATTTACACAAAATATCCCCACATATGAACAAGATCCGTTTCTAGTAACAAAAAGATGGCAGACAGATTTTTTTTCAGTATAATCTGTCTTACAAGGACGTTGAGAACTTGCTACAGGCTTTTTTAAATGAATGTGAGAATAATAAAATAATTGCTCATGTCAACAAAACCCTGGGGCAAATTGCAGCACATTGTCCATCTCACGATCCTGAATGGGACTATAACAACCCTGAGGATTATCTACACCTATACTGTTGTAGAGAGGCCATCCTTACAGCAATGAGGGAATGTGCAGACAGTACATATAAGTGGATGGAACTTGAAAAAATTAAGCAAAATGAGGAAGAAACACCCTCTAGATTCATGGATAGAATAATCGAGTTTGGGGACAGATACCTGGATTTTGACCTAACTAAAGAGAATAGCTTAAGACAAGATAGAAGGATCTTTGTCAATAACTCTTGCAAAGTGATTAAGGATTATCTCAGAACACATTTTCCAAGATGGTCAGAGATGGAACTTGAAATATTGCAAAAAACAGGTATATATGTTTTAAAGGGAAACAAAGAAAAGGAGGAAGAAAACGATTCCATGGAGGAAATGAAGAAAGAAACTAGATTTTTAAAAGATAAGATAGCCAAACTAGAAAGTGGACATGATAATGAACCAATGACACTTGCCCCTCTCCAGAAATCTAATTATCAATCCATTACCTGCCACATCTGTGGGAAGAAGCGCCACAATATGGTAGAGTGTGGTAAATTTTAAGATGTCCATCTTGCTTGGTCTAGTACCCAAAATTGTGCACACCCACACTACACAGGCATGGGCTAGTCAATGACAAATCAGAAATAACTAACTGCCCACCTGGGCTGTCCTAAGCCAAGCTTGAGCCACCATTGGCACTTGTGAGGCACAGGAAGTAAGGTAGGGAACAGCCTCTGGAATTCAATGACTTCCTATGGACAGGGCTAGAGGCCAGTTCATGCTAGGAACTTGAGCATGTTGGAGGCCCACAGACAGCTTTCCTTCAGATCAGTCACGTCAGTCAAGGACTGATTCCTTCTCTACCTTGGCCCTTTGGGCCTAATCTCCCTCTGGCCAGAGGTTGAGTAACCCCTTTCCCTTTTCTCCTCTCTCCTTCTCTCCCTCTCCCTTTTCTTACTCCCATTGTTATTAAACCACCATAAATTCCATTCTGACTTGAGTGTTTCATTTTAGGAATTTCATAAGTAAATTCCTTGGCGGCCATAGTTTTAATATTATAACAACCTTCAAAGGTGATATTTTCACTACAGTGTAGAACTTTTCTCAAGAGTATAGGAAGGAATACACAGTTAATAACAACTACAAAAGTGATAATTATAGAAATAGCTATAATTATGAAAATGCAAACCACAGCTTTAGGAATAATGACTATAGGAATAGATATTGGGAAAATGATAACTCAAATCTAATGACTCCACAACAGTATATAAAAAATGGTGCACATTCAAAAAATACTCCAGGCGCTAATACCACTCAGGGGGGTGCCCTTCATGGGGGTGCCCAAGGAACTTCTCAAATACAATGAAGGTGTCAATGGTGGGGTTGGGGCACAGGAATCAGAGGATACAACCTTTGATTTTACGGACCCTGATGTCCTACTACCTGTTGTCCCTATCCACTACCACCCCCATACTAATGAACCCCATGTTACTTTAAAGGTGTGTAACACCTATTATGATTGTCTATTAGACACTGGAGCTTCCTGGTCTGTATTAAAGAGAATACCTGCTTTACAATGTTATCCTGTTGGCTCAGAGAATGTAATGGGTGTGTCAGGAATACCCCAAAGGGTTAAAAGGCATTCCCATAGAATGGTGTCTGTTGGGCCCCTATAAGTACAACATTCTTTCTTTTTGATTCCTGATTCCCCTCTAAATTTGCTGGGGAGGGACCTTCTATGCAAACTCAGAGCCACAATAACTTACTCCCCAGATGGTTCCTTATCATTGGAAGTACCGGAAGAATCTAAATTTACTCCCGGTAATTCTCTCAGAGATCCAGGAAGAAAAAAAGTATCCCACCTTTGCATACCCAAAGATATACCAGAGTATCTTTGGGCCACATCTTCTTCCGATATAGGCTTACTTAAGTTGGCTGTTCCTGTGCAGATAAAAAGTAAATCTACCCACCTCCTTCCAATCCACAGTATCCCCTCTCAAAAGGGGCAATTGAGGGAATTACCCCAGTAATTAACTCATCAATTTCACAGGGAATAATAATCACTTGTAAATCTGAATACAACATGCCCATCCTGCCTGTTAAAAAACCAAAAAGAAAGCCCGATGGGAAATACCTCTATAGATTCATGCAGGATTTGAGGGTATGAACAATCACGTTATAAAAAGATACTCCATAGTTTCCAACATAAATATTGTTATTTCTGGGGTGTATGGGGTGCTCAGGGTGGGATAGTATCTCTGATATGGAGGACTTGTCATGCCCTCTTAGGGCAGCTCTCCAGCCTCTGACCCTCACCTGACACCAAGCTCTCACTTGTGGCCCCTAGTAGCTGCTAGCATTTGGAAGCGGCCTCAACCTGAGCAACGGCTTCAACAGGACGGCTAAACCTTGTGAGGGTAGCCATCGGGTTGTAGACACCTGGTGAACCAAGGCTTTGCTGACCCAGCATGTGAAGACTGCTTTAGCTGAACAGATGGAAGAAACCAATAAGAAGGTTCAACAGCTGAGATGGTGACGCAGCAAAGCACTGTGGAGTGCTTAGGGCGTGTTGGAGCACAAAGGACAACACAGCCATCCAATGCAGCTGAGGAAGTCTCCAGGTTCATTGGACCAAGGCTTCCAATGCCGAGAGAGTGGGACTGTCTCTGTGCAAGAACTTTTCCACTTAAATCTCCATGCACAAGTATCTTTGTGCACACTCATCTATACACCATAGATGAAAAAGCACAAAGACAATGATCATCCTCGGTTACAGAGAGACTACTACTATTATTTCTTTTATTCCTAGCACAGCTACATACTTTACAGTAGTAGATGTGCTCAGACATTTTTTTTTTCCATACCCATACATGAGAACTCCAGGCATATCTTTGCTTTCACCTGGCAGGGCTGTAAAAACTCCTAGAGTCGTTTGCCACAAGGTTTCATAGACAGCCCAAGCTTATTTGTGCAAATTTGAGCCAAGATACAGATAATAAAAAATTTAAAAATAGCAAATTAATCAAATACATAGATGATCTACCCTTGCAGTAGATCTACAGATGCAGAAGCATGTCAGGAAAATAGTAAACACCTTCTTTTGGATTTGCACAAAAGAGGGCATAGATCTTGAAGGCTAAGGTTCAGTGGTGCCTCCCTAAAGCAGAATATTTGGGGTTCACCTGACTGCAGGTGCCCGCTTTATTTCTCCCAAACAAATTGGGAATATACAAAATTTAAGCCCTCCTACCACTAAGAAACAGTTGAGAGAAATTTTAGGAGCAACAGGGTTTTGTAGGCAATGGATTCCTTGGTATGGGGAAATTACTAAACCCCTTATAGCACTAACAAAGAACTTGATCCCTGAACCCCTAAAATTAGAACCAGAACACCTGTCAGCTCTATCACATCTAAAAAAGGCTATCCTGTCTGACCCCACTCTAGGCATCCCAGATTAAAATAAGCCATTTACTTTGTATGTACATGAGTGAAAAGGGGTAGCTTCAGGTGTTTTAACTCAGACTTTGGGACCTTCTCAGAGCCCAATTGCTTATTATTCTGCTCAACTGGACCCAGTAGCATCAGGAGCACCACCATGTCTTAGAGGAGTACCTGATACAGCCTTACTAAAGACAAAAACTGTTGATCTAGTATTGGGATATCCATTAACAATTGTGTTCCCATATGAGGTAGAAGCATTGTTGCTAATACATAGAACACAGGCATTTTTTGATCAGCGAATTACAAGGTATGAAATAACCTTGTTAAACAATGAAAACATTACCTTGAAGCACTGTTCAACTCTTAACCCTGCCACCTTGTTTCCAGATTTACCACCTTCAGGACAACCATTACATAGTTGTGAAACACTAGTGTCCATGGCAGAAAAGCCTCGAGATGATCTCTTGGACACTCCCTTAAACAACTCAGATCTTGTCTTATTTACTGATGGTTCTTCTTTTATGAGAGATGGCATATCTCTCATAATTTGCCACTGAATGGTCAGCTTTGCAGGCCTCTAATATTAGTGTTCAAGGGGCAGAACTCATAGCTCTGAAACATGCCTGTATAATTGCCAAGGGTAAAAAGGCAACAATTTATATGAATCCTAGATATCCATTTGGCATTTTTCACTTAGTCAGAATGCTATGGCTCCAGAGAGGATTTCTAACCTCAGCTGGAAAAACCATATCTAATGCAGAAATTATTAATGAAGTTCTTTCTGCTCTCAAACTGCCTGAAGCCCTAGCTGTAGTTCATTGCTCTTCCCATACAGGTGGCTCTGACCCTGTCTCTAGGGGAAATTACTGAGCAGATACTGCTGTAAAGCTAGCAGCCATGGAAGGGCCTGAATTAATTTTTAACATTAACAACCACTGATGATTTAAATTTATCACTTTACTATAATAAAAAGGAAGTGTAAAAATGGAAAGAAAAATTCAAAGCAAAACAGATTAATGGATTATGGGTGTCATCTGAAGGAAAACCCCTGCTCCCTAGAAGTGTCTATCATCAAATTTGCCAATCTGGTCATAAAAATGGTCATTTTGGTACCCAGGGCATCATGGACTCTGTGAAGAGCATATAGATAGCCCCCTGTATAACTACTATAGCCTCTAAAGTCTGTTCAGCCTGCTCTACCTGCCAGGCATATAACCAACATGCCTTTCATGTCAAAGCTTCGGTGGGCATCCTCAGAAGGATAGCAAGGATAGAACTCCATGGGCTTAACTAATTTCCACTGGAGAAGCATGTAAGTAGCAACCTAGGTGCTTCATAGGACAGGTGTACTCAAATCAAAGGCCTTAATAGCAGCTAGACTCAGCTTTATGGGCTAGTACTAAGGAAGAATTCAGTACATCCCTGTGTAGATCAGCCAGCAATTGATAAGGACTAACTTCAGTAGGAGAAATTTATCCTCATACCATACATGGGTATTTTACTTTTGTCTTGGCTAGATAGTTAGTAAAATTGTAATCCACTGGATTAATCTTCAGAAACCAAAGGTATACCTGGTGTCTTTCCTATAGTGCTGAATACTGTGAAGTGGGAATTGGACTTTATTTGCATATTAATCAGCAAATTTTAATTTAATCAGCCAAAAACTGAAAATACCCGCAATTACCACATGGCCATCAAGTAAGAGAATTCAATTACTTAAAGAGTTCACAGCTACAGAAACTCAAGCAGACAGGAACTGGTGAATCCTTTTGATAAGAGGATGAAAGGTGTGAATCCCACAGACCTGCTCAATTATTTGTAACAAGAGGTAAAAGGGTCCATTTAGTAGCTGAAGAGAAATGTAATTATAATCCCCACCTACACATTTGTTAAAATGTAAATGGATGAGACATAATAGTCTCATACCAGAGGAGCTGGGAAGTACTTCTTATGGAATGGTAACCCTTAATGTATCCAAACATGGAGCATCTTCCATTTGTAACTCTTCAGCTAACTCTACCCTTCCAACAGAATGATCTAGATTCTTGGTCATGTGTTTTAGACCCAACTTCAACTATACAGAGGTTTGGTTTTTTCTAGACTCCTCTGTCTCATTTTTGTAATGATGGTAGCAATAGAATAAAAAAATATCTCAGCCAAGGTTGAAAGATTGCTAGACCTGGAAAACCTTGTGACAAGTATCCATTACATTCTAAGGTGTTTTTTTTTAATGTCACACAACAGACTCATGTGAAATGTGAATTTTAGATTTACTCAACCTTGCTTAGTTTTTAGAATTTTAACCCTGTCAGCACATCAGGATAGGAAGTCACTGGGCTCCTGGAAAATGTAGTTCAAAGGCACAAGATTTCCAAGATACTGGCTAAATGCTCATCAATTGCATTAGTCTTTTTAGAGAATCATATTTAATTTAGATTTATGATTTCTAAAGTATATTTAGATTTCATTTATTTCTCTATTTAAATGTCTACAATTTGCTTTCTTGCCTTCATTTATTCATTGCCTCACTTCTAATTTTTACATGGATATTCAACTTATGAAGCCTCCTCTTTTACATTATATTTATATTTATCTATATTTTTCCAAACATATATATTTCAAAGAAATAGAATTACTTCTAAAGATTACTTAACTACTTGCTTGAAATTTAAGTGTGTTTTCTCCTATGATTTTCCACTGTATAATAGCTAATTTTACTATTTCCACTTTTAGTTATTTATTATTTCATTCCGTTCCTTATTTTCACAAAACTATCATTAAGAATTTCCTTTCTATTATATTTCAGTCACTTTCTTCATGGCTTGCCATCTTTGTCTGCAATAACTTTTAAATTTAGCAAAAAATAGCTGAATAATAAATTTTAAAATTTGGAGTATAACTGTTTTTTTGCTGGAGATGATCTGTAGATTATGTTTATTGCTTCTTCTTTTTAATTTTAAAGTCTGAACCAGTTTTATTGTATAATTTTTTTCTTTAGAAGTGTTAGGTATTTTGACATCTCAATTTCTTGTGGAAGGCTTATGTTACTTGCTCTGTTTTCAAGTTATTATATTTTGCTTCTATAGAAAGCATGCACTTTTAATATTATTGATTTTACTTCTAGTTTTCCAGATTGTCTATCACTTCAGTAAATTTGATTATTCCAATCTAGTTTAATCAAATTTTTTCTTTTGGTAGACACCCTCCTTCATGGATTTAAATTTTCCTATTCAACTAATTTCTGAAATGCATGTCTTAAATTATGTCATTTGTAGTTTTCTATTTTATCTCCAAATTCTAATTTGTCTCATACTATTCTAGAACATATTGCCATCATTTCATGTTATTTTGAGATTTCACAGGATTTTCTGTTAAGATGGAGTTCAAATTACCTTTGTATTACAATGTAAATATCCTATTGCCTTATTGCCTCATATAACCTCTTTTCCCATATATCTTGACATCTTCTCCCATACTTTCCCCTCTACTCTTCTTCCTTTGCTTCATTCTTTCTCTAACATTCTACCTACAAAGCCAGTGGAAAGTAGCATCCTAATTCATATCCTTAAGGCATTTTAAAAGGTCAGACCCTCAAACCCATTCTCAAAAGACTATCATGGGTTAACTTTTACTTAGGTACCTAATTCCCAGTAAAACTGTAGCCACAAGCCATGTCCAGAACTTTCCCACTCACAGAAACTTATTCTCTTATAGCCAGCATACAAATCAATCATAAAGGCCCATACAAAATGTGCAGGTACAAGAAGCTTCTCCATGCCTCATTGACTCTATTTCAATGACCAGAAACTCCCTGCTAACTCTGAAAAATGATCAGCCTAATGATTAATCTAAATTGTATTCCCTATACTCCTCTAATCCCCAAGATTTAACATTGTGATTGTTGAATTGTCTTTAAGAGTTTCTGATTATTTCTTTTTGTTAAAAGCAATAAGTAAATTTCCTTGATTAATAAGAAAATTAAGCCACCTGTGATAAAATAATTTATCTTAAGCAAGACCTTTATTCATTCTGTCAAAATCTGTAGTCATAATACAAAAATACAGGATGTTAATCAAAAGATTAGTTAAAAGTTAATGTATCATTATTTTTAATTATTTCTATTTGGACATGTGTGTTAGATAATGTATCTGTGTGTCAAGAAAATGGATATACACTTCCAGGTAAGCATGGCTGCAGAGTAGACATGGCTCGTTTACTCTCCTCAGACCCAACAACATAAACAACCTCAAAAGACCCCCTCCCCAAAAAAACCCAACCATCCTCATAAGATCAGAGGGACCCCACACTAAGGAGCAGCACTGAAGGTAGGTGGGATTCTGGCATTTCCACAATATAGGGGAAGGAAAAGCTGACCAACACCCCTACCACCACCCACCACACATCAGGAGCCAGAGTTAAAGTCAGCACTGGCCAGAATCAACAAGTGAGGGAGTGGCACCCTAGGACTGCACAACGGGCAGCTCCAGGTTTGGTGACCTGACTAAGACCACCCAGGACCCACTCTGGTGAGTGGTAACACCCGAAAACCTGGCCGGAGGGCAAGGGGAACTCAGATCGCAGGCTCCCAGAACTAGTGCACTATAATCAATGAGTGAGCTAAGGGATCCCCTGAAGTGAGCAAGGGGTATTGTAAAGATTAAAATTTAGGGGAGATGGGGAGACTGAGGCATCTGAGGCAGGTAGAAATTAGTTTCTCTCTGCAAGAAGTATTATATTTTTTAGAGGTTTATTAAAGGTTAAAGATTAAAGAACATACAAGTAAGAAACATGTGCCTAGGCCAGAGGCCTAGACAAAATAACGTCACATCACGCAAGAGACGCTGCTGCTCCAAAATGGAAGTCCAAAAAGAGCCAAGAGAGAGCCCCTCAAAAGCCTTTGAATCAGCTTAAATACCTTCTCGATCTCAGCCCAGGTGAGATTACAAGGCATTCTGGGGAAGTGGAGCAAAGGCTCATGGGGATTGTAGTCCTGTATTCAAGTCTATTTTTTATATACCCCCGTTGATCATTTTTGGAAAAATTAAATTTTCCCCAAGAGGATCATAATAACATAATAAACTTAAAAGATTACAATAGTGTGAGGATAAAAGAAAAAAGAATAAAACCAATAATTGCTGAACACATTGACAAAAAGCCATTAGGGGGCAGTCCCCTTTGGCATAAAAGTATACATACAAATAAATGTTTAATCAACCACACCCAAAGTTCAATTTTGTGCAACTTGTGGTCTGGAGGCTTCTTCATGGTGGCTTCTCCAACAGTTCAGTTCTGGATTCAGAGAGGTAACATCTTCTTTACCTAAAATTCTTCTCAAAAGGAATTTAAACTTTGCAATTTAAATAATTTTATTTTTTTTTACATTCCCCCGTGTTGTGGGTGATTGAAAGATACAGAATCACTTAGGGATGCATGTCTGAGGTATGAGGTATATGAATCAATTGGCAAGAGATATTAAAAAGACATCAGAAAATCCAAAAGAAAAGAAAAATTTCTGGATGAAAATATAGACTATCAAAGTCTTATGTGTAAAAATTCCAAGTAGAAGAAAAATCTATAACAGGTCCTTCAATCAGGGCCCAATCAAAATGATCTAAGTAATGATGCATTTACCCAGTCAGTGCCAGGACTACAGAAAGGTACTACACTATGAGAGGCAGAAAAGAAAGGGACCAGATTATAGAAGCCAAGTAGGAGCCAAGGTTTGGGGACACTCATCTGTGAGTATCTTCAGAGTGAGTGTGGACACAAGGAAAGCCTATGCCTAGCAATGATAAACATAGTAACCTCGAGTCTTCACACTAGGTTCAAGATCTTTGTATTGGCCTAGACGTGCATCAATCCATCCTGGATTGGCCTTTCTTTGGCTCTGTGCAATGGCTCTTGTGTGTATATCTTGTCCTGAAATCAGACAGTATCATTAAGCAAAGTCCCATAATTTATTTAAATAATTAGTGGCATCGTTTTTATAGTCACAAGCTTTTTAGGGCATGCATTGGCAAATGTATCTTAAACTTATAGTACTGAAAATCAAAAGGTTAAAGAAAATCTTAATGCTGGTGACATGTGCTTGAAATATAAAAAGGAGAGAAAAAATAATAAAAAAACTGAAAAAGTATATTGCACATGCAAGAAATATATATTAATAAAAGAGCTTTAAAATTCAAAAATATAGCTTATAATCATTGACACTCTGTGTCAGTTAAGAAAATATAAAATGCAAGGCTTTCTCACCAAAAATGAGATCCATTTCCTCTTAATATCTGGCCATGATCACTGTGAGTAGAAGGCAAATGAATTGAACAAGGTTAACAATTTTTCATTTTTAAAAATACAGTAGTACAAATATGTAGATATCAATATCCCCAAAATTCTCAATAGCCCAATTAATTACAATAGCAAACAAACACACTTTCATATTTCACATAAGTTGCTGTATGACATTTTTAAAACCTATGAATTGATGGACATTTGTCACAATTTTTACAAACATAGCAATCCTTCAACCTTGGTATTTAAACATATTTTTTAAAACAAAGTAAAACTTATCTTGGGTTTAGAACATAATCAAGAAATCTATATATCATTCTGCTGTAAGTAAAGTAGTGAGCTGAAGAGCATAAATAAAGGGGTGCTCCTTTTTCTTGGAGGCTTTTAGGGATACAAATGCCCTGAGATTAACTGCCCAACTTCCATTCACATGTGGGAAGGTTGGGGGTTTATAAAATGTATTTCACTTCAGCTAATGGGCCTTACCTCGTGGTAGGGGCAGGCAAAAATAACCAGATTGTTAAAAAAAATTCCAAAAATCATATTTAAAAAACCCTTAAAATCAAATCATTTGAGGTATTTAGCACATTAAAATTTCCAAAGGTTGTTAATACAATTATAACTAGTTCTGAAGTGCATCTATCCTCAGCAAAATAGAAAAAAGCTATTTTTTCATATATGGGCTTATTCACAATAATATTTGTTCAACACAGTTATAGGGGAAAAACAACAGAATTTTAAAAACCCAGTACTTTCAAAATAAATTCAATCAACCTTCAGTTCAAGCAGAATAATATTGAATCCAGTAATATATGAACTTAAAATCACAAAGTTAAACCATAACAAAAAATGCAATAGAATACAGAGATTTTTATAAACCAATAGAGTCTGAAATGCCTTAGAATATAACCTCAACTCTTTAAAGTCCCTTGGGTGTGTTTATCCATTTAAATGTCTATTGTCCAAAGGCAGATTAGTAAGGGCTAGGCAATGGGTTTCAAGGGACCTGTCCAGGGCCCCATAGCTGGGAAGTATCTGAGGCCAGATTTTAACCCAGGACCGAATGTCTGTAGGCCTGGCTATCAGGTCGCTGAGCCACCCATTTGCCTCCCCAAAGTTAAAGTTGAATCTTTGGGCTGAGTCTGCTCCCTGACAGGCAGGTAAAATCAATGAAATTACCAGAACAGTCAAAAATCCTTTTAAACAGCCCATTGCTTTTTAAGTTTCTATTTGAAAAATCTGTTTCTTCTCCTCTCCCTTTTCTCTCTTTCCTCTCTCCCCTGATATGATCCCTCCTCCTGCCCCAGATCACCCGAGTGGAGCCAATACACCCCCCGTTTGTGTGGAGGCTTAGCCTAAGGGAAAATTACCCATTCTCCTTTCCTTCTCCTCTCTCCCCTCCACCTACGTGGCCAATACTGTTACCAGCTGGTCGAAATGAGTCCTCAGCCATCTGCTCTAAGGATCTGGATGATGAGCCAACTGGGGTTGTGCTCGAGGGTTTGGGGCGCAGAAATAGGCAGGCAGCAGGCTGGTGAGAGGCCAGGAGCAGGAGCTGGAGTGGCTGTGGGGGTGGGCAAGGCCTGGACCAGGTACCAGGTGAGGATGATCAGGACTGCAGGCTGCAGGCAGGAAGTGGAGGGGCCGAGGCACTTGGGGTGGGCAGCAGGTCTGGAGCCTGTAGCAGCTTTGTGAGGGTAGAAAACCTTGGCCAGAGAAATATGGCTCAAAAAAATTTTTTTCTAGGTACTAGATATTAAAAGTTGAACTAAAGATCAGAAAAGAATTCAGAAGATTGAGTTTTTTTTTTCCTTCGTGGTCACCAAACTGTAAAGATTAAAATTTAGGGGATATGGGGAGACTGAGGCATCTGAGGCAGGTAGAAATTAGTTTCTCTCTGCAAGAAGTATAATATTTTTTAGAGGTTTATTAAAGGTTAAAGATTAAATAATATACAAGTAAGAAACATGTGCCTAGGCCAGAGGCCTAGACAAAATAACCTCACATCACGCAAGAGACGCTGCTGCTCCAAAATGGAAGTCCAAAAAGAGCCAAGAGAGAGCCCCTCAAAAGCCTTTGAATCAGCTTAAATACCTTCTCATCTCAGCCCAGGTGAGATTACAAGGCATTCTGGGGAAGTGGAGCAAAGAGGCTTATGGGGATTGTAGTCCTCTATTCAAGTCTATTTTTTTCAGTATCCACAGGTCTTGGGAGTTAACTAAGGTGACCAAAGACCCATACCTGAGAGAAGTAACACCTGAAAAGCTGGCAGGCAGGGGAGGGCAGACCCTGGGCTTCCCCAGGAAGACAGAGCAGCTGTGGAGAACCAAGAATTTGCCCGAGAATAAAGCCTTGATCACTAAACCCTTACACTGAGAGCAAACCCTCCTCACTCAGATTTCTGACCAGAAAGGGGAGATAAAAAACACATAGAGGTGGCAAAAAAAATGCCCAGGAACAGCCTCCCAACACCAAGAAAAGCAAGAAGATGGGGGTGACTTTGGATACATTTTATGGAGGGAAAATATAGAATACAGAGTAAATAGAAGAAGAAACACAAACAAATGCTCCAAAACCTTCCAAAAGAAATGGAAATTGTCCACAAGTTCTTGAACAATTTAAATTGGAAGTTATGAAAAAGATGGAAGCCTTCTGTCAGGAAAAATGAGAAATAATGCAAAAGGAACTCAGCAATTGGAAGGAAGAAAACACGCAATTGCAGAAACGGCTTGAAGCCTCAAAAAGCCAGACAACCAAACTGAAAAGGAAAACCAGTCTTTAAAGGTCAGAATCAGGAAACTAGAAAACAATGATCTCGGAAAAGAGCAAGAATTAATAAAGCAAAGTCAAAAGACTAAGAAATTAGAAGATAACATAAAATATCTCACTGACAAGTTGACAGACCTGGAAAACAGAGGAAGGAGAGACAACCTGAAAATCATTGGTCTACCAAAAAAGCCAGAAATAAACAGTAATCTGAATATCATATTAGAAAATATCATCCGAGAAAACTGCCCGGAGATTCTAGAACAAGGGGGAAAAATAGGCATTGAAAGAGCTCATAAAACACCCTCCACACTAGATCCCCAAAAGACAACTCCCAGGAATGTAATTGCCAAATTCCAAAGCTTTCAAGCAAAAAAAAAAATCTTACAAGAAACCAGAAAAAGACAATTTAGATATAAAGAAATGTCAATCACAGTCACAAAAGACCTTGTATTTTCCACACTGAAAGACCATAAGGCATGGAACATGATATTCAGAAAGGCAAGAGATCTGGATCTTCGACCAAGAATCAGCTATCCATCAAAACTGACTACATACTTCCAGGGGAAAGTATGGGCATTCAACAAAATAGAAGATTTCCAAGTATTTGTAAAGAAAAGACCAGAGCTCTGTGGAAAGTTTGACATCAAAACACAAAGAGCAAGAGAAACATGAAAAGGTAAATATGAAGGAAAGGGAAAAGGAGAAAAATGTTATATTTTTCTTTTATTCAAACTCTCTTCTATAAGGATACATTTATATAAAATTTTATATGTTAATATGTGGGGAAAATTTAATGTGTAACTCTCAAAAATTGCATGCATCATTAGAGTAGTTAGAAGAATCATGCACAGGGAAAGATTGGGGCATTAAGACAATATGGAAAAAAGGGAGGAAGAAAGAAAAAGGGAGGGAGGAATCATTGATGGTACTAAGATATTCTTCAAGAAATAGAAAAAAAACTAAATAGAATAATCTTTCTCACACAAAGATACACATGGGAAGGGGAGGGGAAGAAATCTCCTATAAGAAGGAGAGGAAGAGAGTGCTAACTTATATTACTTAAAACTTACTCTCAGTGAAATCAACTGAGAAGGAAGAACATCTAGATCCATTGGGATCTTGAATTCTATTTTATCCAACAGGGTAAGAGAGAAGGTGAAATTAAGGAGGGGGGGGAGGGAGTATAAAAAGGGAGGGAAGGAGAGGGGGAAAGGAAGTTAACAGACCCTAAAAAAACAAACAAACAAGCAAAAAATCCTCAAACCAACAAACAAACAAGAAGAGAACAAAAAAGGAGGGGCTAAAAAGGGAAGCATATCAAGGGAGGGGATTAGGGGGACTGATTTAAAGTAAATCACTGGTTTTAAAGGTTATAGCTAAAGAATAAAGGTCAGAATTAGGGGAGGATATCAAAGTGCCAGGGAATCCACAAGTGACAATCATAACTTTGAATGTGAATGGGTTAAACTCACCCATAACATGTAGACAATTAGCAGAATGGATTAGAATCCAAAACCCTACCATATGTTGTCTTCAAGAAATACACATGAGGTGGGTAGATATTCACATGGTCAGAATTAAAGGATGGAGTAAGAGCTTTTGGGCCTCAACTGATAGAAAGAAGGCAGGAGTTGCAATCATGATATCTGACAAATCCAAAGCAAAAATAGACCAGCTTAAAAGGGATATGGAAGGTAATTATATTCTGTTAAAAGGGAGTATAGACAATGAGGAAATATCACTAATCAACATGTATGCACCAAATGGTATAGGACCCAAATTTCTAATGGAGAAACTAGGAGAACTGAAGGAGGAAATAGACAGTAAAACCATATTAGTGGGAGACCTGAACCAAAAATTATTTAGATAAATCAAACCAAAAAATAAATAAGAAAGAGGTAAAAGATGTGAATGAAATCTTAGAAAAATCTTAGTTAATTAGAGGTAATAGACATATGGAGAAAAATAAATATGGACAAAAAGGAATACACCTTCTTCTTAGCACCACATGGTACATTCACAAAGATTGACCATACACTAGGTCACAGAAATATGGCATACAAATGCAGAAAAACAGAAATAATAAATGTAACCTTTTCAGGTCATAAGGCAATAAAAATAATGAGCAGTAAGGGTATACAGAGAGGCAAATCAAAAATTAATTCGAAATTAAATAATATGATACTCCAAAATCAGTTCATTAGAGAACAAATCATAGAAATAATTAATAATTTTATTGAGGAAAATGACAATGGTGAGACATCCCTTCAAACTTATGGGATGCAGCCAAAGCAGTACTCAGAGGAAAATTCATACCCCTGAGGGCATATATTAACAGATCAGGGAGGGCAGAGATCAATGAATTGGAAATGCAAATAAAAAAACTTTAAAGTGAACAAATTAAAAAACCCCAGAAGAAAACCAAGCTAGAGATCCTAAAAACTAAGGGATAAATTAATAAAATCTAAAGTGATAGAACTATTGAACTAATAAATAAGACTAGAAGCTGGTACTTTGAATAAACAAACAGAATAGGCAAAGTACTGGTCAATCTAATTAAGAAAAGGAAAGAAGAAAAGCAAATTAACAGCATCAAATATGAGAAGGGTGACCTCACCTCCAATGAGGAGGAAATTAAGGCAATCATTAAAAAATACTTTGCCCAACTATATAGCAATAAATGTACCAATCTAGGTGATATGGATGAATATTTACAAAAAATATAAATCCCCTAGACTAACAGAAGAAGAAATAGAATTCTTAAACAATCCCATATCAGAAAAAGAAATCCAACAGGCCAACAAAGAATTGCCCAAGAAAAATCCCCAGGGCCTGATGGATTCACCAGTGAATTCTATCAAACATTCAAAGAACAGCTAACCCCAATACTATACAAACTATTTGACATAATAAGCAAAGAGGGAGTTCTACCAAATTCCTTTTATGACACAAACATGGTACTGATTCCAAAGCCAGACAGGTCAAAAACGGAGAAAGAAAACTATAGACCAATCTCCCTAATGAATATAGATGCAAAAATCTTAAATGGGATACTAACAAAAAGACCCCAGCAAGTCATCACAAGGGTCATTCACTACGATCAAGTAGGATTTATACCAGGGATGCAGGACTAGTTCAATATTAGGAAAACCATCCACATAATTGACCATATCAACAAGCAAACCAACAAAAATCACATGATTATCTCAATAGATACATAAAAGCCTTTGATAAAATACAACACACATTCTTATTAAAAAACAATAGAAAGCATAGGAATAGAAGGGTCTTTCCTAAAAACAATAAACAGCATATATTTAAAACTATCATCTAACATCATCTGCAATGGGGATAAACTAGATGCGTTCCCAATAAGATCAGGAGTGAAACAAGGATGCCCATTATCACCTCTATTATTTAACATTGTACTAGAACACTAGCAGTAGCAATTACAGAAGGAAAAGAAATTGAAGGCATTAAAATAGGCAGGGAGGAGACCAAGTTATCACTCTTTGCAGATGATATGATGATCTATTTAAAGAATTCTAGAGAATTAACCAAAAAGCTAATCAAAATAATCAACAACTTTAGCAAAGTTGCAGGATACAAAATAAACCTGCATAAGTCATCAGTATTTCTATATATTTTCAACACAGCTCAGCAGCTAGAATTAGAAAGACAAATCCCATTCAAAAATCACCTTAGACAAAATAAAATACTTAGGAATCTATCTCCCGAGACAAACACAGGAATTATAAGAACACAACTACAAAACACTCTCCACACAATTAAAACTAGACTTGAGCAATTGGAAAAGCATTAACTGCTCATGGATAGGACGAGCCAATATAATAAAAATGACCATCCTACCCAAACTTATTCATCTATTTAGTGCTATACCCATTGAACTTCCAAAAAATTTTTTACTGATTTAGAAAAAAACCATAACAAAGTTCATTTGGAAGAACAAAGGATCAAGGATATCCAGGGAAATAATAAAAAAATATATAAAGGAAGGTGGCCTTGCAGTCCCAGATCTCAAACTCTATTATAAAGCAGTGGTCATCAAAACAATTTGGTACTGGCTGAGACAGAAAGGAGGATCAGTGGAATAGACTTGGGGCAAGTGACCTCAGCACTACAGTCTATGACAAATCCAAAGACCCCTGTTTTGGGGACAAAAATCCAGTATTTGATAAAAAACTGCTGGGAAAATTGGAAGACAGTGTGGGAGAGATTAGGTTTGGATCAACACCTCACACCCTACACCAAGATAAACTCAGAATGGGTGAATGACCTGAATATAAAGAAGGAAACTAAATAAATTAGGTGAACACAGAATAGTATACATGTCAGACCTTTGGAAAGGGAATGATTTTAAAACCAATGTAACCAAAATGAGAAGGGAAGCAACAAATTGGGAAACAATCTTCATAACAAAAATGTCTGACAAAGGTCTAATTACTCAAATTCATAAAGAGCTTAATCAACTGTACAAAAAATCAAGCCATTCTTCAATTGATAAATGGGCAAGGGACATGAACAGGCAGATTTCAGCCAAAGAAATCAAAACTATTAATAAGCACATGAAAAAGTGCTCTAAATCTCTGATAATCAGAGAAATGCAAATCAAAACAACTCTGAGGTATCACCTCACACCTAGCAGATTGGCAAACATGACAGCAAAGGAATGTAATGAATGCTGAAGTGGATGTGGCAAAGTGGGGACATTAATTCATTGCAGGTAGAGTTTTGAAATGATTCAACCATTCTGGAGAGCAATCTCAAACTTTGCCCAAAGGGTGATAAAAGACTGTCTGCCCTTTGATCCAGCCATAGCACTGCTGGGTTTGTACCCCAAAGAGATAATTAGGAAAAAGACTTGTACAAGAATATTCATAGCTGCCTTCTTTGTGGTGGCCAAAAATTAGAAAATGAGGGGATGCCCTTCAATTGGGGAATGGCTGAACAAATTGTGGTATATGTTGGTGGTGGAATACTATTGTGCTCAAAGGAATAATAAAGTAGAGGAATTCGATGGAGACTGGAACAACCTCTAGGAAGTGATGCAGAGAAAAAGAAGCAGAACCATGAAAACGTACACAGAGACTGAAACATTGTGGTACAATCAATCATAATGAACTTCTCCATTAGTGTCAATACAATGTCCCTACACGTTCTGCAGGGATATAGGAGTAAAAACCCTATCCACAAGCAGAGGACAAACTGTGGGAGTAAAAACACCGAGGAAAAGCAACTTCTTGATGACAGGGTTTGAGGGGACATGATTGATGAGAGACTCTAAATGAACAACCTAATGCAAATACCAACAACATGGAAATGGGTTCAAATCAAGGACACATTGATACCCAGTAGAATCACGCATTGGCTATGGGAGGGGTGCTGGGAGGTGGGGGAGGAAAAGAAAATGACCTTTGTTTCCAATGAATAATGTTTGAAAATTACCAAATAAAATAATGTTTAAAAAAAGAAAATAGGTATAAAATAAAGGTCAGATGTGGGGATGGTAGCGCTGCTAATAGATGCAAAGCATGCCCATGACTGAATGATATACACAGCAGTCTTCCATTTTTTATTTTCTTGACTGACCATTTGCCACCTGACCGGAACCCCTGGAACCATGAGTGAGGCTGGACCCTGCCTGTGACATTCCCCCAGACAGTGGAGGGAGGAAGAACTCCCATTGAGCTGCTGGGCTGAGAGGTAAAGTGAGGAATGTACTCAACGCTCATGGAAAGGGGGAGGGAAACATCTTTGTCCTGAACTCCTCTGGCTTTCTAGTAACAAACTCTGGCAGGTGACCGGAGTGCCATTGTTTGGCACATGTGCCATAGGTTTGCCATCACTGTCCTATGATCTTTTGGAATATCCGAGTTTAGACTCTAGTTGGGCAGTTAGTGGGAGAAAAAGAAGTGAAAGAATGATTGATTTCGTGAAACTTCCATGGAGATATGGAGAGAAGAAAATAGGGATCACAAATTATTCCCTGCCTCACTGCTTCCCCACTCCCCAGTGATTCTAAAAATACTTCATTTGACAGTAGAAAACAAATACCAATGAAACATTTATAACAACTGCAAATTATTTGAGCTCAAATGCTAGGTGCTACAATGTTGATTCTGCACATCATATGAAAGGATTACAGCTACCTTCTTTGACTTTTACTTGATAGCCATGGTAACTTTACATATCCTCAGTATTCAGTATCATAGTCCATCCATTTGTTACATTAAAAGAGTCACATGTTGAGTGAGCGATTGAGAGGAATATTTAATTGCCCTGTAGAGGTTTAACTTTAAATAACTGTCTCCAGGGCCCTCTGGAGCTGATGCTTATGCTTTATGCATATGCTTTAAATTAACCAAAGTCTATTTAAAGACCATTTGAAGCATGGCTCAGAGTGCTATATCTGTATTGCTCCAGAAATGAGCTTATTTTGAAACCTCCACTCATCAGATCAATAGCTTTTAAAATTTCGTTTTATGATTCATTGAAAGCAGGAACCCAGGAAGCTTAGAACAGAAGACATTCTGTGAGTATGAGAAGGCATTATCCTGTTCTTTTGAATAGTCAGGATTCCTAGTGACCAAATGAATTTTTTTCTTATGTGCTTTGTTGCTGTAATTCTTGATGAATACTTAGAAAATAATGTTGGTCACTGATATAATCCTAATCATTCATCAGCAAACACCTCTTAAAAGGAAGTTTCAGGAGAATGATACAAGACTGGCAAACATTTGCCTCACTCCTCTATCATGTCCATGCAGAGTTGAAGGGCTAGGGGACAAGTGATGTGATAACAGATTTCACATATGTGAAAGAAAGGTTTGACTCTCTCCACATGCAGATGAGGGTCAGATATGAGTGTTCATGAAGCCAGGTGGCCCTGGGTGGAATTCAGACCTTAGCCACATACTGTGTGATCTGGGCAAGTTTCTTAACCTCTCAATATTCTACTTAACTCTCTAAGACCAAACAAGAGCAGCTGCTGACTGGTATGGATACAGGGAGTTTCCTTATCTGGAAGTTCCCTAAGTGAATGAATCTGCAGGTTCAGTCCCTATTTCTGGAAAGCCACAGAAAAGAGAGATAGGAGCAATGGAGGGAAATTACAAAGAGGCAAATTTCCTCTTGATGTATGGAGAAAATACCCGCAAATCAGAATTATCCAGAACTGAATGGGCTCCATATGGAGGCAGGGAATTTTCCATTTATTGGATGGTCCTCAAGCATAAGCTGAATGCCAACTTTATGGGAATATTATATAAGGAAATCCATGGGTCATGAAATATCAACTATTGAACCAACCCGTAGTCTTGAAATTCTCTGATTACATTCACAAGTAGGACCCAGTTCACTTGGATTTAAGTAGCCAATATGACAAGCCAATTTCTGCTTTTATGTTGCATTTGAATTCTGCCATTGTGACTTATTGTCTTTGTAACATAATTCATATGAATTCATTTCTCTAAGTTGAAGTTTCCAATTTTGAACCAAAATTTTGATCTTTGAATCAAGAAAGCACTAAGTGGCTTAGTAAAAAGGAATAAATCCAGGTAACTGAATGAATGATATGAATATGTAATGATACTTTCATTATTTTAAAAAAATATTTCACTGAAAAAGAGAATGGAGGAGGAGTGGAGGATAGTGGGGAATAGTTATTCCATGTCTGTACATAAATTCTCATCCTCATCCTCTTCCTTATCATCCAATATTAGAAAAATGAGAGAAAAATTAATGAATTTCATATAGCACTTTCACCTTTGCAATGCGATTTGCATCTATGATCCCACCTGAAAAATACATAGGAGCAGGAGAAAGGAGGATCTAATCTAATGACAGCATGGGTAGAAGATACAAAGGATAGTACTGACATAGTTTAGGGATGGATTGTGACAGGCCTTAAATGTCAAGGAGGGAATTTTTCATTTTTATTTGCATTCAGTAAATGTTATACATGTATATTCAAGACTGTGTGGGGTTTGTGTTTCTATTAGTTTATAATGTGAACTATTTTCTTTTCTTGTGCTTTGATTTGAGTGCTTAAAGGTGGTGCATTGGATAAAATGCCAAGAGTTCAAATGTGGCCTCAGCCATTGACTAGATGCATAACCCTGGGCAAGTTACTTAACTATGTTTGCCTCAGTTTCCTCATTGCAAAAATGAGATGGGAAAGGAAATACTACCTAATATCTTTGTCAAGAAAACCCCAGATGGATTTTGAAGGAGTTCAACACAACTGAGGAACAACTGAACAACAAGAAATACTTCAAAGGGCCTACTTGAAAACTAAGGAGAAAGTTTCCTGTCAATCGTAATAGGTAAATATCATTCAAAGACATTAATTTGGAAATAATGTTTACCAAATAGCCAAAGACATAATACAGATCAACAATGTCATGTTCAGTCTGCTTTCTCTAATTTTTATGCAAATTCCACTTTTTTTTTGATTTCTAAATTCAGAATAAAATGAAAAATTCACTAAAAGAAAATAAAATAATCAATGTGACCCATTAGGATTCTGTCAAGGTACAATTTTATAGATCAATAGGTAACCAACAAGCAGCAATGTAGGTGTCCATGGAGTTAGGAAGAACCAAGTTAAAATCTGGCATCAGACACTTCCTCCATGTATGACCCTGGGGAAATCTGTTTTTCTCAGTCTCCTTCTCTATATAATTAGTAAAACAACTGTACTTCTAACTAGGGTTGTGATAATAGGATAAAAGGAAATATTTGTAAAATGCTTCCTAAACTAAAAACATTTTAGAGATGTTTAAAGTACTACATACAAATCTTAGCTATCATCATTTTGTCACTCATTTTTCAATTGTGCACAACTCTTCACATCGCCACTTCGGGTTTTCTTGGCAAATATACTGGAGTAGTTTGCCATTTATTTTTCTATCTCAATTTATAAATAATCCAACTGAGGAAAACAGAGTTAAGTGACTTGCCCAGAGTCATATAGAGAGCAAGTATGAATCTCTGTCCACAGTTCTCCCTTAAATCTATTCCTTATTTTCACTTCATATTCTCAATTGATGGTTTTTGGTCATAGCTATATGGTCTGGTGGTTTTCCCTATTTTCTCTCAACATGTCAGTGTTTAATTTTTCCATCTCTTATTTAATTATCTCTTATTTGACCTTATTCCATTTACCTTGGCTTATAGAACCTACATTATATCTTCATATGTAATATTGTTCTTTATAATATTAGACTTTCCTTTTATCAACAGCCCTAATCTCAGCTGACTTCCTTTCATCTTTGTCCCAACCACTTCATTAGCGCTGAAGCTACTTGTGGTTGTCCTCTGCTCTTCCCCAATAATGTGGCATTTACCTTCTGTCTCGAGGGGATCATTCTTTCCAAGGTCTTTATCATGGGAATACTCTCCCTGGGTTTTCTTTGCAAAGATACTGGAGAGGTTTGCCATATCCTTTCCCAAAGGATTTCCTTTTGTCAGAATTCCCCACCTTAACCAGTGCATCTTGGGTGACCTTATGTTGTATAGGTTACAGTTCCATGGAGCTATGTGAGCCCCTCTGCCATGACAAGGCAGTGATCCAGAAAAGGAAGAAAAGAGTAGCTGGATTTGGTCAGAGACCCCCAGCAATCCCAAGGTGAAAGAGATGTTAGTTTATTTTGTCCTAACACTGTGTCTTGTATTCTTCTTGACAACAAACGGTCATTCAGCTTCCTTTGGAAATCCTAGAATGTGGAAAAACTCACTCTCAGGTGTTCTTAGTTGGGGGTTCAAGAGCTTATTTTTGTTTCTAAAATATTTTGATCACTCCATTTAAAAAATCCCTGTGTTATTCTATGTATTTTAATATATGAATTTAAATTTTATTTTAAAGAGATCCATAGACTTCACAAGATTATAAAAGAAGTCCATGATACAAAAGAGTGAACCCCTACACAACCTGCTAATGCAGCCTATGACAATTTCCATTATGGCAAATGAGTAGTAGGCAGAATTGAAGAGGAAAAAAAGATGAAATTGTAGTGAGGGATTTAGATATTAATTTTAACCAACCCCAGCATCAAGACCACCTTTTCTATTCAACAGTCTCTTGATTTGCTTCATGGTGTCTAATCTTTGAAGAGTAAAATTAAAATAACAGTTGATTGAAACAAAATTGTGAACAGTCATTTCATAAGAGCTTTATTGAATTCCAGTGATGGATGGGGATCTTTCTTCATATTGCTCTGAGTACGGATGTTGGACTAGTTTTTTACAGGTCCTTTTCTTTTGAAATTCAAGAAGAGGAATATACTTGTTGTTTTAAAATCCAATTGTCATGAGTATTGATCTGAAACCTGTATCCTTTTAAATTCCAACTTGATTTTCCTCTGTAGGGTAAAGGCTTGTCACTCTTTTACAGCTTTGACATTTTGAATATTTGTTCAACTGTTTTAAGATAGATATTTATGACTTTTACAAGGTAAAAATCCTGGATCATTTGGTCAAACCTCATTTAAAAATTTTTAACTACTCATTATTCTGGACTCCTTTCTCTGGATGAATTTCAAGTTTCTGATATTGTTATTAAAATGTGTTTCTCAGGAATAAATGCAATATTTTAGATATTCAAAGTTCAACAGAATTTTTATGTATTTTGCTATGTTTTATGAAGCATTCAAGATATTGGTTCTTATAACCTAATCTTGACAATAATTGGGAAATCAATTAATTAAATTCTTTATTCTTCCCCCAAATACCCACAAGTTAAATGTCATAAAGACAAGATGGTCCAATCCTTACTTGTGTAATTGATTTTAAAATTCATCTATTCACCTTGTAGTCTCTAAATGGAGCCTTATTAAATTTTACCTTTTTAACTCATACCACAAGATGAGAGAGAGCCCTGTCCAAAATCTGAATATATTATAAGAGAAACTGCTATATCCAAATGTATCATTAACCTCAGAACAAAATTATATGTACCTTGATTATAACATAAATAGAAACTAAAGAAATATCTGAATATTTTTATTTAAATATCATCCTTTAGAATTTTTATTGCCAACGTATCTGATTTCAATGATCTTAAAGTCAAATATCCCAGTGAGGTATATCTAAGACCCATAAAATGGAAGTGTATAGTAAAATGGTTTAGAAACTAGAATCCAACAATATGTTTTTTACAAGAAACATTTGAAACAAAAAGATACACATGGAGTTTATTAAGCTTTATCTGAATTTAAAAGCAATGATGATGTTAGACAAAACAAAAGCAAAAATCTGTTTTAAAAAGTAACCAATCAGAGAAATATGTTGATAAAATGATATGTAACAGATAATAAATTAATATAATAATTTTATATCAATTCTTTCTGTTAAAGGCAATTTTCTGAATTATGTTGGGAATGGAGTCAAATTTATAAAAATAAAAATGATTCCAGTTAATAAGTTGTCAAGTGATATAGAACAGGCATTTATAAAAAGAAGACTTGAAACCAATCTATTTTCATAGAATGAAATTCTCTTAATTATTGTTGATTAGTGAAGGGACAATTGAAACAACTCTGAGGTGCCAATTCACACCGATTATAAATGAAGTTTTGCTTTTAGTTTGTTTTTTTTAAAACATTGTAAACTTCTGAATGTCTGTCTGAGTCTTTCCTTCTCCTGTAGTAGTTTTTATATTCAGATTCTATTTTGTAGTTTCCTCATTTTTCCATCCTATTTCTTTATTTTGAACTTCATAGTAAAGTTGGACTCATCTCTATATGGGGAGGCATTGTCCCAAGCTTTAGGCTTCTTGTGATGTTCTTTTCAGAGCTAAATTGGGGGTGGCAAGTTTTTGGTGCTTCCAAGGTTCTGTAATCTGGGGAGAGGCACTACTAATGGTCAATTGTCACATTCTTTGAACTCTGATCTTTACCTGGGAAAGGCTTCTTCTTTCCTGCATCTACTCCATTGGGCCCTGGAACTGTGACTGGGGCCCTGTTCTTTTTCCGCTTTCTTTCTAGTTCTATTGTCTGCCTTGGAACTTCTGTCTTGAAATGGTCTTGTAGTGCTCTTTCCTGCCCAGGGAATTGCAATACAGAACTGAAATAGAAATGCCAATTAATCTCAACTGGACCCAAATTCAGCAAAGGATTCCTTAAATCTCTTTCTGATTAGTTGTCTGACCTCCTTTGGTCAGACAACTTGTTATCTCAGAGTTCCTATTAAGTAGGAAATTATTATGGATGAGCAAGGGTCCCAATGTCACAGATGTCTCTTGATCATCTCCTAAATTTGCTTAATGTGAGAAAATGGCCATTTTTTGACTCTCATGCTCTAAAATTTAATTTTAATTACCTTAGCATTGTTTGGAAGAAAAACTGGGAAACTTACTTAGGTGACTACTTCTTCTCTGCCCTCTTGACTCTGCTCCTCCTTCCTAGATAGTCTATTTTTAAAACCCTTACATCCTATCTCAGAATCTAAGTATTGGTTCCATGGTAGTAGTAGTAGTCTTTTGGTAACTTAGGATAGGAATTGTCTTTGTGTGCTTTCATCTGTGATGTAGATGAGCATGCACAAAAACACTTGTGCGTGAAGGAGATTTAAGAGGAAGAGTCGATGCACAGAGACAGTCCCACTCTCTCGGCTTTGGAAGCCTGAGTCCAGTGGCATGAAAAGTCGTTACACCTGGAGACTTCCTCAGCTGCATTGGATGGCTGTGTTGTCTTTTGTGCCCCAACATGCCCTGAGCACTCCACAGTGCTTTGCTGGGTCACCATCTCAGCCGTTGAACCTTCTTATTGGATTCTTCTATCTGTTCAGCTGAAGCAGTCTTCACATGCTGGGTGAGCAAAGCCCTGGTTCACCAGGGGTCGATGACCCGATGGCTACCCTCACAAGGTTTGGCCGGCCTGTCCAAGACGTTGCCCGGGGTGCAGCCGCTGCCGCATGCTAGCAGCTACTGGGAGCCACAAGTGAGAGCTGGGTGTCAGGTGGGGGTCAGAGGCTGGAGAGCTGCCCTAGGAAGGCATGACAAGCCCTCCATACCAGAGATACTACTCCTCCCTGAGCACCCCATACCCTCCATGGTAGAAGAGTAGTAAAGGCTAGGCAATTGGTATGAAGTGACTTTTATAGGGTCCAACAACTAGGAAATATCTATGGCCAGATTTGAAACCAGGACTTCCTATTCCTTGGCTTGGCTCTCTATTCACTGAGCCATTTAGCTGCCCAGCTTTATAGTCCTGATGGTGCCTCTGAAGTCTCTCACCTGAATGTCAAAAAATGTATGAAAATTTTATAGGATAAGAATTCATTGAATATTTCTAAATAAGACATGATACTTTCAAACAACAGTTACAGATAATTGGGGCCTATATTGGGGTATTAAAAGTCATATCACTCTTATTATCACATTATACTATGTATTTAGTCAGCTGGCTAGGAAAGTATGAAGCAGAGAAAGATTAACTTCATGGGGACAATATTATAGTTGGATTTTCAATTAAGGAGGAAATTTCTCAAATCCTAAAGGAAAGAAAGCAAGCGAGAGTGAGAGTAAATGAGCAAAAGACAGAGAGAAGAGGCTATGCACAGAGCAGTATTTACTGAGCACCTTCAACAGGTATCCTTCTTTGGTATGAACTGAGGAGATGACAAGATATATGTAAGTTCTACTAGAGGCCTCTAGATCTCATTATATATATAGGAAACTGGATCAAGTCACGACTGTAAAGGTTAAAATTAAATGGTTGGACTAAATTTTTAAGAGTGTGGTTGTCAAAATTATTACTCAAGTCAGAATGACTTTTTATGGTAATTTCTTTACAAAATAGAAAGAGTGAAAGGAGAGAGAGAGACAGAGACAGAGACAGAGACAGACAGTGACAGAGACAGACAGCAACAGAGACAGAGAGACAGAGACAGAGACAGAGACAGAGAGAGACAGAGACAGAGAGACAGAGACAGAGAGAGACAGAGACAGAGAGTCAGAGACAGAGAGAGACAGAGACAGAGACAGAGAGACAGAGAGAGAGAATATTACTCCTACCCAGTCAATACCAGATAGGGCTTCAGAGACCCCAGCAATGGGGGGTCCAGAGATAAATTAAACAAAGGTTCTAGTCACAAAGCCTCTTATAAGATGAGGGACCTCTCCTCAATTTGGAGGCTAATACCTCCAAAAAGTCAGAAAAGGGAGTCAGGCTTTTCACTCACAAAGATCCAAGAGCAGTGTGTGGTCCCTAGCCAGAGCTTCTCCAAGGCCATGTTGAGAGGAGACAAAACTGATCACAGGAAGTTAACACCATTTTTAATGACAGTTCTTTGCATCACTTCCTGTGCCTTCCTTCCATTTTAAGTGGACCAACTGCAGCTTAGCTTTGCTTCACACTGCCCAGGGGCAGTCAATCATTTTTGATTTGTCCATCACTAGCAGATGTGGGTCATAGATCTCACACACACACATATGGATTAAGTCAGGTTGTATACATTCCTGGTAGCTAAAATCTAAATAGGCAGGGGACAGTTAATCCCTTCTTCACACTACACACTTCCTAACCTTTGTTTTGCAACTCATAAATGGGGAGTAGAGATGATACTACTATCTACATCCCAAGGTGACTAAGATAAAAATACTTAGAAATATTTTTAAAAAGACAGAAAAGTCACTAGATTATTTGGGAAAGAGGGGCACAACTTCTATAAGTTTTCATTTCATGTACCATGTATCAAAATTTTCCTTATCTATATGATATGTACCTACATGCATATGTGAACATAGAT
This sequence comes from Monodelphis domestica, assembly GCF_027887165.1. Lineage (NCBI taxonomy): Eukaryota > Metazoa > Chordata > Mammalia > Didelphimorphia > Didelphidae > Monodelphis > Monodelphis domestica. Next base: position 43,687,604 of record NC_077227.1, read on the forward strand.
ATATGCATAGACATATGTGTATCTCACATATATATATATATATATATAATACATCAGCAGTACACATTCTGGACTGGAATGGGAAGATAAATAATGTGTCACCAAATGATAGAGGATCTGGAGTATAACCAAATATATAAAAAAATGTTTCATATTGGACAAATGCCAGATCCTGACAAAAAGAATACTCAAAGCAATAGAGTTCAGGGGAAGATCAAATCCCTAATATGAATTAATTCTAGATTTGGTTCTAAGGAATCTGATTATAGTATGAGTTTCTAAAGAAGGTTTAATGTTCTTTATTTTACTTGTGTCCTTCTTACGAAAGTTAGTCCATAATTTCACTGAATGAATTGAGTTTTAAATCAAGCATATATACTTAAATGTCTTCTCTTTTTTCTAGAAGTTATTGCCCATCACATTCACACCATTTGGTTAAGCCTTGAAAGTGTGGCCCAAGAAGCTCAGAAAACCCTCCTTGCTCAATGGCCATTAGTAACCATTCACAAGTCACAGAGTTTATCCTCCAAGGCTTCTCTGAACACCCCAATCTCCGCATTCCATTATTTGGCTGTTTCCTCTCCTTGTATCTAGTGGCTCTCACAGGCAATGTCCTGATCATTACAGCCATCACTTTGAACTCAAGCCTCCACAGCCCCATGTACTTTTTTTTGTTCAACTTGGCTATAATGGACATCATCTGCACCTCCTCTATTCTGCCAAAAGTGCTGCAGGGGCTGCTTTCAGAGGAGAATACTATCTCCTACAGGGGCTGCATGACCCAGCTCTATTTCCTCATTTGGTCTGGATCATCAGAATTACTTCTTTTCACTGTCATGGCATATGATCGTTATGTGGCCATCTGCCACCCTTTACATTACAGCACCAGGATGACCAAGATGCTCTGCAATGTGTTGGCAGCTAGTGTGTGGCTGATATGTGCCTTCAATTCCTCCATAAATACTGGTCTGATGACACAACTGTCCTTCTGTGGACCCAATGTGATTACTCATTTCTTCTGTGAGATCCCTCCTCTGTTGTTGCTCTCCTGTACTTCCACCTACATTAATATGGTTATGACTGTCTCATCTGATGCCTTCTATGGCTTTATAAATTTTGTTCTAACCTTGGTGTCCTATGGGTTCATTATCTCCAGCATCCTGAAAATCCAGACATCAGAAGGGAAGAAGAGAGCATTCTCTACCTGCTCCTCCCATCTCATTGTGGTGTCCATGTATTACACTGCTGTTTTCTATGCCTATATTAGTCCTATTTGTGGCTATAATCCAGAGAGAAGTAAACTAGCTGGTGTTCTATACACCATGTTGAGCCCAACTTTGAATCCTCTGATCTATACTCTAAGGAACAAGGAGGTCAAAATGGCCCTCAGAAAGCTCTTCCCATGCTTTAGAAATTAACCTGGGATTTTCATGCTTCTTCACCTTGGTTAGATGTATGTTATAAAGCTGCTTATGCATGTAGTTAAGAAAAATGTTTTAAATAATCTGAATTGTCAATATCATTTGATGATTACCATGATCTCATATGTTTGGAATTACAAGGCTCAGATTTATAAAGTTGTTTATTTTCTTCTAAGTATTGTTTAAATCTTAACAAGTTGCTACCATCTCTATATTATTTCCTGATTTATACGTCTATGACAGAAAATTCTTCTGTTCAAATTTTTTAAGAGAAGAAAAACATTTTAGTGTTGGAAACCAAAATATTGTTGGTGCCTATGAAAGTGCACACATGTCCTGGTATGCCCAAATGTCAGTTTGTATATAGCAATATGTCAATAAAACATATAAAGTGCACTTTTATGTTAAATATAACTTTAATCCACACCATTAAATATTATGCCATATCATACCTCTCTCTCTCTCTCTCTCTCTCTCTCTCTCTCTCTCTCTGTCTCTCTCTCTCTCTTTTCCTCTCTCTCTCTCTTTCTCTTTCTTTCTCACTATCTATCTAGTGTCTAGTTAATACTCCATCCTAAAGGAAGTTCAAGATTCTGGAGAAAGACTGGATTCAACTGAGTCAAAAAGGATAGTCTTAATTCCCAGCTCCTCACATACAGACTGTTGCTCAGAACAAGTCCCTTAACTTCTTAGTGCTATAGGCAATTCTTTAAGAGAGCTGGTCCTGTCCTTGGACCTCATTGAAAGATACCTACACCAATGAAATCATGGATCCAATTCTAAGTTCTCTTCTAAATATATACACACATATGAAAAATTTTAAAATAACTCATAATTTTTGATTACACAGGTTTTGGCATAAAATTTAAGATGTAAATTTATTAATATATGGAAATTTTTTATTAATCTTAAACAAAAGCTTAAACTTTTAAAAGTATAAATAAAATTCTTTAATCCTTCAAATGACAATTTTATCTCTATATTCCTTCCATTCATGGAGATCACATCTGTTGTAAGTCGTGAGGTTTTATGGAAACAATTTCATATTAGGAATGGTATTGGGAAGGGAGAAAGTTCTAGAGGCATCTTTCTATATTGTATTCATTTAAGGAGAGTTCAGATTTTTCATCCCTCTTTACCTAAGTCTTCCCTTTGTAAATACATCTTGCTATGGCTCACTATTAGATTATTACTTCTTCAAGAGCACAGACTATTGTGTTTTCTTGTTATTCCTGAGAATATGTATAATACTTTATATAATTTCATTATAATTTAAGCTCGTTTATTTAATAGTTACGGTTCTTTACCCATTCTCACAGATGGATTGCTCATCAAAGTTTCTTCAAATTTTTTCATAGCATTCCCTTGACAGATAAAAATCATTAGCATATCTTGGCTATCTTTCTGCTGTTACAACTTCACAAATTTAGGTGGGTCATTCCTTAAGTATTATACACAGGTTCATCAGTGAGCCTACAATTAAAACTTTTAAATATTGATAGGATCTCTTAAGAGTTTGTGCTCCATTGAGGCAATCTTTGAGAACTCAGGGTACTGCCATGACTGGGTGAGGCAGTAACATAAAACTGAAAGGCGACTAAATTCTAAGCCAACATACCTTAATTAAACACTGCATTCATTATCACAGTAGAGTAAAAAAGAATATCTAAAATTATTGGAATCAGATATTCATCCAAGGGTTACCTCTAACCCTGGCTTTAGCTCTAGGATTTGAGTGTTCTCAAGATCACTGTGTCTAAAACAGGTAAATCTGGCTTTTTTGAGACCAAGGGATATTAAAAATTTTATTGTCATGGGTCCCTTTTATAAAAATATAGAATTTATGAACCTCCTTTCAGAACAATCTTGTAAAGTTCACAAAATAGAATGCATAATATTCAGAAGAAAAAAATTACATTGACTATAGTTATAACAATATTTAAAGTAACAAGGTCATTTTATCATTTTTAATAAAAGTATGTATATGATATATTTAAATAACAAGGTTCTTAACCAGATTAAAAACTACTGCTTTTAGTTCTGCTCTTCCTTCTTTTTGAGATATTTTAAAGTATATATTGCAACTTTATTGAGTGTAAAGATTATGTTGCTAGTCTCCAGCTGAAAAAAATGATTATGTTTGACCACTAAGATATCAAGATATATAGTGATAAGTTCCCATTTAGTTTATAATTACCTTGAGTTAAGAAAATGAGATTAGTAAATTATTAGGTGAACAAACATCATTTAGTCCAGATATGCAAGTTTAGGAAACTTTTTGTATTATAATGCTCTTGTGTTTGATAAGGTAGGGTGACAGTCCAGACTTCCTGTTGATTGTCTCAATCTTCAGTCCTTGTGAATTGGTCCAGCAACAACTATAAGGGTAAATACAGTGGGAGATCTGGGCTCTTCTTCTGGATTCCCATCTTTCCCTTTGCCCAAGTCACCATTCCATTATGTGTCCATTGAGTTATAGAGTCAGGGGATCACATCATTGCACGTAGATCAGTAATAAGCATCTAACTCATAATCCTCTGAATATTTTTGTTTCTTCTTAGTTCTACCTTATCCATTATGTCACTTCAAGGAAAGACCATGTTTACCCTTCTCTTCTCCTTTTCCTTCATAGAAAGAAAAGTCAGTGAAGAAAGGTGGCAGAAATAATGGGCTCTCCATCTAGGTCAATAGCAAAAATTCCTGCAATAATCATTTACACACATTTTTTTTCTCCAATGCAGAGAGCTTCAAGTTCATTGCAATTTCCTGGTGAACCACATTTTTCTCATGAATATGCACACATTGATGGTCATCTTAGTCACTATTTAGTGGTTCATTTTTAGGCATTAGTTCATTTGTTAGTTCTTCAGATCAAGCAATTACAATCATGCAATTTTCTTTTCACTACAAAAATTTCCATCTTAATCAGAACATAATGATGTTTTCCTATTTATTATATTCAATACAGAAATACTTTCTTATCAAAAAAGCCATTTTGATGCATTGGACAGAATGCTGGAAAGCAGTCAAAACCAGAAATACTTCTTGTAAGCTTGAATTTGGACAAGTGACCCAACTATTCAAGGCTGTAATTTCCTCAACTATTCAATGAAAGTGGACACAAAGACTTCTAAGATACCTTCTATGTTTATCTATGAAAAAAGATCATCTGTTTATCTTCTGAGCCTTGATTTAAATGGACATTAGTACAGAAAATTCATGAAATTTGTTATTTAACTTGTGAAATTATTATCAAATTTAGTTGTGCTCTCCTACTGACAATAGATTAATACACTATGTATGTGGAATAAAAGAAATAGAGAATGGGAGCAGAAGTACAGTGTTTCAAAGCCTTTACTAGAGGGCCCATTCTGTGAGTAAGGATATAACTTCAGATGCTACTCATCCTTATTTTTCTGGGTTTAACTGATTACATTCAGGGACATCACTTATTTTCTCATTTCTTGCAAGACCAGACTTTAAATAAAGGCTTTGGGCGTAAATTCCGTATCTAAAAACTTGTCTTTTAATAGCCTTATATCAAATCTGTGGAAAGAATGAGAGGGAAGAATAGGAAATAAGCTTTGCCCTCAAATAACTTCTAATCAGATGGAGAAGCAAACTCAGAAACAATGTCATGTTTAGAGACAAAGACTGTATAAAGCACACACTAATGCATTTCATTCAGGCCCTGAATGTATCAAACAAATAAGACATCTTCAAACTCATGAAGTGCCTGAAGATTGTCAAAGAGCTTTCCTGTCTACAACATTTTAAGGTAGGTAGTCCAAAGGTCATGATCTCTGTTTTGATGATGATAATAAAATAAATAATAAAAATACTGGATGAAATTCAGATGGATAATTTACATTTGCAAAGATATGGGTGGAGACTATCACATTTAATGATCATAAAAATAGTGCATAATAAGAACTGAATTTCATTATCTTCATATTACCAATGAGAAAATTGAGGCTCCAAGACTTTAAAGGAATGCCCTTTGTTTCTAAACCTATTTAGAACCCTAAGTAGGATAAAAATGCACTTTCTCCCTTGCTGAAGCTTAGGAAAACAGTGGTGGTCACTTGCTTTTCACTAAGAAACATATCAGAATTGTGTATGGAATCTAGGTGTAGTCCATAAGATTCAGCATATCATGGAAACCTAGATCTCTCAAAAAGAGGGAAAATAATGGGAGAAGAGAGGAGAGAAGAGGGGTTGAAGAGTGGGAGAGACAGAAGGATAGAGAGTGAGATGGAGAGAGGGAACAAAGTAGGGAGAAAGATGGACAAAAAAACAAAAATGAGGAGAAAGGACAAGAGATAGAGGGTTAAGTATAGAGAAAGCCAAATACAGAGAGAGACACTTTTGCTCATCTGTCCATTAGGAAGAGTCTCATAATATGAAAGGAAGAACAAAGAGCAGAAACTGATATTCTGCCCACCCAGAAAGGAAAAGAGGCAGACAGATAGAAAGACACAGAGACAGAGGCAAAGGCAGAGATCTAGAAAGACAAGCAAAGATAGAAAGACAGAAACAGTCAGAGACTGCAGAACACCCTAAAGTCTTTGGTCTGCCCATTACTCTCAACACAGGTACACCTGGAGATTACAACAAATGACTTCTAATGAAAGTGGACATATGACAGTCAGAAATGTCATGCATAATCTCCTTAATATAACATTGATTCATAAAAATCTAAAAATTGTACTCAATAGATGTTTCCATTCCAAATGCTTATGATCTCCAAGACTCATTGAATGAAAAGTTTTTAAAATATTGATGCCTAGTCAAGAAAATCATTGGGGGGAGGGAAGAAAAGATCTATATCATCACTCTTGTCCTGTCTACTACTGGAGTTGTATCAAGGATACCTTTAGTGATCCTACAGAGGGCAGTCTTGTAACCTTATATTTTTTACTAAATTACAAAAGACAGTTATTGCACCCACCATGAAAAGTCCATTAGACTTTGAAGGTTAAAGAATAATAGCAAGAACGTTACTTTTTCAAGTTCCATTTCTATCTGAACCTCATTACAATGGATGAAAAAACAGTGATATGATAATTAATTTTTATGTCAAGATTTCCTGTTCCATTGATTTAGGCAACTCCTATAGATTATACTTGTAGAAAAATCACATAACTGAAGTGATCAGATATATAGTTTCATTCACAATTGATCATTCCAATATTGATGTTTCAAAATTCACTTAATTCCATAGTCTGCCTCTATCTACTACAATTAGTATCTCACAAGAGTAGACAAGTGGCTAAATAAACTACAAATATACTCATTGCCAATTATACTATTTCAAAGAGTACTTTAGGAAAAAAACAAATACATTTAATTTCTTAGGTTAATTCATTAACTTTTGCACTTGATTTAAATTATTAGCAATTTAATTTTTAATTATTGATTAAATTAAATTAAAATTGAATGATTGTATCATTGTGAGTGCTGAAATAACTAGCCAAGATTATTCTCCCTTTATGCATTTGTAGATAGGCACTAAAATACAAGATAAAAATAATTTAATAGTTCCTGCTTTTAAGAATTTTATAATAAGATAGAGTAGGAAATAAAGACATAGGAATACATACAAAATTAAACCAAAATTATTTCAAGGGGAAGGCACTAACAGCTATGAGGATCAGAAAAGGCCTCAAAAAGGAGGTAATGATTTAGTTGTCATTCAAAGAGTACCTAAATAATCCTGTCTCAAAAAAAAAAGAAATTGAATAAATCCACAATGAGTTCCCTAATAAAAAATAATTTCCAGGATCAAATGGATTCACAATTTAATTCTACCAAATACTTTGTTGTTATTGTTAAGTCACTGTTAGTCTTGTCTGACTCTTTGTGAACCCACTTGAGGTTTTCTTGGTAAAGATACTGTAGTGGATTGCCATTTCCTTATCCAGGTTATTTTACAAAAGAGGAAACTGAGGCAATCAGGAATGAGTAACTTGCCCAAGATCTCATAGCTAGTAACTGTCTGAGGCCATATTTTATCTCACAAAGTTGATTCTTCCCAAAAATTCAGAAATGACTGAATAAGTTGTTATATATGATTGTTAGTTATGAAATACCATTGTACTATAAGACATGATGAGCACGATGCTTTCAGAAACCTAGAACGTCTTACATGAGCTGATACAAAATGAAATGAGCAGAACCAGAAGAATACTGTCCACAGTAACAGTAATATTATATGATGATCAACCATGAATGACTTCCTCATTCTCAGGTAGACAATGATCCAAGCCAGTTCTGAAGGACTTATGTTAAAAAAAATACCATTTACTTCCAGAGAAAGACGTAATGCAGTCCAAATGCACACTGAAGCATACTCATAAACTTTCTTCATTATATTTGGGTTTTTCCCCCAACATGGCTAATATTAAAGTGAGTTGCATGATTTCACTTGTACAATCTGTATTGAACTGCTTCCCTACTGAAGGAGGAGAGAGAAGAGAGAGTTTGATATTCATGATTGAAAAAAAAATGGCAATTTTTTTGATGATGTTTAATTGAGAAAAACAAGAGTTCCCAAACTCATAAAATTAAGCGGAACCTAAACTTTTTACAAAGTGTAAGGAACGTTAACTGGTGGTTTTGTCACCCAGTCCCCAGTTCCATATCACAGATGCAAGGCAAACTTAGAAAATTTTCCATATCTAGTGGTGGTGTTCTACGGTAAAGAGCTATCAAAGCCACTGACTTATGTGCCTACAGAGGAACAAGTAGAGATGTGTGCAGTAGCTATGTGCCTTAGGCTCTGACATATGAGCAAAATCTCAATTTCAGCTTAAATTCTTGGCTAAAGTCTGCAGGAATCCAACACCAAAGAGCATCCTATATTACCCTGAACCAGCAAAGTTTCCCAGTAAGGTTTATAGTAGCTAAATCTAGTAGCAGTTATTTGTTGAGTGAAATTCAGGTAAGAAACTTGCAGAGGATGGCAGCTGGGTAGCTCAGTGGATTGAGAGTCAGGCCTAGAGATGGGAGGTCTTAGGTTCAAATCTAGCCTCGGCCACTTCCCAGCTGTGTGACCCTGGGCAAGTCACTTAACCCCCATTGCCTAACCTGTATCACTCTTTGGCCTTGGAACCAATACACAGTATTGATTCTAAGATGGAAGGTAAGGATTTAAAAAAAAATTTAAAAGAAAAAAACTTGCAGTGATCAGACCAGGAAGCAACAACTAGGCATTACACTGGATAAGACAAATTTGGGAGCACTTCAAGCATGCAATTCAAAAGCCTAAATATTTTAGGCTAGTATATCACTCAAGCCAAAGGAATTTTGATTAGGAGAAATTCAGGAAACATGGAATAAAAATAAGCAGACATAAAAAGGATTTCCCAGAAAAATATTTTAGTGACCGGGACATTCAATACTCAAAATCACAAAAACAAAATTACTCAAAAATAGCTACTAGAAAAACTCCAACAAAGACAGAGAATATGCACAAATTAAACCAGAATTCTTGGAAAAAATATGAAGTGAGAGTTTTATTAAAGAATTAATTTAATGAAGTAAGGCTATTAATGAGAGCAAATGAACAGGTAATGAAGGTAACAACTTGGCACAAGCATCACCTAACAAAAAAAAAAATCTCCGGGGGATGGGGGGGCACTTGTAGCTCAGTAGATTGAGAGCCAGGCCTAGAAATGAGAGGTCCTAGGTTCACATCTGGCCTCTAACATGTCCTGGCTGTGAGATCCTTGGCAAGTAACTTAACCCTCATTCCCTAGCCCTTACCACTCTTCTGCCTTGGAACCAATACAGAGTATTAATTCTAATATGGAAGGTAAGGGTTTTAAAAAGTCCTATAAAAACGTAACAGAATATAATGAATTAATGTCTCAATAAGACAATAAGAAATATTAAATAATTAAGCAATAATGCTGAACATTCCTTAGAAAATACAAGGCATCTCATAGCAAAAAACAACCAAACTGGAAATTAGATTGAGAAGGAAAATCCTTATATCATTAGAATATTTGAACATCAGGATTCTAAGTAAATAAATAAAAGAACCTATACATCACATTTCAAAAAATATTTTAAGCATCCAGAACACTGAGAACCAGAAGACAAAGTGGAAATAGAAGGAATAAATATGTCACCTCTTCTAAGAAGTCCCAAAATTAAAGCTCCAAAGGAACATTATAGTCAAAATAAAGTTTCCAAATCAAATAAAAATATTGTATACAAAGTAAAAGAAAAAATATATTGCAATATAAAATTAATGAACTCAAGTACCAAGAACCCACATTCAAGATTGTATACAATTTAGCAGCCACCATGGCTAAAGAAGAGAATTTGGAATAGCATATTCCATACATCAAAAGATACAGAATCATGATGGGGAGGAGGAAAACTTGTTAAGCAAATTAAAATAGCATTTTAAAAAATAGGTCTTTTATTAAATTGAAGACTAAGATGCATTCTTTTTTTTTAAATATATTTTATTTGATCATTTCCAAGCATTATTCGTTAAAGACATAGATCATTTTCTTTTCCTCCCCCCCCCCACCCCCCATAGCCGACGCGTAAGTCCACTGGGCATTAGATGTTTTCTTGATTTGAACCCATTGCTTTGTTGATAGTATTTGCATTAGAGTGTTCATTTAGAGTCTATCCTCTGTCATGTCCCCTCAACCTCTGTATTCAGGCAGTTGCTTTTTCTCGGTGTTTCCACTCCCATAGTTTATCCTTTGCTTATGAATGGTGTTTTTTTCTCCTGGGTCCCTGCAAGTTGTTCAGGGACATTACACCACCACCAATGGAGAAGTCCATTACGTCCGATGATACCACAGTGTGTTTGTCTCTGTGTACAATGTTCTCCTGGTTCTGCTCCTCTCGCTCTGCATCACTTCCTGGAGGTTGTTCCAGTCTCCATGGAACTTCTCCACTTTATTATTCCTTTTAGCACAATAGTATTCCATCACCAACATATACCACAGTTTGTTCAGCCATTCCCCAATTGATGGGCATCCCCTCGTTTTCCAGTTTTGGGCCACCACAAAGAGTGCAGCTATGAATATTTTTGTACAAGTCTTTGTGTCCATTATCTCTTTGGGGTACAGACCCAGCAGTGCTATGGCTGGGTCAAAGGGTAGATATTCTTTTGTTGCTCTTTGGGCATAGTTCCAAATTGCCCTCCAGAATGGTTGGATCAGTTCACAGCTCCACCAGCAATGAATTAATGTCCCTATTTTGCCACATCCCCTCCAGCATTCATTACTTTCCTTTGCTGTTATGTTAGCCAATCTGCTAGGTGTGAGGTAATACCTCAGAGTTGTTTTGATTTGCATCTCTCTGATTATAAGAGATGTAGAACACTTCTTCATGTGCTTGTTAATAGTTTTGATTTCTTTATCTGAGAACTGCCTATCCATTTCCCTTGCCCATTTATCAATTGGAGAATGGCTTGATTTTTTGTACAATTGATTTAGTTCTTTATAAATATGAGTAATTAAACCTTTGTCAGAGGTTTCTATGAAGATTTTTTCCCAATTTGTTGTTTCCCTTCTGATTTTAGTTATATTGGTTTTGTTTGTACAAAAGCTTTTTAGTTTGATGTAGTCAAAATTATTTATTTTACATTTTGTGATTCTTTCTATATCTTGCTTGGTTTTAAAGCCTTTCCCCTCCCAAAGGTCTGACATGTATACTATTCTGTGTTTACCCAATTTACTTATGGTTTCCTTCTTTATGTTTAAGTCACTCACCCATTTTGAATTTATCTTGGTGTAGGGTGTGAGGTGTTGATCTATTCCTAGTCTCTCCCACACTGTCTTCCAATTTTCCCAGCAGTTTTTATCGAATAGTGGATTTTTGTCCCAAAAGCTGGGATCTTTGGGTTTATCGTATACTGTCTTGCTGAGGTCGCTTTCCCCCAGTCTATTCCACTGATCTTCCTTTCTGTTTCTTAGCCAGTACCAAATTGTTTTGATGACTGCTGCTTTGTAATATAGTTTTAGGTCAGGGACTGCAAGGCCCCAATCATATGTGTTTTTTTTTCATTATTTCCCTGGATATCCTTGATCTTTTGTTCTTCCAAATGAACTTTGTTATGGTTTTTTCTAAATCAGTGAAGAAGTATTTTGGTAGTTCAATGGGTATGGCACTAAATAGATAAATAAGTTTGGGTAGGATGGTCATTTTTATTATATTGGCTCGTCCTATCCATGAGCAGTTAATGTTTTTCCATTTGTTCAAGTCTAGTTTTAGTTGTGTGGCGAGTGTTTTGTAGTTGTGTTCATATAGTTCCTGTGTTTGTCTTGGGAGGTAGATTCCTAGGTATTTTATTTTGTCTAAGGTGATTTTGAATGGGATTTCTCTTTCTAGTTCTTGCTGCTGAGTTGTGTTGGAGATATATAGAAAAGCTGATGATTTATGTGGGTTTATTTTGTATCCTGCAACTTTGCTAAAGTTGTTGATTATTTCAATTAGCTTTTTGGTTGAATCTCTAGGATTCTTTAAGTAGACCATCATGTCATCCGCAAAGAGTGATAACTTGGTCTCCTCCTTGCCTATTTTGATGCCTTCAATTCCTTTATCTTCTCTAATTGCTACTGCTAATGTTTCTAGTACAATGTCAAATAGTAGAGGTGATAATGGGCATCCTTGTTTCACTCCTGATCTTACTGGGAATGCATCTAGTTTATCCCCATTGCAGATGATATTAGCTGTTGGTTTTAGATATATACTGTTTATTATTTTTAGGAATGACCCTTCTATTCCTATGCTTTCTAGTGTTTTTAATAGGAATGGGTGTTGTATTTTATCAAAGGCTTTTTCTGCATCTATTGAGATAATCATGTGGTTCTTGCTAGTTTGCTTGTTGATGTGGTCAATTATGTGGATGGTTTTCCTAATGTTGAACCAGCCCTGCATCCCTGGTATGAATCCTACTTGATCATGGTGAATGATCCTTCTGATCACTTGCTGGAGTCTTTTTGCTAGTATCCTATTTAAGATTTTTGCATCTATATTCATTAGGGAGATTGGCCTATAGTTTTCTTTCTCTGTTTTTGACCTGCCTGGTTTTGGAATCAGTACCATGTTTGTGCCGTAAAAGGAGTTTGGTAGAACTCCCTCTTTGCTTATTATGTCAAATAGTTTGTATAGTATTGGGATTAACTGTTCTCTGAATGTTTGATAGAATTCACAGGTGAATCCATCAGGCCCTGGGGACTTTTTCTTAGGAAGTTCTTTGATGGCTTGTTGGATTTCAATTTCTGATATGGGATTATTTAGGAATTCTATTTCCTCTTCTGTTAGTCTAGGCAGTTTGTATTTTTGTATATATTCATCCATTTCTCCTAAATTGGTGTATTTATTGCCATATAATTGGGCAAAGTAATTTCTAATGATTGCCTTAATTTCCTCCTCATTGGAGGTGCTGTCCCCCTTTTCATCTTTAATGCTGTGAATTTGCTTTTCTTCCTTCCTTTTTTTAACTAGATTGACCAGTACCTTGTCTATTTTGTTTGTTTTTTCAAAGTACCAGCTTCTTGTCTCATTTATTAAATCAATAGTTCTATCACTTTCGATTTTATTAATTTCTCCCTTAATTTTTAGGATTTCTAATTTGGTTTTCTGCTGGGGGTTTTTAATTTGATCGCTTTCCAGTTTTTTCATTTGCATTTCCAATTGATTGATCTCTGCTCTCCCTTGTTTGTTAATATAAGCATTCAGGGATATGAATTTACCTCTGATTACCGCTTTGGCTGCATCCCAAAAGGTTTGAAAGGATGTTTCGCCATTGTCATTTTCCTTGATGAAATTATTAATTGTTTCTATGATTTCTTCTTTAACTAAACGGTTTTGGAGTATCATATTGTTTAATTTCCAATTGGTTTTAGATTTGGTTTTCCATGTACCATTACTAATCATTATTTTTATTGCCTTGTGATCTGAGAAGGCTGCATTCATTATTTCTGCTTTTCTGCATTTGTGTGCTATGTTTCTGTGACCTAATGTATGGTCAATTTTTGTGAATGTGCCATGTGGTGCTGAGAAGAAGGTGTATTCCTTTTTATCCCTATTTATTTTTCTCCATATGTCTATTAATTCTAATTTTTCTAAGATTTCATTCACTTCTTTTACCTCTTTCTTATTTATTTTTTGATTTGATTTATCTAAATTTGATAATGGTTGTTTTAAGTCTCCCACTAGTATGGTTTTATTGTCTATTTCTTCCTTAAATTCTCCTAGTTTCTCCATTAGAAATTTGGGTGCTATATTATTTGGTGCATACATATTGATTAATGATATTTCCTCATTGTCTATAGTCCCTTTTAACAAAATATAATTACCTTCCCTATCCCTTTTGATCAGGTCTATTTTTGCATTGGCTTTATCAGATATCATGATTACCACTCCTGCCTTCTTTCTATCAGTTGAAGCCCAGAAGGTCTTACTCCATCCTTTAATTCTGACCTTGTGGGTGTCAACCCGCCTCATGTGTGTTTCTTGAAGACAACATATGGTAGGGTTTTGGATTCTAATCCATTCTGCTATTCGTCTACGTTTTATGGGTGAGTTCATCCCATTCACGTTCAAAGTTATGATTGTCATTTGTGGACTCCCTGGCATTTTGATTGCCTTCCCTAATTCTAACCTTTTCTTCTTCGGCTCTACCTTTTAGTCCAGTGATTTACTTTGAAACAGTCCCCCTTGTCCCCTCCCTTGATGTTTCCCTTTTTAGTCCCTCCCTTTTTGTTCCCTCCCCCTCCCCCCTCTCTTTCCCTCCCTTTTTGTTCTCCCTCTCCCCCTCCCCCCCTTGGTTTCCCCTTCTCCTTACCCTTGTTGGGTAAGATAGAATTCAAGATCCCAATGGATCTGGATGTTTTTCCCTCTCAGAGCTGATTTCCCTGAGATTGAGGTTTAAGTAACCCCCCCCCCTCTCTTCCTCTCCTTCTTATAGGAGTTTTCTTCCCCTCCCCTTCCCATGTGAATCTTTGTGTGAGAATGATTATTCTATTTGGTCTTTCTTTACCCCCTATTTATACATTACATTTTCCCCACATGTTAGTATACATAGGTTGATATAAATGTAGTCCTTATAGAAGAGAGTTTGAGTTAAAGAAGAAGATAACATTTTCCCCTTTCCTTAATATTTACCTTTTCAGGTATTCCTTGCTCTTTGATTTTCGGTATCAAACTTTCCACAGAGCTCTGGTCTTTTCTTTGCAAAAAGTTGGAAGTCTTCTATTTTGTTGAATGCCCATACTTTCCCTTGGAAGTATATAGTCAGTTTTGCTGGGTAGCTGATTCTTGGTTGGAGACCCAGCTCTCTTGCCTTTCTGAAGATCATGTTCCATGCCTTACGATCATTCAGAGTAGAACTTGCAAGGTCTTGGGTGACCCTGATTGGCATTCCTTTATATCTAAATTGTCTTTTTCTGGCTTCCTGTAGGATTTTTTCTTTTGTTTGATAGCTTTGGAATTTGGCAATTACATTCCTGGGAGTTGTCTTTTGGGGGTTTAGTGTAGAAGGTGTTCTGTGAGCTCTGTCAGTGGCTGTATTGCCCCCTTGTTCTAGAATCTCTGGGCAATTTTCTTTGATTATATCTTGTATCACCATGTCCAGTTTGGTGTTTATTTCTGGCTTTTCTGGGAGTCCAATTATTCTTAAATTATCCCTTCTCCCCCTATTTTCCAGATCTATCACCTTGTTGGTGAGATATTTTATGTTCTCTTCTAATTTCTTGGTATTTTGGCTTTGCTTTATTGATTCTTGCTCTTTTACACGATCGTTGTCTTCCAGCTGCCTGATTCTGGCCTTTAAAGCCTGGTTTTCTTTTACAGTTTGGTCAAACTGGTTTTGTAGATGCGTGAATTTCTTTTGCATTATTTCCAACTTTTCCTCCCAGAAGGCTTCCATCTTTTTGGTCATTTCTGATTCAAATTCTTCATAGGTTTGTGGAGAGTTTCCATTTCCTTTGGAAGGTTTTGGAGCATTTTCTTTTATATTATCTTCTGTCTGCTCTGTATTTTGTATTTTGGCTCCATAGAATGTGTCCAAAGTCGCCCCTTTCTTCTTATTTTTCTTGGTATTTGGGGGCTTCTGTGGTTCTGTGGAGTTTGCCATTTCTGAATGTGGAGGATTAGTTTTTCTTGTCTCTGTCTGGTGTTCAGAGGCTTTAGTCCTGGGAGCTTTCCCTGGGTTAAACTGAATATGCCTCACTGGAACTGGAATGGAAGGGTCGGACCACGAGGCCACACTCTCCCCCCGGCTCGCTTTCCGGAAGTTGCCTTCAGAATCGCTGGCAGTGAGGCTGTTTCGTCAGCCTGCGGGGGGATGGGCTGCAGCTAGCCCAAGCTCTAGGGCAAGGACTTTCACTGAGACTTGGATAGCAGGATCCAGCCCGTGAGGCTGTCTTGCCCGCCCTGAGGGTTGCTGTTGTTTTGACCAGCTCTCTGCAGCGGAAGCCCCAGGCAGTAACTTTCACTGGGACTGTAGAAGGCCCTGAGGGTTCTGCTCTCTGAGCCGAGCCGGGCCCGGGCTGCGGCTTCCGGGAGCCTTGGACTCTGCGCTCCTACCCCTGAGGTCCGAGTGATCTCGGGTTCTGGCTTTTAAGGGGAGCCGTACCTTTTGAACCGGGTCCAGGTCCAGGAGGAGGGTTCCCAGGGTCTGTGCTGTTGATCGTTTTGAATTTCGGCGCCTTAGGAGCTTATAGTTTGAGATCGGTTGGGAAGGGTTTTCCGGAGATCTGAGCTTTAGCTTTCTCTAAGCCGCCATCTTAACCGGAAGTCTAACATGCATTCTTAATGAAAAAAAAAAAAAACAAAATTGTGTGTGTGGGGAACTTTGAAGTTCAAATACAAGAGTTTAAACAAACATAAAAAGATAAACATTAATAAATATTCATAAAGGATAATGGAACTAAACTGCTTACATTCAAATATGGGGAGATAATAACTTCTGTACCTTATCATCATCAGTGGTCAGAGAGGGAGTCTAAATAGAACAAAAGCCTGAGACTAATTCTGTTATGTGTTGATGATCATAGAAGAAGGCAAAGAGAAAGAAGGAGGAAAACATGGGAGAATGAGTAGAAGAAAAGAAAGGTTAGGGAGGGAAAATATCTTACATATTCAGCATGTACAGGTGCTCATGTACTCAAAAAAGGAGGAGGGGAGGTAGGACCCGCTGATGCTTTAACCTCCCTCTCCTCTAAACTGATCAAAGGAGATAAGACACACACACAATTTTACTTCAGAGTGAAGGTTGCCTGGCCCATCTTTACAATTTCACATACCCTAGATCATCTGAACTGCTTCTTTTCCCAGTCAGAGTAAAGTATGATTGCCATAAAACACTCTGAATTGTCTTGTTTTCTAGAGTGTATTAACTCTGCCCTTTTATTCAAAACAAAATCAAAAGAATGAAAAAACACACAAGAAAATATGATCTATCTCATTGAAAAAATAATGGAAAATTGATCCAGGTGAGTCAAATTAAGAATTATTGGACTACCTGAAAGTCGTGCTAAAAAAAAAAATTGGACATCATAATAACAGAATTATAAAAAAAGCTGCCCAGATATTACCAAATAAGAAAATAAAATAGAAATTGGAAGAATTAATAAATCATCTCTAGAAAGAAATCCCCAAATGACAACTTCCAGGAATATAATAGCCAAGTTCAAGAGTCCCCAAGCCAATGAGAAATTACTGCAAACAGCCAGGAAAAAAAAATTCAAATACCATGGATCTACAATCAGGATCACACAGGACTTAGGAGCTCTACATTAAAGAATTGGAAGGTATGTAATATGATATTCAGGAAGGCAAAAGATCTACTCACCTATCCAGAGTCACCTCTCCAGCAAAACTGAAATTTACATTTAATAAGAAAGAAGATTTCCAAGCATTTCTGTGGTATAAGCCAGACTTAAACAAAAAAATTTGAAGTCCAAACACAAGACCCAGGAGAAGCCTAAAAAGGAATGATGAACTACTTCATTTCTATATGAACTGAAAAGATCTCCCTCCATGAACTGATGCAGAGGGAAATGAGCAGAACCAGAATGATCAAATGTAAAAGACTGTTACTAATAGTGATTCAATGATCAAGAACAATCCCATAGAACTTATTAAAAAGAGTGCTATCCACGTCCAGTGAAAGAACTATGGGAGTAGAAACGCAAAAGAAAAACATGATTTCTCTCTCGGTTATATAGGTATATGATTTGGGGTTGTGTTTTTTAAAAGATCACACTGTTACAAATAGAAATCTGTTTTGAGTAATAAGACATGTATAAACCAGTGGAATTGCTTATCAGCTCCAGGAGGGGAGAGGAAAAAGGAGAGGGTGAGAACATAAATCATGTAATAATGGAAAAATATTCCAAAAATAAATTGAAATTAATTTAAAAAATTTAAAGATGATGAAAATAAAGCTTGCCATCTTCATACAGTAAAAAACAGAAATTTGTTCTTGAACATTTACAAATTAAAGTTCTACTCAGACAGAAGTAGGCAACAGTTCTTTATGTAATTAATGATACCCTATTTCATCACAGATTTCTTGAATTTCAAGGACTTTTTCAGTTTTGTATTTGCAACTTGGGGTTTCACTTATTACAAAAGCTCACTTGCAAGCTTCTTTTAACCTACTAATCATGAGTTTTTATTCTAAATTTTTTGATTTGTAGATTCTACTTTTTCTTGTTATCATTATATTTCCACCATATTTTTGTTTTATTTTCTAAGATGTAAAGAAATCATATGTATTAATTCAGTTAGCATTTAGAGGTTTATCTATTTAAGGCTCCAATATGTTCCATTTATCTAGGTAACTCATTTGTCAATTCTCTAGGGAAAAATAAAACAAACATCAATCACATCAGGTGTTTAGCTCTATGTAAACTTTTGTTTACAAAGAGCATGGCACTCACATTGTCATTTAAC
The DNA here is from genome assembly GCF_027887165.1 of Monodelphis domestica. Lineage (NCBI taxonomy): Eukaryota > Metazoa > Chordata > Mammalia > Didelphimorphia > Didelphidae > Monodelphis > Monodelphis domestica. The sequence goes on from NC_077227.1 coordinate 43,705,963, forward strand.
TGGAATTAAAGGGTCATACCTTCAACATACTTTAAGATAAGGAAACCTTATACTGATAAATGAAGGGAATGACTAACCTCAACTACCAGTCATGGCCTTGTCTTCTACAGAAGCTGGTCCTCAGGGGACATGTTTCTTCCCATTTTAACAAATATGACTTTGAAGTGAAGTCACTAACAGCCCAGAAGTCATAGTTTAATTGTTCCTCCAGGGCCTAAAATGACAGGATTTCCCAGGGCTCTCTACAGCTGACCTTTGGAAAATGACTGGGCATAATTGCATTCTTCTTCCATCCCTACTTATATACCAATGAATCCACAAACTAATGAGCATTTAGAAAAAGGAATCTTCCAGTTATGATCTTCTATCTGAAAAAGGTAAGGTTTATAAGAAGTGAGAAATAGAAGTTCCTTCGTTACGAGAAAATAAAGATATGACTGTAAGAGCAGGGAAGAAAAATGCATATTTATATTGTTATGAAAGGTCTCTATATCTCCACAAGCTATCAAAAGTATGGGAAATGGAGAGCGAGAGAAATAGGGAAGGTGGGAGATAAAGATAGATTCAGACACATAGAAAGATAAATGGACATAGAGAAGGAGGGAAAAAGGAAAGACGAAGATAGAGTCAGAGAGAGTTCTTCACCAAAATAGGAAGTGAAAAGTTTATTGATATGAATAAAATGTGTTATTTCAGTTTCTCCTTTTAAAATTTCATCTTAAAGTTATTGATTGAGTCAAAATTTATTATCAAGCATTTCTTTAATGAGAATTTTCTATTAATACTATTACTAACTACTAGTACTACTACTTCTACTACTACTACTACTACTACTACTACTACATCTTCTGCTTCATGTCTAAACTAGTGATTCCATAGGTGTGCAGAGGACATTTAGTATGGACATTTATTTCAATTTGGCACCTGCAGTAACTTGTTATGTTAATTACCTGGGATACTAAGAATTAGTCACTGTTCCATTCAAATATATGTCAGAGGTAGGACTTGAATTAGTTCTTTCTGACAATACGGTCAACCTTCTGTCTACTATGCTCCATTGCCTCTCACATCATATGACATGTATACTTGTAATGATATATCATAAGCTCTTAACATTTGCAAATCATCAAAGATGAAGGGTTTTCTTGTGTGATTTTGGTATGAAGTATAATTGTCCTTTGCCACTCGATGGTTTTTTATGCACACAAAACCTATATAATATAACAAAGAAGTTGATATATATTTGCATCATATTTATTATAATTATATTTATATATCATATTTAGTTTCAATAGTAATTTTAATTTCCCCAACTTAGGTTAGATAATGGTGATTACTGCCTTGAAGTAAAACTATTTCCCTTTTCGGGATCATACAATCATGACCGTGTTTGAATCCCTTCTGTAAAAGACAACCAGGCATAATAGAAAGAGAATTGAACTTTGATCAGATTTTTAATTGTATTTCTGGATTTGCCACTTATTAATTCCACAGTCTTGGGCAAGTCACTTGGACTCTTTGAGTCACAGGTTTTTCATCTGAGATCTGAATGTAAATATATCTGTCCCAGTTTTGCAGGATGCTGTGAGGATGAAAAGAAATGTAATACATAACTTTCCTCTATAAATATTTATATATATCCTTAATGTCTTTATTCTTTTATTAGAAGAGAGAGAATCTATGAGTTCCAGGAACTTTCTGTCATATGATTATTAGGACACTATGGAGCACTGGTTAACTTTTCCTTTCTAAGTCCTTAGCCAATAAGTTCTTTATAGAATCTGTTTCTATTAAGCAATTGCCTCAAGCATACAATGAGCCCTGAGCTATACCTCTTCATTCTTCTAATTCTTAATTTTAGATAATTCTTTGTGTCTTGGTGAGGACAGTGTCAAGAAGTGCATCTAGACATGGGGATTCTTTGTGTCTTGGTGAGGACAGTGTCAAGAAGTGCATCTAGACATGGGGGGGTCACAAAGGAAGAGATAATAGTGAGAGATAATAAGTGACAAAAAGAAACTGAGGCCAATGATTGCTGACCCATGTTTTCCCCTTCTTTTTTGCATAATGTTACCTCTTTCTCTTTGATTCTGTTTCTTCTAGCATCCTAATTTGCAAGGGTCCCACGTTTCTTTTCATTGTCCTCAATATGGAATAATAATGATGATAACTTATGTTTACAGAATACTTTACAGTCTGTGACACATTTTAAATTTGTTTTCTCATTGGAGATTCATAATAAGTTTTCTACGGCAGCACCTCTATTATTGATCTCTACTTTGCAAATGAGGATGCTGAGATCTATAGAGGCAAAATAAGAGATTGAAATAGAAAGGTAAATCTGTGTCTCTACAACAAGACTCACCAATGTTTCCACAGCTATTTAAATACAGAGGTCAGCTTCAAATCCAGATTTATGTGGACTCCAAATTCAGAACTTTAATTATTATTTCATTCTTCTTCATTTCTTTTTTAATATTCAGAAATCAATAATATCTTAAATAATCTCATATGAATCAGTCTGCAAATATTTATTGAGTACTTTCCTTTTAAAAAAAGCAACCCTTGCCTTCTGTCTTAACATCAATACTATGTATTGATTCTAAAGTAGAAAGACTGGTAAGAGCTAGGGAATTGGGTTTAAATGACTTGCCCATTGTTACACAACTAGGAAGTGTCTGAAACCAGATTTGAAACAAAGACATCCCATCTCGAGGTCTCGCTCTCCATCCATTGAGCTATCTACCTTCCCTTATTAAATGTATTCTATATGTCATGTAATCTTCTAAATCCTGGAAATGCAAAGAAAGGGAAAAAATAGTGCTTGCCTTCAAGAAAGTTATTTTTCATATGGGAGGCTACATGAAAATGATTACTGGCAGTCAGAGGTTAAGTGACTTGCCCACAGTGTCTGGTGCTGGATTTTAACTCGAAGATACTTTCTCCGGGTCTGGTAATTCATGTCTTTGTATGATTCTTAGATTCTGTTTCTGATCCTGGTTCTGAGCCAGTTTGCATTACAGATGCTGAACAACTTTCCACCACTTTTTGGCCATCCACCTCCAATACCTGTGTCTTGGACATCAATTTTATTTTGGGACTGTCACAATACAATTACATCATGGTCATCTCTCACAACCCACGTTCAGATGAATGAACTTTACCATGGAACTTATTTGTTCTCATCTCATCACTAAGCTAGGGATTGGAGTAACATTCAACAAAAGACATTAAAGGTACTTGAAAATGTCAGATGAAAATAGCATGATTTACTGAAGGGAGCTAGTGTATGTGTGTGTGTGTGTGTGTGTGTGTGTGTGTGTGTGTGTGTGTGTGTGTGTGTGTGTGTGATTTAAATATTGAGGGAGACTGAATGCCCTAGGAAGACCTCACCAATCAAATAATGTTTCTCTGTTTTTGGTCTGTGGTATAATAGAGTTGGAGAAATTGTCAAAATTTAATTTTGGAATATCAAAGTATCTTTAATGTTCTTAACTTGAATGCAGATCTTTTTTTTTTTCTTTAGTGAACAGAGAAATCTATTGGTGATTGGATTTTGTGGGCATACACTGATGAAAGGGAAACTGACAACCTACTCACATGGCATCAAATAATCAGACATCAGTGACTGAGTTCATCTTAAAAAGTTTCTCTGAAAATCCTCAGTTTCAGATGTTTCTCTTCAGTCTTTTCTTGGGACTTTTCATAGTGGCTTTCACAGGTAACTCACTCATTATTGTTGTGATCAGTCTAAATCCAGGCCTCCATACTCCCATGTACTTTTTCCTCATAAATCTAGCCTTGTTGGACATTCTCTCCACCTGCACTGTGGTGCCCAAGTTGCTACAAAACCTAATGACTGAGAATACCATTTCCTATGGTGGCTGCATAGCCCAAATATATTTCCTAACTTGGTGTTTAGGGGCTGAGCTCTTGCTTTTCACAGCTATGGCCTATGACCGGTATGCAGCCATCTGCCAACCCCTCCACTACAACACTATGATGAACAAGACAGTTTGCTGTCTCTTAGCATCTGCAGTATGGGCTTTCAGTGGGACCAATATAACCATCAACATTATCATGACTGTACGCTTGTCCTTCTGTGGACCCAATGCCATTGATCATTTCTTTTGTGAGATTCCTCCATTATTGCCTCTCTCCTGCTCCCCAACTTACATCAATAATATAATGACATTTGTGGCAGATATGTTCTTTGCTATTATCAATTTATTGTTCATCCTAATATCCTACGGCTTCATCATTTCCAGCATCCTGAAAATCCAGACAACGGAAGGGAAGAAGAAAGCATTTTCCACTTGTTCTTCCCATCTCATTGTGGTCACTATGTATTATTGCACTATAATTTACATCTACATTCTTCCTGCTTTAGGTCAGTCTCTGAAAGAAGGTAAAATAGCTTCCATGTTTTATGCCATAGTGAGCCCAGCCGTAAATCCTCTGATCTACTCCCTGAGAAATAAGGATGTGAAAATAGCCCTCAAGAAATTATGTCCTTTCTTTGGAAAATAATTGGCCATTTGGCAGATTGATATAGCTCAACACATGGGATTCAAAATGGCATCTAAAAGAGAAAACTCAACATGAGTTAAAACAGCCTGGGAAAACCTTAAACTTCATTTCTCCTGGTAGACAATGCTCCTGAAGTCAGGATTTGTTCTTAGGTGAACCACATAATTCTCTGGTTACACTGGTTTTTCTTGAAGACTTTCAATACAAGAAAAATAAGAGTGGCTGCTCCAAAGAATAAAACAGAAACATCAGAAATACCACACTATTTCAGATTCATGGTTTAAATAGTATAGAATTTTGTTGCTAAGAAATATTTGAAGAGATAATTCATTTGAAGGTATGGTTACTTATTCTTTCTGTCAACTAATTATATGCGATATACTAAAGTTTTTATGGTAGTCCCTAAGGCATTAAAGTGAACCTGACAGACTTCAGATGGAAAGGAAGGGTCTCAGCTAGGTCTCTCATTCCACAAGAGAACTTTCCTGGATTTAACTGAGGAGTAAAGAAAAGACTTCCCTCACTCTCTCTCCTCAACCAAAGAAAATGTCTTCAATCAAGGATGATTTGTATTAGGGGAGTACTTTGATGACTGATGACTTTGATGGTGGCATCAAAGGTATAAATAAATCCCAGTACTATAAAGAAATAGGAACTCAAGTTGATTCTATCTCAGGGTAGAAGAGATCTAAAACTTAGCTTTTGAGGTGTCAGTCACAAAAAATGAATAATGGGGGAAAACTAACATTTTTATTATTCCATAAATGATAAAATCACCAACCAAGGAAAGGAAAATAACTCAAAAATACCTCTTACCAGAACCTCAAAAGAAGTATGGCCAAAAGTTAATTAGAATTCTTCAAAAATGATAAAGTTTCTTTTTAATTATAAAGGAAATGAGATGTATGGGAAGGAAAGAAATTATCATTTATATGGCACTATTATGTTCCAGGAACTGCGTTAAGCACTTTTTATGAATGTTATCTCTCTTTTTTTAAAAAATATATTTTATTTGATCTTTCCAAGCATTATTCGTTAAAGACATAGATCATTTTCTTTTCCTCCCCCCCAACCCCCATAGCCGACGCGTAAGTCCACTGGGCATTAGATGTTTTCTTGATTTGAACCCATTGCTTTGTTGATAGTATTTGCATTAGAGTGTTCATTTAGAGTCTATCCTCTGTCATGTCCCCTCAATCTCTGTATTCAGGCAGTTGCTTTTTCTTGGTGTTTCCACTCCCATAGTTTATCCTTTGCTTTATGAATGTTATCTCATTTGTTTCTCACATCAACCTTAAACATGTATTGTCCAGATTTTGCAGTTGAGGAAACAGAGAAAAACAAATGTTCTCACTTGCTCAGCATAATAGAATTAGTGAGTATTTCAGGTGAGATTTGAACTCAAGGCTTCCTATTTGCAGACCTATTGATCTACCCACTACCCCAACGGTTGCTCCCAAGAAGAGGAGAGAGGAGGGAAAAAATGGAAATAAAGCTCAACAATTTATCAGAAGAGGTACAAATGTCTAATTTAATAAAAATTCACTAAAAATAAGAGTAGACAAAATGGAAATGAATGATTCTATGAGTGAACAAGAATTTTTAAATAAAATCAAAAGAATTAAATTGAGGAAACAGTAGTATATCGCTTATCATAAATAAACAGATCAAAATATAATACTCTAAGACTTACTGTGTTATAACTCCCAAGAAACAGTTATTCGGTCACAATTCAATTGGGATCTATAATTCTTACTAGAGGAAACTAACTGGAGATTAGCTATCAGATGTGGGTAAGGATATAGACATATATTTCTTAATGCACACAATGCCAGGATGAAGTTGAAGACTCTCAAGTATATAGATTTTATTTTATCAATCTGCTAAAAATTTTGATCCAAGTTCAACAGAATTGCCTGATATCCATGGCAAATAAAAAGGAATTTAGATATTTTTCAAGAAATGATTAAAGAAAATATCCAGACATAAAAATAAGAGGGGGAAATTGAAAAAAAAAAGAATCCATTTATAGCCTCCTGAAAGAAATCAGCAAATGAAAATTGCCATAAATGTGATAACCAGTATTCAGAGCTTCCAGAAAGAAAAAAAAATCATAAGCATTAAGAAAGAATTAAATTATTTGAAAAAGCACGATTAAGACTGAATAAGATTTAATAGCTATCACTTCAAAGAAATGGAGAAGATAAAATGAAACCTTCCATGTGGTAAAAGACAAAGGTCTGTAACCAACAATAACTTATCTAGTAAAAGTAGAGTATTATCCTCTGAATGTGGACTTTCAGTGAAACTGATTTTCAAATATTCCTGAATTTAAAAAGAAAGAACTGCAAAAGAAGTTTGAAATACCTTTCTAGAACTGTATATTCTAATTGAGAGGGAAGATAATATTAAGATTTCCTTCAGAACATATTATCATATGGATCAAAGAAGTAAACTGAGACAAAAGACTGATAGTTCCATTTTGAAGATGCAAGGGAAAAAAGAAAAGAAAGGGTTGGAGAATATACATGAAGGGGAGATAGAAAAGAATGGGGGAAATTGTTAGGACATAACTTGTGTAAGTAGAAATATTTTCAACCATAGAAGGAGTGGGGGAACTAGAGTGGATTTTAAATTAATCAAAAGAGGGCAGAACATACAAAGTTTAGTGTATAATTACATTCAACTGAAAAGGTTATGGATCAGAAAAAGAAGAGGGAAAAAGGAAATATAAGGAGGGTGGATTCAGTGAGTTATTTGTCATTAAAAATAACAAACCTAAAACTTTGAGAGAGGATAGTGAAGAGAAGGTTAAAAGTGTGGAAAAAGAGTAAAAACTTTAAATAAATAAGGAAGGAAGAATATGGAGAAGGAAAATATAAAAGAATAAAATAGAGGGCAATAAACAATTATCATAGCTGTGGATGTATATGGCATTAACTCATTCATAAAATGGAAGAAGTTAGAATGAATTTTTAAAAACACATCTTTCTATAATGAATATACTTGAAATATAAAGACTATATATAGTTGAAATAAAGGGTTAGAGAAAAGTCCATTATGTCTCAGATGAAAACAAAAGCAAGGATGCTTATTATTGTTTCAGAAAAAGCAACAGAAAAACAGACAATAAAAAGAGAAAACAAATAAACTGTATTTTGTTGAAGGAAGAAATAAGCTGATTTTAATACTCAACATATATTCATCCAATGGTGTATCTTAAAATTCTTAAGAAAAAGGAAAAACAATTTTAAAGTAGAAATTAAAAAAAAATGATGGATCAACATGCTCCCATTAAGTCCTAGATAAATCTCATAAAAATAAATAAGATTAATGTAAATAGAATCTCATATATATGATAATAATCGTTTGACATTCCCATTGTAACAAAGTTGTTTAAGGAAGGATTAATCTAGAAAAAGTATTAAAGATCAACTGGAAACTAAGTAACTAAATTCTATAGAATGATTGGGTCAAAATAAATCATAGAAACAACAAATAATTTAATTTAAAAAAGAATGACTGTGAATGGGTAGGAAATGCCACGGGCAAGGTCCAGCCTCATTTGCTACTCCAGGGGTTCCCGACAGGTGGTGAACGATCAGTCCAGAAATTAACAAATGGAAGACAGCTGTATATTTACAGCCATGGGCATGCTTTGCATCTGATAGCTGCTCCATAATCCCCAGGCTTGATGTTTATTTTTATGCCCATTTTCTGGGCACACAGATACATTACTTAACACACATGTCTAAATGGAGATAATTGGAAAAGTGATACATTAACTTTTAACAAATCACTTGATTAACATTCTATATTCTTGTATTGTGATTACAGATTCTTGACAGCATAAAGGTTTTACACAAGATAAATGATTCCATCACAGGTGGCTTAATTTTCTCGTTACCCTGTGAGGAGTTTTGAGCTTACAAACAATCAAGGAAATTTACTTATTACTTTTAATAAAAAAGAAAATAATCAATCAGAAGTTCTTAAAGGCAATTCAATAATCACATCATTGAGGATGAAGGGAACTGGGAACACAATTCAGATTTAATATTAGACTGGTCATTTTTCAGGGTTTACTAGGTAGTTTCTGAGTTACTGGTTTGTGAAATCAAGTCACTGAGGCATATTGAAGCTTAGTGTACCTATACATTTTCTATGGGCCTTTATGATTGATTTGTGTGCTGGCTTCATGAGAATAAGTTTCTGTGCATGGGAAAGTTCTGGGCTTGACTTGTAGCTACAATTTTACTGTGAGTTATCTACCTAAGTAAAAGTTAACCCATGGTAGTCATTTGGGATTGGGTTTGAGGGTCTGATCTTTTGGTGATGTTTTAGAGAATTAGGGTACAGGTATTTTGCTCTTGCATTATTCCTTCTGAGACTAGGGGGAATGATAGTCATTTCAATTCCATAGGTAAGGGACATTGATGAGAGAGGTCATGCAAGGGGGACTGAGTGGGCAATCACATCTTGCCAAGGGCCACTCTGTGGCCTCCTTAGCATATGTGTCTCTGTCAAGGCATTGTGGCCTAATGCCTCCCAGCAAAAAAAAATATTCACAAAAGCTGTTTAGAATTTTTAAGTTACTGAGCATCAAATTTCCTTTGAACACTGTGTGTATGTGTATACATACTATATTTCTATGTAATTCATATTGCCATTGAGGGAGTTTCTTCTGTTTACTACACCTATTTTTGTTTTTCTTTTTTCTCAATAGGGTTAGGAAGGAAGAAAGGTACAAGCTAGATTTTCTGTTAATTATGTTAAAATAAAGAGATGGAGATGTTAAAGATACTAACTGTTGCAAGAACTTTCAGATGAAATCACTGAATTATTAGTTTTATTTTGTTACATGGTTCATAAAGTGGCAGGAATATATAAATATTTGTAATGTAAAATAAAACATCAATAAAGGTAATTAAAGAGTAATTTTAGATGGATTAAACATTAACAAATTTACACAGACTCTTCTGTATTTTCTTTCAATGCAACCTCTTGTTTAAACTGAACTCCAAGTTTCTATTAGCTTGAATTTCAGAGATGGATGAAAATTTATACATTATGGATATCAAACCATGCCTGTATACAAATCTCTTCTAAAACATCTAATGTCTATGTTTAAAGACCTTGACTGAGATTTCTGGAGAGAGCCTCACGCATTTATGAATACCTCCAATTGTTATGAAGATTTCCCTTATAGCTAACCAAAATAAATAACCTCTGGATGCCAAATAGAAAACTTAATCCCTCTCATTGATGACAGGTCTTCAAATACTTAAAGATTACTTACTATAAGTGACTGCATCAGCAACCATAATTCCAGGGGTGAATATATTATGGATTAAAATTGGCAAAATGAGAATTTAATATTGCTCAGTATTTACTTTTCATTTGGGTCCTCAGCAATATGCTTAAAGTAGAATCTAGGATTATTAGAACTGAAGATCTTAGAGACTGATTTTAGAAGAATTAACAAGAATTCTAATGAATTGAGTTCCAGATAGTTTATATAGTATGTAGTTTTAGTTTGATGAAGGGGTTTTTCTTATTTACTAGTGATAAGCACAGAAACTTTAATTTGATTTCTTTTTAATCTGGGCCATTCGCCACCTGTGCCCAACTATTACTCCATCCCATTCCTTCCCATGGGCTCACCACATTGGTACTAGACTTAGTATGGGTCCATGATGAGCTTTATTCTTTTCCAAAGCTTGGAATTACCAATCTCAAACATTTCCATAGCCCCAGTCTCCCAGATTACAAGCAATATCAGTTGTGTGCCACATGATGAATGTTTGATAGTTGAAGTTTAAAGAACAAATTGAACTTTGGAGGGTTTAGAAGCAAAAGTTTATTACTTACAACTCATAAGGATAGCATGTATGCAAGTCCCTGGGCTTAACTCATTCCCACTAGGCAAATATATAAATAGCAATCCTGGTGCTGCATAGGATAAATGTACTCAAATTAAAGGGCCCAATGGCAGCTGATACTCAGCTTTATGGGTGAGTGCTGAGGATGAATTCAGTATGTAACAAAATAGATCATCCAAAAGTTAATAAGAACTCACTACAGCAAGAGAAATGAATCCCCAGACCAATAATGGAGAATTTTACCTTTGATTGGCTAGAAAACTAGCAAAATTGTAAAATTACAGTCCACTGAGGTTGTCTTCAGAAGCCCCCAAAAGTCAAAGCTATGCTTGATGTCTTTCTTAGAGTGGTGGATAATTTTAGTGCAAGGAGCCTCTTTGTCACTTTGGTAGGGATGTCCCACAGGGACTTTGGGTATACAGTGCTCAGAAATCTGATCCATGGAGCAGACCTCTGCATCTTAACAGGGCAGATGGACCACTTGTCATCCTTTAGCAGAGTCAATAAGTTCTTCAGACTCTTCTAAAGATTTTTCTCACTCAGTCCAACCAGGATGAGGTCATCAACATAAAGAAGTACTGTCCCTATGGGAGATTTAGCCAAAGAGGCCAGCCTCATACTACCCTTTGGTGGTAGATTGTGAGGCTGTCTGCTCAAGTCACATTGAGGAAAGACAATAAAGATATACTCCATACTTTGTCAGGTACAAGGAAACTGAAGGCATTAGACAAATAAGCAACATAGCTGTCTACAAGAGCAGTGCTCTGGTTGTCATTGCTAGTCACAATGTCTGGGACTGCAGAAGAAATGGAAAGGACCTATTGAGCATCCTGTAGTCAATTGTTAAGTGTCAGGTATCCCTGGCTTGCCAACTAAGCAGACAGGGCTGTTCAACAGGACTCCACATATCAACCCTGCATCCAGGATATTGGTGATTTTCATGCTTGTCCCTTCAAATAGCCAATATTGCTTCAGTTGTACCAACTCCCTGGGAATAGGGAGGCTAGTTGAGTCATAGGTCAGTATCCAGATGCCTACAATGATTAACACTAGGACAGCTCTCTGATAGTGGGGCCATTCCCAGTGGGTAGCAGATCTCATCAAACATTACAAATGGTCATTTCCTATCTATGATTGATGATTTTGAGGACTACAATCATAGTTCACTGAAGAGGTTCATGTAGCCCTACACAGACAGTGACAATTGGTCAAATATTGAGGTCTTATCAGAAAATAGATTAAAGGGGTACATCTAACAATTGGTGCTTGCTGGAATCACAGTCATTTGGGCCCTGGTATCCAAAATTCCATGAAATAACGAGTTCCTATGTGTGAATCATGTGAGGATGACAGTCCAATTGTGAAAGACAAAGCCATCAGGCTGGGCCTTATTTCACCTTGGAATCTTTTAAAAGGATCAGGTCAGGACAGAAGCAGACAGCACATTTTCTCCATAGAAAGGGCCAAATAAATACAAGCAGTTTCACAGGGTCTTGTTCAGAAACAGGTTATCTAAAGGGCTAGTTTTTCCTCCTTATTCTTGTCTTCCTTTTCTCTGTCCTTGGACTCACAGTGGGGATCTTATTATTTCTTTATAGGGCTTATTCTCCCCTTCCCACAGGCCTCCTCATCCTACCTAATTTCCCATGTTCAGGGATTTGTGTTCTTTAATCACTATGATAACTCTCCTAATAAAATAGCTGTCAGAGTTTCCCTTCAGGGATCTTCCTACATCCCGGAACTTCCTTCATGTGCCACATATGGAGGCTCTATCTATATCTTCTCCTTTAACTCCATGATTTAATAACCAGGAGAACATGATCTCATAGGAATGATGTTCTTCCAGTAACCTATACCCTGATTGTCTCACTTGACTCCTCTTTGGGCTGATTGCCTGAGAAGCTCTTCCGTTATCTGTGGAGGGGCACATTCTCAGATTTCACCTTTTCTATTCCAGATTCGAGAATTTCCTGACTAGTGTCAACTTCAGTTTCCTCTTTTAGTTTTGGAAGAGGTAGATTCCAAGGGTTCATATAACATTTTAATGGGGTCATTTATTTCAAAAGAATGGGGAGATATTATTTTATTTTTGAGGCCTGTCATCTACATATTTCATTGACCAGGAACACAACATCAAATGTATTGTAGTGTCCTAATTGTCATATAGGTAGAATACTACTGTCAATTGTCTTACCATCTTAGTAGACTCAGTGGGTATGTTGAAGATAAGGTTACTTAGGTATTATATTTCTTTTTCTCTTATTTTGAACAGTTAATATTTTTCTAAATATTCATCTATTTTACTTAATCTTTTTTACTGACATATAATTGGGCATAATGGTTGCTTTAATTTTTTTCATTGATTGTTATTCACCCTTCACAATTCAGATGCCAGAAATTTGGTATTCTATATATCAACTTATATAATCAACTTAACCAATGGTTAATCAGTTTTATTGTTCTTTTGCCATAAAACCAGCTCTGAGTTTTATTAATTGGTTTAATGATTTCTTTACTTTCAATTTCATGTAACTCTCCTTTGATTTTCAAGATTTCTACTTTAGTGTTCAATTGGGGATTTATAATTTCTTCTTTTTCTAAATTTTTTAAGTTGCATGACCAATTCATTTGATCTTCTCTCTTTTTCTTTTATTAATGCACACATTTAGAGACATAGATTTCCCACCAAGTACTGCTTTGACTATGTCCCACATATTTTTGAATATTCTCTCACTTTTGTCATTTTCTTTAATGAAATAATCAATTATTTCTATGATTTGTTCTCTGATTCACTTATTCTTTGGGGTTATATTGTTTTGTTTTCAATTCATTTTTATTATCATATTTTTATTTAAAATTACATTTAGAATCAGTTTTAAACATTCTTTTTTATATTTTCAATCAAAATTCTGTACATTTAATACAGCAAGTAATTATACGCTGCAATAAAAGTATATTGCAAATATAAGAAGAAACTCATGAAAGAAATGAAATGAAAAATGATATGCTTTAGTCTGTATTCAGACTCCATCAGTTCCTTTTATGACATTGTTGTTACTGTGTACACTGTTCTCCTGATTCTGTTCATTTTGCTTTGCATCAGTACACATAAATCTTTCCAGGTTTTCTGAAATCATCCTATTCATTATTTCTCATGGCATAATAGTATTCCATCATAATCATATAGCACAAGTTGTTTAGTAATTTCAAAATTGATTGACATCTCAGTTTCAAATTCTTTGCCACCACAAAAAAGAGCTACTAGGAATATTTTGTACAAATCAGTATTTCCCCCACCAATTTTAATCTCTGTAAAATTGGAGATTTTGAACCCCAGACATCAATCCCCAGAAGTCCTTGGTATTTCCCAGAATTCCCTATAATCTCACCTGAGTCCCCAGGTTGGCGAGATCACAATTGGAATTTAACTGGCAGTAGTGCCTCCCGCATTTGCTCTCTCTGCCATTGCAATGATGTAGGAAGTACAGTGGTAAGCTAAGCTAAGTGCGGGGGGTTTGAATGGGCTAATCAGCCATGGGCACATTTTTATTTTGTATCTTCTTTATTCCTTGATTTGTAATAATTCTTAATAAACCTCATAAAATATAATATTTTTATTATTAGAAAATAATTTAATTTTTACAATTTATGGCAACCACAAGATTGGATAAGAACTTCTCAATTTTTTTAAAGATAGCCTAGATAATTTTTCTTTAAATCTACGTTTCTCCAGCCAACACTTTTCGCCTACCCTGGCAAAGCTTCTGATTCAGCTTGCTTCTGCTGCCTGCTTCTGTGCTCCATCCGCGCTTGCCTCCAGCTTCACTCCACTCTGGACCTGCTTGACCCAGATCACTCTCCTGCCCCAGTCCCAACCCTGGCCCAGCCCTGGCCCTGGCCCCAGCTTATCTCCAGCCTCAGACCCAGATCACTCCAGGCCACCCCCAGGACCCAGGCTGCTTGGTAGCTGCCCCTGTGTCTTCAGAATCACAAACCAACCAACTGGTAAAAACTGAAGTGTTCTTTCCTTAGGCAACAATTAGTCTCCACATGGTAGGGGACCTGGGGAGGTGGGGAATGAGGAGAAGGAAGAGACTTTTCCAAACAGGAGGTTACAAGTATGGCGTATTCTATGAGAGAGCAGTGCATTTCCTATTTCAAAGGAGGTTTTTTGAGTGCACTGATACTTTTACTTTTCTTACCTGAGATTCAGGGAAGATATTCATTTCCCTGCAACTCTTTGCCATTTGGGGTCTACCCAATTTAAGATTCCTAAAACCCATGTTCATCCTTGCTATGGAAAATCCTACCACAATACTGACAAAAGGCATCTCAATGGATAAAAAAAATTAAAGAGACAGGAGGTTATATTTTTAAGGCTTTTCAGACTCCAGTGTTTTATAAAAATCTATTTTTATTGCATTTTGCTGATTGTTTTGTTTAAGATTTAATTTTGTTAGTTTTAAGTTCATATATTAATGTATTCAATACTGTTCTGTTACACTGAGTCATTTTAATGTACTTGGTTTTAACTACTGTTATATACTGTTGCTTTTCCCCTATAACTATACTTAACAAACATTATTGAATAAGCCCATATAAAAAAACAAAACAGACTTTTTTCTATTTTGCCTTTGTAAATTGTCACATAGAGGATGGATGGACTTCATTAAAACTGGTTACAATTGAATAACAACCTTTGGAAATTTTAATGAATTAAATATCACGAATTGATTTATGGGATCTTTTAGACATGATTTTTAGATTATTTTTCAACAACTTTGATCATTTTGCTTGCCTCTAACAGGAGGTAAGGTCCATTTTAGTAGCTGAAGTGAAATACAATTATAATCCCCACCTCCCACATTTATAAAAATGTGAATGGATGGGACATCACAGTCTCATACCAAAGGAGCTGGGAAGTTAATCCCAGGGCATGGTAACCCTGAATGGCTCCCAAAAGAGAGCATCTCTCATAACTCTTCAGCTCACTTTACTTCCACCAGAATGATCTCTAAATTCCTTGATGATGATCTAGACCCAAATAAGTTTTATTTTGTTTAAAAATATCTCATACCAGGTTGAAATATTGCTACACCTGAAAAACTTGTGACAAGTATTCATTTTCTTTAAATGTCATTCAGCAACTTATATGAAATATGACAGTGGGTTTGTTTGCTATTGTAATTAACTGGGCTATTGTGAATTTGGGGGGTTTTGGTACTTTTTGAATGCACATTACCTGTTGTACTACTGTTTTTTATAAAAAAAACTGTTATTTTGTGAAATTCATGTGCTTGTACTCACAGTGGATCATGACCAGGTATGAAGAGGAAATGGATCTCATTTTTGGTGAGAAACTTTGTATTCTATATTTCCTTAGCTGACACAGCATGTCAATGATTATAAGCTATATTTTTTAATTTAAAAATCTTATTATTATATTTTTCTTGCATGTACAATATACTATTTCAGTTTTTTATTTTTTCTCTCCTTTTTATGTCTGAAGCACATGTCACCGGTATTGATTTTCTTTAACTTTTTTGATTTAGCAGTAATATAAGTTTAAAATATTTGCTATGATGTCAATGCATACCCCAAAGCTTGAGACTATAACAATGATGCCATTGGTTGTTTTAAAAATTTTATGGGATTTTGCCTAATGATTCTGTCTGATTCCAGGACAAGAGAATATAAAAAGAGCCATTGCACAGTGCCAAAGAAGCACAAAGCTAAACTTCATAGTGCCAATCGAGCACAAGGTCAAAGAGATGAACCAATCCCAATTGGGTTGATGAAAATTTTGAGCCATGACAAGAGGAATTGAACATGTTTGGGTTTTGAGGTTGTGGCTGTTTAACATGTGTTAAAGGCAGGTCTTCCTTGTTCCACATTCTACCAAGTATCTCAAATTTGGCTCCTATCTGGCTCCTAAAAATCTAGTCCCTTTTTTGTCTTTCAAAATGTGGCAACTTTCTGTAGTCCTGGCTATTGACTGGGTAAATGTGTAAATGCTTATATCATTTTAATTGGGCCCTTATTCAAGAACCTGTTATAGATTTAATTTTCCTTTACTTAGAATTTTTACACATAAGACTTTGGTGGTCTATATTTCATCCAGAAATTATTGGTTTTTATTTGGATTTTTTTGATTTCTCTTGCCAAATGATTCATATAACTCATAACTCACCCATGCATCCCTGAGTGATCCCTATGTTTTTCAATTACCCTATTCGGGGGGGGGGGTTATAAATTATTATTATTATTTTAAATTGAAAAGTTTAAATTCCTTTTGAGAGTAATTTTAGGTTAAGAAAAATGCTACCTCTCTGAATCCAGAAAGTGAACTGTTTGGAGAAGACACTATGAAGATGCCTCCACAGACAACATACTGCACCTGAAGATCCAGAGTGAACTTTAGGGTGGGATGGTTTGAACTGTGTGGGGTTTGAATGCATTTGTTTTTTATGCTTATGCTGAAAGGGACTGCCCCCTAACTGGCTTTTTGGCAATGCACCTAGCAATTATCTGTTTTGTTCTCTCTTCCTCTTATCCTCAAATTATTGTAATTTCAAAGTTGATATGTTTACAAGACCCATTGGAGAGACTAGTCTTCCTCAGACCTCAGGGGGTTGGGAGTAAAAATGGAGATTTTGAACCCCAGACTTCAATCCCCAGAAGTCCTTGGTATTTCCCAGAATTCCCCATAATCTCACCTGAGTCCCCAGGTTGGTGAGATCACAATTGGTATTTAACTGGCAGTAGTGCCTCCCATGTTTGCTCTTTCTGCCATTGCAATGATGTAGGAAGTATAGTGATAAGCTAAGCTAAGTGCGGGGATTTTGAATGGGCTAATCAGCCATGGGCACATTTTTATTTTGTATCTTCTTTATTCCTTGATTTGCAATAATCCTTAATAAACCTCATAAAATATAATATTTTTATTATTAGAAACTAATTTAATTTTTACATCTCTTTCAGATTAAAATAGTGGTGTTATTAGGTCAAAGAGTATAAACAGTCTTATAGAGTGTTGGACATGGTTCCAAATTTCTGTTTAGAATGGTTGTATCAGTTCACAATTTCAGCAACCATGTTTGTATCTCATTTTTTCCACATCCCCTCCAACATTTATCATTTGCTTTTTTAGCTCTGATCCTTACCCAAGAAGGGTTCTTAATCTCTCCTCTTGAGATGGTAATTAATACTTCTCCCCTGGTTCTCTGCTCCCTTGGGACTGGAACTAATGCTGTTCCTCTGAATTCTTAATCACCTGAGACTCTAAGTTTTACTGCCCTTCAGGCTTCCTACTCCCCTTTATTGAAAGTGCTCCTCTCTACTCTCAAACTATGCAGAAGTTTGTACAAACAATGGAGTTACCAAATAGTACACATCCAGTGTTGATAGAAGTATACCCTGTAATGTTTTTCTAGGTAGGTGCCAGGCCCCCTCACTGTCTCTTGCTTAAGTGCTCCCAAAACTGCTCCTGCTTCTGTTATCACCATCTATTCTCAAAACATGTGTTTCATCCACATTGGCTCAGGTCAGACTATCCCTCATTTTATATATCTCTCTTTTTCTGATCTCATTTTTTGTCTTGAGGTGGAAAGATGCCTCACTCTGATCTTTTGTTGCTTCAGTCACTCTTAAATTCAATTTGAGGTGTTTTTTTTTTTTAATTCATCATTTAGAAAGGACTTCTAGGACAATTCAGCTGAATGCTTCTTTATTCTGCCATCTTGTTTCTACCACAGATATTCACTTTCTTTAAAAGTATGATATAATTCTCCTGAAAATCCATCGTAACCTATTGCCTCACTTTATTAGTATCCTTACAGCTAGTTCTTTTTTTTTTTTTGCTGAGACAGATTTGTAAAATGCTTGTTAGGTGTTCTGAGCCCTCTGGCATTATGGTTTTGAGATAAATCTGCATTTATTCCTTTTTTAGTTTTGCTGGCACACAATTGTACATAGTTTGTATTCAAAAGTTTTATAGTGGTTATATTATGATTTTTCCTTAAAATTTTGGTTTTGTTGATTTGATTTTCTTCTTCATTTTTAATATAACTGACTAAATGCTTATCAATTATATTATTCTCTTCAGAGAATCATATTTAATTTAGATTTATCACTTCTATTGACTATTTAGATTTCATTTATTTCTCTACTAATGTCTACAATTTGCTTTCTTGTCTTCATTTTTTCATTGTTCTCATTTTTACATGGATATTCATCTTTTTAAACCTCCTCTTTTACATTATATTTATATTCATCTACATTTTTCCATACACACACACATTTCAGAGAAATAGAATTACTTCTGAGGATTACTAAACTACATGCTTGATATTTAAGTGTATTTTCTCCTATAATTGTACAGTGTATAATAACTATACAAAACTATTATTAACAATTTTCTTTCTCTCATATTTAAGCATCTTCCTTCATGGCTTGCCATCATTCTCTGAAATAACTTTTAATTTTAGCTAAAATTATATTTTAAAATTTGTACCATAGATGTATCATTTCTGGAGATGCTCTGTAGATTACTTTTATTGTTTCTGCTTTTGAATTCAAAAGTCTGGACCAATTTCATTGTATTGTTTCTTTCATTAGAATATTTAGGTCTTTTGACTTCACAGTTTTTTGTGGAAGTCCTATGGTCCTCACCCTATTTTCAAGACATTATATTTTACTTGTATAGAAAACATATAATTTTAATACAATTGATTTTATTCTATTTTTCCACATTGTCGATCACTTCAGTAAATTTCTTTTTTTATTTTTATCACATTTGTTCCCTTAGTTAGACTTTCCTTATCATGGATTTTAACTTTCTTATTGAACTAATCATTTCTTAAATGCATTCATAAATTATGTCATTTGTACTTTTCTACTTGATTTCAAAATTTTAATTTCTCTTGACTATTCTAGAACATATTGCCAGTGTTTCATGTTCTTTTGAGATTTCATGGGGTTTTCTACTAGAGTTCAAATTACCTTTGTATTGCAATGTTAATATCCTACTGCCTCACATAACCTTTTCCCCTGTATATCTTGAAACATCCCCTCCCATCCTTTCCCCTCCACTCTTCTTCCTTTGCTTCATTCTTTTTCTGATATTCTACCTACAAACCCAGTGGACACTAGTATCCTAATCTCATATCCTTATGCTGTTTTGAAAGGATCAGTTAAAGATAACACATAGGAAATACTATTCTTCATTGAATTTTTTGCTCACTGGAAAAAATACATTTGAAAATATATCAACAAAAAGCAGGAAAATCATGTATCACCTTAAATCCTCAAATTTTATCCCAAGAAATATAAAAACTTGTGTTTGGTCCAGCTCTCATTTAGAGAAGCAATATGACTGGATTCAGAAAGAGGTAAGCTCAGGCTTCACCTCTGAGAAAAAGGAGTGCAGATCATCCTGGACAAGTAACTTAATCTAACTCTCTGGACACATAATTAAGGGGATTTACATTGAAGAGAGATTCAGTTTGAATTTGTGTGGCAAATTTCCTTCATTTAGAGAGCTCTCTATAGCAATGTAATCACAGGTCCAATTCCAGCCATTATCTTTCAATGGAGCAGTTGGGTGACACAATGGATAGAACACTGGGATTGGAATCAGGATGACTTATCTTTATGAAGTCAAATCTTATCTCAGACACTCACTAGCTCTATGACCTTGGCCAAGGCTTATCCCTCTTTGCCTCAGTTCCTCATCTATAAAATGAGCTAGAGAAGGAAATGGCAAACTACTCCAATATCTTTGCCAAGAAAACTCCAAAATAGGATCACAAAGAATTAGACATGATTGAAATGACTGAACAATAATAATCTTTCATTAAGTAGTTACTATCTTTACAATTTCCATGGAGCTTTGTGGAAATATGAAAGCCTGAGTAGAAAGGCATTCTCCTAGCCCTATTTCAGAGCTTTATACCTCAAAGTAGAGGGAACCAGGAAACTAAGATTGCAGATCAGGGCTTGTCCTTTAAAAATCAATAAAGTAAATGTTTTCACTCTTCTCCTGCCTTCCAAATCCTCCCTTCCTAACTTCACAGTGCTCCTTTCGGTACCTTCAATGATAATATTTCCGGTCAGAGTGTCTAGGGACTACAGGTTGCCTTTCGGTGGCACTGGGTACCTCACTTAAATATATTTCTTCCTAGGCAATACTCATAGTCTAGATGCTCTCTCTCCCCATCTTCCCCTTTATACAATCTTTCTTTCAGCTGTCCCTTTAAGAAGTATATCATAAACTCATTTATACTGGGGACATAGAACTGCAGAGTTGGAAGGACCATGAGACTTTCTAGTTTGCCATGATTCAGAAGGAATTTCTCTCTATCTCCAGTGGTCATGTAGCCTCCACTTAAAAAGGTCTAAAAAGAGGTGACCCAGTTCCTTCAGAATATATTCACCTTTTGTCAGACCTAAAGTTTTTCCCCATATTAAACTAAAATCTGACTGGCAACATTGATTCAGGACTCTTAGTTCTCTTCCTGGGACTTAGCCTTGACATGACAGCCTTTCAATTCCTGATGACAGCGATCATATCTTTTCCAGATCTCCTCTTTTTTATCAAAATGCCTAGTTCCTTTGAGAGGTTTTTGTATGGTGTGCTTTCCGGTCGACTCATCACGCAAATTTTATATGCCAACTTTCAATATCCTTCCTAAAAAGTGGAACTAAAAAACTGAAAAATACCCCAGGTGTGACCTGCCCAGGTCAGAGTACTTTAGGACATTTTGCCAGGATAATGGACTTTCAGTCAGACAAATTAAAATTGAATCCTTTTTTTTTTGGCTTCCTGTTACAATGTTGACTAACCATAGGGATTTTTTTTTAACATCAGTTGTTATTCAACTAAACCTTCTACAACTTACATTTAAACATTTGATTTTTTGAGTCATAGTACTGGACTTTATATGGACTACTACTACTAAATTTTAATAACTTGTGTTTACTTGATCTATTACCTTTCAAAAAGAGAATTAATCTTTTAATAATAAAAGGGATCCAGAAAATGCCACAATTAAGATTATTTCTTAACGTGATCAGGGAAAAAGGATAAGAATCTGTAGGTTTTAAAATATGTGTAGTAGCTCTCTTTGTTGTGACAAAGAATTTTAAATGGAAGAAATTCCTATTAATTGGGAAATGGTTAAACAACCTTTGACATATGATCATGATGGAAAACTGCTATGCCATAAGAAATGATGAGCAGGTTAATTTTGAAAAAAATGGAAAGACATATAAAATTATGAAGATTTAAAAGAGCAAAACAAAGAGAACATTATGTATATATAAACAGAAATATTGTTTAAAGAATGACTTTTGTATGTCTACATCCACAAAAAGAACCGATTACTAGAAATAAGATGTGGTTTATATATACAAATACCTTTTTGTCAAATGATACCTTTCTTAATATGGACTATGGTGGTTAAGTGGATATTTTGATGGAACAACAATTTTTAAATGGGAAAAATACTTAGTTTTTATACTACTTTGTAGTTCTTAAAGCATTTTTACATTTTTAAAGGAAGGATCCTGGTAAAGTGGAAATTTTTTTGATTTTGAGAGAAGACCCTATTGTAAGCTATACCACTCAGTTATTTTGTAGCTTTATTCAAGTCACAGAATATTTCTGGGCCTGTATTTTCCCATTGTAAAATGGGACAGTACTTTTCCTTGTAAGGTTGTTATGAAGATCAAAAGAGAGAGTGTGTGTCAAAATGGTTTTGCTCTTTTGATTCTTCTGACACTTCTGTGAGATAGGCAAAATAAATATTTTCTATCTTTGTAGAGTATGAAAATGAGTTTGTCAAAAGGTGAGTTACCCAGGATCCCATAGGGAATAGGTGGCTGACAATTTTATTGAGGCGCCATCTTTATCTGTCTCTGTCTGTCTGTCTCTCAATCTCTCTCTCTCTCTCTCTCTCTCTCTCTCTCTCTCTCTCTCTCTCTCTCTCTCTCTCTCTCTCTCTATTTCTCCACTTCCCTCTTCCTCTCTCTCCTAGTAAAACCAGTCAGATACAGAGAAAGGTTGGGTGACAGTTGATGAGAACTCATTGCAAACAGGACTTGCATTTTTGTCTTTTTTTGTATCCTCAGTGCTTAGCACAGTATCTGATACATGCTATGTGTTTAATAAATGCTTGTTGACTAACAAGTAGCATAGCCTACCAGGACTACAGCTGAATACACTCTGTATCCCACTCCTTCATCACCACAAGTGGGCTCTTTCCATCAGTCACTGAAGCTCTTATTAGGATTTAATCAATAAATGAAACTACTATTGCAATAGGAAGTTTCTTATTCCCATTTGACCTCAGTTGTTTTTGGTAAAGGCTTCAAAGTTCTACTTGTTTCAGCAAATAACATCATGTTACATAACATCGAGTAGAGGAAAAACATCACTAAACAGACCACTGTCGAACCCCAAATTCCAAACTCAGAGAAGCATGAGCAGTAAATAAAAGTCCTTTTAGGAAGCACAGCAACATTTCTGAGAGTTCAAAGCATGGTCTGGAAGACACAAGCTTTTGGTATTAGTAATTCTTGGCTCTGTCCAAATCCTAATATAGATTCCAGTTAACTAGAAAGTCTTTGGAAGTCTCCTCAATCACAGCAACAGAAGACTCAAGGGCTCATCATCTCCTAAAGAACAAGAACACTTTCTTGAGTCCCACTTTGACTTCTTTGTTCCTTAACGTATAAATGAGAGGGTTGAGGGTGGGAGCCACTGAAGTGTATATCACAGATACAACTTTATCCTTATCCAAAGAGTAGCTGGAAGATGGCCGAATATACGTGTAAATGACGGTGCTGTAATACATGCTGACCACAATGAGGTGGGAGGAGCAAGTAGAGAAGGCTCTCTTTTTGCCCTCAGTGGTGCGGATTTTCAAAATGCTGGAGATAATACAGGCATAAGAGAGCATCGTGATCATGAAATTCCCCACAGCTAGGAACACATCTGCTGTGAAGGCCATGGTTTCATTCAGGTAAGTAGGGGTGCAGGAGAGCTTGAGTAAGGGGGGGATCTCACAGAAAAAGTGGTTGACTACATTAGAGTGGCAGAAAGTCAGTTTCATCATTAGGCAGGTGTGTACGCTAGTATTGATGATGCTGATTATCCAAACACCAGTGGCTAACAGCATACAGACTCCCTTACTCATCATGGTGCTGTAGTGGAGGGGATGGCAGATGGCCACATACCGGTCATAAGCCATAGCTGTAAAGAGCAGAAGTTCAGCACCTAAGGACCATGTGAAGAAGAAAAGCTGGGCCATGCAGCCTTCATAGGAAATGGTCTTCACACTTACCATGTTCTCCAGCAATTTTGGAAGAATTGTGGAGGTGCAGAGGACATCAACCATGGCTAAATTGATCAGGAAGAAATACATTGGTGTGTGCAGTGCTGGGTTAAAACTGATTGTAACAAAGATGAGGACGTTCCCTGAAAGGGCCACTGTATAGAGGGAGAGGAACAAAACAAAGAACAAGGACTGAAGGTGAGGGGCTTCTGAAAATCCTTTTATAAAGAACTCAGTGACTAATGTCTGATTCATAGTTGCCATTAGGGCAGTTGAAATCTGCATTAAATCAAGCAAGTCCCAGCAATTTCATTTCCTTTCATTTGCTTCATTATGATCTACTGCAAGATGCAAAAAAAATATGTGTATATTAGTATTAAATGTTACTCAATCTATGCTCTTAAAAACATACTTACAAGAATACTGGGACCCTTGAACATTATACTTTGATGCAAGATCCTCTTTTGGACCAGAAACACCAAATTGTAAGTGATAAAGGGTTTGCAGAGAGACTACTCATTCTACTCATTTGCTTTCATCAGTGCAGCCTTGTCCATTATTCTTATGTGGAATTAATTCTCTTATTGTTCAAAAACTTCTACACCTCTCATTCTCCAAACCACCAGGATATGATACCACTTATTGCAAAGAAAACCCCCATTCCTCATACCCCGTTGTTTATTATCCCTAAACTACTTTTTAGTTTAAAAAAAAAGTTAGTAAAAAAAAAAGCTACTTCCACAAATGTCCCATTTCCTGCTAGATATTTGTCCACATCATCCACTATACCCTTTGGAGTTCCCACACTATAATTTACCAACTGCTTTATTCTAGGCTTCTTCTTATTCTGCTTCCACATTCTGATTCTCACTGAACTCTAGCTTTATGAGATGATAATGCATCCTTACTCATCTTTTCCTATATTGATTATACTTTCTCATATCCTCAACTTAATAGTCCTGCAGACAGAAGTAGAATACTCTTTGATTTCTATTGCTACTTCTAGACATCCCCTACTGCCATCTCTTAGCAACTTCACCTCCTTTAAATTTCCCTCAACTTTTTCACTCATTCTAAATCTTGATACCTATTTTCTATGGACTAAAGGAAATTCTCCCTCTTTCACCAATGTATACCATGCTTGGCTTATAGTTTCCTACCTCCAGCTACTGTTCTTGAACTAGAGAACTTGAATTTACAAGTTGATGTTACTTGAAATATTCTGACTAACTAGTTCATCAATACACTCAATATCCATCACCAATATTCAATATCCTATACTATACCTTGGCTACATACAGGGATCGACACAGTCTCAATGTTGTCATCACTCACAAATTTCCCACTTCTATGATGATCAACTTTGAAAGTATTTATCTGATTATGATAGTCTATTAGTACATCTCTCACTATCCTTTATTCGTCTTAAAACTATTCTTTATCCTCATCACAAGCTGCAATCCCTCTACCCTTCAATAATTGCCCAAGCCATTGCTTTAGCTGTGGCTATATGTTATTCCTTTTCCAATTTCAATCCGTTAATGACTCAGGAACGTTTTGCATTATCCTCTGCTCTCAAATCATTTGCTTCTTTGTTCTCTTGCTCTTCAGGGTATGTCAAGTTCCAACTTTGAGCCAATTATACTTTATATCTTCTCTTTTTTGACATATTGATTGGTGAATGGAGTTGAAGGCAATAATGGAATTATTTTGATAGAGTGCACTACAGATTTATGCTACTGGATCTTATTTAGGACATTACTGAAGCAAGGTAATTCTCTGAATCCTTCCAAACAGATTTTTATCTCATTCATTGAAGTGGTTAATCCAAATCTACTATTGCCTCTTCAAACCACCTATTGAACCCTTTTGACTCACACTTTCAATTGAGAATCTTATGACAAATTTTACTAAGAAAACTGACACCACTTCTTTCATTTCTTTTCCCCTCTACTTCTCAGCCTTTATCCTTTGTTTTCCAAGTTAAGGATCAGGCATGGACAATTGGTATGAACCTCTATTAGATCTTCTATTATTTTTTCATTTATTCCACTGTCTGGGAAGAGATGGATGAAGGCCAATTCTTCAACAGAAGTCCTTGATTCTATTTCTCCCCACCCTGTCTTCTCTAGGAGATTGCCTTTAATATCATTTCCTTTTTAAATATTTAATTTTTACCTCCTGGGTCCTTTCCTGCTGCCTACAAACATGCCCACCTGTTTATCCATTTTTAAACAATCTGTACCAGATTCTAATATCCACTATCATCCTATATCTTATGCTCTCACTCAAACATCTTTTAAAAAGCTATATATACTAGGTGTCCCCACTAGCTCTCCACTAACTAATTTTTTAGTCCTTTGTAATCGGGCTTCTGATTTCATCACTCAACTAAAACTGCTCTTCCCAAACTTATGACTAATGTTTTAATTACCAAGTTTAATGAGATCTTCTCAATCCTGACCCTTCTGAACGTCTATGTACCATTTAAAATTAGTGACCACTCTATTGTCCTGGATTATCTCTCCTCTTTGGACTTTTATGATATTATTCTCTCCAATTTCTCCTAATTGTCTGAGCTTTCTCAATCTTTTTGCTAAATGATTATCTATTCCATGACCTCTAGTTGTGGGTGTACTACAAGGTTCAATTCTTGGTTCTTTTTTCCCCATATAAAAGATTACCTCATCAGCTTCCATGGATTCAATAATCTTTTATGCAAATACCTATAAGACATGGCATTCAGAAGACATTGTCTTCTCTATTACTTTCAGAAAAATGCTGAATCCCCTGCAGAATTTTCATATTTTGTATGCTCAGTGGCTAGCTAGATGCCTAGAAAATAACAGTAACTAAGTATATACAGGATAACTAACCAAATGAATAATAACAGTATCAGCAGAAGCATTATAAACGAGGATTATATAAATTAAAATCTTTTTGAGTCATAAAATAAAAGGGACTTTATTTCAGCAATGTATTTTAGAATCTATGACATTAAAGTAAGAAAAAAGGCCCTCCAGAAGTCATTCTGGTTGGTAGAGAAATAGCCAGGCTTTTACCTACATTTGTGCTAATTGATTTGATATATTCAGTCAAATAACTGATGACAAACATCTTGATCAAAGAGACCTTTGAGAATACCTACTGCCTTTTAACTGTCTTCTACTACTGATAAATACTGTCTGGTGACTCCACTCTGTGTGCTTTTATGGGAGGAGGGAGGAATACCGTCAATATTGCTGACCCCTTGTTAGGTTTTTCTGGTGTGGAGCAATTACTATCTAGTCTTTATAAAATAGTAAATGATTAATAATTTGTTGACTCAATGACTGCCATTATGTCAAACATTGCGTCTAACTCTTCCAGTTGTTCCATGATCACTTATTGACCTTGAATTTGGTAAAACAACTTCATTTCTCAGAACCTTATTTGCTACCTTCTGATAATAATGTAATCCTAATGGTGTTTTGTCTCCCATGTGAGTCAGGGAGCTACCATCCTTCAGTCTGGCCGGTGGCCAGCATTTCATGATCTCTGACAATGAGGAACACAAAGGAATACTCAGTGGGTGAAAGATAGAATCAGAACTGATGTTAAGCAAGGGGTCATCATGACTTTAAGTTCTCAGTGTTTGGTGTGTCTAGACTTCAAGCCTCTATCTATATGGTCTCCACCTAAGATGCCTCTAGGGTCACACAAAATAGAAGGGAACATAGAGACACAAAGAGGAAGTTGCAAAGGACTCTGAAATTATTTAAAGCCAAGATCTTCATCAAAGGGAGGTGTCATCAGTTTCCTATCCCTTCTCTCAAGACAATCACCCTAAGCTACAGCTATTGAAAATTCCATTAGTCTAGAGGTCTCTCTTTTCCTCTTTTTCTCTGATACTCTAAAGCAGGCTCAGAATGAAGAATTAGTATTTTTTGTTAAGCCATTTAAAAGCAGCCTTCTTTTTTCACCATCACCCCAGTCCAATTTTTCTGCTTTCCTAGATATAATAACTTTTTAGGTCAGGATTTGAGTACTATAAGTAGCAAGAAAAAATAAAATAGTGTTGAAAATAAGGCAAATACATTTGGGATCATAGAAGGTATATGTATATATGTTTGGTTCTGTGTTTGAAATCAACAAAGCTGTGAATTATAGAAAAAAGGACTAGCCATTCCCCAAAAGTTAACAAATGATGAAAGTTTAAAATAAATAAATAAAATGTGCATATATATAAATAAATAAATGTGCATTCCTGAATGAGTATAAAATAGTTGGTTTTTTTATTTTAACATGCTATGTGTTTATGCCTCCATTGTTTAGAAAATGATCATTTTCTGTCCCTTACAAATCCTTATTAATGATTATAAATTATAAAGATGGTTTGTACTGATATAAGCTGCCTTACTGGGGTTGTTGTATGAAAATCTAATTGAGAAGCATAATTCCATTATGACCATGTTATTACTATGAGACAATAAATGAAACTATGCCAATGTAAATTGATTTGTCAGGTTCAGCGTAAATGGGCAACCAATCGAGAATCATAATAATCAGAGAGACCATTTCTCATAGTGACAAGAAAAGCACTTTGTAAATTCTAGAGTAAAATATTATGATGAAACTTTATTCCTATTTTTAGCATTTATGAATTAAATAAGTATCTGGAAAAAGTTTGGCATGATGGATTGGGAGCTGGCTCCTAAAAGTCAGGAAGGCCAGGGTTCCTTTGACAAAGATTTGGTATATGACCCTGAGCTAGTCACTTAAATCTCCCAATGCTCCAGGCAACTCTTTAAGAATATAAATCAATAAGCTTTTGCTAAAGAGAACCATTAGAGAAAAGTTCCTCGCTGAAAGGATATCATGAGTGTGCTTAAAAGAAGTCAAATTTAAATATTTCTGACTACATTCAACCATAGATACAAAGTCAATAGAGGAACAATTGAAGATTTCCCCTTATAGACCTATATAATCCAGAAGGGCATCATCATCATCATCATCATCACGATTATAAAAAGAACCAATGAAATTTATAGTTTGCAAAGAGCTTTCCTCACAAAATTCTGTGATATGTAGCATATTATTTTTATTTCACTGATGAGTAAACTGAGGCTCAGAGTGAAAAATATATCATATACTTTCCTCATAAAATGTCTTCATTTTATGGATAAAAGGAAGGGCCTGTGGCTAAATTTCCCCCTGTCTTTAGTCCTTCAACTTGAATTCCCTAAGTTTGCTTCTACTGGCTATCCCCAGTGATTTTTTCATTTGTCCTACTTTGACTGAAATATTAAAAATAAAGTTCTGCAGAAAAAAATCCTGAGGATAGTTCACATTTCTCAAATATTTCTCATTTAATGACACAAAAGCAAATTGTTCTTTTGCAACAAATTACTAGGTTTGTTTTAAAGCAAGCAGACTGTAATTGAGTTACTCTTTTTCTCAGTATTCCCATTTTCTTTTTCTGGTTTAGTCTAGATGTCTTTCCTCAATACATATAACTCAGAAATGAAAAACCAACAATCAAATCCAACACCTGGTTTAAATTAATTTAATCTTTCCACAATACCAAAAAAAAATGACATTTTCCAACATTATCACCTGAAAGAGCTCCATTAAAAATGTTAAATAAAAACTTTAGATAGAATAAATATCTAATCATTGTAGGAAGGTACAACTTACATGAAAAAATATTTTTGACCATTTCCTCTAGACCACGAAACTCTCTCCCTATTCCAAAGTAAAAGCACTTCCATTATGTAGTCATCAAGAATTAAAAATTAGGAAGAACAAATAAGAACCTGAAATGGTAGCTAGTCAAGGAATAAATAATCTAGAAGTGGAGAATGCTTAAGATTTGTAACCAGAACTAGACATTCTCTACGTCACCTCTAATGGACACTTGGGATATCAATTTAAACTTAAACTCAAATGAGGCCCTGAAGGAACAATTAAGGTGATGCTTATATTCTCTAATTACACAGCTCCTACTGAATTTTCCCTGAAGTCCAAGACAGATCAAATAATTTTCATAATGAATAGTGAGCAGGTCAGCGTATCTTTGCTAATCCCACTACTGTATCTAATAAAACAAGAGAAAAATTGTGGGCACAGGATAATTGCCTGGTCTGAAACTAGAGAAGTTAAAGGAAAAGATTTGAAGAGGACAAATGTCAATCTATATTCACATCCAGATAGATCACTAGCTATAAAACAAACTCGAAACATGAAATCAGGTCATGCTTTTAGTGGCACCTGGTTGTTTATGATATTATACATCTTGTTCTTCTCATTCCAGTCTAAAAACATCTTCCCTGAATCCTTGCCTAGATCATCATCTATCTCCTTAGTGTATATCTCCTCCATTGTAAACCTCAAAATTCCTTAGACTTATAAATGTTGGAAATTTCACCATTGGGATATTTCATACTTGGAAAATTTCTTACTGATAGTCTATTGGAATGGGAACCCCATTGGCATGGGAGGTTCCTTCTCTTCCCTTCTTAAGGTTACTTTAGGACAGAAACCTTTTGCTGAACAATGGAAAGGACTTTGACCTATGCTTAAGCATAGAACAGGAATTTCTGTGAGTCATGATTGATTTTAGAATTGATACAATGGAGATACTTGGAATCAATCTCCACCCTATTCAGTCCTAACAGGATTGAGTAAGGGCTGCAGCCTAGATCAAAATTTAATTATTCCAATCTCTACCCTACTCAGGTTAACAGGATTTAGAAAGGGCTGTAGCAAAGGATCAAAGATTTAATTATTTGAAAATATGACCTTCAACAGACATGTGCAAAAGCCAGAGACTTCTGGGCGGTCCTGGGTTTAAGCTAGAGCCTCCATTAGCACAGGGAAATTGATGGACAGGTGATTGGTAGATGTGAGGACTGACGGGAGGCAACTTGGATGGTTTCCTTAAAGATAGGGGAGTCTGAAGACTCGGGGGTGGTGGAGGAGTTGGTCGGTGTGGTTGGTGTGTGCTCTGAGAAGCTTGCTCTGAAGGAAGCTGAAGGTGGGGGCCCCTGAGACTGTTTCTCCATTTTGGTCACGTGAGTAATAGGGAGTGATCTCCTTTCTTTTCCCCAGCTATCTAAGGGCTTGGGCCTTTTGGCCCAGCCTAAACAGAAGGGGTATTTAAGCCCTATTCCTTTCTCTCCCTTTTTCTCTCTCTCTATCTCTAATTCCTTTCTTCCTCCTATTGTAATTAAACTCCATAAAAGATTGACTGCAAACTTGAGTTTTCATTTAGGAATTACATAGCTGAATTCCTTGGCGACCTTAAATTAATATATATCAGTCTTTTAAAGTGATTCCCTTGTAACACCATGACTTGGTTTTTAGTCGTCTTCATTTCTTTTCATTATTTTGGAAGCTCCTTGAGAATGAGATCTTAAAAAAAAAACTCTAGTTGTTGTGTCTGGTACATAGTAGTCACTTATTAAATGCTTGTTGGTTTGAATTCTGTCTCTATATTGAAGGTAATTTCCTATGCTTCCTTGAGCTCATCTATCATATCTGTGGATGCTTATTACACAAGTGACCTCAGGCAAATCATTTCATAAGACTTTCCTTATCACCATCTCCAGGGCTCCTTTGAGTCCCAGATAAAATGCCACCTTCTGCCAGAGATCTTCTACCATATCCTTTAGTGCTAAGGCTGCTGCTATGTGGATTGTTTCTAGTTGATTTTGTTATTTCTATTCTGTACTACCTCTAATTTCTCTTTTTTTAAAACTCATAACTGTTTGTGTATTGTCTCCCTGGTTAGACTCAGCTACTTGGGCAAAAGGACTTTTTTTATTGTTGTCGCTGTTGTTCTGTTTTGTTTTCTTAGGTCTTCATTTGTATCACCAACACTTGGTACAGTACCTTGCACATAGTAGGTGCTTGTTGATTTTACCTGTCTTCTTTTAAGGCTTAGGTCAGTTAACATGTTCTGCATTATGGCTACTTCAGTCAGTAGAATATAAAACTCTTGATTTCAAGGACTGCTTCATTTTTATCTTTGTATTCCCATTATTTAGCATTGAGCCTTTTAGAGTTTTCTGGAATCAGCTTATTCTGACTCAGGAGAGCTGGTTGTTACATTATCAATGTTAGCATTTTTACCTCAAAAATCTATATATGCTACAAATTAGGACGTCATTTATTGGGTTGTTGGTTGTCTAGGCTTACGAAAGTGACTGAGGAAATGTCAATAGTGAAGATCAAACTTAAATGTATGCCATGAAGATATTTTTCTCCTTTGAAGTTCATTGTTAAACATTTACCAGAACATCATGAAGTACTTAGTAAACACCTATAAAATTGAATTGAACCCCTTATTAATTAGAATTCAATTATTGCTCAAATTATTTCATTTGCTTACTTACTAATCTATCTTTGTGTTTTTACCAGTTTCAAATTGTTTTGATCATAACTTCTTTCTATGACATTTTGGAATTTGTTCTTCATGTTGTTATAGTCACTGTACATTTCATTTTCTTGACTCTGATTACTCCACTCTGTAACAATTTCATGCTTCCATGTATTCCGCACACAATTTTTATGACACATTTCTATTCCATTACATTTATGTAATACAATTTATTTAGCCTTTCCCCAGTTGGTGGGCATCTACTTTGCTTCTAATTCTTAGCTATCATAAAAAAGGAAGGAATCAATATTTTGGAGTACATGGAGACTTTCTTTTTATTTATGGCTTCCTTGGAGAATAAGCCCAGTAATAGTCTCTGGTTCAAAGGTACAGACATTCCAGTCACTTCATTTGCATAATTATAAATTGGTTTCCAAAATGATTCCAAAATGCCATTTCAAAGATCCACCAACAAAGTATAAATGGACTATTCCCTCACAAACTCCTAAAATGAATTTTGCTTTTATTTTTTATAAAACTATAAAATAACCAACTCACCTGGTAGATTCATTGGTTCTATATGAAGTCTATACATTTATTTAGATAATATTATTTTATTATATTATATTGGCACATCACAATGATATATGTAAGTCATCTATTTTTATTTTCTTGGATAATTCCACTAATTCACAATAATATTCTTTATAACCTTTTAATGAAATAGAATTAAAAGTAGTATATTCTGGCCTTAGTAGGAATGAGCAGTCATGGGAGAACAGAAGTAGGGTTGAGTCCCCCTGACTTACTAAAAAGTGGTTTCTACCATACCATTCTGCTTTTTTCATAAACTGATATTTTGATGAGTAGAATATGGGAGTGTAAAGCTTTAGCAAACCTAAGCATTTAATATGCAACTATGTATACATGCATGTATGTATATATATGTGGGTATGTATGTACCTATCTATCAATCTATCAATAAATATTGTTCTGGCTGATCCAACCATTCTTGAGGGCAATTTGGAACTATGCCCAAAAGGGGAAAAAAGACTGTCTGCCCTTTGATCCAGCCATAGCACTGCTGGGTCTGTACCCCAAAGAGATAATGGGGAAAAAGACTTGTACAACAATATTCATAGCTGCGCTCTTTGTGGTGGCCAAAAATTGGAAAACGAGGGGATGCCCTTCAATTGGGGAATGGCTGAACAAATTGTGGTATATGTTGGTGATGGAATACTATTGTGAAAAAAGGAATAATAAAGTGGAGGAATTCCATGGAGACTGGAACAACCTCCAGGAAGTGATGCAGAGCGAGAGGAGCAGAACCAGGAGAACATTGTACACAGAGACTGATACACTGTGGTATAATCAAAAGTAATGGACTTCTCCATTAGTGGCGGTGTAATGTCCCTGAACAATCTGCAGGGATCTAGGAGAAAAAACACTATCCATAAGCAGAGGATAAACTGTGGGAGTAAAAACACTGAGGAAAAGCAACTGCCTGACTACAGCGGTTGAGGGGACATGACAGAGGAGAGAGTCTAAATGAACACTCTAATGCAAATACTAACAACATGACAATGGGTTCGAATCAAGAACACATTTGATACCCAGGGGAATCATGCATCGGCTATGGGGGGTGGGGGGAGGAAAAGAAAATGATCTTTGTCTTTAATGAATAATGCTTGGAAATGATCAAATAAAATTAAAAAATAAATAAATAAATAAATGAATGAATAAATATTGTTCTGGGACTTCAGGTCAGGAACCTTTAAAGGACCCAGTAAAGCGTCAGATGTCTGACATTAGGATATGAGAGTAGAGTGGGAAGTAAACCCCTAAAAGTGTGAATAACCCCCCATGATGTAAATATTTGAGGCATAGCTCCAATTGCTTGGTGTTTGTTTCAATTCTGATTAAGAAATAAATCATATTTATATTTATTTTAAATGTTTCCTATTATTTGATAATTTTTCATAATCTAGGAAAAATTAATGTTTATTGTTAATAGTAAAGAGTTTAATATGGGCATATTACATTTATCATTAAAAATACTCGTAAGGGGGGGCAGCTGGGTAGCTCAGTGGATTGAGAGCCAGGCATAGAGACAGGAGGTCCTTGGATCAAGTCTGGCCTCAGATACTTCCCAGCTGTCACTTGACCCCCATTTCCTAGCCCTTACCACTCTTCTGCCTTGGAACCAACACACAGAATTGATTCCAAGATGGAAGGTAAGGGTTATAATTTTTTTAAAAAATATCAATAAGATCAAATGTAATGGACTTCTCTACTAGCAGCAATGCAATGATCAAGGACAATTCGGAGGGACTTATGAGAAAGATGCTATCCACATCCAGAGAAAGAACTGTGGGAGTAGAAACTCAGAAGAAAAACAACTGCTTGGTCACATGGGTCGATGGGGATATGATTGGGGATATAGACTCTAAATGATCACCCTAGTGCAAATATTAATCGTCTTGATCAATGACATATGAAAAAATCCAGACAAATTGTGTGTCAGCTACGGGAGGGAGGTTGTAGAAGGGAGGGAAAGAACACGAATCTTGTAATGATGGAAAAGTATTCTAAATTAATTAAATAAAAATTTCAAAAAAAAATACCAGTAAGAAAAGTTCAAACTTTTAAATGTGAAGGCTAGGAGAATGGGTGCCATCTGGTGGTTAAACTTAAGTTCCCTTTCAAAGTAAGTAGATGTGCTGTCCAGAGTTTTCCAGAGGCAGAAGAACCATTCTTTTAAACAAAGAAGTTATGTATTTGGACAAATTTATAACTTTCTGTAGGATTTTCTAGATTTTTATTAGATGAATTTCACATCTCTGTTATTAAGCCTTTGAAGTCCCTCAGAACTAGAATCCATTTTCCACAAAACTGATAAAGTCCTAAAGTTCAGGTACACAATGATACTGTTCTTTTGTATGAACTCCAGTAATTCCCTATCAGCTCAAGGATGAAAGGTTATTTCACTTCAAACTTTAAAAATGTCTACTTGTGTTGAAGTTTAATAATGTACCTAATTTTAATACATTACTACATATAATTAATTCACAAGTAAAATACACATATTGGGTGTGCATGCTAATTTTTTTCTCAAAGTCTAGTCAAGCCAAAGTTTGGAGAATTTTGTTCTAAGCCTTCAAAATGGTATTATTTCATAAGTCAGATAAGATTTTAAGTTACCATGGAGTTTAACATTTATCTAGGGCTTATATTCCCAACTAGGTTCATACAAAATATTAAAGAATGCTGGCCAAGGGCAAAAAGATGAAGAATTCAGAGGTTTAATTACTGTTGTCTTTTTTCTTTATATTAATATCTGTTTTAATACTGAAGAGCTTCAAAGTAAATAGATAATCCCTTAAACACCCAGGTCTTGACTCTTCAATTCCAAGACCTGAACCTTCATTCCACCTTAAACACTCAAAAGGATGATTATTCCTATGATCTCATTGACACCTATAACTAGTATCTCCATGATGTAATTCTCTGAAATTGCCCAATAGGATCACAACCTTAAATACTTCCTTCTCTCCCTCTATTTAAATTGCTTGCTATTTTTCTTCACCAAAATGTTACAATCCTTCAAATCTTCCCTTTTCTCATATTTCTTTACCAACACTTTGTTCTCCCTTTCTTTGGTTCACAGTTTTGATCATTATGGTGCACCAGTTTAACTATATATTATTCTTTATCCTTGATTTTCTTGATTCCTCTTCTTCTTGCCACACATACCATATATTATCCTCACCCATCACCTTCTCCATTCCTAATCCTTTTCTTATGAATAATACTGGAAGAAATCAATCAATCATAGTGACTGGGTTTATTACAAATGTATAGTATCTAATTTCAAATGAGACCTCATTGCTTATTAATTATCCTCTTAATGATTCTCTAAACTACCTACCTCAAAGATTTTTCCAAACTTTTTTGGTTTTCTTCAAGTCTTCTTCACTAAACATTTCCAATTCTTTTACTGCAGAGAATATAGCCTTTTACTTTATCCAAAAAAAAAGTTGATGCTACCCATTATGACCTCCCAGTTCTCTCCTATCACACACTTCTGATTCTTTTATATTATTTTTCTTTTTTCCCATGTTCCAGTCTCTAACAAAGAGGTAGGTCATTCTTCTTAACATGGTGAGCCCTTCCACCTGAGCTTTTGATCTAATTCTATCCCATCTCCTTTGGAAGATTTCCCCTGCCACCATCCCTTATTATTCTTTAATCTTAGTCTCCTTAACTATGGCTGCCTTTAAATATATATCATATAATGCTGTCTTTCACCCCTGTCCTCTTTAGTTGTCATTTTATGTCTTTTCCTCTCATGTACAAATACCTAAAATGGATTCTTTACAATAGCAGATTCCATTTTCTCATCTCTAACTATCCTTTCAACCTCTTGCAGTTTGGTTTCTAATCTAGACAGAAACTGCTCTATGCTCATCAATTATCCCATAGCACCAAGGGCTTCGTCATCTGAAATATACATACTCTTCAATGCTGAACTGTACTTTGACACCATTACTTAGATGCTAACTCCCCTTGGAACTTCCCTCATTGCCTGTGGTCTCTTTTTAGTGGAACATCATTCCTCCCATTGGTGCATTCTATTTTTATAAGCATCTCAGGTTAGCCAAACTTTATTCCCCTCTTTGCTCAGTATTTTTTACTTTCTAGACTTTGCCACCATACCTGCATGAGTATGTAATCTGTTATTTCTGATTTCTTTTGTGTGTTGTTGTCATCCCTCATTAAATTTTAGGCTTCTTGAGGACAAAGATTTTCTCTTTTCACTTTCATACATATTCCTCGGTGCATAGCACAGTGCTGACACATGGTAAGTATTTAATAAATGTTTATTGCCTTGCTTACTCTCATATCTACCATGATAATGATCTTTTCTCAGTTTTCATTTTACTTAATCATTACTCAGAATTTTAAAAAAAAACTAAAAGAATTTATAGCCAACTTCACATGATTAATAACTAATTTCTTTAAAAGTAAAGTAATCTAAGTACATAAAATATGTATGGGAGTGTGAAGTATTACCTACAAGTGAAATTATTTTGTATCACTGACTTTTCAAGGTACCCATCATTCTTTCAAATATTTATTAACAATTACTTTTCTTTGTTAAAACCTTTTCTTGGGGGCAGCTGGGTAGCTCAATATATTGAGAGTAAGACCCAGAGATGGGAAGTCCTGGGTTCAAATCTGGACTCAGACACTTCCCAGCTGTGTAAAGTCACTTAACCTCCACTGCCTAGCCCTTACCACTCTTCTGCCTTAGAACAAATACCCAGTATTGGTTCTAATATGGAAGGTAAGGGTTTAAAAAGAATCTTTTCTTTCTTAGAATAAATTCTAGGGCAGAAGAGTGGTAGGGGTTAAGTAATTGGTGTTAAGTGACTTGTCTAGGGTCACACTGCTGGGAAATATCTGAGGCCAGTTTTAAACACAAGTCCTCCTGACTCCAGGTCTAGTGTTCTATCCATTGTGCTACCAAGCTGTCTCTACAATTACTCTTGCCTCTTCAAAAAAATTCTCTTCATAATTCATGGAGGCAAGATGTGGAATTTTCCAAGGTCTTCAGGATTTCCAAGAGTACAAACTAAGGTTAGTCTCATCCTAGCTTTTGTCAAAGAGCTATTGTCACCAAGTAATCCCCCAAAATGCTTAAGAACTTCAGCTTTACTAATGTCTATACCTTTCCCAGTGAAGAACCAGCATTATGTGCAACCGTGAACCATGTGGCCAAAAAGTCTCAAAGAATTCTTTAAGTTTTTATCTAATTGCCTTAAAAAGAATCAAGATATTTCCTGCTCAGGAAAAAGATGAGAAAAATGTATTCTTTATTCTTTGGTGCTAAGGAGGAGGATGTGTCTCTAGATGAAAAATGAAATATTCTTAGTTATCTTTGCCATGGTATCATTGGATTTATAGAATAAATATTTATGTAAATATATCTTTGTAGAATGGTTTTTATCATACAGTAATATAAGTAAAATACTACCAAATCAAAGTATAATATTCATAAATTGTCTTTCTGAGCCTTTTAATTCAGAGAGATAAACAAGCCCATCTCTACTCTAAGAGTAAATTAGATCATCACAATCTTTGAACCAAAAGGTGTACATGAGTTAGGGGTTCTGGGATGGATGTACAGAGCTGTCAAAAGAAAAGCCTAAAAATAGAGAAGAACATGAGAAAAAAGAACTGGGGCAACATGATTTAAGTAGGAGTCAGTGATAAGGCCTTCCTTCAGCCCTGAATGAACCTCATCAAGCTATCCTGGATCAAAATGATGGCCATGACAGTGGACAATACAGAGAGAGAGAGAGAGAGAGAGAGAGAGAGAGAGAGAGAGAGAGAGGCAGACAGAGACACACAGAGAGACACACAGAGAGAGAGAAAGAGACAGGGAGAGAAACAGAGAGACAGAGACAGAGAAAAGAGAACTGAGTTGATTAAAGGAGATAGAGACAATTAAAAAACTTGTACTAATATATAGTCAGTGTACTGAGAAAACTGGAAAGAAAGAAACTAGGGATTTGACTGACTGAAAATATGCAAAGTTTGAGGTTTGATTTAGGGCAGAGAGCACAATTTTTTTTTTCCTCTGGAAATCAGGAATTTTCATAACTGGAGACTTTCAGCTATTGTGATTGTATTAATAACTTTTCATTTGGTAGAAATTCTACAAAGTAGAAAAGAAAAGCACCAAATTTGAAAACAATAATTTTGCTCCTAAGATGAAAGTAAGCTAATTTTTATAACAGTGTATTCGATTTAGTTTTCAGAGAGGGAAAAGGCAGGGAAGAGAGTTGAGTGCCAAGAGAATTATCATACCCAAAACTAACCCTCAGAGAAGACATAGGTATGTGCAGCAAAGGTTCAGCTCCATCCTGTTCTAGGGAGGAGGGAACGAAAGCCATAATGTGACAGAGGTCAAATGTGAGCCTAGATCTTCAATATTCTTAGGATATGCCATCTGTTTCAGGGGTAAATCAAGGTGTTGTTGGCTCTAATCAATATTTCCATATCCCAGTGCCTATTTCCTAAACAATCTGGACTTCTCCCAGTGTTTCTGTGCCTCAAAGAGAGAGTAACCTGTCTCCTCTACTGCGCTTCATTGGGGCTCGTCTTTATCTGGTCATTCACACCTATCCATGATCTTTTGCTGGAGGAAGTCATGCCAATCTGAGATAGGGTTTATTTAAAATGGACAATATAGGAGCTCCTCTGGGTCCATGGCTGTTGTGGAGCAATGTGTCCAGTATTCTTTCTGAGAGGACATTGAAATGTCTACAGCAGATGGTCACATCTGTTACTTCTCCAAACAAGCACCTGACTTTATATCTTACTGAGAAAATTGGCTCTTTGTCTTTGTACTCCCTTTTTCTCCTGTTTCACAACCCTCTGTTTCATCACAAGTTTTCTTTTCCAGATTCATAAGATATCTCTTACTCTGTGTTAAAGCAACATCTTTGTTTAAACCCTTCATCAAAGCCCCTTCTTTCTAGCATTCTGTCTAGCCATAATTCCCTTATTTTGTCATTTCAATCTTTCCTTACCTCACAGTTATTTCCCTACTTCCAACAACAAAGCCAAAATAATACTGTTCTGGTTTCCCATATGTAAATAAACAAAATAAAACTTCCCATAAAGTTACATTTTTTCCCTTTTCAAAGTCAAATTCATAAATATCTATTGCCTCCATATTCTCATCTCCTGCTCAATTCTCATCATCTTGCAATGTGACTTCTAATCCTATCATCACTATACTGAAACTTTTCTCTCCAAGGAGGCCAAGGAAATCCTAGTGGCCAAATCTAGTAGGATTTTCTCTGTCTTCATCCTCCATGAGCTGTCTGTTGCTTTTGATATGATTGACCTTGGTTTTCATGCTGCTGCCCTTTCCTCATTTCTCATCAACCTGTATGATCACTCCTTCTGATTCCTTTATTGGATTAACATCAATCTTTTATTCCTTAAAGGTAAGTGTTCTTCTCAAGATTCTATCCTAGCCCTTCATCTAAGTATTTTTGCTTTGCAACTTTATCTATCTCATCATTTCAATTATAATTTACACACAGGGAATTACCAAATTTATATATCTATCCTTAGCTGCATTCCAGTCTCATATCACCAAGTGCCTAGTAGTCCGTACTTCACCTGGGAGTCCAATGACACTACAAATTCAACATATCTAAAACACCTCTTCATCTTCCTAACTTTTCTCTAGAATTCCCATTTTTGTCAAGGCCACAGTTGTCCATTTTGTTACCCATATTTGTAAAATCAATTATTTTTAATTCTCTTATTTTCTTCTCATCATATAGTCACTTGCCATATCCTATCAATTCTACCTCCATCTCTCTTTCAATAATTTCTCCTCTACATTCATACTTCCATCCTTATTATCAATTTGTATCATAAAACTATGGTCATTTACTACTGTGTTTTGATTATCTAACCTATTCCATCAATCCACTACTCTATTTGTAGTTAGTAATAGATTGTTTTAATGGTTACCACTTTATAATACAGTTTGAGATCTGATATGACTAGGCTTCTTTCTTGCTTATATTTTTATTAATTCCCTCCAAGTACTTCATATGTTTTTGTAATATAATTTGAAATTTTGAACTGTTAGAATGATTTTTTAAAGATTTTTTTCACTGATTCTCGTGATATCCTTGATATTTTGATTTTCCAGATAAATTTTGTTTTTATTTTTTCTAGCTCTAGAAAATTATTCTTGGGTAATTTGGAAGGGCACTGAATAAGTTAATTAAAGCACTTTATAAATATTTATTTCCTTCCTTTATATAATCAAATTGACCAGTTTTATCATTTGTAATTACCTCTAATCTTATGTGGTTAAGAATATATCTCCTACTCATAGCTGTTGGAGATATCATATGTGTGTATATGTATGTGTATATACATATATTTGTATAAAGATTTAATTTTAATATACATCTGTGTTGATTGTTTTGTGGAAACTTGTACAAAATGTTAGTCTAAATCTAATTTCTTCCAGAATGCTTTTTTTATTTTTACAGAAATTCTTGTCAAATAGAGAAATCTTGCCCTAATAATTCATATTATTGTTTTTAGTGTTTAAAATTTTATTATTGTGTTCCATATTTCTGAGAGAAGAGCACAACATTAATATAAAGTTCCAAATCAAGAATTAGGGTGGTAAAATGAGCAAACAACCAAAAAAGAACCTGACCATAAAATCTATTATGGTGACAGGGAAGATTAAGACACAAAATCAGAAAAAGATAATCAAACCAGCTATAAACAAAACCTCAGAGAAAAAGGTGAACTGAGCACAAGCCCAAAAGGAATTCCTAGAAGAGCCAAAAAAATCTAACTCAAATAACAATGAAAGATGAAAAATTAGGTTAAAATTGAAAGTAACAGAAGAAAAGTTGTGAAAGTAAAATTAATGACTTGACAAAAAAGAAGGCACAAAAACGTCACTGATGAAAATAAGAAACTTAGAAAAGTAGGTCAAATGGAAAAAAGTAGTACAAATGGTCATTGAAGAAAATAATTTCTTAAAAATTAGAATTGGGCAAATGTGGGCTAATCACTCAATAAGACATTAAGAAACAATAAAATGAAGCCAATAGAGTGAAAAAGAAATAAAAGAAAATATGAAACATCTTATTGGAAAAACAACCAACATGGAAAATAGGTTAATGAGTGATAATTTTAAAATTATAGGATTACCTGAAAGCCAAGATCAAAGAAAGAGCCTAGACAGCATATTTCATGAAATTATCAAGGAAAATAGTCCACCTCAGGGAAAATAAAATTTGAAAGAATCCTGAGAGTTACCCAAATAAAAACTCCCAGGAGTGCTAAGGGCAAAGGGAAAAAAAAAACTTGAAGAAACCCGAAACAAATCACTCAAATACTGTAGAGACACAGTTTGGATCACACAAGATTTAGTAGCTTTTTATGTCAAACCAGTTGAGGATTTGGAATATAATATTCCAGAGGGTAAAGAGCTTAGATTACAACCTGCCTAGACAAACTGGGTATAATTGTTCAAAGGATATTTAACCAAATAGAGCACTTTTAGGCATTCCTAATTTTTTTAAAAGGGCTCAGAAATGAATAGAAACTTTGACTTTCAAATAGTAGCCT
Organism: Monodelphis domestica; assembly: GCF_027887165.1. Taxonomy (NCBI): domain Eukaryota; kingdom Metazoa; phylum Chordata; class Mammalia; order Didelphimorphia; family Didelphidae; genus Monodelphis; species Monodelphis domestica. The sequence continues at coordinate 43,748,259 of NC_077227.1, forward strand.
CAAGAGAAGCATAAAAAGGTAAACATAAAAGAGAAGTCACAAGTGAATATGATACATGTATCTTCCAAGAACTTCATCAGAATTAGGGCAGTTGGAATGATTCTCCATGGAAATGAGTAAATTATTTTTAGATGATGTCAAAAATGTATAGGCAAAAAAGAGGGATGTACTGACAGAAGGGAGAATGGAGATGAAAAACAGGGGGAAATATCTCACATAAAAGGGGTGTGCAAAGAAGAGTTTTTTTATATTGGCATGGAAATTGGGGAGGGGGGGGAACAGTGCTTGAACCTCACTCACAACTAAATTTGTCCAAAAAGAAAAAAGTATGTAGTTGTATATATATATATATAAACATACACATGTATTTATATGTATATGTATGTGTCAGCAAATATAAATACACACACATGCATTTATATATACACATACACTCAAATGGCAATTGTAGCATCCCAAGGATATTCTCATCTATGAAATATAAATGACTGTATTATTACTGTGTCTTCAAGCATGAGGTTTTACCGATAAGGTTTGTGAAGGTAACCTTGACCTGATCACAAGACCTATTGCCCAACACAAGTCCATTAACATGTTCGGAGACTTGCCCGGGAAAGCGAGGTTACCTCGTACACGCCCAAAAGGTGTTCCCTCCTCCGTACCACCCAATCATGATTGTCTAAAATATGTGATGTAATTGTTACGTGATTAGAGGCATCCCTCTGCCTCCTCATCAATAAAAGCAAGGCAACCCCTGGAATTTTCTCTTTTTAGGAAGGTTCTTTCCCTAGATAGGATTACCCTTTCTCTCTCTCTCTTTCTCCTCCAAGTCCTTTCCTTCACCGAGGCTGTGACTATCTCGGCCTGCATTCTCTATCTTAATCTCCTCAACCACCTTGTATTCCATTATCCTCATTTTCCGCCTTAAGGAAAATCATAGGGGTTGCCTGCCCTATCCAACCACTGATTTGTAGGTGTCTTTCATTTCCACCCTGGTTCTCGGTCCCTATCTCTCCTCGGTCCCATTACAAAGGTGAGCCCCTTTCCGTTGTGGGACCCTGCTGGTCAGGGTAGTTCATTAGGAGCGAACCCACAAGTGGCACCCCGGTTTTGGGAGCGAAATTCCTTTGTCACAGGCTTCGAGTGCGCACAACCTGAGGAGCAATCATCGAGGTACAGAACCACAAAGGCGTGACCGGGCAGGTGGCCTCTGACAGTAAGAAACGCCTTTTATTTCAATTTCTTATTTAAAGAATCATTTAGAACCATGGGTCAATCAGCCTCCTCCCATTCATGTTATATCAGACTACTAAAGTCACTTACAGAAAAGAAAGGCATTAAGATATCAGAAGCTAAGATAAAAGCCTTAATTAAGATAATAATCAAAGCATATCCCGACTTTCCAGAAGCAGGAGTGCTCAATATACAGGATTGGGAGCTAATCGGTGACAAAATGAGGCAATATCAGAAAGAAGGACAAAAAATATCGCAAGTCAGTTGGAATACTTGGGAGATCATAAGAATGACCTTAAATGCACAGCCGTTACAGCACTCAGGTACTAGGCAGGAAAAATCCGCACAGGCACAGGACAGTAAACTGTCTCACTCTAGCCACAAGTCTCAGAAGGCCAAAAACCATTCAAAAACCAGAGCCATCTGAGCCTCCAACTTCGCCTCCACCCTTTGAGGAGGTAGCCTCTGCCGCAGCTTACCCCTCAGGGCAGACAGCAGAAAGAGCGCAGCCAATAGGTTTATCACCCTACACAGTAACAGATCCTATTCTAAAAGGAGCAGAAGCCTTAACTTCTAGTGCTTTTGGCTCGCCGCTCCCTCCTCCACCCTTTAATTTGAGCTTTCATAACTGTCCTACTCCTACACACACACACCTCAGTCACCAGGAATCTCTAAAATGGTATCAGGAAAGAGAGATAAGGAGAGAAAGACATCAGGACAAGCAACAGAAATGCTAGCATGTCCCATAGTGCTAAGAAATAACCCAGACAATCCCAACGAACAGATAGCAGAACATACACCTCTTGACTACAAAACCTTGAAAGCCTTAAGAGACAGCATAGTGCAGAATGGAAACACAGCTCCATTCACTATCGCCCTCATTAAGAACATGAGCCAGCAGTTCCTCACCCCTGATGATTGGAGAGTAATTGCTGAATCTGCTCTCAATGGAGGAGATTTTTTAACTTGGAAACTAAAATTCCAAGATTTCTGTCAGGAACAGGCTTCTAATAACAGAAGGGCAGGATTAGACATTACATACGACCAGCTAGCAGGTCAAGGAGAGTTTGAAACCACTGAAAGGCAGATTGCATGCACTGAGCAAGTCTATGGCCAAATAGCCTTAGCGGCAAAGAGAGCATGGCAAGCTCTCCCCAACAAAAAAGAGGCAGCAAACTCCTATACGGAAGTAATTCAAAAGCAGAACGAATCATTTGCCGATTTTCTCGATAGATTATCGCTAGCAATAAGAAGGCAAATTCCACACGAAGGTGCAGCTGCAGTCTTATTGAGAGACTTAGCCTATAGGAACTCAAATGCAGATTCTAGGAAGGCGTTAGCACCAATTAAAGCCACGGGCACGATCACAGATTTTTTAAGAGCATGCCAAGACATAGGTACCTTGGAGCACCAATCTGTTCTAGCTACACAGGTCAGAGAGCACACAGGTCAATGTTCTTCCTGCGGCCAAACAGATCACTTTCGAAATGCTTGCCCACAGCCAAAAACTAAGAGGGTACCAGGTCTTTGCCCCAGATGCAAAAGAGGCAGACATTGGGCTTCCAAATGCAGATACAGCGCCTCACAGAATAGTAGCCATCAACGCCCTGCACATGAGTCAAAAAACATGTAAACGCCCCCCCACCCCCAGCCCAGGAAAAAGGCGGGGAATCGAGGACGCACAGAAGTACAGCAGTTTAGAATCAGCCTCGAATCCATACACAGATTCTCAACCCCTGAGTATACCAATTAAAGCAGAATCAGATTTACTAGCCACTATGCAAATGGGAGTCTTTAAAATCCCTGCAAAATTCACTTTTTCCATGCCTCAAGGGTATATAGGATTAGTGTCTGGCAATCCTGAGCTTATGGAGAAAGGACTAGAAATACTTCCTCAAGTCATTGAAAAGCAGGAAACAGACACATTATATATTTTAGCCAGAGTCATTTCTACATTTAACATCACAGAAGGCATGGAAATTGCCACCGCACTGTTAGTTGCTAAGGCACCTAGCTTTGGAAAAGATGCCAAGGAAGAAAGTCATTTTGAATCACAGACACAGAGTTTGTATTGGACTCAAAGAATCACCAAAGATAGGCTTGTCATGTCCCTTTAGGTAGAGGACAGAGTCATCAAAGGCATTTTAGACTCAGGAGCAGATGTATCAGTAATTGCAGCTTGTGATTGGCCTGAGTCTTGGCCAGTCATTACACCTCACCACAGGTTAATAGGCATTGGCACACCTGAAAAAGTATTACAATCTGCTAGAAACTTAGCATGGTCCGACAGTGAAGGCCATAAGGGAATAATTAAACCCTTTGTATTAGACATAGACCAATCCCTTTGGGGTAGAGAGGTCATGGCCAACATGAATATAACACTAACCACATCCAATCAGGCACAACCAGCACTTGTAGGTGTTGTAAACAACACACCAAGGTGTTAGACTCCAAGCCGGTCTGGATTAACCAATGGCCTATTTCTAAAGAAAAGCTAGTACATTTAGAGGAAATAATACAAGAACAGCTACAATTAGGGCATATTAGGGAGTCAAACAGCCCTTGGAACACCCCAATATTCTTAGTGCCCAAGAAATCAGGGAAATGGAGACTAGTCCATGATTTAAGGAAGGTCAATGAGCAAATGATGGACATGGGGACACGCCAACCAGGCCTACCCTCCCCCAGCCCCATCTCAATAAATTGGAAATTAACAGTGATAGACTTAAAAGACTGTTTTTTCAACATAAAACTTTCACCACAGGATTGTCACAGATTCGCTTTTTCAGTCCCCTCAATTAACTTTAACACCCCATTCAAACGTTTTGAGTGGACCTCCTTGCCTCAGGGCCTAAAAGTCAGCTCGTGTCTATGTCAGAAATTTGTAGCACAGGCTTTGGAAACAGTGAGAACGAAATATAAATCTTCATACATTTGCCAGTATTTAGACAACATTTTAGTAGCAGCGCCGTCTAATGACAAGGTAGAGGAAATGCTAATCGAGACTACTAAAGCTCTCAAAAAGGCACAACTGGTTATCTTCGAGGAGAAAATTAAAACCTCAGCTCCTTACAAATACCTAGGAACGATCGTATACGATCAGGAGATTAGACCTCAGAAAATAGAAATTCGTAGAGACAATCTAAACACTTTAAATGATTTCCAAAAATTACTAGGTGACATTAATTGGCTCAGACCCTATCTAAAAATCACCACAGGTGAATTGGAAAATTTATTTGCCACTCTGAAGGGAGACCCTGCTCTCTCTTCACCTAGAACTCTGTCACCCAAAGCTGAGGAAGAACTAAGAACAGTGGAAGCAGCCTTATCTGCAGCTAGGCTATACAGAATTGATCCTTCCATACCCTTAACAGCATCGGTCTTACAAACCAAATACACACCTACAAGTGCTATTCATCAAGGGGAGCATATAATAGAATGGATTCATTTAGCCAATCAGCAGACTAAATCCCTCACCAGTTACCTAGAGCTCATGATCCTAATTATAACCCAAATTAGAAAAAGATCTCAACAATTAGTAGGCAGTGATCCAGAGATTGTTCATGTCCCAATCACAAGAGAACAGGTTCAGAATTTATTTGCACAGTCACTACCTTGGCAAATTGCTCTTGCAGACTTTACAGGGAGGATTGATAATAGCACTCCCAAGAATAAAATCTTACAATTCGTAAAATTAACCCCCATCATTTCCCCCAAAATAACATCCATGCACCCTATTATCGGTGCTGTAAATGCATTTACAGATGCATCAAAATCAGGCAAGGCAGGAGCAATAGTCCAGGACAACGTTATGCTGCTAGACACCATATACACCTCCCCACAGAAGGCTGAGTTAGCAGCAGTCAGAGCCGTACTTAAAGACATAACAGAACCTTGCAACATCATATGTGATTCACTGTATGTGGTGAATTTGGTTAACTCGCTGGAGACAGCTAAAATCAAACCCATCTCAGATGAAGAATTATTTCTTCTATTTCGTACCACTCAGACAGTAATTTTAAAAAGGCAAAACAAATTTTTTATAACACACATTAGATCACATACTAACCTTCCAGGACCTCTATCTGAGGGAAATTCTAATGTAGACACATTAGTTGCCTCTGCCTTTCAACAGGCAGTTACTTCTCATTCACTATTGCACCAAAATGCCAAATCTCTCAAAGGGCAATATGGCATAACCAAAAAACAGGCCAGAGAGATAATTCAGCAATGCAGTACATGTGCTCCTTTTGCTTCAAATCCTCTCCCACACGGAGTTAATCCAAGAGGCCTGAAAGCTAACCAGCTTAGGCAAATGGATGTTACTCAGTATGCTCCCTTTGGAAGATGGAAATATGTACATGTGGTTATTGATACACACTCACATGTTATATGGGCCACAGCCCAAACTGGAGAAAAGGTTTCTCATGTCATTGCACATTTGCTGGAAGCATATGCACACTTGGGCATTCCCAAGCAAATAAAAACTGACAATGGAAGTGCATATACCAGGAAAAGATTTGCAAAATTTTGCAAATTATGGAGCATAGCCCATAAAACTGGAATACCAGGAAACTCCACAGGACAAGCTATTGTGGAGAGGGCTAACAGGACTCTCAAAAACCAGATACAAAAACAAAAGGGAGAGTACCAAACGATTTATGAAGGTGAAATCTCAAAACCCAAACCTATCATTCCTAACAAATTGTTAAGGATGGTACTTTTAACACTAAATCATTTCTCCATCCCAGAAGGCCTGACTGCCACTCCAATGCAAACGCATTTTGAGTGCCATGATAAAAACAGCACAAAGCATCAGCCCTGGGTTCTGTGGAGACTACCAGGAGAAAAAGATTCCAAGGGACCGAACAGGGTAATAACAATGGGTCGAGGTTTCGCTTGTATATCCACAGATAATGGAGAATGCTGGATTCCCACTAAGCATCTCAAACCCTGGAAAGGACCAGATCCAGATCCAGAGGGAGCTGATAGGCGGGCAGAGCAGAGCACAACGCCACACGCAGCTCCAGACCAGGAAGAGAAGCAGACGAACAACACAGACGTCACCAGCTGATGACAGATCAAGCACACTGCACAGAAGCTGGAAGACGCCAATGGTGAATACAACTGCACCAGAGATTCATATTACACTATGCTATTAAAAAAAAAAATAAAATAAAATAAGAATAAGACAAAGTATTTTTAAGAACATTTTATACCATTTTTATATCATTTTAATCCTATTGAGCAATTTTGATTTGATGCTCTCACTTTATTTTCTCTGAATATTTTGATTATACTATATTGATTTCATTTTTCTCTTATATTTTGAAAAATATTTCAAGTACTTTTAACACTCTAATCCTGAGCAATGAAGGTGCAAATGTTTCTCTTAATATGTACCCAACAGCATCAGATTACAAGAACGTGACAGCAATTGTTAGAGTTGCAGGTGACTATCCTGGGAAACCATCACTGATTGCATAAAAAGGGAATGCAGAGGACACCTCAATGGGCCAGACAGCCAAAGCCACACATACAGGCATATATTCCATAAGAGATGGATATATGTGGGCTGCTGAGGTTGGAGGTCCTGGGACACAGTGCTTGACACCCTCATTCACAGGTGGCTCGGGTATCAAAGTCCAACCATATTGCCATGTGGCAGGCATCTAGGCGGGTATATCCCTAAAATGCATAATCAGTACAAGGGAGAAAAAAGAAATTCCCCTTCATATCCAGATGCAGTCATCTTTTATCTTGCTACGAAAGCTCTGGCAACTTCTTGTAATCCTAACTATGTGTGGGTGATAATCTAATGCACCTGTCCTATGTTCTAAGGGACTACTACCTCAATAATTCAGGTTAATCAGAGTGAAAACTTTTTTAATACTTTCGTCATTATTTTTAATCATTTATGAAAATTTTTATCTTTGATTTTGATTGTTTAGTATTAAGAACACATTTATCTTTGCAATAATCTTTATGAGCAAAGAGGAAGATTTCATTATTGTTGATAATCACAATTACCTTTTTCAGCCAAAGTTTTGGCAATATATTTTGAATATCTATTTTTAATCACTTGAAGCATCAATTGGTGATGCTACATGATTTTTATATTTTTGATTTTAGTAATCTCCTTTCAAAAAAAAAAGGGGGGGATATGTAGCATCCCAAGCATATTCTCATCTATGAAATATAAATGACTGTATTATTACTGTGTCTTCAAGCATGAGGTTTTACCGATAAGGTTTGTGAAGGTAACCTTGACCTGATCACAAGACCTATTGCCCAACACAAGTCCATTAACATGTTAGGAGACTTGCCCGGGAAAGCGCGGTTACCTCGTACACGCCCAAAAGGTGTTCCCTCCTCCGTACCACCCAATCATGATTGTCTAAAATATGTGATGTAATTGTTACTGATTAGAGGCATCCCTCTGCCTCCTCATCAATAAAAGCAAGGCAACCCCTGGAATTTTCTCTTTTTAGGAAGGTTCTTTCCCTAGATAGGATTACCCTTTCTCTCTCTCTCTTTCTCCTCCAAGTCCTTTCCTTCCCCGAGGCTGTGACCATCTCGGCCTGCATTCTCTATCTTAATCTCCTCAACCACCTTGTATTCCATTATCCTCATTTTCCGCCTTAAGGAAAATCATAGGGGTTGCCTGCCCTATCCAATCACTGATTTGTAGGTGTCTTTCATTTCCACCCTGGTTCTCGGTCCCTATCTCTCCTCGGTCCCATTACAAAGGTGAGCCCCTTTCCGTTGTGGGACCCTGCTGGTCAGGGTAGTTCATTAGTAGCGAACCCACAGCAATAGAAATCTATCTTACCCAACAGGAAAATAGGAATAGGGATAAAAGAGGAAGGGTATGAAAAAAAGGAAGGATAAAAAAATAAAGCAGTCATCAGAAAAAAAATAGAGTATAGAGAACAGGCAAGATAAAAAGAGAGAATAACAAACAGAAGAAAATAGAATTGAGAGATATGTACAGTTAATCTTTACCTTTGAATACAGAAGTTGATATCGTCAATAGAGTTGAGTGTCATCTGTTCCAGCATTCCAGGGCTAGTGTAAGGTACCCTATAATCTTTCTAAACAGTTGCCAAGTCCCCTTGCTATTTCTGGCTTAAGAGATCCTAAAGTTGCTGCTAGTTCTGTCACCAGGACTTAGATCCACCATTTGTATTTCACTCACATGAGCTTGGAATCAGACCCAACCTCCTCATCACAGATCTCTCTTTCTGATTTTGCATATTGTCTTGGGAAGGAAGAATGTCTCATTATGAACTTTTATTGGCTCTCCCACTATAGAATTAAATTTAAGGAATTTTAGAGTTGTTTGGAGGAAAATGAGGAGAGTTCTCTACTCCACCACTTTGGTCCTAATACAGTTATGAGATGGAAAGATCATTGTAATGCTACACAGCTTTGATGGTAATGGTATAAAAATATAGTACATTATATTTGCCATAATGTTCCTGAGGATAGAGTTGACACAGTACTTGTTTCTTCTCTCCTACCAAACAAAAACTAGTTATATAATCAGATTACTAGGGGTCAAAACCACAATTTTTTTTTTGAAATGAGCTTTGAAAAATCATGCCATTTTTTTAGAAAAAAGTTAAAATATTTTCCCATTTTATATTCTGAAAACTTGTTCAAGGCTGTTGACTTGAGCACCTAAATAAATTTAGTTTTGCCCTTTTGCCCATCAAACATTTAATGTTTACTATTACAGTAGTCTGGTATAATCAAAAGTTCCTTGTGTTGAAAGCTAAAAGTCATTATAGTTCCAACTCTTTCATAACTCATTATGTAACTTGCAACAAAGACTTTTCTTTGACCCTTAGTTTTCTCATCCCTAAAATGTGCTTATTGTACTAACTAATATTTAAGCTCTCTTCTATTTCTGTTTTTTTCTCATTTAATCATATTGTTATATTATATTATATTATATATAATTATAATAATTATTTTTGTTTAATAATCAGTATTGAAGCATCTTTGCCTTCCTTATAGAAATCCAATTTGAGCAGAACGAATACTGTTTTGGAGAGAAAGTTGTCATTTGCTGGTTATTATTTTAAAATCTTCAAGTTATAAATTTAAAATGAATTATTGCTATTGGTCTATATTTCATATTCTTTTCTTCAGCTGTCTTTAGTTTAGTTTTTAGAATGGCACTTGTCCCATAAAAGGAGTTAGAATTTTTTCTTTCTCATATTTTGAGAAATATCTAGTACAGACACTACTTGTTTTTGAGTATTTGATAGAATTCATCTGTAAATCTACCTAGACCCAGGTTTAAATTATTATTTAAGTATTTATTATTTAGTAGTTTATTTATTACTAGTTCAATTTTCCTTTTCTAAAATATGATGATTTAAAAACTGTACTTAGCATTATATTAATTTTGAGATTATATATACATTTTGACAACCTTTTATTTCTCAGTTTTATTTACTAATTTATATGTCCCTCCTCCAAATTTTAAGATTTCTTCTTTTATTATTCTTTTGGTGTATATATTGACTTATTTTCTAATTCTAAAATTGCATGCTTATTGAATTAATGTTCTCTTTTTTCTATTTTATTAATGCATGTTATCAAGTATAGTTTTCCTCTGAGAATTATATTACATATAATCCATAAATTTTTGATATGTTTTTTTTTCACTTGGGTATACTATCTAAGGCACTGAACTCTAATACAGTAAGACTCAGATCGGGGGCAGCTGGGTAGCTCAGTGGATTGAGAGCCAGTCCTAGAGACGGGAGGTCCTAGGTTCAAATCTGGCCTCAGCCACTTCCTAGCTGTGTGACCCTGGGCAAGTCACTTGACCCCCATTGCCTAGCCCTTACACTCTTCTGCCTTGGAGCCAATACACAGTATTGACTCCAAGACGGAAGGTAAGGGTTTAAAAAAAAAAAAGACTCAGATCCTTCTAGCTGTGTTACCTTGAGGAAATCATATGAACCCTGTCTCAGTTTCCTTGTCTGTATAACGAGTGTTGAACTACATGTCTTTAATGATTCTTTGAGCTCCAATTCCTGGTCCTATAATCCTCTGGTGTAGTTTTTGTGATTTGTTACTTGACCAACATTCAGGATATCATGGTTTCCATTTATTATTGTATCTTTTGCTTATGCTCCCTTGATTAATTACTACTTCTGTGGTATTACAGAACGTAAAGAATATGTTAGTATTTCTGCTTGTGCACATTTATTTTAAATTTCTATTAACCCGTGGATGATCTATTTTTGTAGCTACTATTTGATTCTAATGTCTTTTCTTTAATGTTCATCTATCAGAAGATTCTTGAGTCTTTTAGGATTACAATCCTTGGGTAATGTTTTAGTTATTTATTTTCTTTTAGACATGTTCTGCTCTAAGAGAATAACATTAAAACTCCTATTCTGATTGTGTTAGTATCTATGTTTTTCTGAAATTCAGTTATTTTTCCTTAACTCATTTAGAAAGTCTGGCATTTTTTATAAGGGTTTCATGTTGATTTTTCTTTATCATCTATAATTAATTTAAGTACAGTCAAACCTTGGTACTCAATGGTTTCAGAACTCATTGATGTTGGTATTTTGATTCATTTTGATAAGACAAAATTGTCACAGTATTCAGTGTTTGGCACTTGTACATGATAGAACGTGTTGGCATCACCATCTTGGGAAGTGTATGCCCCCTCTAGCTGAAACAAAGGATCACATGTTAGTTCTACAGCATTAAAAAGAGAAGCTGTCAGAATTTCAAAGGAAAAACCAAGAACTGGTGTCAGGGAAGTTTTATTCAGGTGAGGAGGAGGAGGAACATGCAAAATGGGTGGAAGTATAAAACTTTGTTGAAGAATATCACTCTGATAAAACTTTTAAGAAGAATTGTGAATTTATTAAATGATCAGATCATTTCCCACTTTAGAGAAATTTTGAAACAGACAAAAACATACATCTTTGGAGAGGTTTCTTGTGAAGCTAACATCTGGTAAATCTCAAGCAGTGTTCACTGGTGATAAAGGACAGAGAAGAGGAAGAGAAAGAACTCCAGAAGGACAGTTGCCCACAGCTATTATGGAAAGGAACTTCCTCTCCTCTCCCCCAGCCCTTTATGCCATGAACTCCTCTCAATATAAAGTTAAAATATTTTATATAAACTATTTTTTTATTTATATCTGTATTATTAATATTCATTTAATAATGTATAACTTCATTAGTGCATATACTACCATATAAAATATGGATTTTATGGGTATCTGTAATGGACTATTTCAATTTATGTCATCCATTTGAAACTCAGTCTTTTTTGTATTCGATCTTCATGAAAGACCTATTATGAGTCCTCCCTTTTGTTTTCATAATAAGCTGTGTTCTCTTTCTGATTACTCTGATCATTGGACCTTTGGACATCCTCTGTCAGTCCCCATTGTTGGATATTTAGAAAAAGAAGATGAACTTAAGGATCTCAACTAATCCCTCATTTCTTGATCACAAAAGAACTAGATCTTTAAGGAAAACACCAATACACCCTCCTTTCAAATGGGTCATAGTTCACTAGCTTGAGAAACATGACTAGACTCACTCTTTTCTACTGTTATGAAATGGAATGTCAAGAAGGTTATGAAGCCCATTTTTTTCTAGCAATCTTTGACTAGAAAATATAAGTTGCATTTACCATGCTTCCAGTGGCTCTTTCCTTCACTGGCACCTGATTACCTCCAACTGAAGATTACATGCTTCACAAGGACAAAGCGCTTCTCTTCTAAGATGCATGAAAGAGAAAGTTCTTGATTACAAATTTTTAAAAAAGAGTAGATGGCTACTCAGCCTATGATGGGGGATTTTCCAATATTGAGCATCCTCTAAAATTTCTTGGTACAACAGAATAAGTGCTAAATTTGAGCAACTGATTTGAGCCTCTACTCCAAAACCCAGATATGGAAATAATTCATTTATTCAATTATATTAAGTTCAATTATAATAAAATTAAATCTTCTCACTATTTATTTAATTCCTTTCTTTCTCTTTTTTCTTTCTTCTTTTCTTCCCCCTCTCTCTTTCTTCCTCCATCCCTTCCTTCCTTAGTTCCTTCCTCCCTTACTTCCATGGTATCAAGGCAATCCCTGCTTTTTTAATTCATCTAGTCCAGAGAAAAATTTGTTCCAGATTTTCATTTCCATTCTATATGTGCCTTTCTTTTTTATGCTTTTTTCTATAAAATAAATGTTTGCAAATTGTTTTCTTTGTTATCCTAATGGTCTTTTTCATTATATTGGATTGCTTACTCTCTTCATAGTTTTTACAATTATGATTGATGTGTTTATGTTTTCCTCCATTTGCTTATTGTTTATCAAAATCTTTCTGTATTTGAGTCAATTCTTTGTTCCTTTCACTACTTTTGCTTAAATTACTTTTAATGCTGTTCAATTGTAAAAATTAATCTCTTCCCACCATCCCTACACCAGCCATTTTCCCCATTCTTGAACTCTATATGCATTTTAATATATTTTCTATATTTTATTTCCTTATTTATTTTTTGCTCTCTCTCTCTTTTTGTTTTTCTTGTTGTCCGTTCAGTTAAGTGATTAGTTCAAAACCTTCCCTTACCCCTTCCAAATGCTCATTTTTAATATTTTTTACTTCACCTTTTTGTAAAAAGACTTTCTTTTCTTTACACTCTTTATTATATCTATTCCTTTATGGTCTATTCTTATTTTTATTTTCTTAGTTGTGGAAACCAACACTTTTTACTATTTTTTTTAATTCTCTGTGTCACAAATGCAATTCAAATTTCTTAATGGTCAGGTTTGTGTTCTGTTTCTATTTGACTTCCAAGTTATTGCCTCTGTCAATCTCTCTGCATCCTTCTTATTTATTTTTTTTAAAGGATTCTTTCTGTTGATTTATCTACTTGAACTCTGGGATTTATTAGGATTTTACCTCTTGATATCTTCAATTTTCTGTCATTTTCCTGTTTTCTCCCTTTACCCACTCTCTGGCTCTTCCCTCCTTGCTAATAAGTAGATCACTGAGGTTGGTCAATCAGGTTATCTCAGGTTGTGGAATATTGAGTGGCTCTTGGTCTATTATTCTGTCTTAAGAACCACTTAGAGTTTAAAAAATTGTTTCATCCGGGGTTTTAGTATCCCTTTTATCAAACCCAACTAAGAAGAGCCATGAAAACTCAACTATTCCTACCTTCAATCTCCTATTTTCTTTCATTTATTGGGTAGAATTAGTAGTATCTGACACTTCTTTAAGCATAAGGAATATGTGGGGGTAGAAGAAGAAATCTTTGGGTAATAGCACTATGGCCACAAGAGACATTCAGAACTGTTACATTTTCATCTGAATAGATATTTTCCCTTTTAATCCTTTCCTTAAAAGACTATGCATAATTCACACCTCCTCCCTAAGGAATTAGCAAAGATAATACCTGACACAATAAAAAGTTTCAGCAATAACATATAATGAAAAAAATCAGTAGCTTTCTTTAAAATAACAAAATATAAGAAGTAATATTAGAAAGGGAAATTCAATTAAAAAGTATGACAAAACGCATAGAATTGAGGAGTTCTATTTACCAACGCACACTCAAGCTTATATACATTCATTTGCAAAATGCTTCTTAAATGACAAACCCCTTAAATATTGGACCCCTTAAGTAGTTGGAGGCATATGCAATATCCTTGGCTGGTCACCCACAATACTATGAGATTTCATTTAGTATCTTAATGCTGTACCAATTAACCCACCAAAGGAATACTTTATAATGAAAGAAACTATAATAACAAACTCATTTGGAGAAAAAATATTTAGAATATCAAAGGAAATAATGAAAACATATTGAGAATGAAGGAGAAAAATCATTTCTATACCTCTAAATATAGTATAAACTAAAGAACAGTTTGTACTGGTTAAAAAATAGAAAACTAGGTTAAAAATTGATTAAACAGGAATAACCAGAAATAATAGAACTGAAAAACACAATTTTAAAAAGTAGAAACAATAATATAAATTACAAGGACAAGATTTCTTTATTTAGCAAGAATTTTAGTGAAAATCAGAAAGCCATTGGGCATAAATTGGGCTTAAATTACCAGTTTGTACCAGATTCCACAATAAATTTGTAATGGATGTGTAATATAAATGTTATATTTTATTATATATGTAGATATACATATATACACACATATACATATAACATGTATCTAACAGCTAAGGTTGGGAGATGTATTCTTAAACATGATTAGAGATAATTGAAAAAGATAAAATAGATAATTTTGATAATATGAAGGAAGGAAATGAACATTTATTTATTAAGTGTTTATAATGTGCCAGATACTGTGCCATGTGCTTTACAAATATTACCTCACGTAATACTTACAACACTATACCACAATATGACACATGTTAAATGCATGAGATGGGTATAAGTTAAGTATTATAGGAGATATAAGGTTTAGTCACTACTTTTTTTTTAATATATTTTATTTGATCATTTCCAAGCATTATTCGTTAAAGACATAGATCATTTTCTTTTCCTCCACCCCACCCCCCATAGCCGACGCGTAAGTCCACTGGGCATTAGATGTTTTCTTGATTCGAACCCATTGTCATGTTGTTAGTATTTGCATTAGAGTGTTCATTTAGAGTCTCTCCTCTGTCATGTCCCCTCAACCTCTGTATTCAGGCAGTTGCTTTTTCTCGGTGTTTCCACTCCCATAGTTTATCCTTTGCTTATGAATGGTGTTTTTTTCTCCTGGATCCCTGCAAGTCGTTCAGGAACATTACACCGCCACTAATGGAGGAGTCCATTACGTTCGATTATACCACAGTGTATTAGTCTCTGTGTACAATGTTCTCCTGGTTCTGCTCCTCTCGCTCTGCATCACTTCCTGGAGGTTGTTCCAGTCTCCATGGAACTCCTCCACTTTATTATTCCTTTTAGCACAATAGTGTTCCATCACCAACATATACCACAGTTTGTTCAGCCATTCCCCAATTGATGGGCATCCCCTCGTTTTCCAGTTTTGGGCCACCACAAAGAGCGCAGCTATGAATATTTTTGTACAAGTCATTGTGTCCATTATCTCTTTGGGGTACAGACCCAGCAGTGCTATGGCTGGATCAAAGGGTAGATATTCTTTTGTCGCCCTTTGGGCATAGTTCCAGATTGCCCTCTAGAATGGTTGGATCAGTTCACAGCTCCACCAGCAATGAATTAATGTCCCTACTTTGCCACATCCCCTCCAGCATTCATTACTTTCCTTTGCTGTTATGTTAGCCAATCTGCTAGGTGTGAGGTGATACCTCAGAGTTGTTTTGATTTGCATCTCTCTGATTATAAGAGATTTAGAACACTTCTTCATGTGCTTGTTAATAGTTTTGATTTCTTTATCTGAGAACTGCCTATCCATTTCCCTTGCCCATTTATCAATTGGAGAATGGCTTGATTTTTTGTACAATAGATTTAGCTCATTATAAATATGAGTAATTAAACCTTTGTCAGAGGTTTCTATGAAGATTTTTTCCCAATTTGTTGTTTCCCTTCTGATCTTAGTTATATTGGTTTTGTTTGTACAAAAGCTTTTTAGTTTGATGTAGTCAAAATTATTTATTTTACATTTTGTGATTCTTTCTATATCTTGCTTGGTTTTAAAGCCTTTCCCCTCCCAAAGGTCTGACATGTATACTATTCTGTGTTTACCCAATTTACTTATGGTTTCCTTCTTTATGTTTAAGTCACTCACCCATTTTGAATTTATCTTGGTGTAGGGTGTGAGGTGTTGATCTATTCCTAGTCTCTCCCACACTGTCTTCCAATTTTCCCAACAGTTTTTATCGAATAGTGGATTTTTGTCCCAAAGGCTGGGATCTTTGGGTTTATCGTATACTGTCTTGCTGAGGTCGCTTTCCCCCAGTCTATTCCACTGATCTTCCTTTCTGTTTCTTAGCCAGTACCAAATTGTTTTGATGACTGCTGCTTTGTAATATAGTTTTAGGTCAGGGACTGCAAGGCCCCTATCATATGTGTTTTTTTTTTTCATTATTTCCCTGGATATCCTTGATCTTTTGTTCTTCCAAATGAACTTTGTTATGGTTTTTTCTAAATCAGTGAAGAAGTATTTTGGTAGTTCAAGGGGTATGGCACTAAATAGATAGATGAGTTTGGGTAGGATGGTCATTTTTATTATATTGGCACGTCCTATCCATGAGCAGTTAATGTTTTTCCATTTGTTCAAGTCTAGTTTTAGTTGTGTGGAAAGTGTTTTGTAGTTGTGTTCATATAGTTCCTGTGTTTGTCTTGGGAAGTAGATTCCTAGGTATTTTATTTTGTCTAAGGTGATTTTGAATGGGATTTCTCTTTCTAGTTCTTGCTGCTGGGCTGTGTTGGAGATATATAGAAAAGTTGATGATTTATGTGGGTTTATTTTGTATCCTGCAACTTTGCTAAAGTTGTTGATTATTTCAATTAGCTTTTTGGTTGAATCTCTAGGATTCTTTAAGTAGACCATCATGTCATCCGCAAAGAGTGATAACTTGGTCTCCTCCTTGACTATTTTGATGCCTTCAATTCCTTCATCTTCTCTAATTGCTACTGCTAGTGTTTCTAGTACAATGTCAAATAGTAGAGGTGATAATGGGCATCCTTGTTTCACTCCTGATCTTATTGGGAATGCATCTAGTTTATCCCCATTGCAGATGATATTAGCTGTTGGTTTTAGATATATACTGTTTATTATTTTTAGGAATGACCCTTCTATTCCTATGCTTTCTAGTGTTTTTAATAGGAATGGGTGTTGTATTTTATCAAAGGCTTTTTCTGCATCTATTGAGATAATCATGTGGTTCTTGCTAGTTTGCTTGTTGATGTGGTCAATTATGTGGATGGTTTTCCTAATGTTGAACCAGCCCTGCATCCCTGGTATGAATCCTATTTGATCATGGTGAATGATCCTTCTGATCACTTGCTGGAGTCTTTTTGCTAGTATCCTATTTAAGATTTTTGCATCTATATTCATTAGGGAGATTGGCCTATAGTTTTCTTTTTCTGTTTTTGACCTGCCTGGTTTTGGAATCAGTACCATGTTTGTGTCGTAAAAGGAGTTTGGTAGAACTCCCTCTTTGCTTATTATGTCAAATAGTTTGTATAGTATTGGGATTAACTGTTCTCTGAATGTTTGATAGAATTCACAGGTGAATCCATCAGGCCCTGGGGATTTTTTCTTAGGAAGTTCTTTAATGGCTTGTTGGATTTCAATTTCTGATATCAGATTATTTAAGAATTCTATTTCCTCTTCTGTTCGTCTAGGCAGTTTGTATTTTTGTATATATTCATCCATTTCTCCTAAATTGGTGTATTTATTGCCATATAATTGGGCAAAGTAATTTCTAATGATTGCCTTAATTTCATCTTCATCGGAGGTGCTGTCCCCCTTTTCATCTTTAATGCTGTGAATTTGCTTTTCTTCCTTCCTTTTTTTAATTAGATTGACCAGTACTTTGTCTATTTTGTTTGTTTTTTCAAAGTACCAGCTTCTTGTCTTATTTATTAAATCAATAGTTCTATCACTTTCGATTTTATTAATTTCTCCCTCAATTTTTAGGATTTCTAATTTGGTTTTCTGCTGGGGGGTTTTAATTTGATCACTTTCGAGTTTTTTCATTTGCATTTCCAATTGATTGATCTCTGCTCTCCCTTGTTTGTTAATATAAGCATTCAGGGATATGAATTTACCTCTGATTACCGCTTTGGCTGCATCCCAAAAGGTTTGAAAGGATGTTTCGCCATTGTCATTTTCCTCGATGAAATTATTAATTGTTTCTATGATTTCTTCTTTAACTAAACGGTTTTGGAGTATCATATTGTTTAATTTCCAATTGGTTTTAGATTTGGTTTTCCATGTACCATTACTAATCATTATTTTTATTGCCTTGTGATCTGAGAAGGCTGCATTCATTATTTCTGCTTTTTTGCATTTGTGTGCTATGTTTCTGTGACCTAATGTATGGTCAATTTTTGTGAATGTGCCATGTGGTGCTGAGAAGAAGGTGTATTCCTTTTTATCCCTATTTATTTTTCTCCATATGTCTATTAATTCTAATTTTTCTAAGATTTCATTCACTTCTTTTACCTCTTTCTTATTTATTTTTTGATTTGATTTATCTAAATTTGATAATGGTTGGTTTAAGTCTCCCACTAGTATGGTTTTATTGTCTATTTCTTCCTTCAATTCTCCTAGTTTCTCCATTAGAAATTTGGGTGCTATATTATTTGGTGCATACATGTTGATTAATGATATTTCCTCATTGTCTAGAGTCCCTTTTAACAAAATATAATTACCTTCCCTATCCCTTTTGATCAGGTCTATTTTTGCATTGGCTTTATCAGATATGATTACCACTCCTGCCTTCTTTCTATCAGTTGAGGCCCAGAAGGTCTTACTCCATCCTTTAATTCTGACCTTGTGGGTGTCAACCCGCCTCATGTGTGTTTCTTGAAGACAACATATGGTAGGGTTTTGGATTCTAATCCATTCTGCTATTCGTCTACATTTTATGGGTGAGTTCATCCCATTCACGTTCAAAGTTATGATTGTCATTTGTGGACTCCCTGGCATTTTGATTGCCTTCCCTAATTCTAACCTTTTCTTCTTCGGCTCTACCTTTTAGTCCAGTGATTTACTTTGAATCAGTCCCCATTGTCCCCTCCCTTAATGTTTCCCTTTTTAGTCCCTCCCTTTTTCTTCCCTCCCCCTCCCCCCTCTCTTTCCCTCCCTTTTTGTTCTCCCTCCCCCCCTCCCCCCCTTGGTTTTCCCTTCTCCTTACCCTTGTTGGGTAAGATAGAATTCAAGATCCCAATAGATCTGGATGTTTTTCCCTCTCAGAGTTGATTTCCCTGAGATTGAGGTTTAAGTAAACCCCCCCCTTCCTCTCCTTCTTATAGGAGTTTTCTTCCCCTCCCCTTCCCATGTGAATCTTTGTGTGAGAACTTAGTCACTACTTTCTAAGGGAATAGGAGCATTAGAGCTGACTTCCTACAGGAAATGAAATTCAAATTTTTCTTTAAAGGATAGACAGAAATTTGATTTTTGGAGATGAAGGTAGGTCATAAGAGAGGGGAACATTCTACAGATAGGAGTGATTTAAGCAAAGACTAAAGGTTAAGTAATTATAGAGAACTTGCATTAGAAGAGAGGGAACGAAAAACATTTGTTAATTGCCTAGTATATGTCCCACACTATACTAAGCATTTTTGCAGATATTTTCTCCTTTGATCCTCATAATAGCCCTGTGACTGTAGTTGTTATTATTATCATGCCCATTTTATAATTGAGGAAACTGAGTCAGATAGAGGTTAGATAATTAACTTTTAGTCACACAATCAGTAAGCCTGAGGATGGATTTGTATTCAGGTCTTCCTTGCTCCAGGTGCAATGTTGCATTCACTGTAGTGTCTATTTGACTTTGATGACAGAATATAGTCCAGTTTATTTAGAATAGATATTATATGGGGGAAAGTGATATAAAATAAATGTGGAAAGCTCATGTGCTACAATTTGGTTGAGGGACTTGAATCCTATGCATAAAAACCTGGCTTCAACTGAAAAAGCTAGAGGGAGCTAGTGAAGGGTTTTGAGCAGGGGAGCACCATGGTCTTACTTTAATTGAATATCCTATTAGAGATGTCTCAGCAATAATGGGCCACATTGATATGGAGCTCAGAAGACAAGTCAAGAGTGGAGGTAGAAATTTAAACTCATATATGTGTATGCAAGCCATCAGTGAAGGTGATGATTGAAGCAGTGTAAGATTTCCATTGATAAGGGGCAAAGGAGGGGAATCTCTTAATGAATCAAGAAAATGATCAACAATCAAAGAGACAGAGAAGCAGTAGTAAGAAAGATAGGAGGAAAACCAGAGAATCTTTCCTCTAATCTTTAAACAACTGCCCTTCACATATGTAATAGGAAAGACTCGTGCAATTTCCCATATGTGAAAGAGACTGGGGAGCCTGATTCTGGAAAGGTAAGGTGATAGCTAATAGAACTGCCTTCCTTCACAATTTGGAATATATGTGGACATTCCTGACCTGGTCCATGGCTGCTAACCTCACAGCGAGGAGACTGACACTCAGTTGACAGTATAACCAGAATCTTCATGCATTGAGAGGACTTTAACTAGTACAAGTAAGTCCCTTGGTTTTATTCTTGGCTCTTCTGACTCATCCTTGTTCATGACTCATGTTCCAATGAAGAAGCAAAAGCTGCATCAAGCCTTTAACTAACTACCAGAGCTCTGTCATTTTGGTCCAGGAACGCATCATTCTACTGGGGCTGTTGTTTCTGTTATGTTTATTTTGCTTATTTTTAGGTGAAGGAGACCAGATGTGGTTATGATCTTTTGATTTTTAAAATATTTAAAGAGTGAGTCACCAGAGGTCCAAAATTTGGAGATTACCAAGACCTCTGACAGAAAAGAGTGAGTTTCTTAGTCATGAGTAACCTTCTTGACCCATCCCAATGCTGGAAATAAACTTGATGGGACCAATTAAATGTAGAAACTATCTTAAGTTCAATGCTTCTTTCTCTAGAAACCAAAGTGGCATCTAGGAAAGTGTACCTTTAGGTGGCAGAGAACAGAAATATTTGTAACTTCTATTCTTGGTAGAATTCAAAGGAAATATCCCTTTATAAAAGCTGCCTCTTGTTAATTGTTAAATGAACTGGGATGGTAATTACTGGTGACTACTGGTAGGGGAACACACAGGAATGAGGGTTATGGCAAATTATATAAGGGAAATGCAATTTTGACCCTTAGTAAGTATCCTAGATTGCTAAGGGGAAGGGAAATATAGCCAGTATAGCTCTAAAACAAAGAGTCCACAGAAAATTGCCACATATTTGACTTGGTCAAAATAACACTTCTTGGGAAGAGAAGACAAAAGTCAGATAAGAAAATATGACCTCTCACACTTATATAATTTAGAGAGATATCAAAAAAACTTGAAAGAAAACAAAATTAAACCTTTGATATATTCGGGGACATGACACTTCAGAATCAGAAATTGGATGTACCTTTTTTCTGTCTGATTTTAACATCAAAGGATTACCTTTGTTTTATATCTAATCATTGGTTAGAAGTACCATTTGCCACATTGATTGCATATTTTGTATTGATTAGAGTATTCAAGTTTACTTTTATAAAGAAGATAAGAGATCAAGGGAAGAAAAAGAATCAAAATATAAGAGAATTAACAAAGTAGACCTGGGTGAATCCACAGGGAACAGCAAAATGCACCAGTGGCAACTCGGTGATTGAATCACTGAATTCTTTGACTCTAGGAAATAAAGGAGCCAAATGTCCCAAGAGATGACAAAAGCTGGCCCATGGAGAGTCAGTTCTTCAGTGTAAATTCATTAAGTACCTGCTGTATATCAGGCATGGTAGTAAGGCAAGCATTTCAAACATCTGTCTATCAGAGGAAAAAAAAACAACAACACAGACCCAGTTGATCATGAACTAGTTACACAGACAACTAGTGGTAGAACCTTTGCTCTGCCATGAGATGGGCAGAAGCAGCATTAATGGTTCAATGGCAATAAAAGATAAACCCAGACTATTGGAAGTGAATGAGAAACAAGCCTGTAACTATGGAATAGGACAGTGGTGGTGAACCTTTTAGAGATGGAGTGCCTGGTCCTTGCCCCACCCCCACCCCATCCCACAGATCAAATGCCACTGCCTGCCCAACCCACCTTACCCCTCATATTCCCCCTTACCCCAGACAGAGGAGGAAGGAAGCACTACCATTGTGCTGCTGGGTAGAGAGGAGATTAATGAAAAATGTGTGAGGAGAAGAGGACCATAAGGAGGTCTCAGCTCTCCCCTCCCCTACAGTGCTGTTCCCATCAGCTATGTGTCACACTGTGAGCTATGCTCCCCTCAAACCTAGATCTTTTCCAACTCCACCATGGGAATCACCTTTACCATAGACTCAACAGGCTGCTGTCTGTGAGGCACCCTCATACAGCTAGTGAGGCCCCTCCTCTAGCACCTTACTACAGACAGGGGAGGGAGGAAGTGCTCCCATTGGGCGGCTAGGCAGAAAGGCACATGAAGTGAGGAATGTCCTCAGAGGCGTGGAGAGGGGGAGGGGAACAACTTCACCCTGAGTCACCCTGGCTTTCTAGTAAGGAATTCCGGTGGGTGACTACAGACCTGCCCACAGAGGAAATTTTATTATATCAAATTAAAAACATTTTTAACAAACAAAACCAATGTAAGTAAGATTATGAAAAAAACAACAAACTGGGGTAGGAAATTTTATAGCAAATTTCTCTAATAAACTTCTAATTTCCTCAAATATATAGAGAACTAAGTCAAATGTATAAAAATATGTCATTCTCCAGTTGGCAAATGGCCAAAGGATGTAGACAAGCAGTTTTCAGAAAAAAAAATCAAAGCTATCAATAACCCTATAAAAATATTCTAAATTACTCTTGGTTAGAGAAATGCAATTTAAAACACCTCTGAGGTACTACCTCACCTATCATATTGGCCAATATTATGGTAAAAGAAAGTGATAAATATTGGAGGGAATGTGGCAAAATTGAGGCACCAGTACATTGTTGATAGAGTTGTAAACTGATCTATTCGTTCTGGAAGGCAATTTGGAACTATGCCCAAAAGGCTATAAACCAATGCATACCTTTTAATTAAGTAATACAACTACTAAATCTATATCCCAAAGAGATCCTAATAAAAGGTGAAAGGACCTAATTGTACAAAATTATTTATAGCAGCTCTTTTTATGGTGACAAAGAATTGGAAATTGAGGGAATATTAATCAATTGGGGAATGGTCAAACAAATTGTGAAATGTTATGGTGATGGAATACTATTGTACTATAACAAACAATGAGCAGGATGATTTCAGAAGGGGCTAGAAAGACTTATATGAACTGAACCAGAGTGAAATAAGCAGAACCAGAAGTTCTGTACAGTACAGTACAGAACACAGTAACAGCAAAATTACATGATGATCACCTGTGAAAGACATAGCTACTCTCAGCAATATAATGATACAGGAAAATTCTGAAGGACTTATGACAAAGAATGCTTTCCACCACCAGAGAAAGAACTGATGGAGTCAGGATACAGATCAAAGCATACTATCTTTCACATTAGTTTATTTGCATTTTTCTTGGGGGGGGGGTTCAATTTTAAAATAGATTTCTCTTACAATGAGGACCAATATAGAAATATATTTTGCCTGATAATATATCTATAATTCAGATCACTTACCATCTCTGGAACATGGAAGGGAAGGAAAAGATGAAGACAATTTGGATAATATGATTTCAGAAAATGTATTGTTATTACATATAATTGGGAAAATAAAATATCTTTAAAAATGAAATGAAGGAACATCCATCCTCCCACTTCTGCACCATGTTCTTGGTTCAAATACCTTCATTTTTGGTTTACTTACTGTCATACATTGTGACAGTGAACCAGTCAATTTTAGCATTCATTGAAATAATATAGTCTACCAAGTATTTAAACACACAGAAACAGACACAAAAAACATTTTCCCTATTTGTTTTTCTTTTGTCTATTTAATAAAGTCAAATTCCACCATTGACATGGAGTTAATGTTTTATCTCTTTTGAGTGTTTTGTTAATGTGGAAATGTTATAGCATTGTAACTATAGATAGACAACTTTCTATTTAATTTGAATTCTGTTTTGTTGGAATCATAATTTGTAATTTTGTTCAAAATTCTTTTATTCCCTTTGAACTACTTGTGATTTCATTCTGTTCATTTTTAATTTTGATAATTTAATTTTCTTCCATTTTTAAAAAAATTCAGACTTCCAGGTAATCATGGCTACAATCTAGACGCCACACGCTTTCTCTCCCCGGCACCAAATGAAACAGACTACATCAAAGGAGCATAAAAATCACTTTTGGCAAAACAGGACTCCCCAGTATCCCACAGAGGTGAAGGTACATGGGGCTTGAACATTTCTACACTATAATGATAAGGAGGAAAAGCTTGCACAGAAAAGTGAACTGAGCCGCCCTTCCCCCATCCCACCTCCCCCACCAAACCAGAGTGAGCTACCTGAGCACTCACCAGGACAGCGAGTGAGTGGGAAACGTCTCTGTATGGGGGGGGTGGCACTCCAGGGTCCTTGGGATCTGGGGACTGCCAGGAAAAAACGTCTCAGGGCGGTTTCACTGGAGAATCCGGCGCTGATTATGGGGGTCAGTGGAGCTGTACTTGGGGCAGTTGCGCTGAACATCACGGCGGAGCTAAACACCAGGGGCAGATCACGCGCTGATTATCTGGAAGGAGCTGAACACCTGGGCAATGTGGCTGTGATCAGGGACCCAGCACACTAAGAAACCTCGGAGGCTGGGAAGAACTAGTCTGAAGCAACTTAAATTCACAGAAAAACCGCCCATATAACCCAGACCCCAGACCAAAAAGGAAAGGGGAATAAAACCACCAAAGGGATGGCTCACATGGCCCAAAATCAAGCCTCCAGGAAGAAAGGGAAAAAAGTGACTATTGAAAACTTTTATGGTGGAAGTACCCAAGGAAAAGAGGAGAATGAGGAGGAAAGCCCAAAAAAATCAGAACATGCCTCCCAAAATGGAAACTATCAACAAGCTCTGGAAGATCTCACACTGGAACTTATCCAAAAGATGAAAACCTGGAAAGAAAAATGGGAGAAAGAGATCAGCAGTCTGACAGATAAGACTGCTCAATTGGAAAAAGAACTCAAAGCATCCAATAGAAGGGCAGACAAAGCTGAAAAAGCAAAACCAGTCCCTAACGACCAGAATCAAGCAACTTGAAGAAAGTGAGATGATAAAACAGCAAGAATCAATAAAGCAAACCCAAAAAATTAATGAATTAGAAGAAGACATAAAATATCTCACTGAGAAGGTCACCGATCTGGAAAACAGAGGGAGAAGAGAAAATCTCCGAATTATCGTTCTCCCAGAAAAAAAACAGAGATAAACAATAAACTCAATATTATTCTACAGGAGATTATAAAAGAAAATTTCCCCCACATTCTGGAGCAAGGGGGCAAAATAGAAATACAAAGGGTTCATAGATCACCTTCTATACTAAACCCCAAAAGACAACCCCTAGGAATGTAATTGCCAAATTCAAGAGCTTCCAAGAAAAGGAGAAAATCCTACAAGAAGCCAAGAAGAGGAGCTTCAGATATAAGGGGGCTCCCATAAGGATCACACACAACTTAGCGGCTAACACACTAAGAGACCGCAAAGCATGGAACACGATATTTAGAAAGGCAAGAGAGCTGGGTCTCCAACCAAGAGTCAACTACCCAGCAAAACTGACTATATACTTCCAGGGGAAAGTATGGGCATTCAACAAAATAGAGGATTTCCAAGCATTTGCTAAGAAAAGACCAGAACTCTGTGGAAAGTTCGATATCCAAGCACAGAAAGCAAGAGAAACATGAAAAGGTAAATATGAAAGAAAGGGAAAAGGAGATAAATCATATCTTTTTCTTTAAGTCAAAGTCTCTTCTATAAGGACTACATTTACATCAAATTATATATATTAATATGTGGGGAAAATGTTTTGTGTAACTTTCATAAATTGTAGCATCATAATAGTAGTTAGAAGAAACATGCATAGGGAAAGATTGGGGCATTAAGAAGATTTGCGGAAAGTGGGGGCAAAGAAAGGAAAAGGGAGGGGGGAACCGTCAATAATACTAAGATTAACTTCAAGAAATAGGGGGGTGGGGAATCAATAGAATAATCTTTCCCATACAAAGATACACATGGGAAGGGGAGGGGAAGAACTCTCATATGAGAAAGAGAGGAAGAGAGTGTGAAGTGGAATTACTTAAAACTTACTCTCAGTGAAATCAAATCTGAGAGGGAAGAACATCTAGATCCAGTGGGATCCTGGATTCCATCTTATCCATTAGGGCAAGAAAGAAAGGAAAATTAAGGAGGGGGTGGGGGGAGGGAGCAAAAAAAGGGAGGGAATGAGAGGGGGAACGGGAAGGGAGCAAAAAAAGGGAGGGGCTAGAAAGGGAAGCATCTCAAGGGAGGGGACTAGGGGGACTGACCTAAAGTAAATCATTGGTTCAAAAGGAGAAAGCTAAAGAAGAAAGGTCAGAATGAGGGGAAGATATCAAAAAGCCAGAGAATCCACAAATGACAATCATAACTTTGAACGTGAATGGGATGGACTCACTCATAAAATTTAGACAAATAGCAGAGTGGTTCAGAACCCAAAACCCTACCATATGTTGTCTTCAAGAAACACATATGAGATGGGTGACACTCACAAAGTTAGAATTAAAGGTTGGAATAAGACCTTTGGGGCCTCAACTGATAGAAAGAAGGCAGGAGTTGCAATCATGATATCAGACAAAGCCAAAGCACAAATAGACCTGATCAAAAGGGATAGGGAAGGTAAATATATTCTGCTAAAAGGGAGTATAGTCAATGAGGAAATATCACTAATCAACATGTATGCACCAAATGGTATAGCATCCAAATTTTTAATAGAGAAACTAGGAGAATTGAAGGAGGAAATAGACAGTAAAACCATATTAGTAGGAGACTTGAACCAACCACTATCAAATTTAGATAAATCAAACCAAAAAATAAACAAGAAAGAGGTAAAAGAGGTGAATGAAATCTTAGAAAAATTAGAGTTAATAGACATAGGGAGAAAAATAAATAGGAACAAAAAGGAATACACCTTCTTTTCAGCACCACATGGCACATTCACAAAAATAGATCATACACTAGGTCATAGAAACATGACACTCAAATGCAGAAAAGCAGAAATAATAAATGCAGCCTTTTCAGATCATAAGGCAATAAAAATATTGATCGGCAAGGGTACATGGAGAGCCAAATCAAAAACTAATTGGAAATTAAATAATATGATACTCCAAAATCAGATAGTTAGAGAAGAAATCATAGAAACAATTAATAATTTCATTGAAGAAAATGACAAAGGCGAAATATCCTTTCAAACCTTATGGGATGCAGCCAAGGCAGTACTTAGAGGAAAATTCATATCCCTGAGTGCATATATTAACAAATTAGGGAGGACAGAGATCAAGGAATTGGAAATGCAAATCAAAAAACTTGAGAACGAACAAATTAAAAACCCCCAGAAGAAAACCAAAGTAGAGATCCTAAAAATTAAGGGAGAAATTAATAAAATCGAAAGTGACAGAACTATTGAGCTAATAAACAAGACTAGAAGCTGGTACTTTGAAAAAAACAGACAAAATAGACAAAGGACTGGTTAATCTAATTAAAAAAAGGAAAGAAGAAAGGCAAATTACAGCATCAAGGATGAAAAGGGGGATGTCACCTCCAATGAAGAGGAAATTAAGGCAATCATTAAAAACTACTTTGCCCAACTATATGGCAATAAATATACCAATCTAGGTGAAATGGATGAATATTTACAAAAATATAAATCGCCTAGACTAACAGAAGAAGAAATAGTTTTCTTAAATAATCTCATATCAGAAAAAGAAATCCAACAGGCCATCAAAGAACTTCCTAAGAAAAAATCCCCAGGGCCTGACGGATTCACCTGTGAATTCTATCAAACATTCAGAGAACAGTTAATCCCAATACTATACAAAGTATTTGACATAATAAGCAAAGAGGGAGTTCTACCAAACTCCTTTTATGACACAAACATGGTACTGATTCCAAAGCCAGGCAGTCCAAAAACAGAGAAAGAAGAATCATGGCTGCAATCTAGATGCCACACACTTCCTCTCCAAGGCACCGAATGAAATAGACTACATCAAAGGAGAATAAAAATCACCTTTGGAGGAACAGAAGGACACCCCACTACTCCCAGTACTCCACAGAGGCGAAGGTACGTGGGGCTTGAACATTTCCACACTATAGTAAGGAGGAAAAGCTTGCACAGAAAAGTGAACTGAGCCACTCTTCCCCCACCCCACCTCCCCCACCAAACCAGAGTGAGCTACCTGAGTGCTCACCGGGACAGCGAGTGAGTGGGGAATTTCTCTGTCTGGGGAGGGGGCCACTCCAGGGTCCTTGGGATCTGGGGACTGCCAGGAAAAAACGTCTCAGGGCGGTTTCACTGGAGAATCCGGCGCTGATTACTGGGGTCAGTGGAGCTGTACTTGGGGCGGCTGCGCTGAACATCTCCGTGGAGCTAAATACCAGGGGTGGACCATGCGCTGATTATCTGGGAGGAGCTGAACACCTGAGCAATGTGGCTGTGATCAGGGACCCAGCTCTCTAAAGAAACCTTGGAGGCTGGGAAGAACTACTCTGAAGCAACCTAAATTCACAGAAAAACCACCCATATAACCCAGACCCCAGACCAAAAAGGAAAGGGGAATAAAACCACCAAAGGGATGGCTCACATGGCCCAAAATCAAGCCTCCAGGAAGAAAGGGAAAAAAGTGACTATTGAAAACTTTTATGGTGGAAATACCCGAGGAAAAGTGGAGAATGAGGAGGAAATCCAAAAAAAAAAAAAAATCAGAACATGCCTCCCAAAATGGAAACTATCAACAAGCTCTGGAAGATCTCAAACTGGAACTTATCCAGAAGAAGGAAACCTGGAAATAAAAATGGGAGAAAGAGATCAGCAGTCTGACAGATAAGACTGCTCAATTGGAAAAAGAACTTGAAGCATCCAATAGAAGGGCAGACAAAGCTGAAAAGCAAAACCAGTCCCTAACGACCAGAATCAAGGAACTCCAAGAAAGCGAGATGATAAAACAGCAAGAATCAATAGAGCAAACCCAAAAAATTAATGAATTAGAAGAAGACATAAAATATCTCACTGAGAAGGTCACCGATCTGGAAAACAGAGGGAGAAGAGAAAATCTCCGAATTATCGTTCTCCCAGAAAAACCAGAGATAAACAATAAACTCGATATTATTCTACAGGAGATTATACAAGAAAATTTCCCCCACATTCTGGAGCAAGGGGTCAAAATAGAAATACAAAGGATTCATAGATCACCTTCTATACTAAATCCCCAAAAGACAACCCCTAGGAATGTAATTGCCAAATTCAAGAGCTTCCAAGAAAAGGAGAAAATCCTACAAGAAGCCAAGAAGAGGAGCTTCAGATATAAGGGGGCTCCCATAAGGATCACACACAACTTAGCGGCTAACACACTAAGAGACCGCAAAGCATGGAACACGATATTTAGAAAGGCAAGAGAGCTGGGTCTCCAACCAAGAGTCAACTACCCAGCAAAACTGACTATATACTTCCAGGGGAAAGTATGGGCATTCAACAAAATAGAGGATTTCCAAGCATTTGCTAAAAAAAGACCAGAGCTCTGTGGAAAGTTCGATATCCAAGCACAGAAAGCAAGAGAAACATGAAAAGGTAAATATGAAAGAAAGGGAAAAGGAGATAAATCTTATCTTTTTCTTTAAGTCAAAGTCTCTTCTATAAGGACTACATTTACATCAAATTATATATATTAATATGTGGGGAAAATGTTTTGTGTAACTTTCATAAATTGTAGCATCATAATAGTAGTTAGAAGAAACATGCATAGGGAAAGATTGGGGCATTAAGAAGATTTGCGGAAAGTGGGGGCAAAGAAATGAAAAGGGAGGGAGGAACCATCGATAATACTAAGAATAACTTCACGAAATGGGGGGGGGAATCAATAGAATAATCTTTCCCATATAAAGATACACATGGGAAGGGGAGGGGAAGAACTCTCATATGAGAAAGAGAGGAAGAGAGTGTGAAGTGGAATTACTTAAAACTTACTCTCAGTGAAATCAAATCTGAGAGGGAAGAACATCTAGATCCAGTGGGATCCTGAATTCTATCTTATCCATTAGGGCAAGAAAGAAAGGAAATTTAAGGAGAGGGTGGGGGGAGGGAGCAAAAAAAGGGAGGGGCTAGAAAGGGAAGCATCTCAAGGGAGGGGACTAGGGGGACTGACCTAAAGTAAATCACTGGTTCAAAAGGAGAAAGCTAAAGAAGAAAGGTCAGAACGAGGGGAAGATATTAAAAAGCCAGCGAATCCACAAATGACAATCATAAGTTTGAACGTGAATGGAATGGACTCACTCATAAAATGTAGACAAATAGCAGAGTGGTTCAGAACCCAAAACCCTACCATATGTTGTCTTCAAGAAACACATATAAAATGCGTTGACACTCACAAGGTTAGAATTAAAGGTTGGAGTAAGACCTTTTGGGCCTCAACTGATAGAAAGAAGGCAGGAGTTGCAATCATGATATCAGACAAAGCCAAAGCACAAATAGACCTAATCAAAAGGGATAGGGAAGGTAAATATATTTTGTTAAAAGGGTGTATAGACAATGAGGAAATATCACTAATCAACATGTATGCACCAAATGGTATAGCATCCAAATTTTTAATAGAGAAACTAGGAGAATTGAAGGAGGAAATAGACAGTAAAACCATATTAGTAGGATACTTGAACCAACCACTATCAAATTTAGATAAATCAAACCAAAAAATAAACAAGAAAGAGGTAAAAGAGGTGAATGAAATCTTAGAAAAATTAGAGTTAATAGACATAGGGAGAAAAATAAATAGGGACAAAAAAGAATACACCTTCTTTTCAGCACCACATGGCACATTCACAAAAATAGATCATACACTAGGTCGTAGAATCATGGCACTCAAATGCAGAAAAGCAGAAATAATAAATGCAGCCTTTTCAGATCACAAGGCAATAAAAATATTGATCGGCAAGGGTACATGGAGAGCCAAATCAAAAATTAATTGGAAATTAAATAACATGATACTCCAAAGTCTGATAGTTAGAGAAGAAATCATAGAAACAATTAATAATTTCATTGAAGAAAATGACAATGGCGAAACATCCTTTCAAACCTTATGGGATGCAGCCAAGGCAGTACTTAGAGGAAAATTCATATCCCTGAGTGCATATATTAACAAATTAGGGAGGACAGAGATCAAGGAATTGGAAATGCAAATCAAAAAACTTGAGAACAAACAAATTAAAAACCCCCAGAAGAAAACCAAAGTAGAGATCCTAAAAATTAAGGGAGAAATTAATAAAATCGAAAGTGACAGAACTATTGAGCTAATAAACAAGACTAGAAGCTGGTACTTCGAAAAAACAGACAAAATAGACAAAGTACTGGTAAATCTAATTAAAAAAAGGAAAAAAGATAGACAAATTAACAGCATCAAGGATGAAAAGGGGGATCTCACCTCCAATGAAGAGGAAATTAAGGCAATCATTAAAAACTACTTTGCCCAACTATATGGCAATAAATATACCAATCTAGGTGAAATGGATGAATATTTACAAAAATATAAATTGCCTAGACTAACAGAAGGATTAGTTTTCTTAAATAATCCCATATCAGAAAATGAAATCCAACAGGCCATCAAAGAACTTCCTAAGAAAAAATCCCCAGGGCCTGATGGATTCACCTGTGAATTCTATCAAACATTCAGAGAACAGTTATTCCCAATACTATACAAACTATTTGACATAATAAGCAAAGAGGGAGTTCTACCAAACTCCTTTTATGACACAAACATGGTACTAATTCCAAAGCCAGGCAGGCTAAAAACAGAGAAAGAAAATTATAGACCTATCTCCCTAATGAATATAGATGCAAAAATCTTAAATAGGATACTAGCAAAAAGACTCCAGAAAGTGATGAGAAGGGTCATCCACCATGATCAAGTAGGATTTATACCAGGGATGCAGGGCTGGTTCAACATTAGGAAAACCATCCACATAATCGACCATATCAACAAGCAAACCAACAAGAACCACATGATTATCTCAATAGATGCAGAAAAAGCCTTTGATAAAATACAACACCCATTCCTACTAAAAACACTAGAAAAAATAGGAATAGAATGGTCATTCCTAAAAATAATAAACAGTATATATCTAAAACCATCAACTAATATCATCTGCAATGGGGATAAACTAAATCCATTCCCATTAAGATCAGGAGTGAAACAAGGATGCCCATTATCACCTCTATTATTTGACATTGTATTAGAAACACTAGCAGTAGCAATTAGAGAAGAAAAAGAAATTCAAGGCATTAAAATAGGTAAGGAGGAGACCAAATTATCGCTCTTTGCAGATGACATGATGGTCTACTTAAAGAATCCTAGAAATTCAACCAAAAACTAATCGAAATAATCAACAACTTTAGCAAAGTTGCAGGATACAAAATAAACCCACATAAGTCATCAGCATTTCTATATAATTCCAACACAGCTCAGCAGCAAGAACTAGAAAGAGAAATCCCATTCAAAATTACCTTAGATAAAATAAAATACTTAGGAATCTATCTCCCAAGTCAAACACAGGTTCTATATGAACACAACTACAAAGCACTTTCCACACAACTAAAACTAGACTTGAACAATTGGAAGAACATTAACTGCTGATGGGTAGGACGAGCCAATATAATAAAAATGACCATCCTACCCAAACTCATCTATCTATTTAGTGCCATACCCATGGAACTTGCAAAATTTTTTTTTACTGATTTAGAAAAAACCATAACAAAGTTCATTTGGAAGAACAAAAGATCAAGGATATCCAGGGAAATAATGGAAAAAAAATACAAAGGAAGGGGGTCTTGCGGTCCCAGATCTCAGACTATATTACAAAGCAGCGGTCATCAAAACAATTTGGTACTGGCTAAGAGACAGAAAGGAGGATCAGTGGAATAGACTGGGGGCAAGCAACCTCAGCAAGACAGTATATGACAAACCCAAAGATCCCAGCTTTTGGGACAAAAATCTACTATTTCATAAAAACTGCTGGGAAAATTGGAGGACAGTGTGGGAAAGATTAGGTTTAGATCAACACCTCACACCCTACACCAAGATAAATTCAAAATGGGTGAATGACTTGAACATAAAGAAGGAAACTATAAGAAAATTAGGCGAACACAGAATAGTATACATGTTAGACCTTTGGGAAGGGAAAGACTTCAAAACCAAGCAAGAATTAGAAAGAGTTACAAAATGCAAAATAAATAATCTGGATTACATCAAATTAAAAAGTTTTTGTACAAACAAAACCAATGTAACCAAAATCAGAAGGGTAGCAACAAATTGGGAAACAATTTTTATAAAAACCTCTGACAAAGGTTTAATTACTCAAATTTATAAAGAACTAAATCAATTGTACAAAAAATCAAGCCATTCTCCAATTGACAAATGGGCAAGGGACATGAACAGGCAGTTCACAGCCAAAGAAATCAAAACTATTAATAAGCACATGAAAAAGTGCTCTACATCTCTTATAATCAGAGAGATGCAAATCAAAACAACTCTGAATGTATCACCTCACAGCTAGCAGATTGGCTAATATGACAGCTATGGAAAATAATGAATGCTGGAGGGGATGTGGCAAAGTAGGGACACTAATTCCTTGCTGGTGGAGTTGTGAATTGATCCAACCATTCTGGAGGGCAATTTGGAACTATGCCCAAAGGGCTATAAAAGAATGTCTGCCCTTTGATCCAGCTATAGCACTGCTGGGTTTGTACCCCAAAGAGATAATAAGGAAAAAGACTTGTACAAGAATATTCATAGCTGCACTCTTTGTGGTGGCCAAAAATTGGAAAACGAGGGGATGCCCATCAATTGGGGAATGGCTGAACAAACTGTGGTATATGTTGGTGATGGAATACTATTGTGCTAAAAGGAATAATAAAGTAGAGGAATTCCATGGAGACTGGAACAACCTCCAGGAAGTGATGCAGAGCGAAAGGAGCAGAACCAGGAAAACATTGTATACAGAGACTGATACATTGTGGTACAATCGAAGGTAATGGACTTCTCCATTAGTGTCAATGCAATGTCCCTGAACAATCTGCAGGGATCTAAAAAATACTATCCACAAGCAGAGGATAAACTGTGGGAGTGAAAACACCGATGAAAAGCAACTGCTTGACTACAGGGTTGGAGGGGATATAACTGAGGAGAGACTCTAAATGAACACTATAATGCAAATTCCAACAACAGGGAAATTGGTTCGAGTCAAGAACACATGTGATAACCAGTGGAATAGTGCGTCGGCTATGGGAGAGGGAAAGGTGGTGGGAGAGGGGAAGGGAAGGAAAAGAAAATTATCTTTGTTTCCAGTGAATAATGTATGGAAATGACCAAATAAAATAATGTTTAAAATTTTTAAAAAATTCATTTGGTGAAAGATTTATTAATTTTGTTTGTCTTTTCAATGAACTGATTTAAGTTTCTTAATTTATTACTATAGTCTTTGGTATTTTACATTTGAATATTTCCCCCCTAATTTTCAATATTTCCTTTTTATATTTGTTTTGGATTTATTAATTTATGTGATTTTTGTGATCTATCTATTTCTCCCTGTAGATCTATCTATCTATCTATTTATCTATCTATCTATCTATCTACTTATCTATCCATGTACCTATATATCTTATCTCTATACATTTCTCCTAAGGATGATTTTAACTTCATTCCAGACACTCTGCTTATATTATCATTATTCATCTTTTTATCTCTTACTTCTTAGGGAAAACCTTCACTATGAATTCTACTTTTTCTAGCCTTCTGAATATTTTTAAAATATCATATTGAGAGCTATATTCTCATGCAAAATTATTTCTCATTTCTACCTTTATGGATTTTATTTCTCTTTTAAAACATTTACAATTTCTTGTTCAATGATCTCTTGGGATTCCATAATCTTCATGTCATCAAGCACTATTTCTCTGCTCATTGTCTTATAATATTTGTTAAGAGAAATTGCCATCTCTCTGAATGAAAAAATGAATAATTAAAGCATCTATTAAGTATTTATGATGTCCAAAGTACTATGTTAAGTGCTACAGTTAAAAATAGAAAAAAAAGCACTATCTCTGTCCTCAAGGAGTTAACATTATAATGGGGAAATAAAATATATGGCTGATTTTAGTCTCAAGTTGAATGGAAAGATCCCATGATCCATAAAGGACAGAAGCAAAGGAAATGATAATGTCCTTCCTTTAATATTGTTTGCATCAATAAATTCAAGTCAGTTTTTGTATATTGAACAATTTGATAGGGTTAAGGACTTTGATGAGGAGACCTTTCTGTTCTCAGTCTTCAGTAACAGTGACTGTATGATGTACAGGAGCAGTTGCCAGGCTGCATCTATATAAGCTTGTGTTCCAAGATGGTGAGTGAGGGCAGTGGGCTGGAAGCATTACTATTACCAAGACATTTTTTCTTAGGATCTTGGGCTTCTATAAGCTTCTGAGGTAAAATAGTGATTAAAGTGAATGTGATAGTATGATTTGCCTAATGCCCATGTCTCTGGCAAAGACTCTTGCTACTTCAGCCATGACTGGTTTGCCTGTCCCTTGAGTGGAAATTAATTCAAACTTGATAGCGATGGAGGAAGAAAGAGAGAGAGAGAGGGAGAGAGAGAAGGGGAGAGCACTACATTTAGCATTATTCTACCTACTTGAAAAGAAAGTGGTGAAGTGAAAAAAAGATTGAAAATAATTATGAATTTCATTTAAATCATTTTTCTACTCATGGTCTATATCATTCACATTTAAGAATACTATTTGTTGTTAGAATTCCTAAAACCTAATGCTCAATTCCCTTTGAGGGTTAGGGGTAAAATGGGGGTCAGAAGTGAAAAATGAGCTTTGATCTGTTTAAAGAGGGAGGTCTATTTTGAGGCAAGGAGATCCTACCTGGTTAGCAATAGACAACTGCCTTCTCATTCAGATTTTTCTGTTGGCTTGCTTCTTTTGTTCCAAAGCCCATTGTTTAGATGGAAGCTAAAGGAGAATGGGGAAACATGGTGTATGTGTAATAATATCAACTGACAATGACAATATTGGCAACAATAGATAACCTGAAAAGCTCCTAATAATAGTATATATGTTATCACATTTATGGAATATAAAGTACTTGAGCAAGATTTTTAGTCCCTACCTGATAACTTTGCTTTTCACCAAATAATTCCTTTCCCAACATCTGCAAATGAGAAATCATCACAAAGATTCTTATGACGTGAGTACTATCCTCATTGAAATTTCATCTCTTTGCCATGTTCCAAAATAAGAATGTGTTGCCCAAGCATTGACTCCTTGGCTCAGACACTATCCAAAGAATGGGTTCTTTCCACTTAACCCCCTGCCTTTACTCAAATTTCTAACTCATATTGGAAAAAACTTGTTTATGTTCTTTTTTGTTGACATTGATGTCAGATGAAATCAAGCCAGAATACTTGTAGAATCCAGAATGATATTTATTCTTAATATTGTCCTTGATCAGTTAGATTAGAATACCCAGAACACAAGAAGTAATACTTTGAAATGTTAGCCAACACAAACTAATGGAAATTAATAACCTGGAACAGACTAGTTATTGTTTAACTAGTGGTACTATGTGGATAGGAAGCATCATAAAAGGTCCCCTGTTGTTGTTCTGCCTCTTGAGTTGACAGTAAGACCACCATAGCTCCAATGGCTTTTCTGGGCGCTACTCTCGCTTTGTTAGTTTGGTTCGTTTTCCTACTCTTTGTCTCAGTATGGAAGCAGATTCAGAGCAGTTGGAAACTTCCTCCAGGCCCATTTCCTCTTCCAATAATTGGAAATCTTTTCACCTTGGACATTAGGAATTTCCCAAAATCTTTTGCCAAGGTATGAGAAGCTTTGTTTTCTTTTTCATAAATTGAAGATTTAAATCTTAGAAAATATGCTGCTTTTATTAATTGCCAATCAAGTATGGTTGAACTGTCAAAAATATGGTGGTCTTCTTTAGGAGGTAATCAATTTCCTCAGCATTGCAGATTTTTAAGTATGATATAGCTTGTGATATTATAGAAGGGATTTATATTCAAGTATGACTTGGTCCATATGACTTCTCAAGTGTCTTAGATCCCATAAGTGCTTTTCAATCACACAAAAGTTAGATATTGATTTTGTTATATCTAGTTGATTCTAAAACCACTGGATCAAAGCAAAAAAGCATTTAGCCAATTTAAGTGATGGGGAGGGGAAAAATTATCTTCCTAGTATGAAATAGACTTTTGGACTGATAATTTTCAGTTATCTCTCATCATGTAGTGCTAAGGTCTTCACAGAAAACTTTGTGCCAAACTTTTTGGTTGAACCAGTTTAGTATCCTCAGGTAAAAACTAGATTTTTATTGATATTGTTTCTTTGTATTCTGTCAATGGATAGACTAACAGTTATCATTCTGTGATGTCACTTCTGCTAAGCCTAGACTATTTTCAATTGACTGTTTCCTCCCCAATTGATCTATTGCTTAGCACCTTGTAATAGCCAGGGTACCTAAAATAGAACTTATTTATCACCATTAAATCCTGCTTTTTTAAATGCATGACTTTTTTAGTACAAACCTCTGAGATAGGAAATATAGACATTATTATCTTCCCTTTGCAGATGAGGAAATTGAGGCACTGAGATATTGAATGGCATGTCCTTCTGGATATAACCAACATATATCTGAGGCAGAATCTGAACCCCATTTTACTGATTCCAGTTCCAGTTCTCTATGCTCAAGCCAGAAAACATGGAAAACTATAGCTCTAAATGTTCATTACATTTATGACTAATATAGTTTGGGGAAATGCTACATCCTTCTCAGACATAAAATATACATATCATGGTAGAAGGAGCTTTGTCTATGAAGTCTAAAACCTGGACTTAGATTTTGGTCTCACCTCTTTAAAATTATATGCTCTTGGGTAAGTCATTTTAAGCCTCCATTTCCTCTCCTATATAAGGGAGTAGCATGATTCTTGCTCCACAAATATTCCAGATTATTGAGAGAATCTAACAGAATAATAGATATAAAGCAATTTATAACAAATATTCTCTTTCCCTTTCTTTCTCCCCCTTCTATCTTTTTCCCTCACTCCTCTCCATCTCTCTCTCCTTCCATACTTAACCTTTCCTCTCTTTTCCTTTCCTTTTTCTTCTTCTCTCCTCCTTGCAAAGGAGTATTATGAAAACTTTGAGCTGGTGGTAGGCAGAATAGATGGTGAGTAGAGATTACAAAACATTCATATAACCTTGCTCAGGAAGAACATAAAAGTCTTGGATTAGAAGAGAAGTAATGACAAAACAAGGTAAGGTGATAGTCAATCAACAAGAATGCTGTAATCCTAACAGGAGCTTAGTTTTACAGGTACTAATTCTCTAAATCATTTAGGAGCTTAAAGTAAGGATTCAATTCAACTTCCTTGTATTATTTTTCATTCCCTTTATAATAACTGCTGCCTAAAGTTTCCTTACTGTTGGTGGGGAAAACATTTAAATGTGTGACTTTCTGAGCAATAATTTCCTTTTCTCTAAAAGTTGATGACTCGATGGAGTGGGGGAGGAATGAAAATGATGCTGGACATAAGTGAGGGCAGTTCCCTCCACAGCTGTTCAGAGTTGAACTGGAAAGGTGAAACTTATCTTAGATCAATACTTATGTGTATCACGTGACTTCAAAATTGAGAGCCAAAAGAAAAGCAAGAAGAATTCTGAAAGGTCAGAAGGAAGTGGAATGACTCAGTTCTTAACCATTCAAGAATAGATTGGACCACTGATGCAGGGTCTGACCTATGAGGAAGCAGAACTTTGCAGTGGCCTAACCATCTCTATCAAAATGATGTCCCCTCCCTTCCCCATCCAATACTTTTATGTTCTGTTTCAGCACAAATGTGTATTCTATGTGGAAGTAACATACTAAAAGTAGCATTCCTTGTTGATAACTATATCTTGAATGAGTGTTCAAGATTAACAAGAAGAAGCACCTGAGGGAGGGGCACTCAGGAATAGGTAATTTCATTGGATTGGGTGGGTCTAGGAATGTGGAGTTAGAACAAGAGTCTGAATCTTCCTGGTTTTGTATTGACTTCCATTTACAGTCATTGTGAAGTCAAGTGGTATTGATCAATATATGGCAATTTCAAGATTAGTGTCATGCTTCAAGGTCCTGGATCTGGACTCTACTGACCTTATACAAATTTTGCATCCTACTGAACCTTTCATAAATTGACTCTTTTTAAAAGTGTTTCTGATGACTTTTAATTCAACACCACACTCATTTGTGGATAAACCCTTCTTCCTTCCCTGCCCTTTCTACCATGGACCTCTCTTCCATCTGACATTACTTTCACTGACCCCTTACATTTCCAACTTTGGAAAGAACTAACTCCTATAATCTCTCAATTCATTGAAGAAAGTTTTTTTTTTAAACTGCCATGTACACTACTACCTAAATTTCATCTGAAACTTTTAAATCTTTTATTTAAACTTTTTAAATCTATCTAAACCTTTTTAAATCCTTCATTTCAACTGAGAATCAATACTAAATATTGCTTCCAAGGCATAAGTGCAGTAAAAGCTAGGCAACTGAGCTTAAGTGATTTGCTTAGAGCCACATAGTTAAGGAAATTTCTGGCTCCTGATTTGAACCCAGGAACTCCCATCTCTAAGTTTGGCTCTCTATCCAAGAAGTGACCAAGTTGCCCCTCATCTGAATTTTTAATACTGCATCAAACTGTTGGGAAATATATAAACAAATCTTAGACTAAAATTACACTATCATCAAAATTGGCACCGTCCATAATCCTAGATATCTGTTATGAGTCTTGCCAATCATCTTGGTTTTAAAATGACTGGCAATAGAAAATAATCCCTTTAGTAAAACAAACAAAAAAGAGTTTTGTTTTTAGATTTTGGGTGACCTAAGTTTTTGTTTGTGCATATCTATATATGTATATATGTGCTCCTTTACAGCTAGCTAAAGAATATGGCCCTGTGTTCACTGTGTATGTTGGCTCAAGGCGTATTGTGGTGTTACATGGATATAAAGTTGTAAAGGAAGCTTTGCTGGACCTTAAAAATGAGTTTGCAGGAAGAGCAGATATACCAGCCTTTGAGGCCCATCAGAATTCTGGTAGGTCTCTAAGCTTTTCAATTTTTAAATTTTTATAAAACTCTTACCTTCTTCTTAGAATCCATACTGTTTATGTTTTCCAAGACAGAAAAATGGTAAGGGCCTCAACAATGGGGGTTAGTGTCATATCTAGGGAGTGTCTGAGATCAGATTTGAACCCAGGACCTCCTGTCTCCAGAACTAACTAACTAACTAACTAACTAACTAACTAACTAACTAACTAACTAACTATATATATATATATGTATATATATATATATATATATAGAGAGAGAGAGAGAGAGAGAGAGAAAGAGAGAGAGATTTTATCTTTACCCCTGTTCATGTTTTATCTCTGAAGAGAATATAAGCCCCTTGAAAACTAAGACTATATCCTCCATGGAAACCTCTGCCTTTTTTGACATCCAATATTATTATCCTGAAATTGATTCTATGATTTAATATGTAATATGACTGTGTGATACACATTTACTGATCTTTCTTCCCTAGGAATTATTTTCAATGATTCAGAGACCTGGAGAGATACACGTCGATTTGGCCTCACAGTCCTCAGAGATTATGGAATGGGAAAGCAGAGCAATGAAGAAAGAATTCAGAGGGAATCTCACTTCCTGGTTGAGGCACTCAGGAACACAAATTGTTCGTGTTTGGACAAACATTTATTAAAAATTCACTATATATTGAGGTCTTGATGGAAGCCAATAACATTTAGTAATCCCTGCCCTCTGTGAGAATATTCTAGCTAGGGAGATGAGAAAGGGGCACAAGGAATGATAATATAAGTGAGAATGTGGTGAGGGGTTAGGAGAGTAAGGCTATAGGATTTATCATTATTTAACTGGAGGCTGGGAAATCAAGCCATAAACTACAATAGGAAGATGGACAGAGACAGAAAAACAGAGATTTTAGCTCAATACTTTTTTAAAAATGCTGACAATGACAGCTGACTAAAAGTAGAATTTTTCATCTCCAAAAACCTAGGTTAAAGTTGGGGCAACTGCATGTCCTGCATACTCAAGATTATTTCTGTGTCAGAAATGGGGGAAAATAGATGATCAAAGGGTCATAATAATCAAGTTGGAAGGAACCAAGAGGTCTCTTAGTTTAACCCTCCCATTTTACAGATGAGAAAACTGGCTCAAAGAGATTTGTCATAGGTAGGAAGTGCATAGCTCCAAAGTCCCTTGTGAATATGAGATTTTATGCTTCCAGAGCTTGGGACTTTTCAAAATCTCTTTTGAAAAATCATAGACACTCATATAATGTTTGCTATTGTGACTCTTCTGTTTTAGAAGTAAGGAAATAATTAAATTAGTTTCTTTAGTCCCATCCCAAATGCAGAAAATTGTCCAATAACTTCTTTAGGCTACAGAGAGGTTCATTCCTTAGACTAAATGAACATATGAAGGTAGAGTAAGGGATCTCTTATTACTACATTAATATTGCATACTATGAACAGAATAATCTATTTCTGGTGTATATATTTAGGCTTGAATGCAGACTCTAGGTGGCCTGGGACAAGCCACTTAATCCCTGTCCTTCAACTTCCTCTTCTGTTTGATGGAGATAACAATTCCAATGCCTACCTGATCTTTTTCACAAAGTAGTTGTACAGATCAAATGATAGAAAGCATGAAAAAGAGATTTGTAGCCCAGAAAAGCACAATAAAAATAGAAGTTAATAATTCAGAGGCAACATAGAATAATAAAAAGAGTACTGACTGTATTCAGAGGAGTTAAACTCATATCTTATTCTGGAAGCTTACTACCTATGTGATCTTAATCAAGTCATTTTATATCTTGGGGTCTTGATTATTTCTGCTCTAAAATGATATTATTGTATGGGTGGGGAAGAGTAGGTATTTAATACTGCCTCTTGTCCTTTAAGTGTTATGAGAAGATAATATGAAATATTAAATCAGGGAAATGATAAACCCTTGGTGTTACAAGATAGATCAACAGAGCAGTTGAAGCAGTGTAATGACAATGAGATTTGATCCCCAGTTAGATGGATTTATAATTTGTAAAAGACTGAAACATTGAATAGAGAAGGGAGTTTGGTATCCATTCTATCACACACTCATACACATGTAATAAGACTGTTGCATATTAAATCACCAATCTTCCTTTTGCTACTTGTCCTTTTTCAGCTCAACCCTTTGATCCAACCTTCGTCCTTGGTGGTGGTCCCTTAAATGTCATCCATGACATTCTATTCCACAGTCGCCTTGACTATTCAGACAAGATGTGTCAAAGGCTATTGCATCTGTACAATGAAGACTTCTACCTGTTAAGCTCACCCTGGATCCAGGTGAGGTCATTTTTATCTTATGGGGAAAAGAATTTTCATTTCATTGTTTTAGTTGTTCTGGGGACATTGAGCTGAACCTATAGTCAACAAATACAAAAAAAGAAAGTTCAACAGGTAGAAAATATAGAGAACCAGATGACAGATCTCTATAAAGAAAAAAACCCATCAACAAATTAGATCTATCAAAAAATGAAATGGGCTATCTTGATATTTAATGAATAACTCATCTTGAGAGATTTTAAATGAGGGATGAATAATCACTTATCTTCAATGCTATTATAGGGAGTCTTGCTTCAGAAATGATTTCTACTAAAAGAAATCTAAAGACATTTTTTAAATATGAGGTTCCTTAATTTTATATGAATATGTGAATTTTGAATTCAATATGAATATTGACTGTGAATATATGAAAAATGTGTTGCTTCATTTGTGATACTAAACTGCCTGTGTGGGAATTTCCAGTACCAATAGCATTTCTGACATAGGTAGAAACGATGCTGTGACTGAAGAAGGGAGAAAGAGATGGGGATATTAAATCAAGCTATAGAGTGAACAATCATTCCAGTGAACAATCTCATATTATATCCAACAAGCCATAATGTGGTGACATAGCTAGAAGGTACAGTGTATAGTGTACTACATCTAGAGTCAGAAAGATCTGGGTACAATTTCAGGCTCAGAAACTTACTGTGACCCTGCACAAATTACTTAAATTTGTATTTGCCTCAGTTTCCTCATCTATAAAAGAGATAATAATAGCACTTAATTTGCAAGGCTATTGTGAGGATCAAATGGGAATAATGATTCTGAAATACTTAGCATAGAGTTTGGCAAGTGGTAAATATTAAGTGTATTAGCTACTATTACTATTAATTCTTCTTTTTAGGTTTACAATAATATAGGATCTTACTTGCGTTACCTACCTGGAAGTCACCGGAAACTTTTGAAAAATATATCTGAAGCAAAGCAGTATGTATTTGAAAAAGTCAAAGAACACCAAGAGGTAGTGGATCTTAATCACCCTTATGATTTAACTGACACTCTACTCATCCAAATGGAGAAGGTATGACATAAAACATCAATTTGTCATTTGACTCTGTCGGCTTCTGCAGCATAATTAGGTCTAGAGAGCTTTGACAAAGCAGGTTGAAAAGCCATACAGAAAATTCAGAACAAGATGCAGGCTTTAAACAGTCATTTTACAACTCTCTAGAATGTTTTTTTACATTCTTCACATTCATTCTATATTGCTCTCTTTGTCTACCTAGATAGGATCTTTGAGTGTTTCTGCAAACTAACTAGCTTAGGGAGAATTGATAACCTTTTTGATTGAAGCTAGATTTCTTATTTAACCTGTTTCATTAGATAATAGAAATGTAAGTTCTGTTAAGGGCTCCTTTTGGCATTAATCATCCTTCTCTAGGTCATGCTTGGAACAGTTTTCTAACTGATGGCATCTCAACGCAATCTGTAGAAAATTTTAAAGAATCCTTTAAACTTTTGCAACTAAAAGTCCTTAAGGATTATACTATTACATGAAACTTACAATTCTCCTTGCTTTAGACAAAAGATACTGAAAAGACAGAAGGAAACTCAAGAAAATGTTCAATTTAAAATAAAATGTTCTAATCAAGAGTAATATAAAATAGACAACTTATTTTTAAAGGAGATAGAAAATGGCAGATATACTGAGGAAGATTTAAGGAAATAAAATGATTAGGTATATTTTATAGATTAAAGTAATCTATGATTAATTAAAATAAATTTTTGTCTTTCCAAAGATGGTCTATTTTAGGATCATAGACCTGAAAGACACCTTTTGTATAATTACCAAAGCCACAAATATAGTTTAAAACCTAACTTGAGCTTCTCTGTCAATGCCACAAAAGGGGGCCACACAGAATCAGAAAACATGCTTGTCTTGACTTGTATCCTAGCCATGTCCCTGTGATGTTTGGAAACATATTCCCATTTTTAAGGTCATTATGACTCCCAGGGTGACTTAAAGGACAGTCAAAGCCCAAAACAATAGACATCTGATAGTCAGGTCAAGGAGACATAATTCACGGAATGGGAGAAAACATCTTCCACTCCCACTTCATCATCCAGTGAGGTCAAATTCACCCAAAACTCAATACTTAGCCAATTTCCATGCAGGTGTTCTATTGTAGAGACACTGAGGCTAGAATAAAATAGGACCAAAATTGCCTTCAAGTAGTAGCCAGCATTTCTTTGCTCACAGTTAAGAATAAGGGGTGGTTGAGTTTAAAGGGCTTTTTCTCA
This sequence comes from Monodelphis domestica, assembly GCF_027887165.1. Lineage (NCBI taxonomy): Eukaryota > Metazoa > Chordata > Mammalia > Didelphimorphia > Didelphidae > Monodelphis > Monodelphis domestica. The sequence goes on from NC_077227.1 coordinate 43,793,089, forward strand.
TGTCATAGACAACTAGGTAGTATGGCAGATTAGAGATATGGCCTTTGAGTCAGAAAGACCTGAGTTCAAATCCATTCTTAGACACTTAGCAGTTGTGTGCCAATGGACATATTACTTAGACTGCTCAGTTTCAGTTTCCTCATCTGAAAAATGAAGATAACGATAGTACCTTCTTAATAGGATCTAATGAGATAACATGTATAATGCTTTGGAAACCTTAAGATGTTATGTAAATGCTAGCTATATCATATGGCTAGAGTAGAAGAAGACATTAGGGTCTTGTTTGATAGATTCTCATTTTATAAATGAAGAAATAAGGCTGAGAACTATATTCATGCAGCTGTCAAAAAACTGCAGGTGGGATTTGAATTCAGATCCCCTTAATGCCCTATTCATTTTCTTTGTGCATAACTCAGATTGAAGGGGAGAATTGACAGATATTACTGTGTCTGTGGGAAAGTATTTCTCTTTTTACCAATTAATCACTTATATGTCTCTGCCAAATACTTTTCAGGACCAAAAGAAGAAAAAACTTGGATTTAACCTAGAAAATGTAACAGTCACTGTGGCCGATTTACTTTTTGCTGGAACAGAGACTACCAGCACCACTTTGAGATATGGATTACTTCTACTTCTAAAACACCCCAAAGTGGAAGGTAAGATAAGTTAGGAACAATTGAACAATGGATGAGGTATGAGGACACAACAGTGCTAGTGGTATTCAACAAATTAGGGTTCTAGCTTTGGTTCTGTCACTACCAAGATGTATAATTTTAGGAAGGTTTCTGAATTTTTCTAATATGTAGTCCCTCATTTTGTAGGATTTGTTACTGAGATCACTGGATCATAAATTTTGAGCCAGAAGAGACCCTTTTAGTGGTGTTTCCCGTTGTACCATATTGCCTCTCAGTGAGATAAGGAAGAGGAAGACTAGTCTTTGAGAAATAAAAATGGTCCAATGGATGTTCTTGTTAGTGGTAAATACTAGGAAAGAGGTAGGGGAATTGAGAGCCTGATACTGTGAAAAGCACAGGAATTCCAGCTAGCAAGCACTGGGTTTGGTTCAAATCAGTAACTCAGAGTAAGATCCCTTAGCCTAATAAAACACTTGTGGGGATGAATTTGAGCTGAATTTTAAATGGTAGTGGTTTGGGAATCATATGATATGCCTATATTATTTTCTGGGAATAATATCATTTATATGCAATCTAGTAATAAAGGGCAGGTCAACAGTGTGCTTCCACTTGTGCTATTGACCAAAAATAAGGGCTGCCAACATCTTTATTTTTTAATGTAATATTTTATCTTTTTCTTATTTCATGAAGTGATCATTTTTATGTTCACTTTCTGAAACTGAGTTCCATATATTCTTTCCCTCCCTTCTTTCTCTGCCTCCTCCCTTTTATCTCCCTGAGACAGTAAGCAATATGATCTATACATGCAAGACCATACAAAACAGATTTCCATATTGGTAATGTTGAAAACGTCTCATAAGGAACCAAAAAAAAGCATGAAGAAAATAAAAATAAAAAACCAAAAGCTTTGATCTGCATTCAGACTTCATTATTTCTTTCTGGAAGGTGGATAGCATTTTTCATCATGAATATTCTGAAGTGGACATGACCTGTATTTAAATTTAGACTCTGCTGTTGACTCTATTTGTGACCATAGAATTCACTCATCTTTTTTGGAACTCAATTTAATTATCTGTAACAAGAGGGGCTTGAGCATGAGAGACTTCCAAGTGTCTGGGCCTTAAATTGTGACAACTAAACAGGGGGAATAGAATCATTCAGTGAATGGAACAATTTCTCTGATGAACTGTATTATAGTGAATCTATTTCAGGTGAGGAATAGAGACAGAAACTGAAAAGGAGGCAGACAGGCAGAAATGGAGAAAGAAAGACTAAATGGGAGAGAAATAGTGAGTGAGAGGCAGACAGAGAAAGGTCAATCAAATAACCTGCATGGATTGCTTAGATACATCAATAGATGAATCATAATTGTATCATCATAAAGTCTACTAGCAAGTTCATTCTTGTTCATTAAAATTCTATGAACATAAACTCGCATATTCAGCATTTCCCAACTCCCTGTGACCATGCTTTGTTACCTTGGGCAAATCACTCAATCTTCTTGGGCCTTAGTTTCCTCATATGTAAAAGGATAGCACTGAAGTAGATCATCTCTAGCTCTATATCTGTCATCTTTTGTGTAACATTTTCCTGATTCTGCTTATTTCCCTTTGCATTTGTTCATGTTTTCTAAATTCTGGAATTTATATGCTATTATATTCTTGTGTCACCATTCTTTTTGCCATTTCCCAGTTGATGGACAATGATATTGTTCCTAGGTCTTTGTTCCTCTAAAAGTGATTCTATAAATATTTTGATGCATATACCTTTCTAAAAAAATACCCTGAGTTGGGTACATGTATGGGCCTTTTGCCCATGAAAATTTCTGTTCATGGAGTCACTGTGAGGGTGAGACAACATTCCCTGATTGTTCTTGTACAGGCAGGGCAATAGGACAGTTAGTTTTCCATACTTCTTTTCTGTTCCTAAAATATGTGTTGACCACAGAAAAGTCAAAATAGGGCAACTAGGTGGCTCAATGGATTTACCATCAGGAAGGAAGTCAGGAAAACTCATCTTCATGAGTTTAAACATGGCCTCAAACTTACTACCTGGGTGACCCTGGTCTAGTAATTTAACCTTGTTTGCCTCAGTTTCCTCATCTTTAAAAGTGAATTGGAGAAGGAAGTGGCAAACTACTCCAGTTTCTTTGCCAAGAAAATTGTGACTAAGTTCACCAAAAGTTGGATATGACTAAAACAACTAAACAACAGTAACAGTAAAGTCCCAAATGCCCTCCTATGTCATTCTCCTACATACCTCTTGGAATGTAAAAATAGTAGCATAATGTAGCAATTCCTATTTGTCATTCCTCTTCTGGAGTTCTAACCCCTCTGTATATCTTGACAGAAAAACTCCATGAAGAAATTGATCGAGTGATTGGACCACACCGACTTCCTTCCATGAAGGACAAAATAAACATGCCTTACATGGAGGCTGTGGTACATGAGATCCAGAGAGTCATTAACCTCGTCCCTTCTAACCTGCCCCACGTAATGCATGAAGACATCCATTTCAGAGGATATCTACTACCCAAGGTCAGAAGAATCCCATTTCCTCTATTATTACACATGTACAAGTGCTAAGTAGAAGTTGTCTGCCTCATTGGTCAAATTTCTTATCAGAGAAAGAGAGGTCAGAGAAGTGATACTCCAGCTTCAGAGAACTGATCAGGCTCTGTTTTTGTGAGATTCTTACCAATAGTTTGAGATTAGGAGACTAGAATCTAATCTTGACTATGCTACTTCCTACCTATGAGACATTGACCAAATTGCTTCCTTCACAGGGCTTGATTTATGTATGTGCAAAAAGAAAGGAAGGTGCAAACAAGTTCTTAGTTCATTTCCACTTCTAGAATTCTACGTAAAAATGATAACAATGAACAATATGACAAATGACAACAATGACTATAACATAGTCTGAGGTACTGACAGTACCATTGGTTAGAATGGTGTCTGGCACATAGTAAATGACTGATAAAATATTTAACTAACTAAAAGTCTGAGGAAAGGTATTTATTTAGCTTGACTTCAGTTTTCCCACATGGAAGTTAGAGCTTGTCTCCTGAGATTTATATTCTAGATTTCTATGCTATAATAAGTTGAAAAAATATTGGTTTTAAGAGCCAACCCTAATGATATTTCCCTAAATCTAGATACTTCCTGTTTGGTAGCTACCAGGTTTACCTATACATGATCCTCATCCTTCTGTGTCACTTATCTGTTTTACTATTTTTATAACTGCTTTTTGGACAATTCTTCAAAAATTTTCTCTCCCATATTCTTTCTTCTCCAAAGCAATTTGTCCAACTCTTTTATTGACCATAATTATTTTAGCACATATCTGACCACCACATAAATTCTCCCTATAGGTAGGATTATTACGTGTTCATCTTTTTCTCTCAATTGTCCAGCATGTAGAATATTTGTTTAAAACCTCAATTGGTGTTGAAGATTTTCAAATAAGAACAATAGTGTTTTCCAAGTTAGAAAATATTCTTCTTAGAGTAATCCTTTGAGATAGATGTTGTTTTGAGTTCCTAGCCAAACTACCATCAATGTAAAATAGAGGTGAGAAAACTAAAATAAATGTAGGCAAAGAATTTGCCCATTGTAATGTTTCACATGTGAAATATCTAGCACTCCAGCTCAGGGCTTCAGAATCCATATCCAATGCTCAATATACTCTAGCACATTACCTTCTATAAACAAGCACCTTTGGAAACTTGAATAGATGAATTTCCTGAGCTTTACAACGACCCTGTTTCACTAAAGGGTTTTCAAATTCAAGCAACTCATCTGGTAATTTGGTTTATTTGTGGGGTGTTTATTCATTTTAGGGCACAACAGTATACCCAACACTAGACTCTGTCATGCTGGACAGTGAAGAATTCCCTAATCCAGAACAATTTGACCCAGGACATTTTCTGAATGAAAATGGGAAATTTAGATACAGTGACTACTTCAAAGCTTTTTCTGCAGGTAAGTAATGTCATTTTTCATCCTTTAACATGAATTACTTGGGCCCTCAGAGTTACTTTCTTGCCACTCTGTGTTGATTTGAATTTACATTTGTTATCATCCCAGAACTCAGAAAGATTCACAGCATCTCAGAGATGAAAGGTACCTCAAAAGTTCATCTCATTCCACTTCTACCCAGGTGGAACACACAACCTCAGGGCATCAGAGTCTTAATGCTAGAAGGGAAATTAGAATCATTCAAGTCTAACTCCTTTGTTTTACATATTAGAAAAAAGGGGATCCAGAAAGGTGGCCCTACTTGCCCAAGGTCACAAAGGAAGAAATAGAAGCAGGATTTGAACCCACATCCTGTGACTTCAAATAAAGTTTTCTTCCCACTGCCCCATACTGACTCTTGCTTGAAGACCTAAGTTGTGGGAAACTTACTACTTATATACCCAGGCATCTCATTCAACATCTACTCTATTTGTTAAGAAGATTTGACATAAATTGAATTGAGATCTGTCTCTCTTTTATGTAAATATTTTTTTTTGTTGTTAAGATATTTCAATCATGTCTGACTCTTCATGATCCCATCTTGACTCTTCTTGGAAAAGATAAAAAGTAGTTTGCCATTTTCTTCACCTGCTCATTTTATAAATGAAGAAATTGAGGCCAACATGGGTAGCTGGCTTGCTACATAGTTAATAAAGTCAGAGGTTAGGAGTGAATTCTCATCTTCCCATCTCTAGGCCTGATACTCTATTCACTGTACAACCTAGATGCTACATGTATGTACTACTCCTGCATCTGAGATATATAGGGGTTTTCAGAGAGAACTAGTAACTCCATTTTCAGGGCTGCCCATTCCCCAACTCTCACATGTAACTTCAAGAAGCTGTAGCATGTTCAGCAACCACACATCCCTAAAATATATGCCATATTTCCCTGACTCCTTGATTAGATAAAAATGCACGTGGTTTAACATTCTCTTGATGACTAGGGGTTATCATTACAAACATCCAATATGGTACTATATACATGCTAGCAATATTTCAATGTATTCAGAGATGTTTGCCTCATATATGAAATGATCCTAGGTGTCTGCATTTTTCTATGGCACTTTTTTCCCTTACTGTTGTCTTCAACTTGTAACAATTCTTCAAATTCCTAGCTCCCTTGAAAGTATGCCTCAATTGCTCCTGGTTAAATGAAGATTATTCTGATTCTCTCTCAGTTGCATAGGCTATGCCCCAATATTTAGGATTAAATGTTGCCTTTCCCCTCAATAAAAAACACATTTCTTGAGGGCAGGGTCTAATTTGCTTTTCCCTTTTTATTCTCTCAACCAAGTTAGTACCTAGCCCATACTAGGCATTTGACATATTCTTATTAAATGGAAGCAGCCCATTGAGTTGCTACTTATGTATTTATTAACTGTGTTGGATAAGTTGAATAATGTCATTGACTAATATTACTTGGGTTCCTTCCCAGGAAAACGTGTATGTGTTGGAGAAGGTCTGGCTCGAATGGAAATATTTTTATTCCTGACCATAATTTTACAGCATTTTAATTTGAAGCCTCTCATCAGTCCAGAAAAAATTGACACCAGCCCACTCACTGTTGGTTTTGGCACCATCCCACCAATTTATAAGCTTTGCGTTCTGCCTCGATCATAGATGTGAAGAAGGCACTGTGCTGAACAACCCATTAAATTCCTTGCTGGAATCAAGAGGTTTTTATTGGGGATATATGCTTCTTATGCATAGAGACAATCTTTTGTGAAATGGAAAAAAATTTTATTTTAAAAATTGTTCTAGTTTCTTCTTCTAGCTCTTGTGGGGACAGGTGGTTTCTAAGTTAAACACATAATCTTCTGGTCTGGCAGCCTTTCCCCATCCCTTCTTTGGGACCTTATGTCTGGAATCTTCTTTGTTGGAAATTTCCAGGTTTCTACCTAATAAACTTCTGACTATCTGTGATATTAGATATATAAAGCCAAACAAAACTAACTCTATGTCAAGCTCTATAAAATCTTTGACATTCTTCTGTATTAAGGTCAAAATCACTTGTGTGTGACAGTCTAAACATCTTGCTTCTGAAATGGATTGCGTTTCTGTCATAACATTGGTACTAGAGCAAGAAGTCACCTTCTACTTGAAGATAATCACACCAAATCTTGAACTTTATGTATACTGCCCTTTTGGAACTGTGCTCATATTTTTGTCTCTCTATGGGACTGGCTGAATCTTTATCCCCATTTTCTTTGTCCCCACCTCCAACTCATGTTCCCTGAACAAGAGTTTAATATCTTTGCTTTGTATGCAATAAAATTTACCTTTAATAAAGGTCTGGTACTTTATTGTTGCTTATTCACTGACTTTTCCTATGGAAAAGCATATGGAACACTCCACACACACACAGTTACACAAAAATCCATGGGCTGATTGTTACAACTGCATCAATATTTAAGAATTTTTATCCCATTCAGTACTTTAGTCATTCCCAAGTAACTAAATGAAACATGGACACTTTTGATGGACTGAAAACCCTATGCTCATAATTCAAAACTGGTAGGGGTCAGAAGATATTTATTAGATTTCCCATATATTTTAAGGAATTAGTGGTGTTGACAGGAGTAGGGAAGCAGGGAAAAGCAGGCACACCATGAAGGCTGAGGGTTTCACATCTCTACAATTTCAAAGGCCTATTTGAATCAATAGAAAGTAGCATCAGAGTGAATAGTGTCCAATTTGGAGGTGGTAAGATGACTAAGGGGAAGCTTCTGAGAAAATCTGCATAGATAATTGCTATCTACCCATGTATCATACTACCTGGATGTTTTTAAAATGTTGGCATGAACTGATTACTCTGGAAGAATTAGAATTAGATACTTACGGATCTCTGGTTGTATGTTGCAGTGATATGTGGGAGTAAAAGAGCCCTTTATTTAAAAAGTAAATTCACTGTAACATGAATTTTTAGTGGTTGTATATGAGAGAGGAAAAAAGTGAATACTTCTCTTCCAGTAAAAATAAATTTAGAACTTGTAAAATTAATTATGAATAGGGAGTTGGGTGAGAAAAATTGTATTTTGGGGTAGTGAGCTGATGGTTTGTGCTTCTTATTCTCTCCCACCCTCTAGGATTCTTTTGTAGCCTTTCTGGATCTACTATGGATACTAAGAACATGCTAGAACTCTAGTGAGAATTGTATTTCCTCAGGTATACAATATGAATTATAAAAAGTTATTCTTACCCTGTATTTCAGCTTTCCCAATCGATGGTTGTCTGAGCATTACTTCATTTCTCAGTAATCTCAACAGCTTCATTACTGCTGCATATATACCAATCCCATTCATATAGATCTAGCTATAACTATATATTTATCTGCAACTTTATCTATCTGTAGCTGTGTTTAGATCTAAATCTAAATCTATCCATCTATGTATATATGCACATTTATATATGTATTTGTATATAGAGAGCCAATATACATTCATGCAAAGACATGTGCAGGGGGATACTGATATGTTTATATGAGCATGTATATATATATATATATACATATTTGTTTGTGTTTATGCAGTTACTACAGATGGGTATCTCTGGGTGGATGACTTTTTATCACCTCCAAGTCATGTTCCAAAACAATTATATTCTGCCTCCTCTACAAATTACTAACTTCCTTAATTTGTTCAAGGTCATAACTATCCTTCCAGCAACCCATGTTTAAAAACTCAAAGTGATCTTTCCCATATTACTTTTCTGATACTCTATATTTTATTAGTTATCAAATCTTTCATAATATCTCTGATAATCATGACTTTTTCCCTACATACTCCCCATTATCCACCACTTAATTCAGGTCTTCATCAATTCTCATCTGGCTTATTTTAACTGTCTCCTAAGTGCTCCCCTTATTTCCATGTTTTTCTTGTGGGTGTGAACATGCCCAGACTCATTCTCATATGTTAATCTAAATATATATAAAGTGAATAAATTAATTTCATCAGAGGCAATAATAACCAGGAGGACCTTGAAAAGCCATGGGAAAATGATATTTGAGATGAGTCCTAAAAGGACTAAGGAATTAGAGAAATAGAGATGAAGATGGGGAGTGTAATAGAGACAGCCCATAAATAACACTGAAGTCAAAGATGGGATACTGTGCTGAAGAAAGAAATGGGCCTGTAGACTGCATGAAGAGGAGATAAAGTATAATCAATATTGAATGAGAGATTGGAGCCAGCTTGCAATGTTTTATTTGAAAAACAGAAGAGTATATATTTTCATCTATGATCAATAAGTAGCGACTGTAGTTTCTTTAGCAATAAAATGGGATAGTTATATCTATGCCTTTTGGAAGATACATTTGGAAGCTCTGTTGAGTGAGAATTAAAAGAGGGTAAGATTGAAAGTGGGCCAGTTTGTTGTTGTGGGCACTATTTGGATCAATGATGAGTGCAAAGAACTATTCCTGGAGGAGATAATATGGGGCACAGAAGTTGAGTTGACCAAATTCAACACAGTACCACCAGATTGCTAGAGGTATAAGTCAGATGGGTATAATATAAGCTAGGACAGTGAGGATAATACCTAAGCATAGATAATAGGTGTTGAAATCAATGAGAGAATGGATTAAGAAGAGAAGAGTTGTGCTGGGAAGCACAGGAACAGAGCTATTCAAGAGCCATGGTTGGTTACTAAAAGGGGGTGCTATCGACAAGCTAGATAATGAGGCAAAAGAGAAAAAACAGAGATGGGGAGGACACAATATATGTTGAATGAAATCAAAGTCAGTGGGCCAGAAATCTGGAGATATGAATGAATGGCAAGACTGAATTGAATATAATATTCTTGGAAGTATAAGAGAGCCCTAAAGAAGATATAAAGTTGATAAACGGGGAAATACTAAGTAAGCACTGACTATGCCAGGGAAACAGTCTTTGCTGTGAGTGGAATCAGAAAATTATGCTGGTTACTAGATTGAATTCAAATAAAAGGCAAGAAGTCCTGGATTTAATACTGATGCACTAATGGGCAACTCTATAGCACAATTCTCCTATCAGTACCTTGGATAGCAATAGAGCTTCTGTCAGTTACCCTGGTTAGAAAGGTTTCAGATTGTGCTCTAAGAATCTTTGATGAAAGACAGAATTCTTTGGGAATAAAGATTACAGCTTCAAGGAAGGCTACATGGTTTGTTAACTCATTGCTTATACTTTGTTTTAAAAAAAAAGGACACTGTGAAACATTATGTTCCTCATTATTAATTCATTTTGCTTTAAATGCTAATTAATTCTATAATATTTTGAAAGGTGATATATAAGAATTAGTTACTGATGAAGAATAAGTATAGAATACTTTTAGTCCTTCCAAAAAGCCAAAGGGTATAAATAAAGACAATGTAGATAATGATTTATCAAGGTTTAACTTTGTCAAGATGGTTAGAAATAAAAAGGAGTTAAGGTAAGAAAAAAGTAAGTCTGGAAAGATAAAAATTAAACTCCATTTACCTTCATTCAGAAGACCAGAATGTGTCTGTCTTTCTATCATATAGTTTACATGTACATACACATATATGTACACAAATACATACATACATGTGAATAAATGTACAAATGACAAAATGTCTTCATTTCCCCCTCATAGTGTGTAATCAGGCTCTAAGTCTGGATTGAGTTATTTTACATTCTAGAAAGTTTAACATTATTTCAGGGGGGATTGGGGAAGGTTACCTTGAGGAAGGATTAGGAATTATTATTCCATGAGAAATCTTGATATCTTTAAATTTAACGATGTAAAAGCCATTATTCCACTTGCACTCACCAATTTACTTGTGAAAATTAAATTGTTCCTGGAATGTTCCAATAATTATTTGGTCATTCCCCTCCATACATTCAATTGTATGTCATCATATATCTCCATATTTTGTATGTCATATTTTGTAATAAAAAAAACTTTTCCTTCCAACTTAAAATGATTATTGTGTATTGGTTCCAAGGCAGATGGTAAAACATGGGCAGTGAGACTTATATGACTTGCCCAGGATAACATAACTAGGAAGTGTGTGAGGCCACATTTGAACTCAGGACCTCACATCTCTAGGCCAGGCACTCAATCCACCAAGCAAACTAACTGTTCCCTATATATTCATTTTTGTCTACTGCCTTTGTTCAATACCATGTATAAAAAATTTCTATTATTAATTAAGAGTGGAACTTATTTAATGAATTATTATTTAACTAAGCTACTAAATCAGAGTAATAGGCCAATTCTTTGATTTTTTCCAACATTGAAAAAGCCTTGTAAACTTGAAAGTTTAGGTGTTAATTGTATAGTCCTAAAAGTAGAGAAGTTAGAGTTTCCCTAGACTGCACCCCCTACCTAGTGAGATGGGTGAGGAGAACCAAAGTAGAAAAATTCTCTAGAAAGAATTACAAAAGGGAAAGGCAAAGAACAGGTGAGCCTTCCATAAGAGGTTTGTTTTCTTCTGATATTTTGTTCCTGGGGAATTCATCAAGATATCACTACAAATTCTATCACAAAGATGTCATATGTTCTGTGAACAGACTCTTGCATTCTGATATTCAACTAAAAAAAGCTACAAACTGACTTAAAATGTAATCTCCATCACTCACTGAATTCATAGAGTTTTAGAAAGTGTCTAGGGGTTACCTACTAGAAAACAATCACAGCATAGACCCCCTTTTCTCCATAGAGAAACCAGACTATTTTCTTAGAAAGTAATCATATTTATGGGCAAAGAAGTTGTACCTGAAAGGAGTTTCTTTCTTTTGTATATTTCTTCCTGTGGCAACTGAAAAAATGAGGGAAAAAATGTGTGCTCCAAAGGCAAAAAATCTAGATTTCCCAAAGATAAATTGTAGTCATGGGGCTAGGATAATTTCAGAAACCTATAGTATCTAAGAAGAAACTTATCTAATAAATGACATCTACTTGGGGGCAAGAGGAGTTGGAAAAAGAGATTTGGGAAAGATTGACATCACAAGGAAAATATGATGGTAGAGGATGAGATGGACAGAATGTTAGTAAAACAAGAAAAATGAATTTGGACAGATTTTGAGAGATGGTGAAAGATAAAAGAATTTGGCATGCTATCATCCTTTGGATCAAAGTCTACTAATAAACAACAAGATACTATAATGATTTACTACTGTGTAATCTATAGCTGATCTATTCCACTGATCCACCACTGTCTTTCTTAACCAATACCAGGTCTCATGATTACCACTTTGTAATAAAATTTGAGATCTGGTGATGCTAGACCACCTTCCTTCATATTTCTTAATTGATTCCCTAAATATTCATGACTTTCTTTTCTTCCAGATTTATTTTGCGATTATTTTTTCTAGCTCTTTAAAATACTTTTGGTAGTTTGGTATTTCACTGAATAAGCAAATTAAATTCAGTAGAATTATCATTTTTATTATGTTGGCTCAGCCTAAACATAAGCAATTAATATTTTTAAATTGTTTAAATGTGACTTTTTGTGAAAAATGTTTTGTAATTTTGCTCATATAGTTCCTGGTTTTGTAATGGAACATAGACTTCCAAGTATTTTACATTGTTTACAATTATTTTAAATTTAATTTCACTTTCTAACTCTTGCTGCTGGACTTTGTTGGAAATACACAGAAATAATAATAATTTGTATGGGTTTTGGTCATACTCATCAACTTTGTGGAAGGTGTTAATATTTCAATTAGTTTTGAGGTTGATTCTCTAGGATTCTCTAAATGTGCTAATGTAGTGTCTGCAAAGAGTGATAGTTTACTTTTTTCATTGCCTATTTTAATTCCTTCAATTTCTTTTTCTTTCCTTATTGGTATAGCTAGCATTTCTAGAACAATAATGAATAACAATGTTGATAATGGTCATCATTGCTTCACCCCTATTCTTATTGGGAAGACTTCTAGCTGATATGAATTATAGATAATGTTTGCTGATGGTTTTAAATAAACATTATTTATTCATTTTAAGGAAAATTCCATTGATTACAATTCTTTCCAGTGTTTTTTTTTAATTTGATATTTTATTCCCCCAATTACAAATAATAACAATTTAAAACACTTTTTCTTGGAATTTTCAGTCCTGAATTGTCTTTCTCCTTCTCTTTCCACCTCCAGATGAAAGGGTAGGTATGGCATTTGGAATGGTCACAAATCTTATTCATTCTTCATCTCCCTAATCCTATTCCCCATTAAGCAGCATTCAGAGGATTAGGAGGTGAAGGTTCAGGGAAAATTACCTGAGCATTGAAACTTAATAACTGAAACTTAATAATTTCCATTATTCTCTGCCATCTGAGTTATTTTAAAGTGGGTGTTGTTTCCTTGTGGGGCCAGAAACTTTTTATTGGCTATTTAGCTCCACTCCCATTTTTTTGAAAAAAAATAAGGCATTTTAAGATTGAGTTTTTTAACTGATACCTATTCCAGTGGTGGCTAGCTTGCTGCAATGGAGCCCTGGGCACTCACCACTTTCTTCCTTGTAGTTTGTGTTTCTTTCTTGGTCTTTTTGTCACTATGGAGAAAAGACTATAAAGGAAGGAATCTGCCTCCTGGCCCATTTCCTCTTCCCATAATCGGGAATTTGCTACAGCTAGGCCATAACCTCTCCATGTCGCTTTGCAAGGTAAGAGGACTGAATCTTGTGCTTTGACTCCATCAAGTGGAATATTCATGACAAAGCCCTATAGTAATATCTCATAGCTGATTCTAGGATAACCAAGTGTCAGAAACAAGGACTCCATAAAGGTTTTCATGGCATAATAAGACATAATGGTGCCATGATGGCTTGAGCACTAAAACAAGTTAGGATGATGTTGTCTAACAGACCAAGTAAGGCAGTTCTTAAAGATTTTAACTTGTAAGCAAAACTGAATCTTGACTATATATGTATGTAAGGATATGTGTGTTATGCATAAATATAAACATTAAATTTAAATCTATGTGAGGATATAGAGGTTACCTAAAGAAAGAGTATATTGTAAGAATAGATTTCACTTTGAGAAAATTTATTTTTAGGGGAAAAGTAACAGAAGAGACAAGGGGGAAGGAGGTTAGAATTAACAAATACAGAAACTACACTGAGAAATATTCAATACGAATATGAACCTGAATTTTATTCCCATATTTATTTTTAGTGATTAGATAAGATGTTAGATAAATCAATAGAAGTTTCAGTGCTTTGTCTACTCTAACTTCTGTTGTGAAGCTGTATGGCTATTCCTCAGTAACTGTTTTAGTTAAGGGACCAGGAGGAGAAGAAGGTGAGAAGGGGAATTATGAGAAGCCCAATTTATCATCACCTTAAACCAGTACTTTTGGAGCCTTAACCAGACATTCAAGGATGTTCACTACATAGAGGATTGAAATCAAAGAATCACACACTCAGAGATGGGGGTGCATAATCTAAGAGGCTATCTAGGACAATCTATTCTTGTCATATATTCATTTGATCTCTGTTTCAATAGGAAAAGTGTTATAGAGCAAGGGTTCCTAACCTGGGGTCAATGGATTTTTATGGAGTCAGTGATAGTTTTCCAAAGGTCCATGAGCTTGGAAGGGAAAGAAAATTGCATCTCTTATGATTGCCTATTGCAATTTGGCCTTTTCCATCAATTTAATGAATTTTTAAAATACTGAGAAAGAAATCAGTTTTATCATATTGTCAAAGGAGTCCAAAGCACACAAAAAGTTTAAATCCTGTATTAAACAGGTATTAGCACAAGACTTGGTATAAAAATTTTGGGGTTCATAGCCTAGGTTATATTTAAAATTTCTGTCACAAGTAATTAAAACTCTAAAATTCTCTGTGGTTCAATTTCCTCATCTCCAAATGAGGGTGCTGGACAAGATAATCTTAAATTTATATGATGATATTCAATTAAGCAAATATGCAATACTTACTGGGGGTGGCCCATCCTTCAACCAACATAATTGTTAGGAAATTTTTTCTTTCTATTCAGCTGAAAACTGCCTCTTTCAGCCACCAACACAATGTCCCTCCTGCTATCGTCCAGGAACCAGAAAACTAAGTCTAATCCCTTTTACTTATGATAAGCCTTCAAATAATAAATTATCATTTTCCATTTGGGTCAATCCTTTCAGGCTAAAAGTTATTTATGTCAATTAATCTTTGTACAGTTTGTTATTTGAATAGCCTTGGCTAATCTTCTGTCAACATGTACCAATTTGCCAATTGTGACACTTTGATTGTGACACTCAGAACTTCTCAGAATAATCCAAATGTAGTCTGACCAGGACAAAGTACAGAAAAACCTAAGATAGCTAGATGAATTCCACAGAGCTGTTTAGCAACAGAACTTGGGTTAGAACAAGAGACATCTGACTCTTAAGCCAGTGCTCTTTCCACTTGATATAATTTGATTATTGAATGAAAAATAAAACATTTATTCACCATTTGCTCTGTTGTCTGTCTGTCTGTTAGGGCTGTCAAAGGTCTGGAGATAAGAACAGAAAATCACAAAAGTTCTCACAGGGAGTTCACTCTCTCTGTGAGATTGTTAATATAAATAGGAAAAGTCAATTGCAGTCCACAGAGAAGGTTCAAGTGGTTCAAGGGTTACTGGAATAAGTTAAGTGCCCAGGCTCCTGAGGGCTCATTTGAAGGTCAGATGTGAATGTCTGAGATTCTGGAGGTCACAGTGATGTTTTGCTTTGTTGGTTAGATTTAAGTGGATGACCTTGTTCTAATTCAATAGGCAGATGTAGCCATCTTTACCTGGCCAGGTACTGGAAAGTTTGAGGGGGGTCTGTCCTAGGAAGAGGAGAGAGAACCTGAAGATTGGAAATGAGGAGGAAGTCTGGGTTCTCTCATTCATAGTTAAGAAAAGGAGAAAGAAAGAAGGTATTGGCTGGAAGGTCAAGACAGGGAAGGGAATAGCTTCTTGTGTACCTGCTTCTTCTGAGCCTTTCCAATAATATCTAATTCCTTAGTGGATTCATCATTTCATTACTGTGCATTCTCCTTTTACTCAGACAATTTGCTAATTCCCCATATTTCCACATAAATGATTTTTATAAGATTTCCCCTAGACACTGATGCTTTGCTAGTGGCATTGTGAACTGAACCAACCATTCTGGATGAAAATTTGGAATTAAGTCCGAGAGATATAAAAAAATGTATATCCTTTGATCTAGGAATACTACTAGGTCTATGTCCCAAAGATATGGAAAAATTGGGAAAGAATTTGCTTGTACAAAACTATTAATAGCAGCTCTTTTTATGGTGGAAACTAAAGGGATGTCTCTCAACTCGGGAATGGCTGCACTAATTGGGTTATATGGCGGTAATGGAATACTATTGTGCTAGAAGGAATGTTGAATGGAATGATTTCAGAAAGAGCTGGAAAGAGCTACATGAAGTGATGCAAAGTGAAATACAGAACTAGGAGATCATTATACACAGTGACCGAAACATTGTTGAATGATCAACTGTGATGGATTTTGCTGCTAGCAGCAATACAATGATCCAGCACAATTTTGAGGGACTTATGAAAAACAATACTATCCACCTCTAGAGAAACAACTGTGGGAGTAGAAATACAGGCGAAAACATATGATTTATCACTTGTTTATTTGCATATATACTTGGGAGTTTTGATCTAATAAGATTTTTCACTTACAACAATGAACAATATCGAAATATGTTTTAAATGATAATACATGTATAACCCAGATTGAATTGATTGCCAACTCTGGGAGAGGGAGGGAAAGAGAAAGGGAGACAATCTGGGTCATGTAACTTTGGAAAATATATGTGGAAATTTGTTAGTAGATGTAATTTGTAAGAAAAAAAAGTAAAAATAAAAATATATGATTTCCCATAAATCCAGCTAGGTGGCATAATGAATGCAGATCTGGGCCTCAATTCAGGAAGATCTGTGTTCAAATCTAGATCAAGACATTTACTAGCTCTGTGACTCTGGTCAAATAATTTAGTTTCTTTTTGCCTCAGTTTCTTCATTTGTAAAACTGGGATAAAAATAGCACTTCCCTCCCAATGTAGTTGTGAGGACAAAATAGGATAATAATTTTAAAGTTCTTAGTACAGTTCCTGGTACATAGTAAAAACTATTAAAGTGTTATCTGTTATTATTGTTATAAGTCCTACAAAAAACCCAATGTACTCGAGAGCTTCCTATTGTTCATTTTATATTAAAATATATACATGAATGTATAACTTTAAGGAACCCAATCCTAGGAAACCACCAAAGCATAAGAATGGTAATTCTAAAGAAACAAACCTAAAATGAGTTCATGCACCAAAGAGCTTCAGTATAATTGCCTGATAACCATAACCCTAAAAAATCACTATAAATCACACATACATGTATTCAACTTCTTGGAAAATATAACCATGTGCCCTGAATTTTTAGTATTCAATGTATTCATTCAGATGTACCCATTTGCAGGTTAAGCATTGTGCCTTGAATTATTTCTTATATCTCTTTCCCCAGTTATCTGAAAAGTATGGTCCTGTATATACTGTTTATTTTGGGCCTCAGCCAGTGGTGGTTCTACATGGCTACAAGGCACTGAAGGAAGCTCTGACTGATCAGGGAGACATTTTTGGAGAAAGGGGGCATCTACCAATAATTGATGACATTTACAGAGGACAAGGTAAGTTTTATATTCTTCAAGAAAAGTGGTAGAAATGGAAAGAGAATAAATGGAAGGAAAATTTCACAGTGATATTTAAGCTATCTAGAAATAATTATAACCAAAATCTTGCCTTAGGTAAAATAGAATCAGTAAACTCATTCATGGTTCATTTTTTCCCCTAGGAATTGTTTTCAGCCATGGAGAAAAATGGAAACAAATCCGCCGATTTTCCTTGATGACTCTGAGGAATTTTGGGATGGGGAAAAGGAGCATTGAGGAGCGTGTCCAGGAGGAAGCTCAGTTCCTTTTAGAGGAACTGAGGAAAACAAATAGTTGGTTATCATCTTTATTTCTTAGACACATTGTTTCTATATAGTAATATCACCAGTGCTAAATCTCCCTGGGTTGAGAGTTACTCTTTTTACTCCGATCCATCTTTGTTGATCAAGTGTAACCGTTTTGGAAGGAATTGGAGTAACAGAATCAAATTTCTCCTATTCTTCTCATGTTTCATAAATTCTTTAATCCTAATTATAGAGATGGGAAATAGTCTAGCAGAGGCACCATAGATTAAACTTGCTCTTCTCCATTTCTTAATTTCTGTATCATTAGGTCAGCCCTTTGACCCCACCTTCATTCTTGGATGTGCGCCTTGCAATGTTATCAGTTCTATCCTTTTCCATCAGCGTTTCAACTATGATGATGAGGAATTTCTTTCTATGTTAAGGATATTAAATGAAAACGTCACTCTCCTGAATACTCCTATGGCTCAGGTAAGGCCAGAGTCATCTTCTGGCTTTGCTTGGTAATCACATTTTTGCAATACAGTGAGGAAGAAAGCTCATCAACAATGCCATCTACGAGAAAACTTTCACGTAAGAACGCTATGTGAGGTTTTCAACAAGGTCCTATGCAGGAATTTTCTATTAAAGGGCTCTAGAAATCATTTTGTTTTATGTAAAATTGTTGGATTCTGAAGTGAAGACAACTTTCAGCAAAGAAGTTGAAATTCCTACTAGAGGAGGTGGGTGGTGGGAGAAGGATCTCATTTTCATATATTAGTTTTAGGGTTATCAACAAAATTTTGGGATCTTGTTCTCATATATTAGTTGAATTTCACCACATTGTTACGGATAACCCTGTAGGATTAAAATTTGCTGAAAAATTGATGCCCTGCTTTGGCAGAAGAAATTTTTCTATCTAGGTTTTTTTTAGTATTTTTAGTATATTAGTTTTAGGATCTTATTCTCATATATTAGTTTTAGGGTTATAAACAAAAATTTTAAAATAAAACTATGTTGTAAGCATAATTGCACAGCTAACACCTGGGAGTTTTTTACCATATTTAACCCTCCCTAAAAAGAATGCTCAGTTTAAGGTTTTATATTCTATCCTTTTTCCATCTACTTGAAGTCCTAGCCTACAAGTCACCAGTGACATATTTAATTTTACTAATTATCCTGAGAACACAATTAATGTAAAACAAAACATTTAATGACATAGCATCGTGATAAATCCAGTAGTAAATTATCCTTTGCACAAAACCTGAGGCACATTTATCTATGAAAAAAAGCCATCAGTCTAAATAGTGAATGCATAGCAATCATGCATCAGCAGCTCAAATGTAAGGAATCTGTGTGGCCATAACACATTTGTAGTTCATTTGTAGGTTAGATGGGCAGTGTAAAAAGGGAGATTTTGAATCCTACACTTCAATCCCCAGAAGTCCTTGGTATTTCCCAGAATTCCCTATAATCTCACCTGAGTCTCCATGTTGGTGAGATCATAATTGGTATTTAACTGGCAGTAACGCATCCCACACTCTCTTCTCTTCCATTCCATTGCAATGATGTAGCAAGTAAGCTAAGCATGGGGATTTTGAATGGGCTAATCAGCCATGGACACGTGGCTTTTATTTTGTATCCTTTATTTCTAATAATCCTTAATAAACCATACAAAATATAATATTTTATTATTAGAGATATAAATTTAAATGTAACAGTTGGTGAGATAATTTTAATTTTTATAGCAGTCAGAGAACACATAGGTAACAGCGTTTGATAATTTCAGATAATTTCTTTCTTCTGGCAATGTCATCTCAGTGTTCTTGTTGGGCATGCTACTCAATGGACACTGTGTACTGGGCACATTTTCCCACCAGTTTTGTGGTTGCCTCTGAGTGTCTAGTGCCTGGTACACAGCATGCCCTTGTTTAATTACTTTATTGTACAGTTTTTGCTAGGCACCACTATGATGGTCCTTTCAGGATCACTTGGTGGCCATTTCAATTTTTGTCTGCTAAGATGTGCTGATGAAAGTCTCTCCTTGAAATGGGCAACAGTCAGATCTTTTTATTACACAGTCAAGGTTAGGAACCTAAATTAAAGCCTCAAAAAAATCTGTAGAGTGCCTCTAAGCTCTGTATTCTCTCTGCCTGGGATAGAATCAGTAGTTTGAGGCTATTAATGAGTTAAGAGGGATGTCTACCTCAAACATGTGAAGACTTTCCCCAATGGAGTGAATAGATGGGGCGGGGGGAAATTGTTCCAATAGTCACAAAGGCAAAAGAACCCAGTGCTGTAGAATGCCTAGAGTTTGCTCAGGCACATTCTGCATAATAGCCAGGCATCTAGAGTTTTGTTTTGTTACTAAATTTTGATGACTCTGGAAGAGAGGGAGGTTGACAACTTTGAGCAATTCTGCCTCATTTATATCTAATTCACAAGCAAGTTGAGACATTACTTAACAGTAAAAACAACCTCCAAGGACACAAACCCTCCCTTCACAAAAGGATAAACTTTGCTATGTAGCACTAGGTTGTCAGAACCAGAACCTAAAGTCATAACGAGCTGAGATTAAATCTTGCCACTCGGTGTTGTAGTGACCCTGAACAAAGCACTTAATCTCATTTTCTCAGTTTCCTCAGCTGTAATATAAGGATAATAGTAGCACATACATCACAGGATTACTGTCAACATCAAATGAGATATTGTGTATAAAGTGCTTTGAAAATCTTGTAATATTACATAAAATATTCACGATAAGATCACCTAATGTTATGAATAACATTATTATTTTGGGAGACCATATGTGTAATTCATTGGTTTAGGAAATTCTAAGTGAATGAACACACACTCTAATTTAGAGTCTTAGATAACTTTCTGGAGTCAATGAGAGGTTAATGGACATGGCCAGGGTCACCCCTCCACTACAGTGCAGCATAAAACTCAACTGAGATTTACCAATTATGAGAATGGCTTTCTGCCACTTACAATGTTTGTTTTCTTATAATTATTATTTACTATTCTCATAACCCAACACCTGACAACAATCTGCTTTTTTTTATTTTCCAGTTAATCCAGGCTTTAAAAACCTAGTTGTCCTGTCTGCCCCTTTGTGGCCAGAATGTTGGGTTTTGCCTTCTGTGAATAGCAATGGCCTGAAAGATTCAAATTATTGAATGATTTGGTAATTATTGGTTGGGTTGGATAATGATGTTGACTACACAAGGTAGTACATGGCTTGTCTATGAATTGTGAGGAATAGATCTTTCTATAGAATGTACAAGGAGACCATTTGGCTAGAGAAAGTTAGAATCTATAGATAAGAGTATTTCTGTAGATGACACTGAACCCATCCCTCCAGGAACAGTCAGATTCACCAAAAATGGTTGTAATGAGTTTCTTCCTCTATGACTGGATCAACTTGGGGCAAAATATACTATCCTGCAAGTAAAATATCAGAAATATATAAGACCAAATGGGAGAAAAAACAGAATCTATTATTTCACTGGCATAAAAAAACCTAGAGAACAACATTTCTTCTACCAAAGCAGGACATGAACTTTTCAGCAAATTTTAATCCTACAGGGATAACTATGGGGTTAAACTCAACTAGAATTGAGGAGCCACTGGGGAGCCATTAATTCATATGTAAAGATCCCTGCAGACTGCATATTGATGTAGATAATTATTTTTACCTTCTCTATGTTGGATTTTATATTTTTTGTTAAATATTTCATAATTGGATTTTAATCTGGTTGGGCCATGGGCTGTTTGAACTTTTTACCCTAGAATAATCAGAGAATAAGTGATATGCCCAGGATCACACAGCTGGTATGTGTCAAAGGTAGCACTTGAACAAGTTTCCTGGCTTTGAGGTCAATTCTGTAGCTATTTCACCATCATCCTATCTCTAACATCATCACATAGATTTTTTAAAAATTACTTTTTTTCTTTATATGTGGATAGCTACTAAGATGAGAACTAGATAGCATCTTGTACATTTTTGTGCCAATAATTAAGCTGTTTGGTATCACTTCCCAGTTCACACTAGTTGTTTCCTTTTTCTGGGTCTTCAACAAAAGTGTTCCTTTTTAAGACTCATTAGATTTATAGACACTTACTATCCTAAACTATTATGTTGCTAAAGGAGACAAGCCCCTTGCCTTTCCAAAGAGATAAAAAATAATTTTTAATCATTGGAACTCTGTAAAATATTTTCTCAACAAAAGAGAATTCATATAAGATATTCTTCTACTCTTCCCCCCTTTATAGCTCTATAATAATTTTCCATGGTTTCTCCGCTATTTTCCGGGACCTCACAAAAATTTTTTTTCAAATGTCAAGAAACTTAGAGAGTTTATTTTGAAAAATGCAAAGAAATACCAACAGATACTGGATCCTAACAATCTTAAGAATTACATTGACTGCTTCCTCCACAAAATGCAGCAGGTAATGTATATCTGGGAATTATTTTATGGGAAATGATTATTTCTGTTCTTTTAAAAATACATTTTATTGAAAATCTTCATTTTCTCATCACAGTTATTCTAGAAACTTTTTCCCTCCCTGGTTATACTTTTTCACAAGGGAAAGAAAAAGAGTCCATCATATTAAGTTATCCTATCTGAGAAAGCATACAACAACATTCTGGCCTAAAAGGTGTAATGGAAAATATTTCATTAGCAATACTTGGGATGCTTAGTGACTTTATAATTGTTGTTATTTATTTCTGACAGTAGTATTCATTTATTGAAGTTCATTTAAATATTTTGGCAATCACTATTATCTTTTCATCAATTTTAATAGATTTATTGGTTCTATTTTTTTAAACAGTTGTTCTTATTATTTACTAATTCTATAGACTCTGGGATTTATTTTTCTCTATTTTTTCTCAATTTTCTTTTTTCTCCTTTTACTTACTCACTTCTTTATTTCTAGATCTTTTCAAGTACAGCCTAATTAATTTAAGTAATTTTTTTATTCATTTTCCAAAGACACAAATTTTCCCCTAAGGAATGCTTACCTGTGTCCTTTAGGTTTTTGTATATGTACTGTTTATTGTTATTGGAACTAACCAAATCAATTGTTTTTCTTTGATTTATTCTTTAACTTACTCATTAATCAGGAAGTAGTCTTAATTTCTATCTTTTTATCTTTTCTCATTTACTTTACTAAATGCTCTTTTATTGTATGATCTCAAATAGGTGTTTTTGTTATTTCTGACTATTTGCAATTTATTATGTATCCTTTATATCCAAGAGTGTTATCAAATTTTATCACTGTATCTTGGATCCTTAGAAATATCAATGCATTTTAATATCTCCATTCAGTAGACACTACAGTCAATCAAACCTAAATTTTCCAAAATCTGTCAGACCTACATTTTCCTTTTTGCCTGTCTTTATATTTATCTATCTCTATTAAAGAATAATATATTTTCTTACTATCAATTATTACCTTCAATGTGTTTGTGAAAGTCATTTAGCTTTTCTTTATATCTTAGATGCTGTTGAACTTGGTGGATTGTCTATGATGACTAGAAGCATAATAAGCATGCAGTTTTTGTTTGTTTGTTTACATTTAGCTTTCTTGGGCTAGCTCTACTATCTCTTTACCTAAGTCTTTCTCATTATTTTAGGATTACTTGAAGAATATTTTCATTTGTACCAATTACTAAATTATATTTTCTATGTACTTATAAAAATTTTGTATTGTAGTGAATTGTTGGATTTCCATTCATTCCTCCATTCTTTTATTTTATAGGGAAATTTAATCCATTAATATTTAGAGCTATAATTGTTAGTTTTGTACTTTATTTCACTAAAAATGATCTATATTTTCCTCTCAAAAAAATTAGCACATTTTATTTGTGCTTTGTTTTGCTTACAAAAATCTAACCCAGATTTCTTCCAACTTCCCCAACCCTGGTAATCTTGTACAGTTCCAAATTCCTTACAATACTTTCATTTTTCTGTTTTGGTCTCTGTCTTTCTGTCTTTGTATGTGAATGTGGGATCTTTCCTTAACTTACTCAGACAACTATATAGTACCAAGTCCTCCTTTCATTTACCTCGAAACATGCATTCTTTTAATTTCAGTGTCATTATTTTGTAGACCTTGTAAGAAATGCTGATTCAATTCTACTTACTTCCTGATTTCTTTCTCTTACAGAGATATTCTATATGTTCATGTTTCCTTAGTAGGCTTTTTGTTTATATATTCTTTGCTTCTTTTTGTTTACCACATGTCAGTTGAGGTTTCTTATGTTTGCCATTACTTTTGATTCTAACTATTCCAACTGTTATGTTTGTAACCATAGCTTAAAGTGATCAAATTAGCTTCCCCTTTCCTATTTTCTTTTGCTGTTGTTGTTTATTTGGTATTGAGGGCTCTTCTTAATATCCATTTCTTCTGGAGTATTAGTTCTCTAAGGAGACAATGGGCTATAACGGAGAAGATTCAAAGCTTTCAATATTGAATTAAAGGGGAATGGCTCTATCAAATTCTTTACTTTTTTCACTATTTGTCCCTTTTAAATATTATAGTATTTTCCCTTTTGACCATTTTCCTTATTTTCAACCTTCTCTAGAGTCCTAACCACTTTAACTCCTTTAGTTAAAAGTATTAATAAAGAATATGATACTAGCATGGAGAATTTTTTTTCTTCTGGTGCCCACCCTCCACCCCTCAATAGATTCATTCTAAGATTCTAGTCTCACTTCCTTCCTACTTATATGAGATCAATAACAATGTCACTGGCATTTTCTTGTTGTTTGTAGAGCACAATTCTCAAGCCCTTTGCCTTCTAAATTTCCTATCCCTATCCTCCCATCAGCCCCTTAAAAAGAAGTGGGGGGGGATAAAAACCTCAATTGTTCAATTGCTCAAATTCAAATGTTC
Organism: Monodelphis domestica; assembly: GCF_027887165.1. NCBI lineage: Eukaryota > Metazoa > Chordata > Mammalia > Didelphimorphia > Didelphidae > Monodelphis > Monodelphis domestica. The sequence continues at coordinate 43,817,522 of NC_077227.1, forward strand.
AGGTTTTTTTTTTCTTAAGCCTATGCCCATTCCTTATATCATCTTATAAAATTCCTCTGTATTATCCTCCATTATTAAAAATATTTTTACTTATCAAAGAAGGTGCTTTATAGTACTTGAAATTATCTCTTTTAAACTCCTGTCCTTTGTTGTAATTTTCAGCTTTTTATAATTTGCTCTTAAGATTTCCCCCCCCCTTTAATTCTGGTCTTGCTTTTTCAATATCTCTGACAATATTTTTAAAATACAGAAAACACTCTCCTGCTTCAACCTCATAGCTTTATCTAGCTATACATGATGAAAACACAAATTTTCTTTAATATACATTTTTTCAAACATATCAACATTTCTCATTGTTGAATCTATCTACTTCTCTATTTTCATTTTAGTCATTTTGTATATCCAATACCTTGTTTTCTGATCATAAAAGAAAGTCAGGGAAAGCCCCTAAACTTAGTGAAATCTTTATAACTAGTGTTAAGGTTCTTCCTATTCTATACTTCCAATGCCATATAAAACAGTTTTGAACATCACTACATAGATTGTAATACTTTTTGCCCACACCTCCTCTTCAATTCTCTCCTTTTAGGCTCTATCCTCCTTTACAGCTACTCCCTCCCCTCTCTCTTGAATGTTGTGTCTGGTCTTATTCATGTTCCTCACACCTCCACAGGAATGAGATCCACTAAGACACTGATAGATGGCTAAGCTTCAAAGCTTATTATTAAAACTGTGGCTAGCATAATGTATGTGGTATCATTTAGGGTCAACATACGCATATACTTTGAGAAGAAAAGCAAATGTTGAGAGGGCCAGGAGGAGATATTAAGCAATTAAATTCCATTAAAATGGAAATTACTCTGTTGAATTTTTTTCATTATTTTCTTGCTGTTATTACTGTTTGTGTTGTATTGGTGGTCACTCTTCTTATTTTTAGAAAGTGTAGTTTGAAAGTTTTACCCTTCACATTTCAGTCCTTATTTCCTCTAGTATTTTCATTAGAGAAATTTCTTCTCATAATTAGTTTCATTTAATTTACTGCATCTTTTAGGTGATTATTTGAAGATATCAATAACTGCATCCTTTCTACCTTTAAAAAAATGGAAATCAGCTCTTCAGTTACAATGGTGTGATTTGCCTATCATTTCATTTTGTAACCTCCTGTTCATTTGGTTGGTTGGAGATGGATGTGGAGGAATTAATTTTTTCCAATCACTTGACAATGTAAGATTTAAAATAATGTCCAATAACTCCAAGTATTATATTTTATAAGATTATTAATAATCACTTGAAGTAGCAGAAATAAAAGAACAAAATTAAAAAGTTAAAGTAAAAAACACATGGGCAAAATTCTCCTGCCTGACTCTCACCCAACCTCCACAACTGCCTTCCCAGAGAGAGAGAAAGGGAGGAGCTACACAAAACTCCTATCTCCTGTATGTTAGCATAAATATGCAAATTGGATGCTGAGAAAGAAAGTCCTGGGGAGCAAATTCTAATTACACAATAATATTTATAGCATCTATTGTCTATGTGGGGAAATTTGAAACTCTCAATATTCTGCCTTTTTGATACTGGGCACAGTTTGTTTGTTCCAGTAGTCCTACTCACAAAGGTCTGTTTCCTGGAATTCTATCACATAGTTCTTGCTGATGATTAATGAATGGTAGTTCTCCTCTTTGAAAATCTGAACACTAACCCATATGCTCTCTCCAAAATATTCGAATCTAAAATCATTCTGCTTTTAGTTCTAGTTTATTAAGGATAAGCAGGTAAAAGGATGTGAACATGCATGATATATTAAAAAGATAAAGTTAGAGAAGAGTGACAAGGAATTAGGCATCCATGGTAGAGTATTGAGAAAAGATCAATAAAGACAAGCATACCAAAAATATGATTGAAGTATATTATAGATCAATATGTCAAACTCACCTGAAAATGGAAGACACTAAATATAATGATCCTTACAGGTCACATATGGACTTAGGAAACCACACATCTACATTATCTATATTCTAAAATACTTCTTATTTTTTCATTAAAAATTTCCCAATTACTTTTTAATCTGTTGTGGACCTATATTAGGAACTGTGACTGTGCACAATCCATGTGTTACAATGTGTGAAACTTTTGCTATAAATCATCTAAAAAGAAATAACTCTAAATTTATTAATGATTACTTAATTGCCAAATCAAATGGCCTTTTCTCAAATTTCATCCTTAATCTTTCTGCAACCTTTGACACCATTTTATCCCCTTCTTGAAATTATCTTTCTCTAAGTTTATGACCTTACTCTCCAGTTTCTCCTCCTTATGACCACCACTCAGTTTTCTTTCTTGGAACTTCATCCAGGTCATACAGGCTAACTTTTGCTATCCCATAGATCTCTGTCCAAGAGATCTCTTCTCTATATATACTTTTTTAAAATTTTGGGATCTCATTGCCATGCCATGGATTTAATGATCATGTTTCAAATGATGATTTCCAGATCTATTCATCCAACCATAACCTCTCTGATGGATATGTTGAAATGATGACCTTTAGTCATCTTAAATTCAACACTTACAGAATTGAAATAATTATTTTCTACAAGATCCCTTATTTATTCCTAATATCCCAATTACTATTGGGAGTACCACCATCTTCCCAATCACCCAGATTTTTAATCTAGATATAATTCTTAAGTATTTAATTTTTCTCTCACTCCCCTATAGTTATTTCATTTCCAATGATTAGTGAATGAGTAAGCATAATCTCAACTAACCTGTGAACTGTATTCAGCCCCAGATATTTCTGAAAAAGTTCAGCAAATTAAATGCTTGGCTTGGACTCAGGAAGAGCTCAGTACAAATCCAGCCTCAGATACTTATTAGATGTGTGACCTTAAGCAATTCACCTAACCTCTGTTTGCCTTAATCCACTGGAGAAGAGCATGGCAAACCACTCCAGTATCTTCACTAACAAAACCTCATGGACAGCATTGATATACTATGGCCCCTGGGGTCATAAAAAATTGGACAAACCAGAACAACTGAACCACATCAACCCAGAAGTTTCATGTTCAATTCAATCATCTTTTTTGACCACCATGCCATCTGAATTACTACTTTGTAAGCACTCTCTCCTAACCTTCCAGCTCTTGCTCTTTTGGACTCCAGATTTATCTTTATACTTTGGGGGCATCTAGGCTGTACTCCGGTAAATGGTTTAATTCATTTTGGGTGAGCTAGAAGGAAATACTAATGGGACAAAAGATGCCAATCGACCTTCCTAAAATACCAAAAAGATCCTTTTCTAATTTCTCTACGGAGACCTTAGTAGACATTATTGTGCCAGATTATTTCTAACATCTTTCTAACAGTAAACTAAGAGGAGTTCTGATGGGTAAGATAATAGGCAGAAAAGTCTTTAATAGTGTTTGGCAAGGGCAGAACTGTGTCCAGGGCCCAATAAGCAAGAAATATTGGATTGTCTCTCATCTATAAAAGAGAGAATGCTGAAGGTGGTAAATCAAGGGAAAAGAGAACTGAAGGCACACTTCCCTCCTCCCAATTGCTGTCCATGACTGACTTTATAGACAGTGCTTCTTAATCAATGTAATTGGGGGCTGTTGGGTGACTCAGTGGTTTGAGAACCAGGCCTACAGATGGGATGTCTGAGGTTTAAATCTAGCCTCAGACACTTCCTTGCTGTGTGGCCCTGTGCAAGACGCTTTACTCCCATTGTCTAATCCTTACCACCCCTCTGCCTTAGCACTGATACACAGAACTGATTCTAAGATGGAATTAAAAGATTTTTAAAATTATTGCAATTTTATTTATGGATTTATTTATTCATTCATTGCTTTATCTATTCATGCATACATTTGTTTTATTATCATTCCCTGAAAAATCTATAGGACCAAAAGAATCCAGACTCTGTGTTTGACTTGGAAAATCTGGCAACAGCAGGAATGGATTTATTTGATGCTGGAACAGAAACAACCAGTACCACTTTGAGATATGGCTTGCTTCTCATCCTGAAGTATCCAGAGGTACAAAGTAAGGGAGAAAATCCACATACTCTCATATCAAGACCAAAGTTTCAACCTTAAGCTCGTAAAAGCTTTATGCAGAAACTAGACTAATACTGTAGCATTGGCTCTCAAACAAGTTTACAAGTTGTAGGATAGTCCTGTAAAAATGGGAAGCAAAAAAAAAAGGATGAGAGGAGGGGAGGAGAAAAGGAAAAATAGGAGAGAATAGGCACATAATTAAGGACATAGCAGCTGACTTCCATTTACCAGAACAACCACATCTTCCATCAAAGCAATTATTTTAGTTTTAGTTCCATGACTGAAGAAAATGTTGGATTGTTCCTTGAGCTAAAGCTCCTATTAAGTGGCAACTTACATTCCCTTTGGACTTTTTGAGAGTGATGCCTCCATTCAAACTGAATTAATAGAACGTAAGTCTACTATGCTTAGAATGTGTTCCATCCAAAGAAATTAAGGATTCTGAACTATTTCTATTCATACCCAATCAGTTGATGAAGCAGCATTTATTATGTACCTAAAAAGTGTCAGAGACATTGTGCTAGGTTCTGAGGATAAAAAAATCAAAGAATGAAATAATTTCTTCATTCAAAGATCATGCATTCCAGCATAATAGTCAAGAATACATTTAAATATCCACAGAATAATTGTAAAGAATATAGCTGCTCTCCAATATTTCTCCTTCCTTTTGTGGCTAAACTCAAAAAGTTCATCTAAAATGAGTACTTCACCTGCTTTTCCTCTTCTGATCTCAACTCTTTGCAGTGTGGATTCTTAACTACCCATTGAATGAAAACTGTGCATTCCAAAATTACTAATGATCTTTTTAAAATGGCCAATCATAATGACCTTTTTCTCAAATCCCATCTTTCTTGAAAAGAACAACAAAACTCTATATTTGGTCATGAGAATTTCCCTCTTCTGCAGCCTCTGACACTACCTATTACTTTCTCCTTGATCCTCTTTTCTCTATATATATTTCCTGACCCTGTTGGTTCTCAAACTGCCTGACTTTGCTGCAACTCCACCTGGGTCTCACCCACTAACCACAAGTGACCCACAAGTCTACGTCCTAGACTACTTTTCTTCTCCCTATGCATGTGGTGATCCCATCACCTCCCAGTTTCAATTATAATCTTTATGCAGATGACTTTCAAACATACTTGCCCAATTCTAACCTCTCTACCTCCACTCTTACAATGCCAATTACCTATTGAATGTTTCAAACCATATGACCCATATAAACCTTAAATTCAAAATGTTCCAAATTAAAATCATCATCTTTCTGCCACAGATCCTGTCCTCTTTATAACTTTTTTACCTTCTCTTTTATTGTCATGAGTACTGACATTGTTTTTAGTGACCCTATCTCACAACATGTCATCTAAAATTCCACACTCTCTCTTACCCCTAAATCTAATTGATTGTCAGGTACTTGTATTTGTATCTTTGTGACATCTCTCATATACACCCATTTCTGTCCTCTGAAATTGTCATTGTTTTGTCTCGGACCCTGATCACTGTAATATCACCACTATTTCAATACCCTGTTAGTTTGTCTCCCTGACTCAAGTCTACACACCAGCACACTCATCATTCTTTTGTTGTCAAATTGATCTTTCTAAATCATAGGTTTGGTCATATCACTCCCTTATTCAACAAACACTGATGGCTCCCTATTTCCTCCAAAATCAAATGTGAAAATCATCTGTTTAGTTCTTTTTAAAGCCCTTCATAACCTGAAATTTCACCAGGCTCCTTGCACCTTATTTTCTTCCAAGAACTCTATTATCCTGCAATACTGGATTCTTTGCTGTTCCTTAAACAAGAAACTCCTCTGCAGATTCTAGACATTTTTATTGTCTATTCCATAATTCATGAAAATTCTCCTCCCTCATTTCTTCCTTCCAGTTTTCCTGTTTCCCAAAAATCTCAGCTAAAGTCTATGTTTTTTTCAAGAAGCCTTTCCTAGATTCTTAGTGCTTTCCCTCTCTGGTTATCCATAATTTATCATATATATATATATGTATAATATTTACATATGCATGGACATAATTGTTTGCATGTGGCCTCCTCCATTATTCCATTAATTCCTTGAAAGCAGAGACTCTTCCACCTTTCTTTGCAACATAAGCACTTAGCACTGGGTTTGGGACATAATAGTTTCTTAATAAATTATTATTGACTGACTGACTGCCTCAGTGTAAATACAAAGCAGCAAATTGGAGGTTCAGGAAAGGCATCATGTAAAATGTGATGCTTCAACTGATCTTTTAAAAAGAGGGAATTTCTATGAGCAGAGGAAAAGGGGAGTACATTCCAAATGGAGGATAGTCAAAAAAGATACAGTTATTGGAAATAGAGGGCCTTTTGAAAAGAAAGAACAAAGAGAGCATTAATTTAGGTAGACTGTAGACTTAAGCACTGAAACTGAAAATATAATTAGTGAAAGGCTTTAAAAATTGAGCATGGGAGATTCTGTTTTATCCTGAAGGCAATAAGGAGTCACTAGAATTTATTCAGCAGAGATAATATGATGAAATATTTCCAAATTTTTTTTTACCAAATTCTTAACCATTAAATGAAATTTCAGAAGAAAGAAGTTCTTTTTTCCTGGAATTACTGATTCATATGTGCTGTCAATTTACAAAGAGTCATGCAGATGGTAGAAAAGACATAGTCTTTAACTCATTTGGCCCAGTGGTTATAAGTGTATAGCATGATATGTTGATAAGATAGTAATGCACTGAGGGATTTTGCATTCAAAGAAAGAAGATATATGATTGGCCTATAATGTGACTAACTAGAGGTTAACATAGCAAGTGATATAATCACTGCCAGATCAATCTTTCTTTCTAAAGGATGGGAAAACCAGCACATGGCCCCTCTAAGGAGGAATTTGTGAGCCTGTCCAGCATAATATCATGAGAAATCTCTTGATTAGGAGTCCAAGAGCCTGGGCATGAATAATGGTTAACCTCTTTGGTCCTTAGTTTCCCTATTTGACAAATGAAGAATTTGGACTTAATGATATATAAGGCTTCTCTTAAGTTATATAATTCAATGAGTGGGAACAAAATATTTCTCCTGATCTTCTAGAAATTTTACTTAGCTTACTTTCTGTCAACCATATCTCTTCTACTCAGTTTAGTGCTCTGGTTATTCAGGAAACACAAAATTAGTTCTTCTTTATGTCAATACAGATAAGATTCATGAAGAAATTGATCAAGTGATTGGACGACATAGAATTCCTTCCATTAAAGACAAACTGGAGATGCCCTATACAGAGGCTGTGCTGCATGAGATACTGAGATTTGTTGATCTTGTTCCTTTCAGTCTCCCCCATGAAGTAACCCATGACACGCAACTCCAACAACACTTCATACCTAAGGTAAGAAACAGGAACATGAAATAACACCGTCCTGAGTTAGAATCCAGAGAGCACATTCCCTCCTGACTTGCCAACTTCAAACAAATTTTAGCAAATGTCATAAAGTGTAAACCTGACATATATACTTTCATGAGTTCTGTTACTGTCAAAGGCACCCAGAGGTTAAGTTTCTTATCCAGATACATAACTAATATATGTTAGAAAGAAATTTTAGCTTCTAAAGCCAATTTCTTATCCATTTCATCATGGTTACATCATTGATTTACATAAATGGGAGAAACAGGGAAATAACTTTAATAGCTATAATAGACAACTTTTTAACTAAAGTGACTTTTCCAATTCAGGCAAGATTCCTTTAGAGTTCTTCTCTGCCATCTGTAACACCCTACTGATTCTTGCCCACAACATCCTCGTTCACAAAGCTACCTCTGAGGAATATGTTTTAGTCAATGTGAAATAGACATTCCTTTAATGATCCTTGTATTTCAGATTTTTGAAGTAGGGATAATAAAATCCATTATTTTCTCCACACTATTTAACACCTACTGAGAGGTCGCTAACAGAGCATTGTACATGGGCGGTCTGCCTTGGAGTTATTAATACCTTTTTTCAACTCTGCCTCTGACCTATACTGACTGTGTGATCATGAAAAAGCCATCTAACTTTCCATGTCCTGGCCCTCCTCCAGCTATACACCTGATGGCTATTAGTAAATGGAGTTTCTGTACTAAGGGTTCCCTACACAGATAAATTTAGGCCCAAATACTTACCACCTCCATCATACACACACACACACACACACACACACACACACACACACACACACACATACACACACACAGAGAGAGAGAGAGAGAGAGAGAGAGAGAGAGAGAAATCCCCTGCATTCTGCCAATCATTTAGCTCTGAAAAAAGCAACAGTCTGCTCTAACTATAATGCATATGTGTCTTTAACAAGGCAGAACAAATGATAAATATAGGAACTGATGCCCGTTTGGTATTGGTTGGGATGAAAGGAACTAATTGAAAGGAAAAGAGGAAAGGATAGGCAGAGTCAGAAATAAGCATTGATAAGTGTTTTCTATGAATATAATTTCATTTAATGCTTACAAACCTATGAAGTAGGAACTATAATGATCTGAATTTACAGTTGAGAAAACAGAGTCAGGCAGAGAGGCCAGATGACCGTTTACCTTCTCATAACTTTTTTAGTGATAAGAACCACTTTACCCCCTCAGAGCTTCCATTTGACCTTTCTTCCCTTGGGCAACATGTGCCTAAAAGCCCAGACCTAAAACTGGAAAGGGAAGAAATTATTCAATGCAAACTATATTTTCTGGCATTTATGAATCCTTCCTTCACAGAAATGAAGCCTCATGTAAAATGCCATTTTGCCATAAGCAGCAAATATTGAGGAATCACTAGTGGAAGGAATAATAAAATAATAATTATAAAATAGCTTCGAGAGAGAGAGAGAGAGAGAGAGAGAGAGAGAGAGAGAGAGAGAGAGAGAGAGAGAAAGAGAGAGAGAGAGAGAGAGAGAGAGAGAGAGAAAGAGAGAGAGAGAGAGAGAGAGAAAGAGAGAGAGAGAAAGAGAGAGAGAGAGAGAGAGAAAGAGAGAGAGAGAGAGAGAGAGAGAGAGAGAGAGAGAAAGAGAGAGAGAGAGAGAAAGAGAAAGAGAGAGAATCAATTTTCATAGGATAAAGGGTTATTGGAACCAAAACTTCACAAAGAGGAGTGCTGGCTGACCATCCCACACACACATACACCTATAACTCTATGTTCTGCAATGTGGAGGCTAACTTCAGAATCCCAGGGCAGGGACTACACAAGCAAAAGAGCACCTCAAATCTACCCCCTTGAAGTCCCAGGCCCTGAAGAGTATCAAAAGTCCATCTGGCAGGCAATCTCAAGTCTCAGCAGCTGGCTACATTGGAGACTTAGGCCCCGGACACATTAGCTAACCCTGTATAATCCTGTAACTCAACAGAGGAGAGAGAATCTGCAAACAGCTTACAGAATTATCAAAAAATCAAAAGCCTGGGAAAATGAGTAAACAAAAGAAAAAGCATGTAACTTCTACATAGGAAAAAAGAACAAAGAGCTCAACCAAAATAGAATGAAGGGATCAAAGCAACTACAAGCAAAACTTCCAAAACATGGGAATTGGTCTCAGGCTCTGGAAGAATTCAAAAATCAAATAAGCCTGGTTGGAAAAAATGGGAAAAGTAAAATAACAGCTTAAAAAGCAAAATTGGTCAACTGGGGGAAAAGACACAAAATGAAGAATGAAGAAAAAAAAATTTTTAAATCCTAGTCAAGATTATGTAAGGATTCTCAGTTTACATAGTAGTTTAGTCAGAATTTTGCTTCATGAAATGCAAATATAAAGAGAACTACATATAAAAGGATATATGGGGTATATAGGGAAGACTGATAGCTGTAAAAAATAGACTCGAATACAGGACTACAATCCCCATGAGCCTTTGCTCCACTTCCCCAGAATGCCTTGTAATCTCACCTGGGCCGAGATCGAGAAGGTATTTAAGCTGATTCAAAGGCTTTTGAAGGGCTCTCTTGGCTCTTTTTAGACTTCCATTTTGGAGCAGGCGCGTCTCTTGCGTGATGTGAGGTTATTTTGTCTAGGCCTCTGGCCTAGGCACATGTTTCTTACTTGTATATTCTTTAATCTTTAACCTTTAATAAACCTCTAAAAAATATAATACTTCTTGCAGAGAGAAACTAATTTCTACCTGTCTCACTTGTTTCAGTCTCCCCAGTCTCCCCTAAATTTCAATCTTTACATACCTCTGGCTTATAGGCTTGCTAAGTAATTCTCACTTGTTGATTCAACAAGCTTTAGCATGTACAGCAGTCACACCCCCAATAAACCAGTTCAATACAAAGGCTAAACAAAGTTGAAGGAAGCTATGATGCCTAAAATTCATCAGTTATTCAGGGAGATGTTTACCCCAGGCATATGAAGACTTTTTTCCAGAGGCATGGCAGGTGAGAATATTTTTTATAATGGCCATGAAACATTACTTACGACTTGATCAGACATCAAGAAAGCCAAGGACATCTACTGGATTCCAAGGAAACTAAAAACATCTACTGGATTCCAAGTCATCAACAGTAATTTTAACTTTTGTCTTGTCACTGGACTCCAATGATGCTGGAAAAAAGCATGAAACTTACAGCTTTGTGCAATTCTTCCTCATGTAAATCCAATTTGTACCCAACTCAAAAGATGTCATTGATGATGTCTTTTTGATCTTCTTTGAGTACCAAGAAGAACAACTAATCATCCATTTCCCAAGTTTCACCATATGTGTCCAACTTTTGAAATTGCCTATGTCAAATTGAATGAACCTTAAACACCTCAAATATAATAAGTCCAAATCAGAGGTCATATCTATCTGCTATGTAAGGATATAATACAAAAAGGTAGGGGTAGGGCTTTTAGAATTGGGTCATTAAACTGTGCCTTTTGTCTTCAATGTAATATTCAGTATTCCTGGATAAAAAATCTCACTGCTGGATCTCTCTTTTGGGCTCACTGGTCAACCAAGATGACTGTGGCAGATGTGTCCTCACACCCTGTGTATCATGTTATTCTTATATTGTTCCATATTAAAAAATCTGTGGCAAGTTATCAAATTTTTCTCTCTTCATTGAAAGTTTAAACAATTTCGTTACTGCATAGTCAGTATTTATTAAGTACTTGTAACTGCACTGTGATTAACAATGGACCAAGATATTAATCTACTAACTCCTGTTATTTCTTTATTCTAGGGCACAACTGTGTACCCTTTGCTCTCCTCTGTCTTGTATGATGCAAAAGAATTCCCTAACCCCAAAGAGTTTGATCCAAGACACTTCCTGAATAAGGATGGCAGTTTTAAGAAGAGCGACTACTTCGTGCCTTTTTCTATAGGTAATTTTGCTCTCTCATCTTTACCTCTAAATTTGAAATTAATCTGTCTCTGTTTTTTTTTTATTTTGGCTGCTCCTCAATGCATTCTGAGCAGAAATGTCTGGTCTATTTCTAAATCTGTTACTCATACTCATGGGGTTTCTGTAATTAGTATGACTGGGTAATCCTTCAGAATGCCTCAGGCAGCTAGCTTCACCTCTCATAATACTTCTTGCCTCCTTTTTTGCCTTTCTTTGTGTCTCTATCTCTTAAAACAGAACTGATTGAGTAGCTTCTAAATAAAAGCTGATTGAGTGACTAATTGACCCACCACACTACGGAGCATATGGGTAGGAGGTGTTAAGATCTGTGTAACAGGATGATTCACTTCTATACCTAATAATCATAATTGAGTTGAGTTTAATTGAGATAGGTTTCCTTCCATTTTCTCTCCTTACACTGATCTTAACATGTTTATCAGAAGGCCATGCTAGATAATTCATCTTAATTAATTCAGATAACAAACATTAAAAATGCTTTTTGTTGTTTTGTTATTTCTGATTCTTTGTAACCTCATTTGGAGGTTTCTTAGCAAGATACTGGAGCTGTTTTCCATTTCCTTCTTCAACTCATTTTACTGATGAGGAAACTAAGGTAAACAAGGTTAAGTGCATTGGCCAGGGTAACACAGCTAGTAAGTGTCTGAGGCCAAATTTGAATTCACAAAGATGGGACTTCCTGATGTTAAGTTCAGCACTCTAGCCAATAAGCCACCTAGTTGCCACCAAAAGCACTTATTTTGGCATATATAGGGTCTTTGTGGAGAGGAAATATGGTATAATAGAAAGAGCCAACCTTAACGTCAACTTGAAATAAACTCATGCCTCTGACAAATCCTGGTCATGTAACTACAGACAAGTCATTTAACCTTTGAGTCTTCCTCTTTAAAACTATAAGTTGCTCAAGTTATTTATTTGTAGTAGTAGAAGAAATTTCCTTAATGGAAAATCACTATACTAATCCCTATACTAAGTCATGAATGCATACTAAAACATAAAAAAAGTTGAAGGCATTGTTCTTGGCAAGGAAAGGTACTCAAAGATAAGTGAAATGGAATCTGTGACTTCTGATTCACAAATTCACAAAAACAATTTAGTAGGTAAAAGAAAGCATGGGCTTAATTATCATAAAAAAAGAAATCTTCATAATTGTGTGAAGGCTATACTTAAAATGTAATAATTTTTATATAGTTCTTTAACATTTTAAAGTAGTCTTTCTCAATTCATTTGATCCTATAAAATTAACTTATGTATCTAGTAATAAAAATTATTATATTATATGAGGTTTATTAAGGATTATTAGAAGTCAAGGAATAAAGAAGATATAAAATAATCACATGCCCATGGCTGATTAGACAATTCAAAATCCCCGTGCTTAGCTTACTTACTACATCATTGCAATGGAATGGAAGAGAAAGAGGTAGGCATTACTGCCAGTTAAATACCAATTGTGATCTCGCCCAGGTGGAGACTCAGATGAGATTATTGGGAATTTGGGGAAATACCAAGAACTTCTGGGAATTGAAGTCTAGGGTTCAAAATTTCCATTTTCAAATATTCCCCCCTGTGGCTCAAGGAAGACTAGTCTCTCCAATGGGTCTTGTAAACATAACAACTTTGAAATTACAATAATTTGAAGATAAGAGGAAAAGAGAACAAAACCAAAGATTGCTAGGTGCATTGACAAAAAGCCAGTTAGGGGGCAGTCCCCTTTGGCATAAGAATATCATACAAAACAAATGCATTTAAAACCACACAGTTCAAATCACCACATCCCAAAGTTCACTCTGGATCTTCTGGGGCAGCTTGTAAGTCTGTGGAGGCATCTTCGTGGTGTCTTCTCCAAACAGTTCACTTTCTGGATTTGGAGAGGTATCATGTTTTTTAACCTAAAATTCTTCTCAAAGGGAATTTAAACTTTGCAATTTAAAATAATAATAATAATAATATTTTACATCCCCCCCTAAAGAGGGTGATTGAAAAACACAGGAATCACTTAGGGATGAATGGCTGAGTTATGAGGTGTATGAATCAATTGGCAAAAGAAATAAAAACATCCAAAAAGTCCAAGTGAAAAAAGATAATTTCTGGATGAAATATAGACTATCAAAGTCTTATGTGTAAAAATTCTAAGTATAGGAAAAATAAAATTGTGATTTTTAGATTTTCCCCATCTTGCTTAGTCTAGCACCCAGGGATGTACACACCCACACTATACTGGCATGTGATAGCAAATGACAAATCAGAAGCAACTGACTGTCCCACAGGCTGTCCAGAGGGCTGGGTGCCAGTTCAATCCTGGAACTCGAGCTTGGAGGAGCTCCCTCAGACAGCTTCCTTCAATTGGTCACATGAGTAAAAAATACTGACTCCCCTTTCCCTTGGCTCTCAGGGGAAGGCCAGCCTTGGCCAAGGCCTTGAACTCCTGCCTGGCTCAGCCTGAGCTGAAGCAGTTTGAGTTAGCTCTCTCTCTCTCTCTCTCTCTCTCTCTCTCTGTCTCTGTCTCTCTCTCTCTCTCTCTCTCTCTCTCTCTCTCTCTCTCTCTCTCTCTCTCTCTCTCTCTCTCTCTCTCTCTCTCTTTAACTTTTTTCTCCTATTGTAATTAAATCACCATAAAATTCCATTCTGACTTGTATGTTTCATTTAGGATTTAAGAAATTAAATCCTTGGTGACCAATAATTATTACATTCAGTCTCAAACCTAAATTTACCCCTTACAATCCTCACAAAAACTCTGGAAGATAGGTGCTGTAATGGTTCCCATTTTACAGATGGGAAAACTGTGTTTGAAATAGGTTAAATTATTTATACAATCACCTTACTAGAAAGCTCCAAAGGTTAGACTTGAAATGAGTTGTCCCAGTTTCTAAGTCCAGTATTCAACTTATGCTACTTAGCTTCCTAATTAGGTACTTACAAGGTGATATTCTCTTGGAAGGAAGAGGGTAGGAGGTGATTAGATAAGATTTTCTGGGAAATGTGGATTTGGATTTTTACATGAAGATCGCTAAAGAGAATTTTGCCTTCTTTCAGGAAAACGGGCCTGTTTGGGAGAAGGCTTAGCTAAGATGGAATTATTTATATTCCTCGCCACTATTCTACAAAATTTTACCCTCAAGAGTGTCATTGATTCAAAGGAAATTGACATCAAGCCAGGCTCTACTGGATTGCTCAATGTTCCCCCAAAGTACCAGCTCTGCCTTCTTCCCCGCTAAGGAAGAGAAAGCCAAACATCCAATCCTTCTCACTAATTCTTTTCTGTTGAAAGTAGCCAGTCTTATTGTGGGGGTATATGCAATGCTTAGTGTTCTCTTTGAATAGGCTCCTATTCTTATACATATGAACCAGGAAATGCAATAGATTAAAGAACTCCTTATAGACCTTCATGACCATGGGTAAGCACTATGGAATAGCATGAAAACAACCTGGGCATCTTCACACTTTAAACCATGTTTTATGTTTAGGAAGTTTAATTCAATAAAGGTTGGTCTGTTTGTTCACATTGGACTTCCATGGTGTCCCATGATTCATTTTTTTCCTTTAAGAATGATATCTTGATGTTTAAAGGAGAAGATGATGTCAGACCTAAAAGAACGTGTCATGAAAAATCCTGAGCTGACATTCAGTTAGTCCACTAGCAAGCTTTCTTTTCCAAACATATGATGGCAATAACTACTAATTACTTTATACAATACCAAGAATATGTAAAGGGGATGATTAAGTCAAAAAATAGTTAAAGAAATAGTTCTATGGTTGGGAGTTTTGAATGGATATTTTATAAGGAAATGACTGAAACATACTTTGTCTTCTTTAAGGAAAACAGGTCTTTCTGGGAGGTATTCACTTGTTTCAGTTGTGTACAGAAATGGTTTGACATTTCCTTCTCCAGCTCATTTTGAAGATAAGGAAACTCAGGCAAACAGGGTTAAATGACTTGCCCTGGGTCACATAACTAGTAGGTACCTGAGGCTGGATTGGAACTGAGATATTCTTGACTCTGGGCTTGGCACCCTCTCATGTATGAACTAATTGTCCCCTAACAGGGAGAAGGCCTAGTAAGATGGAATTGTTTTGATTCTTGGCCACCATTCTGCAAAAATTTCCCTTTGATTCTATTTTTGACCTAAAGGAAATCATCATCATACTCCACTGGGCATATTACAATGAAACCACCACATGTCAGTCTTGCCACATAGCACTTGTACCTAATCAGCCAATGTCAGTGATTTTGTTGGGGAACATGGTGGCTGCTACTAAAAATGAAATCCCGCTCTGATATTCCTCTTTTAAGGGCATACAAAGCCCCTAGACTAGTTTTGTAAAACCTAATGGTTGTGAAGATTTGCTATGGCATGGGCTAGCCTCCCACGGGGGATGGGGTCTTGGAAGTGGGACGGTATTGGCAGAATGATGGAACGAAACAGGTTTCTATTCAACCCTCAGCACAGGTTTCACAGGATAAGCTGCTCCCCCTTGGCTGAGGCTTGGATTTATTTTATACCCTCATGATCACACATCTACTTGGCACACAGTTTCATTCTCAACATACATGTTTCCATTGAACTTAACAACAGAAGTGAAGGCTAAGGAGACAGTCAACAAAACATTGTTGCTAAGTGCAGGGTCAGAGGATAGAATCAATATAATGCAGATATAAGTTGGGGAATTCACAGCACAGATTTGCCAGAAGTTTTTATGCCTAGAAAAGAGGGTCCTATCTAAGTGGGTATATAAGAATCCTTAGGTTTAAATTTGAAAGTGGGATCTCCTGGTAATATTCTGGGGGGGCAGAGTTGAACATCTGTATTAACTCTGCAAGCATGTTGCTCTCATCAATTTTTCCTGGGGCTAAGTAAGAATAATAATCATAGTAATTCCAAAAATGAGATGTTAATAAAGAAAGTCACTTGGGGGGAGGGTTTCAGTGGATATTTCTATCCTTCCTAGGGGCTGCTTGGCAGTCCTTGGTTTCCATGTGTGACCGTATCAAACAGCGTGGTCTTTGAGTACTCCCAGCAAAGATTAAATTTAACTATCCCCTGATTGTGAAGATTAATTGTAACCCCAGCCCATTTTTAGATTTAATCACCAAAAGCATGAACACCCTACTTAAAAGTTGAGTGGAGAGATCTGCCCATTTTCAGATTTAATCACCAATGGTGTAAACACTTATACTTGAGTGGGGGAGGTCTATGACCCACATGTGCAATAGTGTGTGATGAATCAGAATTAAATGGACTGCCTAATGCAGTCCTAAAGCAAAGCTTCAACTGTGATTGGTATACATAAAATTTGGGGGAGGCACAGGAAGTGACACAAAAGAAAGTGTCTTTAAAATGAAGTGACAACTTCCTGAGTGCAGTGCTACTTGGAGTTCTACTTGGAGTGGAGGCTGAAGAAGAATCTGCTGGCTGGACCTGAGACCCTGTTCCTAGTGAGACTGTCTTTAAATCTCTTCCTTTGGACTGACACATGGTGAGTGAAAAGCTGACTTAACTGCTGGATTTTTCTGAAGAGACTAGCCTTAGGAGAGACCTATCCTCTTGAGAGAGGCTGAGGCCTCTCAGGCTAAGAACTAACTCTCCCTGCCCAGGTTGATCCAGGGGCCAGGAGTAAATTACTTAGTGCTTAGGCTAGGTATCTTACCCTATCTTCTCTGATTTTCTTACTTCAGTCTTTCTATATTTTGTAAATAAATTATAAATAAATCTTTTTGAAATAAATAAATTTTTCCCCTTACATGGTAAACATAAGCATCCATAATGGCAATTTTTCTGTACCAGGTAATGGAGGATTAGGGTGGAACTGAATGTAAAATTAAAGGAATCAACCTCTGACATTTCAACATGGAGCAGGTGGAACTTCAGGGCCATCAGAACTGCTAATCAAAAGAGTGATAATGGGGTTTTTTCGGGGGGATATTTATGTGATCCTGGGCAAATTGTTCATCCTCCATTAGCCACAATATTTTGAAAAACCTGAATCATGTCTGACCATCAGATGAATACAGGTTATGGCACAGTCCACTCTCCCTCCCCCCCAAAATAAACATTTCATAAATTACTATGTTGGTGGTTGTTTGGTTGTTTTTCATCATACTCAAAAGAGGACCAACACTACACAGGTGACATCTTCTGACTGTAGCATAAATTAGATCTGAGTAAGGTAGAGTTAAAGTTATCAACCTCACTTTTTCTTCTACAGTTATTGAAGAAGTCCAGTGACAAGACAGAAGTCAAGACAACTGATAATGGCTTGGAATATGATGAATGACCTTGGCTTTTTTGATATCTAACCAAGGTCTGTGACCTCCATACCATCTATTTCAGTCCTCTTAATAGAAGGTTGGAACAAATTGTTCTCATCACCCTTTCCACTGAGGGAAGACTTCACATGTCTGAGGACGTCAATCCCCCTAACTCACTGAGCAATTTGAGACCCATCAGCTACCCACAACTTGGTTTAACCTATCTGCTGTGATGATTTATTGGGGTGTGGCTACTGCACATGATACAGATTATTGGAGAGCCAGAGGTGAGAGTTTGGTGATAGGCAGACACAAAAGGAAGAAAACAGTCCTGAAAGAGCTTGGCAAGCCTTTACAATAAAAGTACTAGTCTACCCTGAACACCCCCATACACCCATGTACAGTACAATACATTGGACAGTTCTCCTAAGTTTTCCACAGAAGATGGAGAATCTTTTCACAGACCATTACAAATTCGGGGTGAATTTTGATTAAATGTTAGTTGGCAGCCTTCACTGTGATGTACATATTTATTTATTTAAAACCCTTACCTTCCATCTTAGAATTAATACTGTGTATTGGTTCTAAGGCAAAAGAACAATCAGGGCTAGGCAACAGGAGTCAGGAAATCGATCTTATCCTATATGGAAGAAGGAAAAGAATAAATAATGCACTAGCAAAAGGGAGTCTTGTCAGGAAGAGCAGTATGAAAGGAGAGAGAAAGAGTGGAAACAAAAGGGGAAAATAGAATAGAGGTGAATACACAGAACAAAATGTAAAATGATTAATTTTTATTATATTAATTTTAAAAAGATTTTATACTAATAAAACTAATGCATTAAAGATTAGAAGGGAAACAACAAACTGGGAAAAATTTACAACAATTTTTTCTGACAATGGTCTCATTTCTCAAATATGGAGAGAACTGAGTCAAACTTATAAGGATACAGGTCATTTTCCAATTGGTAAACTATCAAAGGATATGAATAGGTAGTTTTCAAGAAAAAATAAATTAAAAAAATATTTATATTCATATGAAAAGATATTCTACATTACTATTTATTAGAGAAATGTAAATCAAAACAATTCTGGGGGCAGCTGGGTAGCTCAGTGCATTAAGAGCCAGGCCTAGAGATGGGAGGTCCTAGGTTCAAATCTGGTCTCAAATGCTTCCTAGCTGTGTGACCCTGGGCAAGTCACTTAACTCCCATTGCCTAGTCTTTACCACTCTTTTGCCTTGGAATCAATACACAGCATTGATTCCAAGAGGGAAGGGAAAGGTTTTAACAAAAAACAAACAAACAAACAATAAATTCTGAGGTAACTCTTTACACATATCAGACTGGTTAATGTGACAGTAAAGGAGAATTATAAATTTTGGAAGGGATAAGGCAAAGTTAGAAAAGTAATACATTGTTGGTAGTATTGTGAATTAATCTAACAATTCTGGAGGACAATTTGTAATAAAGGTATATAAAACTGTTTATACCCTCAGATCCAGGAATACTTTGTGACAAGGAAATCACTTTAAGAGACTGATATATATTAATTTAAGGTCACCAATGAATTCAGCTATGTAATTCCTTAATGAAAACTCAAGTCAGCAGTCAACCTTTTATGGAGTTTAATTACAAACAGGAGGAAGAAAGGTATTAGAGAGAGGGGGGGGGGGGAGAGAAGGGAATAGGGCTTAAATACCCCCTCTGTTTAGGCTGGGCCAAAAGGCTCAAGCCCTTAGATAGCTGAGGCAAAGAAAAGAGATCAGTCCCTATCACTCACGTGACCAAAATGGAGAAACAGTCTCAGGGGCCTCCACCTCCAGCTTCCTTCAGAGCAAGCTTCTCAAAACACAATCTCTCAGACCAAAACCTCTCCAACCCCCTAGTCCTCAGACCCCGCTATCTTTAAGGAAACCATCTAAGTTCCCTCCCCTCAGTTCTCACATCTACCAATCACTGTCCATGTCTTCCCTGTGCCAATGGTGGCTCTAGCTTAACCCAGGACCTCCCAGAGGTCTGTGGCTTTGCACATGTCTATTGAAGGTCATATTCTCAAATAATTAAATCTTGATCCTTTGCTGCAGCCCTTCCTAAATCCTGTTACTTTAAGTAGTGTAGAAATTGTATTTTCCAAGACCTGGTTCTGTCATTCCAAGTATCTCTATTGTATCAATTCTAAAATCAAGCATGACTCAAAGAACTTCCTGTTCTATGCTTAAGCATAGGTCAAAGCCCTTTCCATTGTTTAGCAAAAGGTTTCTGTCCTAAAGTAGTCTTAGGTAGGGAGGAGAAGGACCCTCCCTACCTAATGTTGGAAATGGGGAAATTTACAACATTCATAAGTCTAAGAAATTTTAAGGTTTACTACTTCTACTAACTCTGCATCATAAAGGGAGAAAAAGAAAGGTAGAAAAGTCCTATTTGTACAAAAATATTTAAAGTAGCTCTTTTCAGTGGCAAAGATTTGGAAATTGAAGGATTGTCCTTCAGTTGAAGAATGGGTTGTGGTATATGATTGTGATTTTTGCACTATAAGAAATGATGAGCAGGGTGACATTAGAAAAACATGAAAAAACCTACATGAACTGATGTAGAGTGAAGAGAGCAGAACCAAGAGAACATTGATACACAGTAACAGCAATGTGATATGATAATAAACAGTGAAAGACCTTACTTCTAAGCAATACAATGATCCAAGATAATTCTCAAGGACTTAATGGTAAACACTATTCATCTCCAGCAAAAGAACTAAAAGAATCTGAATGAAGAATTAAGCTTATTATTTTTAATTTTCTTGGTATGTGTTTTTATCTGGAGTCTTTGTTTTACATGAATATTCTCTCACATGACCAATATGGAAATATTGTGACAGAGGCTGGCACATTAGAAAAGTGCCAGGCTGAAGAGTGTGTGGAACTGATCACCTCGATGAGGGGAGGGGCCCAGGAGTTTGGAATCTTGAGGAACAGAAGATTCTGGCTTAGAGAGCAGTTGGTCTCTCAGGCGGGAGAGGCTGAAGAGAGAAAGTAGATTAAGATTCTCTCCTGAGGGTTATCCACTTTTTTCTGCTTGTGTCTGGAAATCTTTCCCCCAACATTTCCCAATGGAAGGGACTTTCGGAAGAGAAACCTGAGCAGACTTTACCTCAGCTCCTGTTGCCCAGGGGTGAGTCAACCTGACTTTCTCTCAGGGGGCTCAGGCTCCCATGGTCTGAGTTCCCCCCAAATTTGAGGAGAGAAGGGAAAGGGTTTAGATAGAGACAGGGACCCCCTTTCCCTATCTTCCTTTCCCATTCTTTTCCCAGCTAGTTATTATTTGTATCATCCTGATTGAGTTGACATTAAAATAGTTATCTTTTCCCCAAGCTGTATGTGAGTGAACAAATCAAGGAAGGAGAGACCCTTTGATCTCAAGTAGTGGAGGAGGGACAAGAGCAAATTTGGGAGAGCAGCTTTAGCTAAGGAGGTAAGGCAGAAGGGGGAAAATCTTCAAACTCCCTCTCCTCTCTGTGAGCCAACCCTAAACATCAGCTGTCTCCTCTGAACCCTGCTTTGAGAAGGGAGGTTCTCTTCTCTTTCCTCTTCTCAATACTAAAAGTCTTAAACCCTCAAATACAAATAAACAACCCCTCGAATACAAATGGCACCCCAGGATTTAAAAGAACCCCATTTATTAAAAAAAACTTTAGTGACTGTTACCAACTGTCATCAACTGTCAGTTGTGAATTTGTTGCCAATTACAACTCCTGAGGTTAACAGCCATAGTCACTGGCTTTGCCTAGGAGTTTCCACACAGTATCAAAGACATTTTGATTCCTTGTAGGGGGAATAAAAGCCAGTTACCAACTGCCACAATGGTCAGTGGGAAAACTGAGGAAGAGGGGCTATTGTAAAAGGGAGGCTGTACTAGGTATATCAGCGATAGGATCTAGCCATCTCCCTTGCTTTTTATGTTCTCTGTCAGAGACACATAGTAAGAAACTACCTGATGAAACATCGCTATGAACAGGGCCAAAATAAAAGATATGGGAAAAGTCAAAATGCAGATTATCAAGGAAAAGAGTATACTAACAAAAACTATGGGAGACAGGAATCTAATAGCAAGCAGTGCTGTACTTGCTGCAGACTGACAGAACAGGCAACCCCAGACCTGAAATCCATGGAAGCAGTAATAGCTTCTGGAGTAAAACCCTGTTATTCAGAAGTGGTAGCAAGGAATAATCATTATACCCCATGATGCCAGGCTCTAGCATTATCTAATAAAGAAGAGACTAGTGGCGGACATACCCCAGGGAGAAAGATGAGGACATAAACATAAAGGATAAAAGGGAGATGGTAGAAAGGAAAAAGAAAACTTTAAAATTTTAGTGGTGGAGAAACAGATAGTTGGGCAAGATGCCAAGGGAAGCAACTTACCTACGAAACAAAATTCTATAATTGAGATGGAGAGAGAAATGACACACCTAATAGAAGACATGAAACAGGACATTTATGGTTCACAACACATGGACACACAAAACTTCATGGAGAAAAGCAAGGAACAGACTAAAACCTTTTTGGAAAATTTCTAAGCTTGCAGAATGGATCTAGGGAGTAGAAAATCAAACAGGGCTAGCAAATCTCTAAAACAGCAACTTAAGTATCCAGACCATTCTGACGAGATAGCCACATGAGACATTGTTGTAAGATACCTTGAAGCTGATACATTTATACATCTAAGGGAAAAGAAAAAGACATGAGAGGAGAACTAACTTCAATCCAAAAGCCAAAGACCTTTACCCACGAAATCCTATAACACTCAAAGACATCAGTTCTGAGGATGGGTTACCAGAGATCAATACCAAAATTCCAATGACTGTCTATTCCCTGAACCAGAGACTGCAAAACAATCTAAGGGGGTGGGAACAGAAGAGTCTTTGACAGTGAAACCTCACCCAAGCGGTTCTCAAACTGAAATTTACACAAACACAAACCTTTCCTCTGAGCAAGCTGTTAGCTCACAGACAGCAGTGGTCCAAAGTGATACAGAGCTAGTTAATAATAGTGCATTGAATGAGAGTGAAATAACTGGAGGGGATGGTAGATTACACTATAATATCTACAAAACCTGAAACATCTACTATTTATACATGTGCATTGCAAAACTCTGGGGCAAGAAAAAGGTTCTGACGATAATGGGAAACCTGTGCATGCAAACACAATAGCTAGTGTGCAATATGAAGCAGAGATACAGGAACCATATGTATGGATCAAAGTGGGAGATCAAAATTACAAGACTCCCATTGATACAGGGGCAGCCAGATCTGTATTAAAGTCATTCCCAGGGGACACCACTATAGAGGGTATGGTTTCAGTGGCAGGTGCTATGGGACAGATAAAATAAAGCCCTCAATTGAAATCTAAGATGGCAACATTAGGTCCACTGTCCATTGACCATACATTCCTTCTAATACCAGGATATCCAGACAATCTTTTGGGACATGATTTTCTTTGTAAAATTGGGGCAACTTTCCAATGTGAGCAATCAGGGAACATATACCTCCATTTACCAAAACAATCCCAAAACAAACAATGAAACATTATCCTCTATTATTTTTGGGACAGCTTGATAAGACAACTGATCAGCAACACAGACTATAACATCCCTTTATGGAATTCCTACAGACATTACACAGGATGTATAGGTGGCACATAAGAATGATGTGGGAATGATCAAACCGATACAACCAGTAAAGATAGAGGTTGTAAAGATAATTTTAGTGTTGTGACTTGAAAAATCTAAATTAATTTGGTCGCCAGGGAAAATTCCCAAATAATAAAATACCCAAGTCAGCTAGAAATTATTGTGATTTTTCTTTCTTTCTTTTTTTTTTATAAAAGCCAAAACTTGTATTCACTCTTGTGTGTCCTTGGGGATGGTTCTTTTTTTTTTTTACTTTGTACCATCATTTTATTTTGCATCATCATTTGACTATTTCTTTTTTTTTAATATATTTTATTTGATCATTTCCAAGCATTATTCGTTAAAGACATAGATCATTTTCTTTTCCTCCCCCCCACCCCCCATAGCCGACGCATAAGTCCACTGGGCATTAGATGTTTTCTTGATTTGAACCCATTGCTTTGTTGATAGTATTTGCATTAGAGTGTTCATTTAGAGTCTATCCTCTGTCATGTCCCCTCAACCTCTGTATTCAGGCAGTTGCTTTTTCTCGGTGTTTCCACTCCCATAGTTTATCCTTTGCTTATGAATGGTGTTTTTTTCTCCTGGATCCCTGCATGTTGTTCAGGGACATTACACCGCCACTAATGGAGAAGTCCATTAGTGTACGTTCGATTATACCACAGTGTATCAGTCTCTGTGTACAATGTTCTCCTGGTTTTGCTCCTCTCGCTCTGCATCACTTCCTGGAGGTTGTTCCAGTCTCCATGGAACTTCTCCACTTTATTATTCCTTTTAGCACAATAGTACTCCATCACCAACATATACCACAGTTTGTTCAGCCATTCCCCAATTGATGGGCATCCCCTCGTTTTCCAGTTTTGGGCCATCACAAAGAGCGCAGCTATGAATATTTTTGTACAAGTCTTTGTGTCCATTATCTCTTTGGGGTACAGACCCAGCAGTGCTATGGCTGGGTCAAAGGGTAGATATTCTTTTGTCGCCCTTTGGGCATAGTTCCAAATTGCCCTCCAGAATGGTTGGATCAATTCACAACTCCACCAGCAATGAATTAATGTCCCTACTTTGCCACATCCCCTCCAGCATTCATTACTTTCCTTTGCTGTTATGTTAGCCAATCTGCTAGGTGTGAGGTGATACCTCAGAGTTGTTTTGATTTGCATCTCTCTGATTATAACAGATGTAGAGCACTTCTTCATGTGCTTGTTAATAGTTTTGATTTCTTTATCTGAGAACTGCCTATCCATGTCCCTTGCCCATTTATCAATTGGAGAATGGCTTGATTTTTTGTACAATTGATTTAGCTCATTATAAATATGAGTAATTAAACCTTTGTCAGAGGTTTCTATGAAGATTTTTTCCCAATTTGTTGTTTTCCTTCTGATTTTAGTTATATTGGTTTTGTTTGTACAAAAGCTTTTTAGTTTGATGTAGTCAAAATTATTTATTTTACATTTTGTGATTCTTTCTATATCTTGCTTGGTTTTAAAGCCTTTCCCCTCCCAAAGGTCTGACATGTATACTATTCTGTGTTTACCCAATTTACTTATGGTTTCCTTCTTTATGTTTAAGTCACTCACCCATTTTGAATTTATCTTGGTGTAGGGTGTGAGGTGTTGATCTATTCCTAGTCTCTCCCACACTGTCTTCCAATTTTCCCAGCAGTTTTTATCGAATAGTGGATTTTTGTCCCCAAAGCTGGGATCTTTGGGTTTATCGTATACTGTCTTGCTGAGGTCGCTTTCCCCCAGTCTATTCCACTGATCTTCCTTTCTGTTTCTTAGCCAGTACCAAATTGTTTTGATGACTGCTGCTTTTTAATATAGTTTAAGGTCAGGGACTGCAAGGCCCCCATCATATGTGTTTTTTTTTCATAATTTCCCTGGATATCCTTGATCTTTTGTTCTTCCAAATGAACTTTGTTATGGTTTTTTCTAAATCAATGAAGAAGTATTTTGGTAGTTCAATGGGTATGGCACTAAATAGATAAATAAGTTTGGGTAGGATGGTCATTTTTATTATATTGGCTCGTCCTATCCATGAGCAGTTAATGTTTTTCCAATTGTTCAAGTCTAGTTTTAGTTGTGTGGCGAGTGTTTTGTAGTTGTGTTCATATAGTTCCTGTGTTTGTCTTGGGAGATAGATTCCTAGGTATTTTATTTTGTCTAAGGTGATTTTGAATGGGATTTCTCTTTCTAGTTCTTGCTGCTGAGCTGTGTTGGAGATATATAGAAAAGCTGATGATTTATGTGGGTTTATTTTGTATCCTGCAACTTTGCTAAAGTTGTTGATTATTTCAATTAGCTTTTTGGTTGAATCTCTAGGATTCTTTAAGTAGACCATCATGTCATCCGCAAAGAGTGATAACTTGGTCTCCTCCTTGCCTATTTTGATGCCTTCAATTCCTTTATCTTCTCTAATTGCTACTGCTAGTGTTTCTAGTACAATGTCAAATAGTAGAGGTGATAATGGGCATCCTTGTTTCACTCCTGATCTTATTGGGAATGCATCTAGTTTATCCCCATTGCAGATGATATTAGCTGTTGGTTTTAGATATATACTGTTTATTATTTTTAGGAATGACCCTTCTATTCCTATGCTTTCTAGTGTTTTTAATAGGAATGGGTGTTGTATTTTATCAAAGGCTTTTTCTGCATCTATTGAGATAATCATGTGGTTCTTGCTAGTTTGCTTGTTGATGTGGTCAATTATGTGGATGGTTTTCCTAATGTTGAACCAGCCCTGCATCCCTGGTATGAATCCTACTTGATCATGGTGAATGATCCTTCTGATCACTTGCTGGAGTCTTTTTGCTAGTATCCTATTTAAGATTTTAGCATCTATATTCATTAGGGAGATTGGCCTATAGTTTTCTTTCTCTGTTTTTGACCTGCCTGGTTTTGGAATCAGTACCATGTTTGTGTTGTAAAAGGAGTTTGGTAGAACTCCCTCTTTGCTTATTATGTCAAATAGTTTGTATAGTATTGGGATTAACTGTTCTCTGAATGTTTGATAGAATTCACAGGTGAATCCATCAGGCCCTGGGGATTTTTTCTTAGGAAGTTCTTTGATGGCTTGATGGATTTCAATTTCTGATATGGGATTATTTAAGAATTCTATTTCCTCTTCTGTTAGTCTCAGCAGTTTGTATTTTTGTATATATTCATCCATTTCTCCTAAATTGGTGTATTTATTGCCATATAATTGGGCAAAGTAATTTCTAATGATTGCCTTAATTTCCTCCTCATTGGAGGTGCTGACCCCCTTTTCATCTTTAATGCTGTGAATTTGCTTTTCTTCCTTCCTTTGTTTAATTAGATTGACCAGTACTTTGTCTATTTTGTTTGTTTTTTCAAAGTACCAGCTTCTTGTCTTATTTATTAAATCAATAGTTCTATCACTTTTGATTTTATTAATTTCTCCCTTAATTTTTAGGATTTCTAATTTGGTTTTCTGCTGGGGGTTTTTAATTTGATCGCTTTCGAGTTTTTTCAATTGCATTTCAATTGATTGATCTCTGCTCTCCCTTGTTTGTTAATATAAGCTTTCAGGGATATGAATTTGCCTCTGATTACCGCTTTGGCTGCATCCCAAAAGGTTTGAAAGGATGTTTCGCCATTGTCATTTTCCTTGATGAAATTATTAATTGTTTCTATGATTTCTTCTTTAACTAAACGGTTTTGGAGTATCATATTGTTTAATTTCCAATTGGTTTTAGATTTGGTTTTCCATGTACCATTACTAATCATTATTTTTATTGCCTTGTGATCTGAGAAGGCTGCATTCATTATTTCTGCTTTTTTGCATTTGTGTGCTATGTTTCTGTGACCTAATGTATGGTCAATTTTTGTGAATGTGCCATGTGGTGCTGAGAAGAAGGTGTATTCCTTTTTATCCCTATTTATTTTTCTCCATATGTCTATTAATTCTAATTTTTCTAAGATTTCATTCACTTCTTTTACCTCTTTCTTATTTATTTTTTGATTTGATTTATCTAAATTTGATAATGGTTGGTTTAAGTCTCCCACTAGTATGGTTTTATTGTCTATTTCTTCCTTCAATTCTCCTAGTTTCTCCATTAGAAATTTGGGTGCTATATTATTTGGTGCATACATGATGATTTCCTCGTTGTCTAGAGTCCCTTTTAACAAAATATAATTACCTTCCCTATCCCTTTTGATCAGGTCTATTTTTGCATTGGCTTTATCAGATATCATGATTACCACTCCTGCCTTCTTTCTATCAGTTGAGGCCCAGAAGGTCTTACTCCATCCTTTAATTCTGACCTTGTGGGTGTCAACCCGCCTCATGTGTGTTTCTTGAAGACAACATATGGTAGGGTTTTGGATTCTAATCCATTCTGCTATTCGTCTATGTTTTATGGGTGAGTTCATCCCATTCACGTTCAAAGTTATGATTGTCATTTGTGGACTCTCTGGCATTTTGATTGCCTTCCCTAATTCTAACCTTTTCTTCTTCGGCTCTACCTTTTAATCCAGTGATTTACTTTGAATCAGTCCCCCTTGTCCCCTCCCTTGATGTTTCCCTTTTTAGTCCCTCCCTTTTTCTTCCCTCCCGCTCCCCCCTCTCTTTCCCTCCCTTTTTGTTCTCCCTCTCCCCCTCCCCCCCCCTTGGTTTTCCCTTCTCCTTACCCTTGTTGGGTAAGATAGAATTCAAGATCCCAATGGATCTGGATGTTTTTCCCTCTCAGAGTTGATTTCCCTGAGATTGAGGTTTAAGTAAACCCGCCCCCTCTTCCTCTCCTTCTTATAGGAGTTTTCTTCCCCTCCCCTTCCCATGTGAATCTTTGTGTGAGAACCATTATTCTATTTGGTCTTTCTTTACCCCCTATTTATACATTACATTTTCCCCACATGTTAGTATACATAGATTGATATAAATGTAGTCCTTATAGAAGAGAGTTTGAGTAAAAGAAGAAGTAACATTTTTCCCCTTTCCTTAATATTTACCTTTTCAGGTATTCCTTGCTCTTTGATTTTCGGTATCAAACTTTCCACAGAGCTCTGGTCTTTTCTTTGCAAAACGTTGGAAGTCTTCTATTTTGTTGAATGCCCATACTTTCCCTTGGAAGTATATAGTCAGTTTTGCTGGGTAGCTGATTCTTGGTTGGAGACCCAGCTCTCTTGCCTTTCTGAAGATCATGTTCCATGCCTTACGATCATTCAGAGTAGAACTTGCAAGGTCTTGTGTGACCCTTATTGGCATTCCTTTATATCTAAATTGTCTTTTTCTAGCTTCCTGTAGGATTTTTTCTTTTGTTTGATAGCTTTGGAATTTGGCAATTACATTCCTGGGAGTTGTCTTTTGGGGGTTTAGTGTAGAAGGTGTTCTGTGAGCTCTGTCAGTGGCTGTATTGCCCCCTTGTTCTAGAATCTCTGGGCAATTTTCTTTGATTATATCTTGTATCACCATGTCCAGTTTGGTGTTTATTTCTGGCTTTTCTGGGAGTCCAATTATTCTTAAATTTTCTCTTCTCCCTCTATTTTCCAGATCTATCACCTTGTCGGTGAGATATTTTATGTTCTCTTCTAATTTCTTGGTGTTTTGGCTTTGCTTTATTAGTTCTTGCTTTAAAGCCTGGTTTTCTTTTACAGTTTGGTCAAACTGGTTTTGTAGATGCATGAATTTCTTTTGCATTTTTCCCACTTTTCCTCCCAGAGGGCTTCCATCTTTTTGGTCATTTCTGATTCGAATTCTTCATGGGTTTGTGAAGAGTTTCTATTTCCTTTGGAAGATTTTGGAGAATTTTCTTGTATATCTTCTTCTATATGCTCTGTATTTTGTATTTTGGCTCCATAGAATGTGTCCAAAGTCGCCCCTTTCTTCTTATTTTTCTTGGTATTTTGGGGCTTCTGTGCTTCTGTGGAGTTTGCCATTTCTGACTGTGGAGGATTAGCTTTTCTTATCTCTGTCTGGTGATCAGAGGCTTTAGTCCGGGGCAGATTGTCCCTTCTATGAGCTTTCCCTGGGTTAAACTGAATATGCCTCACTGGAACTGGAATGGAAGGGTCGGACCACGAGGCCATACTCTCCCCCTGGCTCGCTTTCCAGAAGTTGCCTTCAGAATCGCTGGCCGTGAGGCTGTTTCATCGGCCTGCGGGGGGATGGGCTGCAGCTTCCCCAAGAGGGCAAGGACTTTCGCTGAGACTTGGATAGCAGGATCCAGCCGGTGAGGCTGTCTTGCCCGCCCTGAGGGTTGCTATTGTTTGGACCTGCTCTCTGCAGAGGAAGCCCCAGGTAGTAACTTTCACTGGGACTCGGGTAGAAGGCCCTGAGGGTTGTTGTTCCGAGGACCCTGCTCTCTGCTGGGGGGAGCAATGACTTTCACTGGGACTCGGGTAGAAGGCCCTGAGGGTTGTTGTTCCGAGGACCCTGCTCTCTGAGCTGGCTGGGCTGCGGCTTCCGGGAGCCTTGGACTCTGCGCTCCTACCCCTGAGGTCCGAGTGATCTCGGGTTCTGGCTTTTGAGGGGAGCCGTACCTTTTGAACCGGGTCCAGGTCCAGGAGGAGGGTTCCCAGGGTCTGTGCTGTTGATCGTTTTGAATTTCGGCGCCTTAGGAGCTTATGGTTTGAGATCGGTCGGGAAGGGTTTTCCGGAGATCTGAACTTTAGCTTTCTCTAAGCCGCCATCTTAACCGGAAGTTCCAATTATTGTGATTTTTAATATAGAGAGAAGGAATTAAGCAAAAGAGAGAGAGAGAAAAAAGAGGTAATTTAAACTGCTCCAGCTCAGGCTGAGGCTAAGCCAGGCAGTAGTTAAAGGCCTTGGCCAAAGTGGCCTCCCTGAGCCCAAGGGAAAGGGAGTCAGTCTTATCACTCACCACAAGACTGTTTCCAGGAAGCTGTCTGAGGGAGATCATCCAGGCTGAGTTTCAGTCCTGAACTGAACTCAAT
This sequence comes from Monodelphis domestica, assembly GCF_027887165.1. Taxonomy (NCBI): domain Eukaryota; kingdom Metazoa; phylum Chordata; class Mammalia; order Didelphimorphia; family Didelphidae; genus Monodelphis; species Monodelphis domestica. Next base: position 43,847,764 of record NC_077227.1, read on the forward strand.
TCACTCCAATCTCAATTCTCTGAATTGACTTTTTAGCCTCCTTTTAAAGAAATTTTCTCTTATGTCACCTCCCCTAAATTTTCATGTCTACCAATCACAGTAGATGCTTTTCTCCAGGACTGCCCATTCTTTAGTTCTCACCTTCTTTGATTAGATTTTCTCTAGAAGTATCCACTCTTTAGTTCTCACCTTCTCTGGTTAGATTATATCTTCTGAGGTACTTCACACTTCTTTGTTAAGCTTACCTTTTGTGAGTTACTTGACCTTTTTGTGATTAATTTAACCTCTATAGGTACTTAACACCTGTTTGTATTAGATCTAAAAATAGACTTAGCTTAAGTTCTAGCTTCACTATAAGGTATGAGTTAAGTACCTTCATTGTTCAATCAGGAGTTTACAACTTTATATTCCCTAAAGTATGTCTAATTAGAGTGGAGTAATTTTAAAATTCACAAGGTCAAAGACAGTATACCTCCCAAGATTGCTCAGTATAAGGTCAGCAAAGAAGTTGAAGAAGACATAACACCTATTATCAACAGGTCTCTGGAGCATATTGAGACTGTTAAATTTATTTGTGGTTGAGACTTAATATTTTAATTTGTGGTCACCAGGGATTTAATTTCTAAATCCCAAAATGAATTATTCAAGTAAATGGAATTTATGATAGTTTATTTACAATAGAGGGAAGATATTAAGGATGAGGGAAAAGGGAAGAGAGAGAGAGAGAGAGAGAGAGAGAGAGAGAGAGAGAGAGAGAGAGAGAGAGAGAGAGAGAGAGAGAGAGGGAGAGAGAGAGAGAGAGATCGCTCTGGCTTCCTCTGAGACAGGTAGAAAATCTAAGCCCCAACCAGGGGAAAGGAGTCTCAAGACGATGGGCCTTTCTTAGAGTTTCACACCTCCAGAAAGGCAAAGAAACTAAATCAGCCTTTCATTCACCATAGTGACCATCTAAAAGGAAAGCAGTCTGAGGTCTCCTGCAAAAGCTCCTCCTGGGGTCCAGTTTCACAGCCAAGTGTCTTCACAACAAGTCTGAGTATCTGTCTTCCAGTTTTTCCACAAGTGTCTGTCTTCCAGTCCAGCTTTGAGTGAAACTGATTCTTCCAGTCCAACTCCAAGTGAGTGAATTCTCTCTATTGATCCTTGTGTGGCTCTGTTTTCTCTATATAAAGACCTTTATCTCTTGTGTCACCTCCCCTAAATTTTTACATCTACCAATCACAGCAGACACTCCTCTCCAGAACTGCCTACTCAATGTATAAAATGGGTGTCACACCTTTTGCAGTTAGTTAACACTTTTTGTAGTTAGTTAACAACTTTTGTAGTTAGTTAGTGCCTTTTTGTAGTTAGTTAACACTTTTTTGGTTAAAATGGGTAGATCTACTTTAAATAGTGAGTTAACACTTTGGGGATTAAAATCTAAAAATAGACTTGGGATTACAACTTTATCTTCACTATCAAGGAAGAGCTAAGTACTTTCATTATTACAATCAGGAGATAGCCAAATCCAATCTTCACAAGACACAGTATCAGAATATAATAGCCCAATACTAGCTATTAAAAAGAACAAGCCAAATTCTGATGGTACAGTAAATTGGCGATTTGTGCAGGATCTCAGAGCAATCAATAATATAATCAAGAAAACCCATACCATCACACCATCTCCCAATGACATTATTTCTGAAATTCCTAGCAATGCATTATGGTATACCGTAATTGACTTAAGCAATGCATGTTTTACGATTCTGCTCCATCCTGATAGCCAAAATATATTTGCTTGCTTGTGGAAGAAAAATAAGCTCTGCTAGACTCATTTAGTGCAGTGCTGTTGTGAGAGTGCATTGATTTTCTTCCAGCTGCTGAAAAGAGACCTAGAAAATATAAAATTCAAACATAGCAAGCTAGAGCATTATGTAGATGATCTGCTTCTGGCAACCCCTGATGCAAAAACATGCCTAGAAGACTCAAAGAGGCTACTAATCAAATTGTACAAAAGAGGACATAAGGTCTCAAAAAGAAAGTTGCAATGAGTTCTGAAAGTCAAGTACCTAGGCTTTATTCTGGAAAAAGGGCACCAGGAAAATACCCAGTAAGAGCATAGCGGTACTTTTTATTTAGATAGTATAAATTTGAGTTAGTTAGATCAGGGAGGATTAGTGTGAAACACAGGAGAAGCAGTTCCTTGTAGAACCTGGGAGTTTATTTGGGTAGATTTAGAATCCCTTGAAATCAGAAATCTTTATATATCCTTTTATATTTCAATAAACATTTTATGTTTCTAATAAGAGTCTTTTTTTCTGTCCTTGAGCCTGGCCCTGAAGGGAAGTTCACAATTTGAGGTTTACTTCATCACTGAGGATACTTTTGATTACCCATATCAAAATTATCCAAACAGTTTGAACCTGATTAGCAAGATAAACAGTTTTGAAAAGTTTTTAACCTATATTGGAACTGTTTTTCCATCTAAATATTTTATTTTTTAACTCACCAAACTTTATTTTTACAAGTCCCATAGGGTAGCAAACAACACAAAAAAGAATAATGCCCAACAACGATAGTAAACATATATACAAATTTACATCTCAAGCCTAGACTAAAATATCATTAATCTCTATAATCAATAACAAAGAAATATAATAATTGCCTTACAATCACACATTAAGAAAGATACCTACATTCATTACATTAAAAAAGAATCTCACTTGCACGCATGAAGATGGCACAAACTTCCTATATAAAGTTTTACTGACATGCATCAACATATTCACTCTTACATGTACACACACATTAATCTTACACACATGCATGATCCTGTAGTTCCAGATACCTGAGATTGTCTTTCAAGGTGAGACTAAAAGCAAGTATGTATCCTGTACAGGTGAAACTGTGATAAACTTCAAGCACTACCAAACGATGGAAGACACACTGACAACTGGAAAGAACTTTGAATCAAAGACATTATGTGGAATGAACCTCAGGAAAATGGGTCATGTAAGATTAATCACAAATCACATTAACTTCACATATAGGGAAGTACATTCACATGCACACTGGAATAAATATACATCCACCATGACATATCTAGAACACGAACAAATTTCACACTGACATTAGGGGCTGTGAAGTAAATAAGCACAGTCCATAAATTGTATATCTTGTAATAGATCTTTAGTATGACAGGATGTATATATACATATGTAAATAGCATGTAACATATGTAAATGTGTAGACAACTCAGACATATACATGTCGTGTTAGAATTGAAATAATATTTCTACCCAGATATATATTTTATAAAGTTTATTGGAAAGGATAGACAACTATTCCTCTAAGTAACCTGACCACGTGGTCCCTAGCCTGCAAACTTCTTCTTCCTTCCCTCTCACCTGCCTGCTCTGTTCCCGACTTCTTCCTTCCTCATTCTCTTCTTGATTCTCTCCCCTCCTCTCAAGCCCCAAAGCCTTGACTTTAATTGATGTACAACACATAGAGGGGCGCAAACCTGGCACAACTATGTTATATCAGGAATATTTGACAGACAGTTCAAGCTACTCAGGAGGAGGAGGAAATGAACTTCCTTGACACAATCCCCACCGTGATCCTTTGGGAGACTCATCTCCCCAATGGATCATTTAAATATAACTATCTTATGACTCTAAATACCGTCTAGCTAAAAGTACATACAATATTGCATTTTTCTAAGAGGAAGTTACAATTGTTAGAGATAAGAGTAAAATACAAAAACTAATTGATAGACACATTTGACAAAATGCCAATTAGTGGTCAGTCCCCTTTGGCATAAGAGTTTACATTCAGAATAAGTATGTTCAACCCCCTTCAATTGAGTTCATTATATCCCAAAGTTCATTCTGGATCTTTTATGCAGTGTGTGGCTTCTTCAGGCATCTTTACAGCACCTTCTCCAAAAGGATCCTCTTTCTTGATTCAGGATGTTGGCAAGTTTCTTTTCCTGAAATTTCTCCAAAAAATTTTAAACCTTGGATTTTAGGATAATTACACAGTCCCCCCTGTGGAAGACGTTGACAAATGCCAGAATCACACTGGGATACATGACTGAGTTATGAAGTATATGAAACAATTGTCAAAAGAAAAAACAACAACCCCCCAAAAAATCCCAAATAAAAAACAAGAACTAAAGTCTTTATAAAAATAACAAGAAATACTGAAATGATAAAAAAATAAAATAAAAATCTTATATGTATAAAATTCTGAGTAAAAACTAAATCTGTAACAGGTTCTTGAATACAGCAATGTTCTACTAATGTGGCATGTGTCCCACAAGCCTGTAGGACAGTAGCAACAATACAGAACTTTACCCATTTGCAGCCAGGACTACAGAAAATTGCCAAACTATAATACTAGGCAACCCTCAACTCATTGCAAAGGATTAGAAATCTTTCCCAAGTTGTTTTAGGACAAGGAGGCAAATGGTCTTCACATCCTGGCTGCTGCCAGGTCTGCATTTTGCATTTCTAAGGATGCTGATTTAGCGTATTTGAAGCTATTCCCTGAGGCTAGGTTCTCTCCAAGGAGCAGGCAGCAAATAAACCACCCTGCCTCCACAGCTCACGAACTGTTTTGGATTCAGAAAATTACTCAGGACAGATTGGTAATGTCTTTGTTTGTAGAGGACAAGGTTATTTCAGGCATTTTAGATTCTGGAGCAGACATCTCGGTGATCTCTGCTAAGGATTGGCCAGAATCATGGGAAGTCATTGAACCTCACCAGAAATTAATGGGCATAGGCACTCTGGAGAAGGTGTTGCAATCAGCTAATACTTTATCGTGGTCTGATAGTGAAGGGCATAGGGGTATATTTAAACCTTATGTTTTAGATATTGCCCAATCTCTTTGGGGCAGGGAAGTAATGTCCGGGATGAACATAACTCTGACCATATCTGACAAAATACACACAGAATTTGTGGGTGTGGCAAGCACCACCCCCTTATTTGCAGACCCTATTACTTGGATAGATTCCAAGTCCATCTGGATGAACCAATGACTTATATCTAAGGAGAAATTAGTACATCTAGAGGAAATAATAAAAGAACAATTAAGTTTAGGTCACATACGAGAATCAAACAGTCCCTGGAACACCCCAATTTTTCTAGTTCCAAAAAAGGCAGGGAAATGGAGACTAGTCCATGATCTTAGGAAGATCAATGAGCAGTTAGTGGACATGGGGACAAGGCAACCTGGATTACCTTCACCTAGTCCGATTCCCATAAACTGGAATCTGGTAGTAATAGATTTGAAGGATTGTTTTTTTCAATATCCGCTTATCACCCCAAGATTGTCATAGATTTGCATTTTCTGTTCCATCTACAAATTTTAATACTCCTTTCAAGCTTTTCGAATGGCTTTGTCTGCGTCAGGGATTACGTGTAAATTCCTGTTTATGCCAGAAATATGTAGCTAATGCTCTAGAAAAGATTAGACAGAAATATACAAAATATCATGTAATCCAGTATGTGGATGATATTTTGTTAGCAGCGCCATCTAGTGGCGAAGTTGAGGAACTGCTAGCAGACGCTACCAAAGCTTTAACTGAGGTGAAACTGGTAATCTCGAAGAAGATTCAAACGACGCCTCCTTACAAGTATCTAGGAATGCTAGTGTATGATCAGGAGATCAGACCTCAGAAAATAGAGATTCGTAGAGATTCCCTGAACACTTTAAATGATTTCCAAAAATTGTTAGGTGATATTAGCTGGCTTAGACCTTTTCTAAAAATCTCCACAGGACAATTAGAAAACCTATATGCCACTTTAAAGGGAGATTCTGCTTTATCCTCCCCTAGAACATTGTCTCCCAAAGAGGAGGAGGAATTAAAGGGAGTGGAAGAAGCTGTGTCAAAGGCCAGATTGTATAGAATTGATCCGTTCCTACCGTTAGTAGCATCCAGTCCTACAGACAAGATACACTCCCACAGGTGCTTTGCATCAAGAAGACCACATCATAGAATGGATTCATTTAGCCAATCAACAAACTAAATCCCTCACTAGTTACCTAGAACTTATCATTTTACTTATAACTCAGATCAGTAAAAAAGCAAGACAATTAACTGGCATAGATCCTAGTACAATTCATGTCCCCATAACAAGAGAGCAAATTCAGAATTTATTTGCACAGTCATTGCCATGGCAAATTGCTTTTGCAGATTATACAGGCCAGATTGATAATTACATTCCTGCTAATAAGATATTGCAGTTTGTGAAATTGACTCCTATTATTTCCCCAAGAATGACATCCATGCATCCTATTGTAGATGCTGTGAACGTTTTTACAGATGCATCAAAGCATGGGAGAGCAGGAGCGGTAGTCCAGGATAGCATGATGTTACTGGATACTACCTATGGCTCTCCACAAAAGGCTGAATTAGCAGCAGTTCAGTGTGTACTTAGGGATGTAGTCCAAGCTTGCAACATAATATGTGATTCATTGTATGTGGTAAATTTGGTTAACTCGCTGTAAACAGCGAAGATTAAACCTGTACCTGATGAAGAGTTATATCTCTTGTTCCGTACCACCCAGATGGTGATATGGCAAAGGCAGAACAAATTTTTTTATAACACATATTCGTTCACATACTAACCTCCCTGGTCCTCTCTCGGAGGAAAACGCTAAGGTGGATACCTTAGTGGCATCTGCTTTTCAAGAAGCAGTTAATTCTCATTCTTTATTGCACCAAAATACAAAATCTCTCAAATGTCAATTTGACATTACTAAAAAACAGGCCAAGGAGATAATCCAGCAGTGCAGCTCGTGCACTCCTTTTTCCTCTACACCTCTTCCCCCAGGAGTTAACCCTCGAGGTCTCAAAGCTAGCCAGCTTTGGCAGATGGATGCAAATCAATATGCTCCTTTTGGAAGATGGAAATATGTGCATGTGGTAATTGACACATATTCAAGGGTAATATGGGCCACAACGCAAATGGCAGAAAAGGTTTCTCATGTGCACATTTGCTGGAAACATTTGCTCATTTGGGCGTTCCAAATCAGATAAAAACTGACAATGGTACTGCATACACCATCAAAAGATTTGCAGAATTTTGCAAATTGTGGAATATAATCCATAAAACTGGCATTCCAGGTAACTCCACTGGTCAAGCAATAGTGGAGAGAGCTAACAGGACTCTCAAGAACCAGATACAAAAACAGAAAGGAGAGTACCTGACAATTTATGAGGGTGATATTTCTAAACCCAAACCTGTTATTCCTAACAAATTGTTAAGGATGGTACTTTTAACTCTCAATCATTTCTCCATCCCAGAAGGGCTGAATGCTACACCTATGCAAACGCATTTTGAGTGTCATGATAAAATGGACACGGTGCAGCAGCCCTGGGTTTTTTGGAGATTGCCAGGAGACAAAGATTACAAGGGTCCGAACAGACTAATAACAATGGGTCAAGGCTATGCTTGTGTTTCCACAGATAATGGAGACATCTGGACTCCCAGTAAGCATCTCAAACTATGGAAGGGACCGCATCCAGATGCACGGGGAGCAGAGAAGCAGACTGACCAGTCCAGCACCATACCGGCTGCCCGAGACCAGGACGAGAAGTAGACAAGCATCGCTGCTGTCCCCAGTCAGTTACCTGATGGTCAAGTGCAGGGCACCGAGATCAGATGCATTACTGGTGAATGCACACTCTCCAAACACTGACATTACATTTACTCTGATGACATTCACTATTTTGACTTTGCTGAACATTTGTCATGCTGAAGTCTACTGGTCCATCGTTCCCAAGCCTCCTATTTTGAGAATGTTAACTTGGATGGACAAGCCCCCTCTGGTATATGTTAATAATATGGACTGGCTACCACACCCTATTTTAACCAAACGTATTCCTCTGGAATCTGAAGGGGCACTGTACAACTATTCAGGATCTACTGTGTATCCTCCATTCTGTATATCTTTTAGAAATTCATATGTTGCCATTATGTATCATCCGCCTTTACTATGGTTACCTGTCAATTTGACAGAGACATGGGCATCTACGCCTACTGTGCATATTGTTCAAAAGGCATTTAACATGGTCATGCATCGATCCAAGAGAATGATATTTGCAGTTGTCAGGGCCGTAGTCTCCGTGATAGCAATGATTACCTCATTAACCACGGCAACAATGGCATTGACTTCATCTATCCAGAATCACGGGTTCATACAGGAAGTGGTATCTAATTCTTCCAAATTATGGCACACTCAGCAGAGTATTGACTTAGCTTATAGAGATGAGCTGGACAGTTTAAAAGATGCTGTATTTTGGTTAGGTGAAGAGGTTGAAGCTTTAAAAACAAGAATTACTTACCCCTGTCATTACAACCAAACGGGTTATTGTATTACACTATTGCCATATGATAATGTGTCATATGAATGGCAACTGGTTGTTCAGCACATCAAGGGTGCTTGGGGAAGTCATAACAGCACATTGGATATTATTAAGCTGCAACAGCAGATCAATAAATTAGACCAAATTGAATATGAGAATGAAGCTGCAACCATAGCTTCAAATTGGGAAGCAACTCTATCTTCCCTAGATCCTAAGAATTGTTTGGTAGAACTAACTTAACCAGCATTGGTACTATCATTTTGTTCATACTATTGGCTATTGGTTTGATTATACTTTGCAGTAGAAGCTGCAAAAACAGAGCCTACATTCAAGGCATACTGCCAGAATTGGCACGGTCTTACCATTCACGACAATTGTTACGTGAGAATGTTGAGATGAACACAACCAATATGTGAAATACCAGAGTATCATGATATTTTTCATTACAATCTTTACTATATACTAAGAATGTTAATAGATATTTGGTGTGTCACATGCTTGACCCTCCTGAATTGTTCAGAGAGGAAGTTTTCACTTTAGAGGGATCTTTCCCTACCAAAAAAAAAAAGGGAGAAGAATCTTACAGAGATCAGTATTTTTACATAGATATCAGTATTTCTATTTTAGAGGACACTTTTTGAGTAACTTTTGATTAATCAATCTTGATTTTTCTTTTGCACAATTATTGCCAGAATTTTAAGTACAAGGAAAGTATTGTTGATGCTCTGATCCAGAATCACAAAGGTGCAAGTATTTTTGCAGTTACAGCCACCCGAAAGTCTGCAACCATGAGAACATGACAGCATCTGTTAATTTTCAGATGACTATTCTGGAGAGTGATGTCTGATTGCATGAAAAGGGAATCATAATGAATCTTTCATTTTGGACCAGACAGCCTCAGTCACACTTATGCATTTTCCATATGAAATGGATGTTTGAGTTTGGGGATACAGAGACATGGCGCACTGAAGCTCTCAGTCACTGGATGTCCTGGCATTGAACTACCAACCAGTTTCCTATGTGGCGGGCATCTGGCAGTGAGCACGAATAGATCCCTAAGATGCAGAATCAGTACAAGAGAAGGAAAGCATTTATCCTTCATGTCCAGAGATGGTCAGTTCTGCTAATGATAATGAGATCTGATAGCTTCTCATGGTTCTGACTGGTGAGGGGTGACATGTTTAACTTTGGCACCTATCTTGTGAGCCAGAGAACTTCTACCTCATTAAACCAGGATCAGTAGCATGGAAATTATTTTCTTAGCATTTTTACATTTTATAAGACTGTTACATTTATTTTGATAAGCAGATAGGTAGAAAGGAAGTTCAATTTTAAATTTGTCACTGAATCAGTTTATGCTGATGATCACACTTGATTTTTATATTTGGGTTTTATAATCTGTTTTGGTTTTTCACCTTTGGATCATGTTATGATTATGCACCAGTGTGTTTGTATTTGTTAAGGTGTGTTTTGTTACATTTTGATATTGCACTACTCATTAAAAAGGGGGAGATGTAGCAGTCCAGCCCATATGTATAATTAAGAGGCAAGGATTGTGTGTGGGCACATGGCCATTCTGCACATGGCAATAAACTCTGTTCCCAGCATGGCTAAGGTTAGGGTGCAAAACCTTGCTTCCCTTTGTCTTACTCACCTGAGGATAAAATCTCCACCTTCACCTTGTAGTAATTTGCAATTATCCAATGGCAATACACTATGTAACTCATCAATATGTATTGAGACACTATGTAACTCATCAATATGTATTGAGTACATTTGTGTATCAAAGAAATTAAATAGGGAGCCGTGGCCATCTCTCTCTCTCTTGGACGATCTCACAGGATTACTGAGCACTGTCTTTCCACCTTTCTCTCTCCTCTCTATCTCTACCTGAAACCTGGCCTTTGGCCAGGTGTCTCTTTCTTTTCCAATGCTAATACCTAGCATTCTCTAATTCTTCCTATCATTCTCTATTCATTTTCTTAGCTGAGCTATATCATCCTCTGACCAGTGCAGTGTTAAACTGGGGTCTTTGGATGGGAAATAGCCTTCTAGTGACATCCATTGATTGGAGCTTGGCTGCAGCTCCTAGATATTATTCATAACTGATCTCTGACTCATTTTTGACATCTCGAACTTGGCTCCCTCACACCCTTTGCGGCATCCAGAACTTCTATCCTTTTCCTATCTTCCTACCTTGGGGCTTCCCGCCACTTCAGAAAGACTCATGACCTGTCTGCCCATCAGGGAAAGCAGTCACTGGACACCCTTCACATCTCCAAGCAGATTCCCAGCTACCTAGGACCCAGGCATTCACTGAAGACATGCCCACAGCCTTTCCTTCCCTGTTATCTTCAACCCCTTTTACTTTAGCTCTTAACTACCTGACCATAACTATTTCTTTCCTTAAATCTTGGGTCTTCTATGTTTTAAATCATGCACACCCAGCCAGCTGGACATATAATTCTCTGACTCAGCTTGGTAAGCAGTAAGCCAAAGTGTGTCCCTCTAACTGTTGGGTTTGTATGAAACATCCCCAAAGGAGAGAGAACCCCAGGCCTCTAGCCCAAGATCTCAGTGTCTCTGAGGTGTATCCAAGACCTGAGGTTGTACTTGTAACCTTGTCATCTCTCTAGTTGCTTCTAGGGTAAAAGCACTCATGGGAGTCACCCAGATGCCAGATTCCACCATAACCTCAGAAACCATCCCAGCCTGATGCTAATTCATGTTCTGTTGCTAAACAAATAGGTAGTTTATGTGAATTCATGTAGTTACTCTAGGCTTAATTTTCTCCTAGGTAAAATGAAGGATGGGGAGTCGTTTTAATTCCATTGAAAATATTTTAACCAAACACTATCGGTGTAAAAAAGCCTACATTAAAACACAATAGAGATAACTCATCACTGCATGGTGGTGATCCTGGTTTCTTGAAAGTGATACCAGTAGAAGGGAAGAATGAAGGAAATAGGCATTTATATAGTGGCTACTATATGAAAGGCACTCAGTGCTTTTTTATAAATGTTTTCTCATTAAATACACACAACATTATTAGGCATATTATTACAATTATTTTACATGTGATAAAACTGTAACAAACTGAGATTCAGTGACTTAATCAGGATCATATATCTAGTAAATAGCTAAGGCTGAATTTGAACTCTGTTCATTGAATCATAGCTGTGATTGCTTCAATAAAATTTTCTCAGGTGTAATCCTGCTTAAGTTCTGGTTTGGACATTTTTGAAGCAACTCCCTCTTCAGAACACATTCTCCTCTTTTGGCTTCCTTGGCACTGCTCTCCTTGAGTTAGCCTGATTTTTCTCACTATTCTGGGCCATCCTCTACCAGTCATCTATGAAGTGTGTTTCTCAAGTCCTTTCTCCTGGGCTTTCTTCTCTTCTCTCTATATGCTTTCCCTGAACAATTTTAACAGTTTCCAAAGAGTCAGTTATTGTTATTTCTATGTATAGGACTTAAAAATAGATACATATTCATCATTAGTTTTCTCCTAAACTCTAATCTCATATTTCTAGCTCCTTGGCGAATGCTTATTCCATGATATCCTGTAGTCATCTCAAATTCAACATGTTCTAAAATAAAATTCACATTTGCCCAAAGAATCATGGAATTTGAGAGTTGGAAGGAACTCACGTCCACCCAATTCACCCTCTACTCTAAAGGTTTTTCCACTATAACATACCCTATATGTAGCTATCTAATCCTAATTGTAGCCCTCTTCCAACTTTTTTTCCTGTTGGTTACAGAATTCTCCCAGGCCTCAGTTCACAACCTTGGAACCATCCTTGACTTTTTCTTCCATTATTCTCATTACTTCTCACCTGTATTATTGCAAAAACCTCCTTGTTAGTCTAATTAATTCAAAAATCTTTCCTTTCTAATCCATCTTCCTCACAAGAGCTATGATAATATTTTTGAATTTTATTCTCTCTCATTAATTAATTTTATTAATTATCTAAAATAGTACCTTACACAGAGTAGATGCTTACTAATTGTAAACTGAACTGAAATATTAACTCATTGGAACCAGGCCTTCATTTTACTTTTGAAACTATGCCACATGAACTTTGATCATCCTCCTGGAATTCATCAGCAACACTTCCAAACAAAAAACTTCCCCCCAAACATAAAGTCACGGTCTAATATCATTGTGTCTTCAACAAGGTCCTTTGCAGAAATTTTGTATTACTAGGCTCTAGAAATAGTCATATTGTACTTAAAATTATAAACATTTTAGGTGAAGGTAACTTTTAGCAAAGAAGCTGAAATTCCCACTAACATTGATGCTGATTGTTGGTGTTGGTGAAAAGATAATATCACGTTCATATAGCAGTTTAAGAGTTATAAACCAAATTATTTATTTATTTTTATCTTTAAATAATATTTTATTTTCCTCAATTACATGTCAAAACAGTTTTTTACATTCATTTTTAAAGTTTTGAGTGCCAAATTCTCTCTCTCTTTCCCACCCTTCTCTCCCTTCTCTCCCTAAAACAGTAAGTAATCTGATTTATATTTTACATGTAGAATCATGTAAAACATTTTCACCTTAATTATTTTGTGGAAAAGATCTCAAACAAAAAAATTGAAAGTGAAATATAGTATTTTTCATTCTGCATTGTTATATTTATTGGGAAAGGAAATGGGGAATTGGAAAACAGGGGATAAAGGGAAGGTTTGTATGGGGGTATGAAGGAGTTGAAGAGAGAGTGGGAATATTGCTCGGTGAGGCAAAGGAGAGAGATGCCCCCTGCTGAGAGGAAGCAGCAGGGGTTGATAAAGACTGTTTGTTGTTGAATGACTGAACTGGAGTTCAACTCCCTCTATGCCCAGAAAAGATAGTCCACTTATCTGACTGTGGATTCAAATAATATAAAGTTTAATATACTAATTGGGAAGCTGAGTTTTTCTCAGCTTCAGAGTTGAGGCCAGGCCCCAAAGGCTGGCAGAGGGTTTCTCCCACTCCCATCTACTCTATATCAGTCCTTCTTTGTCTAATTCAGAATCTTAGCAGTACACAGAAAGCAACAAGAACATTTCTGACTTTCAGAAGTGATTGGGCCTAAATCTTCGGGCTGGACCAAAAAGAGGCACACCACACCAGACTGGGCTGAATGATCTCCTCTCTCCTCCAACACCAGGAAGGAACCCCCACACGGTCGGAAGGAAGTACAAGACCCAACTGCCACTCCCAGATGTCCCTTCCCCCGCCAACTATCAGTCTAGTTTCCTTTCCACAGCATTCAAGCTCTATCAGTTCCTTCTCAGTGGGCAGAGGGCATTTTTTCATCATGAGTCTCTGGGATTGTCTTAGATCACTGCATTGCAGAGAATAACTGTGTCATTCACAGTTGTTCATCAAAAAATATTGCTATAACCATATACCATTTTCTTCTGGTTCTGCTCATTTCATTTCGCATCAGTTCATGTAAGTTAAAGCAGATTATTTAAACAAAACTATGTTGTAGGCAATGTAAGTATAACTACACATCAAACACCTGGGATCCCCATCTATCCCATTTGAGAAATTCCTCTATCCCCTTCACCCCCCAAAAAAAACTCTGCTAGGGTAAGACGATATTCCCTGCTTTTGCATCTACTTTAATGTCCTAGCATATGAGTCACCAACAACATATTGAAATTGACTGTTTCTCCTGAGAACATAATTAATTCAAAACAAATTTTATAACATAGTTTGGTCATACAGCCAGTAGTGGAACATTCTTTGAATAAACCCAAGGCATACTCATGTACAAAAACACATATCAGTGGAAAGAGTGCATGAATAGCAAATGTGCCTTGGGCACAATTTTAGAGGGTTCATATATATGGAACACAGACAATCAGGAAACATGTAGATAACAAGTTTTTCATACTTCAGAACCATTTATGTTTGCTGGCAGTTATCTAAGTGTTTTTAGTGGTCATATTACTCAATGGATGCACATTTGATTGAATCTGGGTACATAGTCCAATACAAAACATACATCTACTGAATGATTTTATTGTGTAATATTTGCTTTTATTAAATTTGCTAAATTGACTAGAAAAATCTCTCTTTGGATTAACAATATATACCTCTTTTATTACATAATCAAGGAAAAGAAACATTACAGCCAAATAGGGACTTAAAAAATTCAAATCAGAGAACTTCCCACCTCAATTTTGTATTTTTCTCTGCCTAGACCAGGAATTAGAGCCTGATGTTGACTTATAACACCTAAGGTTAACAGTTCCCTAGACCTTTGAATTTGAGCTATAAGAAAAGTAAAAGAAAAAGCCATTGTTTTCCAGCCGTGTCTTTCCTTTATTATGTTTGTTGAATTTTGTGTTTGGTTTGCTTGTGTGTGCATGTGTGTATGTGTTTATACAGCTGGGAAAACTTTGGCATCTCCCTATATACACATTTTCCTGATAAGGAATTTGAAACTGAGAGGTTAAGTGATTTACCAAAGGTTACCCATATAAGAGTTGACTAGAGGGTTCCAGATTTCTAGCTTAGTGATTTTCCATTATACCATACTTCATCAAAATGTCCCATTGTATTTATCACTTTGGTAAATTTTTCTCAAAGTAGAGCACTGCTCCCAGCATATTCTAGGGTACAATTGGGCAGCTGCTAACGGGAAACAAATATTTATTTTGTTTTCAAATTGTCCAGTACATGAAGAAGGTGAAGAAAAAGCTACTTCAAAGGGACACACCTTCCCTTCCCCAAAAGATAAAACTCATCCTCTTTATGTAGTACGAAATTGTCAGGACTAGAACTTGCTTTTAAGGTAAGATGAGCTGAGAGTGAATCTTGCCACTCAGTGTCTCTGTGACCTTGAACAAAACAGAACAGCTCATGGCTTAACTGTGGATCATAAGAGCAGTCCTTTTCAAAGAAGGTATAAGACCATTATGTTAGACTAGATCAAAGCCTATCTGATCAGAGCCTAGACAAGAATACTTCTGGACATGACACTAAATCTATTCTTCCAGATAAGCCAGATCCACCAGGAAGGGGCTCCAGTGAGTTTCCTTCCAATTGTGTTCAAACCCTGGTAATCCCACCTGAAAGTACAATGTCAGGGATATAGCAGGATAAAAACAACCACAAAATCTATCCTTTCATTGGTATGGGCAGCTCCTAGATAAGGAAATAGCTTCCATCAAAGCTGTTGTTCCCTAAATTTGACAATGTCTATAATTCAGACTTGCAGCCATTAAAAACAATCTCAACCAAAGAGAAAATTTAGAGCAAAAGCAAAGGACAAGGACGAATTAAATTTTTATAAGACCTCTGCATTCTCCCATTCTCTACTCCATTAATTCCTGGCCCTTTTAAGTAGCATTCAGGGGATTACAGAGTGCAGGTTCAAGAATGGTTGTGAGAGCAGTGAAACTGGCTATTTCTTCATAAATTCCATCACTCAAGTCAAGCTGAGTTATTGAAAAGTGTGCCTAGTTTAGGACAAGAAACTCTATTGGCTGTTTAGCCCCACCTCCACTTTAGAAAAAAAAAATCAGATATTTTAAGCTTGGGTTTTTGAACTGACACTTGTTTCAGCTTTCCAGAGATTGCTGCAATGGATCCCTGGGGATTAACAACTCCCATTCTTGTATTTTTTGTTTCTTTTTTAGTCTTTTTGTCCTTATGGAAAAAAGACTACAAAGGAAGGAATCTGCCTCCTGGCCCAGTTCCTCTCCCTATTATTGGAAATATACTACAGATAGATCAAAAGAACTTCTTCATGTCTCTCAACAAGGTAAGGGGACTGAATCTTGTGACTGGACTCCATTGAGTAAAGTATTGTTTTTAAAAAAAGATAAATGAGAGGGAAGTTTATGGCCTAAGGGAAACTTGGACTTTTGGTATAGAGAGGGGGAAAGAGGGGATAACCCCCTTCTCAAAGCGGGATTCAGGGGAGACAGCAGATGTAACAGGTTTTATCTGAGAGAGGAGAGGGGGTTTGAAGATTTTACCCCTTCTGCCTTCCTTCCTTAGCTAAAGCTGCGCTCCCCAATTTGCTCTTGTCCCTCTTGTCCTCCCTCCACTACTTGAGACCAAAAGGTTTCCCCTTGATCTGTTCACTCACACTCAACTTGGGGAAGAGATAACTTTTAATGTTAACTCAATCAGGTAATACAAAAGGAATAACGGACAGGGAAGAATGGGAAAAGAAAAGTGGGGAAAGGGGTCCCTGTCTCTATCTAAACCATTTTCCTTCCCTCCTCGAGTTTGGGGTGAACTCGGGCTTTGGCAGCCTGAGTCCCTTGAGAGAAAGTCAGGTTGACTCACCCCTGGGCAACAGGAGCTGAGGTAAAATCTGCTCAGGTTTCTTTTCAGAAAGCTCCTTCAATTGGGAAGTATTGGAAGGAAAGATTTCCAATCACAAGCAGGAAAAAGTGGATAACCCTCAGGAGAGAGTCTTAATCCACCTTCTCTCTTCGGCTTCCTAAAACTAAGAGACCCTCACTGCTCTCCCAGCCAGAGTCTTCTCTTCATCTCGATTCCATTCCTGGGGCCCCTTCCCATGTCGAGGTGATCAATTTCACATACTCTTCAGTCTTGTACTTTTTCTCTAGTGCCAGCCTCTGTCACATTATCCATTACAAAGCCCATTAGTAATGTCATTACAAGATGATTCTGGAATGACTTGGTATTAGAAACAAGGACTCCATAAACATTTTTATGGCAAAATGAAAAATAGTGGTGTTGTGATGACTTGAACAACAGATCAAGAGTTAGAAATCAAGGTGGTGTTTCCTAAAGTATCAAATGAGACAGTTCTTAAAGATTATAAGTTGTAGACCAAACTGAATACTGATTCTGTGTATGTGCATGTCTCTGCCTCTCAGAAAATATATTTCTATTTATGTATATATATACATATGTGTTTATATGTATGATATATAATATGTATTCTACTCTGACTAGTCCCCAAATATAGAATACTCTCTTTCCTCCTTTCTAACTTTATGACTTTCCTGGCTTCCTTTAAGACCCACCTAAAACGTATCTTCTCTGAGAAGCCTTTCTTAAAACACTCCTTTAATACAAGTACCATCTATTTATTATCTCTGGTTTATGATATGTATGTCATATGTATATATGTGATATATATGCACATCCTTTGTGGGAGAGCTAGAGATTAACTTGGGCCAGGAAGAAAGGATGCTCCCTCAAGAATGACAGGCTCCAGTGATTATCTTTAAAATAGAGAAATTTATTAAGTTGAATGCAAGTTGAATGCCTATGAGGCAGGTGCAGGTAAAGATACTGCCTCCATGAAGAGATGGGGTTTAGGATTCTTATACCCTTTTGACAACAGGGACCATGTGATCATAGATGGGGTGCTGGGGTGATATGCTATGCCTCAAAGACAAAGGGGAGTAAACTGCACAGTTTAGGGGATGATTAGATATGTGAGGTACAAAGGGATGCTTGTCAGCAGAAAACTGGAGGTGCATATCTTTGCTTATCAAAAAGCTAGAAGAAAGGTCAAAGAGAGTGTTTCCCATAGAAATCCCTTCTTATCCTCTGGTTTCTGCTGTTCAAGGTCACCTTCCTTCAGCCTGTGCTGAAGGGGTGCAAAGAAAAGGAATTTTTATGTACTCTTTTTCCTGGAATACCTCTGGGGTTTTGGGGTGTCCAGGGGAAACCCATACCCCCATATCACATCTTGTTTTTATATCCTAGTTTTCATGTTGTCCTCCTCTTTATTAAAATGTGAGTTCCTTGATTGTCATTTGCCTTTCTTTTGAATTCACAGCATGTGTCGAATTGATTAGTAAACAGTAACAAAATATTTATTGCTTGATTTATGAGATATTATATTCTGGGTCCTTCTCCCTGTCCATGGGCAGAACTTCTCCAAGACATTTCTAGCAATGTAATAAATTTGTGGATTACACTTTGAACCACAAATCTTCATCTGGACAATAAGTATTGACCATTCATTTAAGTTTTCCTCTTTGAATCATTAGGTTGATCTCTTGAATAACCATGTGACATACAAAGGTGGTTTTCTAGGGTTCTAGTTTGATTAGAAATATTGTTGAACCTCCAATGAAGAGGAAATTAAGGCAATCATGAAAAACTACTTTGCCCAACTATATGGCAATAAATATACCAACCTAGGTGATATGGATGAATATTTACAAAAATATAAATTGCCTAGCCTAACAGAAGAAGAAATAGTTTTCTTAAATAATCCCATATCAGAAAAAGAAATCCAACAGGCCATCACAGAACTTCCTAAGAAAAAATCCCCAGGGCCTGATGGATTCACCAGCGAATTCTATCAAACATTCAGAGAACAGTTAATCCCAATACTATACAAACTATTTGACATAATAAGCAAAGAGGGAGTTCTACCAAACTCCTTTTATGACACAAACATGGTACTAATTCCAAAACCAGGCAGGCCAAAAACAGAGAAAGAAAATTATAGACCAATCTCCCTAATGAATATAGATGCAAAAATCTTAAATGGGATACTAGCAAAAAGACCCCAGCAAGTCATCACAAGGGTCATTCACTACGATCAAGTAGGATTTATACCAGGGATGCAGGGCTGGTTCAACATTAGGAAAACTATCCACATAATTGACCACATCAACAAGCAAACCAACAAGAACCACATGATTATCTCAATAGATGCAGAAAAAGCATTTGATAAAATACAACACCCATTCCTACTAAAAACACTAGAAAGCATAGGAATAGAAGGGTCATTCCTAAAAATAATAAACAGTATATATCTAAAACCATCAGCTAATATCATCTGCAATGGGGATAAACTAGATGCATTCCCATTAAGATCAGGAGACAATCACCTCTATTATTTGACATTGTATTAGAAACACTAGCAGTAGCAATTAGAGAAGAAAAAGAAATTGAAGGCATCAAAATAGGCAAGGAGGAGACCAAATTATCGCTCTTTGCAGATGACATGATGGTCTACTTAAAGAATCCGAGAGACTCAACCAAAAAGCTAATCGAAATAATCAACAACTTTAACAAAGTTGCAGGATACAAAATAAACCCACATAAGTCATCAGCATTTCTATATAATTCCAACACAGCTCAGCAGCAAGAACTAGAAAGAGAAATCCCATTCAAAATTACCCAAGACAAAATAAAATACTTAGGAATCTATTTCCCGAGACAAACACAGGATCTATATGAACACAACTACAAAACACTTTCCACACAACTAAAACTAGACTTGAACAATTGGAAGAACATTAACTGCTCATGGGTAGGACGAGCCAATATAATAAAAATGACCATCCTACCCAAATTCATCTATCTATTTAGTGCCATACCCATGGAACTTCCAAAAATTTTTTTTACTGATTTAGAAAAAAACATAACAAAGTTCATTTGGAAGAACAAAAGATCAAGGATATCCAGGGAAATAATGAAAAAAAATACAAAGGAAGGGGGTCTTGCAGTCCCAGATCTCAGACTATATTACAAAGCAGCGGTCATCAAAACAATTTGGTACTGGCTAAGAGACAGAAAGGAGGATCAGTGGAATAGACTGGGGGCAAGCAACCTCAGCAAGACAGCATATGACAAACCCAAAGATCCCAGCTTTTGGGACAAAAATCCACTATTTCATAAAAACTGCTGGGAAAATTGGAGGACAGTATGGGAAAGATTAGGCTTAGATCAACACCTCACACCCTACACCAAGATAAATTCAAAATGGATGAATGACTTGAACATAAAGAAGGAAACTATAAGAAAATTAGGCGAACACAGAATAGTATACATGTCAGACCTTTGGGAAGGGAAATACTTCAAAACCAAGCAAGAATTAGAAAGAGTTACAAAATGCAAAATAAATAATCTGGATTACATCAAATTAAAAAGTTTTTGTACAAACAAAACCAATGTAACCAAAATCAGAAGGGTAGCAACAAATTGGGAAACAATCTTCATAAAAATCTCTGACAAAGAATTAATTACTCAAATTTATAAAGAACTAAATCAATTGTACAAAAAATCAAGCCATTCTCCAATTGACAAATGGGCAAGGGACATGAACAGGCAATTCTCAGCCAAAGAAATCAAAACTATTAATAAGCACATGAAAAAGTGCTCTACATCTCTTATAATCAGAGAGATGCAAATCAAAACAACTCTGAGGTATCACCTCACACCTAGCAGACTGGCTAACATGACAGCTATGCAAAGTAATGAATGCTGGAGGGGATGTGGCAAAGTAGGGACATTAATTCATTGCTGGTGGAGTTGTGAATTGATCCAACCATTCTGGAGGGCAATTTGGAACTATGTCCAAAGGGCGATAAAAGACTGTCTGCCCTTTGATCCAGCCATAGCACTGCTGGGCTTGTACCCCAAAGAGATAATGGACAAAAAGACTTGTACAAGAATATTCATAGCTGCGCTCTTTGTGGTGGCCAAAAATTGGAAAATGAGGGGATGCCCTTCAATTGGGGAATGGCTGAGCAAATTGTGGTATATGTTGGTGATGGAATACTATTGTGCTAAAAGGAATAATAAAGTGGAGGAATTCCATGGAGACTGGAACAACCTCCAGGAAGTGATGCAGAGCGAGAGGAGCAGAACCAGGAAAACATTATACACAGAGACTGATACATTGTGGTACAATCGAAGGTGATGGACTTCTCCATTAGTATCAATGCAATTTCCCTGAACAATCTCCAGGGATCTAAAAAAAAAATACTACCCACAAGCAGAGGATAAACTGTGGGAGTAAAAACACCGCTGAAAAGCAACTGCTTGACTACAGGGTTGGAGGAGATAAGACTGAGGAGAGACTCTAAATGAACACTATAATGCAAATTCCAACAACAGGGAAATGGGTTCGAGTCAAGAACACATGTGATAACCAGTGGAATCATGCGTCGGCTATGGGAGAGGGAAAGGCGAGGAGGGGGAAGGGGAGGGGAGGAAAAAAAAACGATCTTTGTTTCCAGTGAATAATGTATGAAAACGACCAAATAAAATAATGTTAAAAAAAAAGAAATATTGTTGAGAAATAAGAGCATCTCAAAGATGTCACCATTTATAAAGAATCATTTTCATTTGAATTCAGCCTATGAGTTCTATGAAAGTGGCAAACGTCATTGGAGAACATGTCTCTCCTAGATTTATAAATCTTTTGACATGGATAATCAATGTGTTGAAAAGACAAATTGCTGTATTTGCATTTATGAAGAAATCTTCCTCTTAAAATGGTTTTAGAGTAACTTACCTTAATTAAACTTTGTGCAAAGTCTTCCTGAGATCTGTTCTTTGTCTTCATTGCTTTTATCTTTTTATACTTTAACTGATGATTTTTTTCACAACATTGTCATTTACAAATATATTGTTTCTCTTTCCTACAAAAGCTATCCCTTTTTTTAAAAAAAGTAATGAAAAGGAAAGGAGGGAGAAAGGGTAACTCAGCAAAGTTCACAAATAGAATATCCACATCTGATGATATATGCCATTTTCAACCCATATGATTTTTTTGATATTTGCAGTAAGGATTTTCTGTATCCTGTTTCCTTAAGAACCAAAGAAGACCATCATGTTTTCATGATTTTTTGTTTTGTATTTTGGCATTTTTGATGTTATCATTTTTCCTCATTTTTGCCCCAACCATCTAAATGGAACAGTGGATCAAGCCCTGAGCCTAGAGAGGGGAAGACTTGAATCCAAATCTATCTTTGGATATGTGTTAACCATTTAACCTTGATCAAATCACTTAAAACATTTGCCTGATTATCCTCAAATGTAAAATGAGGACAATAATAGCACTTCTTTCCTAGGGTTGGAACAAATTAGGAACAAATGAGATAATATTTTTAAGTGCTTAGCACAGTGTATGGTACATAATAAGTACTATATAAATGCTAGCTATTATTATTATCATTAACATTAGTTATCATTGGGTTTATTTTCGTGGTTCCACTCTTTTTGCTTTTTATCTGACATGTTTTCAAGATTTTAAATGTTAAAAATTTATTGAAATCAATACTAATATTTCCCTATCTCTCTATTTGGTTAAGACATTTGTTTACTAAACTAGTTTCTGGACTCTTTTGGTTTACTTTGGCAGATCTGCTTTAATTCAGTTAAACTTAAATGAAATGCTTATATTCAAGGATAATATCTTTGTATCTATCAGTTTCCCATTTTTAGAGCCTGGCTCCTATTAACTTTGATAAATTTGAAATTTAACCAGTTTTTTCATTACAAACTGCATTTATTTCTCATTATACTTACAGTTGATGTTGACCTGATTCTGAGATGATTTCATGGCTTTCTTGCACACATTTAGCTTATTCTAATATATTTCCAATTTTGGCAGCTGGACATTTTCTATCAATTAAGACATAGTAAACATTTTATGTAGTTAGGTAATTATAAAATCTAGTGATTTTTTACTATTTTTAAATAAAGTATTCAAAATATATTGGCATAAAGAAGTCTTAACACTTTTTTGCTTCAGCATCTCCTCCTGCCCTGACCATGGCACCGAAGTCTCTGAGTTTAAAAGAATATGTGGTCATTGTTTCAATGGCCTTTCAGCTTCTTCATGGTCTCCTCTACCTTTTCATTATTTTAAAATAGTATGCTGTTTTTTATAGAGCTTCTTTTCCTCATATTTGTCACTGGCATTATACAATAAAATAATCAAATGATTAAACTACATTTCTTATGGCCTTTGGAGATACAGTGAATGCCAATTTCTTTCTTTACTCCCTAAGGAGAACCTGTAAGCTATCCTTCATTCATCACTTCATTTTCTTGATTTGTTCACTTTAAGAAAGTTAATATCAATAGAGGGCAGATAGGTGGCAAAGGGAATAAAGAGCCAGACCTGGACCCAGAAATTCCTGAGTTCAAATATAATCTTAGACATTTCCTAGTTATATGACTCTAAGCAAGCCAATTATCTCCCATTGCCTAGCCTTTCCTACCCTTCTGCCTTAGAACCAATATACAATATTGATTCTAAGATGGAAGGTAAAGGGTTTTTATAAAAAGAAAGTTAATATCAATATGGCACAATTCTTCTAGATCTATTGGACTTATATTGAGGACCAACCAACCTTTAATATTTATAAGTGGTCAGTATTATTGTTATCATTCTTTTCCTCCTTTTTCATTACTACCTTCACCAGTATTAGTGAAGCAAATGTGGCCCACATGTGACTGAAGTCCATTTTTTGTTTTTCTTCTTATAGGTCATCAAAGCCCCAAAATTCATTTCCAAATCTCCAACTTACCAGTGATGAACCTCTCTGTGTTTAACTGACTTAATTCGTGAAAATCAAGTCAAATATGTTTCCAGAACCATAAACAGAACCTTTTCTACATATCAGAATCTTGATATTCTGCATTCTATTCAGTAGTCTGTGAGATTCCACAGTATTCTCATCTTCACCATGAGACACCAGAGTAAACTTAGGAAAACACCCACAATAGTCAAATAAGATCTTGTGAGATTTATTGTATAATACCTTATGTACATTTTTTTATTTTCCTAATTTTGTCCACGTCTTGACAAGGCAAGATTTTTGTGGAGTTAAGTCCAAGCAGAGGAAGTAATGGAAAATGAAGAATTTAGCTAGAAAGTTCTGTGGCATACAAGATAATAGCAATTTCCAAGAAACAAACTTAAAAGGAATCCTTGCATCAAATAACTCTAGTAGAGTTGTATAACAGAGCATAGCACTCAGAAACACTGAAAACCAGATTTATCTTTGCTCACCTTCTTGGACAAATTTAGCCATGTGCCCTGCATTTCTTAGTACACAGAATAGAAGCCCAGATACATCAATTTTCAAGTTGAGTTTCTTTTCCTTGAGTTGTTTCTTGTATCTCTTTTCCCAGCTGTATGAAAAGTATGGTCCTGTGTATACTATCTATTTGGGGTCTCAGCCAGTGGTGGTTCTACATGGCTACAAGGCACTGAAGGAAGCTCTGATTGATCAGGGAGACATTTTTGGTGGCAGAGGAAAGATACCAGTATTTGAAAACACTTTCAAAGGAAATGGTAAGTTTCAAATTCTTCAAGGAAGAGTAGTAGATCTAGGAAAGGGAAAAAAATAGAAAAACAAATTGACAATGATGTTTAAGTTAGCAAGAAAAAAATTGTGAAATCAAAATTCTGCTTTATGAAAAATGGAATTTTTATCTCCTGTTTGGTTCATTTTCCCCCTAGGAATTGTTTTCAGTCATGGAGAAAAGTGGAAACAAATCCGTCAATTTTCTCTGATGACTTTGAGGAAATTTGGAATGGGAAAAAGGAGCATTGAGGAGCGTATCCAGGAGGAAGCCCAATTCCTTATAAAGGAACTGAAGAAGACAAATAGCTAATTATCATTGATTTTTTTCCCTGGGTGTATGGGTCCTAAATAATAACACATCACCAGTACTAAATCTCCCTGGGTTGGGAGTCACTCTTTTTACTATAGTCCATTTTTTTGTGACAAGGTGTCCCTCCATTTTGGGGGGAACTGGAGCAGCTGAATCAGATTTCTCCCTATCCTTCTCATGTTTCATAAACTATCTTTATGTCCAAATTATAGAGATAGGAAACAGACTAACAGGATGTCCTAGACTAGCATTGAGGGACTGAACACCATGTCCAAATCAAACCTTTTCTTGCCATTCTAATGCTGGATGATTCAAAACATTATCATTAAACTTACTCTTTCCCTTTTGTGAATTTTTTTATTATTAGGTCAACCATTCAATCCACACGTAATACTTCAATATGCCCCTTTTAATGTCATTAGCTCCATACTCTTCCATCAGCGTTTCAACTATGACAATGAGGAATTTCTCTCTATGATGCATATATTAAATGAAAATGCGATTCTACTGAACTCTCCAATGATTCAGGTAAGGCTCAAGTCATCATCTGATTGTAATCACATTTTTGCAGTGTGATAGGGGGCAAGAATCATCAGTAATGCCTCTCACTAGAAAACTTCCACATAAACACAACATGTTTATGTGTGAAGTCTTTGTCTTCAATTAGGTCCTATGCAAGAATTTTGTCTTAATAGGTTATAAAATAATAGTCCTATTGTACATAAAATTGTATACATCTGAGGTGCAGGCAACTTTCAGCAGAGAAGCTGAAATTCCCAGTAGTTGTCATGGTGATGTAAGGAGAATCTTATGTTCATAGAGTCATTTAAGATTTATCAAACAAATTATTTAAGTAAAACAGTATTATATATAAATATAACTATACATCAAACACTTGGGGCCCCTACCCTTCTTTCATATGGGAGACTTCCCTCATTCAAAAAAGAGCTATACTGATTTTAAGATCCTTATATTCTCTGCTTTTGCACTTACTTAAAGCCCTAGCTGATGTCACCAATGGCATTTTCAATTATACTAGTTATTCTGAGAACACAGTTCATTGAAAACAAAATATTAAATGACATAACAGGGTGATAAATCCAATAGTAAAATATCCTTTGCATTAGCCTGAGACACATTCATCGACAGAAGCACCTGTCATCAGTGGAAAGAGTGAATAGCAATCATGCGTAAGTAGGACAAATGTAGGGAACATGTGTGGCCAGAGTATACTTGGCAGGGGTGGGGGAAGGAAGGAGTGGGGTTCACACATAGGACAGATGGGCAGCCAGGGGATATGTAGAAAAGTAAGACTTTGATATTTCAGGAAAATTGATGTTTTCTGGCAATGTCATCTCAGTGTTCTTTTGAGCATAGACATGGTGTATTGGACACATTTTGCCACTACTCTTGTAGTTGATACTGGGCTCATAATGCCTGCATCATAGCATATACTTCCTTATTGGTCTTATTGTATAATCTCTGCTAGGCACTTCTGATGGTCTTTTCAGGGTCATTTGTTGACCAGTTCAGTTTTATGTCTGCTAAGGTATACTTACTAAGACATGGTTAAGACCCACCATGACCAAATAAGACCTCAAAAAAATTCAAGGCAGATTGTCCCCAACCTAAAATTTGTATTCCCTCTGTCTGGGTCAGAATTGTAGCCCAGGGTTGCCCTATAGTTATCTCATTTAAGGTCATAATTTTTTTAAGACCCTTGAATTTGAGCCATAATAAAAGTTTTTAAAAATCATTGTTTTCCATGAACCCTTATTTTATTATGTGTGTGCTTATGTTTGTGTATGGGTGTGGCTGTGGGTGTTAAAAACTTCCCATTTCCCTACATAACCATTTTGTTGATAAGGAAGATGAGACTAAGAGGTCCAGTGATTTGCCAAAGGTCAAACTGACATTAAAGATAGGAGTTGACTAAAGGGCTCTAGATTTCTTATCTAGTGGTTTTTCCATTATACTAAACGTCACTAGAATATCCTATTATGTTTATTACTTTGACAGATTCTCAAAGTAGGGCACTACCTCCAGCCCTGTACCTCTAGGGTACAGAGGAGCAACTGATCATAGGAAACAAATATTAACTTAATTTTAAAATTGTGCAGTTCATGAAGGGGGTTGAGGAAAGGCTTATTCCAAAGGGGACACATTTTCTCTTCCACAAAAGATGAACCTATTATATATATAGGACTAGGCTGTGAGGGCCTTGATTTAAAATCATGATGAGCTCAGATTGAATCTTGTCACTCAATGTCTGTGCGACCCCAAACAAAAAACTTAATCTTGCTTTCTCAGTTTCCTCCGCTATAAAATCAGGATAATAATAGCACCCACTTCACAGATTTATTGTGAACATCAAATGAAACTAATTATAGAAACTACTTTGCAAACCTTGAAATGTTATAATGGTTATTATGAGGTTCTCTAATGCTGTTAATTAGGTTATTGCTAATAAGGTTATAATTTGGGCAGACCAGATCTGTAACTTCATTGGTTTAAGGAATTCTGAGTGAATAAATACTCAGATTAAAAACTACTCAATAATTTAATATTTTATCTAGAGTCACTATGGAGGTTGAGGGACATACCCAGTGTTATATCTCTAGTACAGTACTGTACAGGATGGAGGCAAGAATTCAACTCAGATGTTCCTTACTATGAGAATGGATCTCTACCAATTACTATTTTTATTTTGTTATGATTATTTTTTAATTATTTATTGCTTTAGAATATTTTTCCATGGTTACATGATTCATGTTCTTTCCCTCCCTCCTCTCAGAGTTGATGAGTGATTCCACTGGGTTTTACATTTGTGATTGTTCAAAACCTATTTTCATATTATTACTATTTGCAATAGTGATCATTTAAAGTCAACATCCCCATCTAACCGTGTGATCAATCATATCTTTTTCTTCTGCATTTCTACTCCCATAGTTCTTTCTTTGGATGTGAATAGTGTTCTTTCTCATAAATCCCTCTGGATTGTCCTGGATCATTGCATTTCTACTTTGTTATGATTATTATTGACTACTCTTATAATCTATTACTTGAATATGCCCTGCCATTTTTGCTTTGTTTTCTAGTTTAGCTGTCCTTTCAAAACCCAGCTGTCCTATCAACCCCTTCAAGTCCAGAATGCTATTTATTACCTTCTGTGCCCATATGCTCAGGGTCTTGAATAGTACTGACCAGACAGATTCAAAATACTGAATGATTTGATAGTTGTTAGAAGGGTTAGATAATGATGTTGACTTCAAAGCATGGTCCATGCATGGCTTATCTAACAATGGAGGTCAACAACTTTTCAACAAATTATAATGCTAAAGAGTTACCTAGAATGGTAGTGTCAAAAGTAAATAGAAATGGAGAGCCACTAATTCATAAATAAAGATCCCCATTGGTTGCAATACCAACTTGGAGAAACATTAGGTTTCATTGTATTTTTACTTATTTTGTTAGATATCTTCCAATTCTGTTTTAATCAGATTAGGTTGCTGGCCATTTGGGGCTCCTTGAAACTCTAAGAGACAAATGATTTACCAAGGGTCATTCTACTAGTATATGTCAAAGGTGTCACTTGAATTCAGGTTTCTGAATGGTGATATCAGCTATTCTTCATGCTACTTCAACATGTCATGTCTAACATCATTATGAAATTTTTTAGACACTTACTTTTTCTCTTGTAGGAGAATAGCTACTAAGCTAAGGATTTAATATTATTTGGCACATTTCTATACCACTAATGTTGTTGTCACTTCCTTCCCTAAGTCACATTAACTGCTTCCTTTTTCCTGATCACCACTAAAAGTGTTTCTCTTCAAAGATTTCTAGGTATATGACACTTTCTTTCTAGGTGATTATTATCCTAAACTACCATTTTGTATAAGTTCTTTTCCTTCTCAAATAAAGAAACATAATTTTAAGCAATTATAAAACTGTGACTAAGTAAGATATTTTCTCAACAATAGGAACCTCAAATGATACTGTCTTCTATTTTTATAGCTCTATAATTATTTCCCTTGGCTTTTCCACTATTTTATGTCACATCACAAAAAATTTTTTTCAAATACTGAGGCAACTAAAAAGATATTTTTGGATCAAGTAAAGAAACATCAAGACACCCTTGATCTTAACAATCCTCAGAATCTTGTTGATTGCTACTTCCACAAAATGCAGCAGGTAATGTATACATGGGAAATGGTTTGTGGGAAATTATTATTTCTGCCTTTAAAAATAGATTTTATTGAAAAAAATTTTTGTCACTACACTTAGTTCTAAAACATTTCTTTCCATAGTTAAGCTTTCAAATGGAGGGAAGAAAAGGAGTTAACCATATGAAATTATCCGATTTGACCAAGAACTCAATATTTTGTACTTTATCTAGAGAAGGAGTAGGAAAGTGTTTCATTAGCATTATTTAGGATTAGTGACTTTTCAATTGTGTGGAGTTCTGCTTCTTTATATTTGTCTTTTCATCATATTTGTTGTAATAATTGTCTTTTGTCATATTAGTTCTGCTTATTTTACTTTTTCAAATAATACAAATCTTCCCAACTTTCAGCATTTTTACTACCTAATAATATTCCATTATACTTATATAACAAAATTTATTAATTTATACCACAGTTTCTCAATTGATGGGATTCATAACTCTAATTCCCTACTTTTGTGACATAATCTTGTGGTGACTAGAGAGATCATATATAAATTGTATGCATACATGGATATATTATGCATATATCTACCTACTACTTATATATGTATATGAATACATGTGTATGCATGTATTCATATTTACAAATGTGATTTTATATCTTTGAAAGATATGTCTTGTATTATTCTAAATTGAATTTCAGAATGTTTGTAAAATTCCCAGGCTGCCATAAATATTGATGTTCATGTCTTTGAGGTGATGTGGAGGGATGACAAAGGGATGGCAGTGTGAGAGTTGAAAAATAGGAATCTTAGAGAAATTTTAGTAAGTTAAAATTGACAGACTATTTCAAAAGATCACATATAGGGAAGGCATGGGGAAGGGTAAGAAACCTAATTACAAAGCCTGGATAATTTTGAGGATAGTCATGCAATTGCCAGAAATCAAATGTTTATAAGGGAGAAGAATTGAGAAAGTGAAGAGGAATATCTTTCATTATATATGAATTCATCTTTGGGTATCAGTGGTTTAAGTTTGCATATAGTTCAATATGTCCATTAAGCAGTTGGAAATGAGAGAGAGAAACTGTGATTATATCTGATCACAAATATAGATATGATAACTGAATTGATGAGAAGTGATGAAATCCCAAAGTGAAATAATATACAGAGAGAACAGAAGAGAGTACAGGATAGAACTCTATGCTATATCCAAAGTTAGTCCATATAGTGTCGATCAAGATGCAGCAAAGGAACCTGAGAAGTCATCAGAGAATAGAAGGAGAAGACAAAGAATATAGTCATGAAAATCAAGAGACAGAAAACTATCAAAAAGATGAGGGCAAAGAAAAATATCAAAGGCATTAAAAAGAGAAAAAGTCATTAGACTCAGAAATGAAATGGTCATTAATAATTTTATGGTTGTTAGTAATTTTTGTAGGAATAGTTTAGACTAAATGATGAGGCCAGAACCCATAGAATTATTTGACCCATTATCCACATATGTTCCACACTCATATGAGTCATTATTAGTCATTTTTCAGTCATATCTGACTCTTTTCATGAGCTCTTTGTGAGTTGTCTGGTCAAAGACACTGGGGTGGTTTGTCTTTTCTCTCTCTAGTTTATTTTGCAGATGAAGAGATGAAGAAAAACAGGATGAAGTTATTTGACACATAGCTAGTAAGTGGCTGAGGCTAGATTTGGACTCAGGTTTTGCTGACAACAGGGCCAGCCCTCTATCCACTGTACCACATAGTTGTCTCTGTTCTTTACTCATGCCTTACCACCATTAAGTTGAAGTTCATTATCCCAAAGAGACCTTGTGTTTGCATGTATGTGACCATGTGTATGTGTTCATATAGGAGGTGTTTTCCTCAGTTGAGTGGGAGAGCAGAATGTTTTGTACCAATTGTTCTTACTATACTAAGTAATTTTTGCTGAAAACTAATCAAGCTCTCCTGGTACACTAATAATGGAAGTAAACTGATAGGGACTCGTGGCTACTTAAAGTGCAAGAAATCCCAACTCCTTGGGTTGATATCTAAAATCCTGGAAGAAACATCAGTAACTATACCCAGTTGTACCAACTCAGGACACAAACCCATAAATGTAAGGGAGAGTTAGTGGAGAGGAGCTGAAAAGGATGCAGTTCCAGTATTTGTAGGACTCTGTCAATAAGAATAGAAAGACAGACACATTTGCTTTATCCCTGTTTGTTTTAGAAAAGTTTTTACTATTTCCCTATTATAAATAATACTAACTCTGGCTTTTCTATAGATACTTCTAAACCATGAAGTTTCCCTTCATACCTCTATGAAGGTGCCCCTAAAAATTCTTCTGATTAGTGAAGGTCTCACTCATACCTGTACTTTTAGAGTTTTATCACAAATGAGTCTTGCATTTTGTCCAAGGCATGCTAATAATCATCATGTAGTTTTTATTTTTATATGGTGACTTATGATGACTCTTTTCCTAATGTTGAACTATGCTTGGACCAATGAGATTACTAAAATTCTTCTCTGGAGCTAGAAAAATATTAATGAAATTCATCTGGAAGAACAAAGGTTAAAGAGCATCAAGGGAATTCATGGCAAAAATGTGAAAGAATGTGGCCTACATCTCAAACTGTATTCCAAAGCAGTAATCATCAAAACAATCTGATACTGACTAGGAAATAAAGTGATGGATCAGAATTGGGTACACAATAGATTGGGTACACAATGAAGAATAGCAAATGACCACGGTAATCTAGTGTTTTGCAAAGATAGTTTTTGGGAAAAAAACTAATGGACAAAAATTACTGAGAAAAGTGGAAAGCAGATTGATGGAAACTAAGCATAAACCAATCCCTGACTTGCAATAAGTTCAAAATAGGTACACTATATAGACATTAAAGGTGATATCAAAAGGAAATGGGGAGGGATAAGCCATTTTACCTTACAGTTTTAAAGATAAGGGAAATTTTGTGATCAAACGAGATAGAGAGCATATCGAATGTAAAACGGATAATGATTACCTTAAATTACAAAATTTTGTACAAACAAAACAAATCTAGTTGTGATTAACAGGGAAGTGGAAAATTGGATGGAGGGGATTTATAACAATTTTATCTGATAAATTCCTCATCACTCAAATCACAAGTCATTCCACAACTGATAAGTGGTCAAAGGATATGAACAGGCAATATTAAGAAGAAATAAAATTGATGATTTGGTGATGAAAATATCTTCATGTGAAAATGCTCTATATCACTGCTGATTAGAGACACGCAATTTTAAACAACTCTTAAACCTATCAGATTATCTAACATGATAGAAAAGGAAAATGAAAAATGTTGGCAAGGATGTGAGAAAACTGAGATATTAATGAACTTCCAGTGGAATTTTGAATTGATCCTTACATTTTGGAGACTAATTTGGAATTATGTACAAAGGACTAAAAAACTACAATCCTTTGATGGAGCACTACCACTACTATGTCTATATCCCAGAGATTTTTAAAAAGGAAAAGAACCTATATGTTCAAAAATATTTACAGTAGCTCTTTTATGCTAGCAAAGAATTAGAAATTGAAGGAATGTCTATCAATTTGGGAATGGCTGAACAAGTTCTCCTATATGATTTAATGGAATACTGTGGTGCCATAAGAAATGATGAAAACTATTCTTTCACAAAAATGCTGAAAGATTTAATTAGCTCATGCTAAGTAAGCAGAACCACAAGAACATTGTACACAATAACAGCAATACTATGAGATGACCAATTGTGAGTGACTTAGCTAATCTTAGTAATACAGAAATTCAAGACAAGTCTGAAAGATATATGATGAAAAATGTTGTCCACCCCCAGAAAAAGAATTGATAATATGCATGCAGATTAAAAAATAGTTTTCTTTGTTTTTCTTTCTTTTGGTGGGGTGGGGAATGTGTGTTTTCTTTCACAACATGGCTAATACAGAAATACATTTTGCATCAATTAATATATATATATATATATGTATTTCAAATTACTTGCATTCTCGGGAAGGAAGAAGAAAAGGGGAGGGGGAATATTAGAACTCAAAATTTTACAAAAAATTATTGTTTTTACACATAATTTAGGAAAATATTTTTAAATTCACATAAAAAGAATGCTTTGCAATTATGCTCTTATAATTTTTGTGTTCATCAGGTAAACATTCAAGTATTCTATTGAAGTAGAATTTCCCTTTCTTTCTATCCCTATTACATTTTTGGTAATTTTTCTAGGGTAGTTGGAATGCAGATTATTTTTGTGGATTTCTTTAAATATCCTAAAAATATTTGAAAGTTATTTTTTATTTAATTCATTAGTTCACTTTTTAAGGATCTTTCAGTAAAATAGCATGTAATCTCTAAAAAATTGATAGTTATTTCCTCTTTGCCTATGCATATTCCTTAGATTTGTTTTCCATGTATTGCTGCTTTATTCATTCTTTCTATTACCATATCAAAAATTAATAGTGATAATAAACATTTCCAGTAACTGGAAAGGCCTCTGGTTTATCCTCATGTTAGATAATACTTGTTCTTGATTTTCATAGTGTCATGAGTGAAATTACATTAAAAAGGTAAACTGAGGCAATTCTATGAACAAGATAACATTTATTGGCAGGATTTTGCTGCCTACCAATAAAGATAATGGTTTGCTTCCATTTATGCCAAAGACCTAAAGCAAAAGATAATCCCATTTTTATAGGTTTATGGGAGTACATAGCAAAGAACAGAACAGGGTGGATGACATCATGTGTTTAAGAGCAACATGATTGATTACATAGCAGAAGCACAGGAAACTATGATTGATCAGAAGCTTGGTAATAGGTGCAAGCCAAAAACCCCATCTTTTGTCCACTGTAAAAAAAGTGCTCATTATTAGAGGCCAAGCACAAATTATAAGATAACAAACAGATCCTTTCAGGACGGCAAATCAGATATCTTTAAAGAAAGGTTCAGTGTTGTAAAGATACTAGCCCTAATTCCTTAGTATTCACACACATTCTCCCAAAGTCAGCAAAATTCTTGAGGTAAGAATAGATTGGTGATTAGCAGGAGAGTAGATTTGTAACCAATTACAGGAGTAGTCAAAATCTGAACCAAATTTGATATAAAAAGAGTGCATTTAATATTTTGGCTTTTCTGCATTTGATTGTCAGATTTCTATGCCTTGATGTATGGTAAATTTGGGGGTAGGTGCCACAAACTGTTGTAAAAAAAGATAGATTCTTTTCTATTCCAATTCTGAATTTTTCCAAAGACCTATTCATATCTAACTTTTCTAAGATTCTATTTACCTCCTTAACTTCTTTCTTGTTCATTTTTTTGGTTAGAAGAGGTCTCCTGCTAGTATTGTTTTACTATCTATTTCCACCTGTGAGTCATTTAACTTTTCCGTTAAAAATCTGGATGCTATGGCACTTGGTGCATATATATTTAATAACATAATATATTATATAAATAATATAACATATTATATAAATAATATAATATAAATATAATATAAATAAATAAAATAAAATTTATCTTGTGTAAAGGGACCATATACAATAGGATAAAGATAAAATTTATCTTGCGTAAAGGGACCATATACAATAGGATATGGTCCCTTTATGCAAGATAAATTTTATTTTATTTATTTATTTTAATTAAATCTGTTTTTACTTTAGCTTTGTCTGGGATCATAATTTCTACCCCTGCTTTTTTTTTTTTACTTCAGCTGAAGCATAATAGATTCTAATCCAGTTCTTTACCTTACCTTTATTCTCTGTATGTTTGTCTTCAAATGTGTTTCTTGTAAATAGCACATTGTAGGATTCTGGTTTTTAATCCATTCTGTTCCCTTTTTCCATTTTATGAGTGACTTTATCCAATTCACATTTATATTAATGATAATTGATTGTATTTCCCTTCATCCTACCCTCATTCTGTTTATTCTTCTCTTTTCTTCTCCCTTGTTCCACTTCTGACAACCATCTTCTCCATTTGTCTTCCTTTCTATAGGTTACCCCCATCCCTCTTCCCCTTCTTTCCTTAAGCCAAGTCTAATAAGAGTAACATTGAAGTGTTACCAGGGATCATTCCATCTTTTTTCTTTGCAAAAATGTTTAAGCCTTTTTTATGTGAAATAGTTCATACCATTTCATCTTTCCCCTACCTCTTCTCCCAATACATTCTTCTTTCTCCTCCCTTAATTTTGTTTTTTAATATCTTCCATTATAAACAATTCTACCCACAACCTCTATCTATGTATATTTCTCATACTTTCCTCAATATATGAAGTTCATAGGAGTTATAGATATGATATCATATAAAAATATATACAGTTAACCAATTTAACCTTATTGAATCCTTGAATCCTTACATTTTCTCTTTCCTGTTTACCTTCTTATGTTTCTTGAAGGCATATTTGACTATCAAAGCTCTGGTCTTTTAATTAGAAATTCTTGAAAGTTCCCATTTTGATAAAATATTCATTTTTCCCTTGAAGTATTATGCTGAATTTTGCTGGGTAGGAGATCCTTCTTCCTTTGCCTCATGATCCTTAGGGTAGAAGCTGCTAAATCCAATTTAATCCTGAGTGTGGCTCCATGATATTGTTTCTTTCTGGCTGTTGGAAGTGTTTTCCCTTTGGTCTGAGATGGCTATAATATTTCTGGGGTTTTACTTGGGAGATCTCTTTTAGGAAGAGATTGGTGAATTCTTTCAATTTCTTTTTTTTTCCTTCTGATTATAGGATGGCAGGGCAGTTTTCCTTGATAATTTCTCTTAATATATTATCTGGTTTCTTTTTGCTCTTGGTTTTCAGACAGTACAATCATTTTTTAAATTATCATTTTGAAATCTATTTTCCAGGTCATTTATTTTTCCATCAAAAAAAATCATTATTTTATTCTTTTTGCTTTTGTTTGTTTATTTCTTGAAGCCTGCTGGAGTCATTACTTTTCTACTTGTTGAATTTCTAATTTTTAAATAACTATTTTCTTGAGTGAGCCTGTGTTTTTCCTTTTCCATTTGGCTTCTTCTACTTTTTAAATATTTGTTTTCTTCAGGAACTTTTTGTACTTCCTTTCCCATTTGACCAACTCTTTTTTTTAAGAGTCATTTTCTTTGGAAAATGTTTTGATATTTTTTCCCATTTTTTTTCATTTCCTTTAAAAAGCCCTTGATCCTTTTATTAGGTTTTCTGCATTAGTCTCATTATTCCCTCAATTTTTCTTTATTTCCCGTGTTTTGTTTTGTTTTTTTGAAATCTTTTTTTGAGTTCTTCCTTTAGATCTTTTGGGACCTGCGACTAATGTATATGTTTTCCTTCATGTTTCATATGCAGCTGTTTTGTCAGTGCTGACTTCTTTCATGTTTGTATCTTAAATTTCCCTGTCATCAAAGTAATTATCTCAAATCACATTCATTTTTGTTTGTTTTTTGTTCATTATTTCCAGGTTTAGTTTGCAATTTCTTTATACTATTAATAAAGTTGATCCCTGTTTGTGAATTGAAGAGAATGGTATCCCATGCTTCTTGTTCTGAGGCTTGGGGCTTTACTTCTGGTTTGCCCCAATCCCTGGGATTTAGGTGCTGATAGAGGATCTTCCTGCTGGCTTGCATAAGTGAGAAGTCTCACTGCTCTCTTGCACTGGTGAGAAACTTCACTGCTGGCTTGTATGGAAGACAAAACCTTCCTGCTATATACTTGCAGGAGCAGAGAGTGCTGGACAGCTCTGGAGAAAGAATCTGACTGCTGGTCAGTCCCAAAGAGAGAAGCTTTGCTGTTGGCCAACCTCCAGAAACAGACTTAATTCTTGTTAGCTCTGGGAGTAGAGCTTCATGGCTGTTCAGCCCCAGTGTTAGAGCCTGAAGGAGGCTTGTGTCATGTTGAGGTCTCACTGCTGATGGGGGGGGGGAAGGGGAAGTAAGGTCTCATAGAGACCACAGAGGTGATTTGCTCCTCCTGGGTTCTGCTTTGCTCCCCTCTGACCCAAGTGATGCAGACCTCTTCTGCTGGTCCCTCAGGCTGCACTGGTCTGGGAAGCTGGTTCTTGCCTCCAAAATTGTGTGTAAAGCTTTTGTTTAGTCTTATTTGGAGGGAAATTTGGGAGGGCTGATGAGGGTGGCTTAATTACTTGTCCATGTTGGCACCAGAAGCCCAGTAGCATAAATTCTGGCAAAATAGTTCTAAACAATTTCTTTAATTTCTTATTAGTTGATTAAATTCACTCCATTTTTAGTACTGATGATTTGGTTTTCTTTTTTAATCAAGTAATAAGTTACTCATTTATCTATTTTATTAATAATCTAGCTGTCCCAATTTTGTTTATTAATTTAGTGTATTTTTTGTTTTTGCTTTTGCTAATTTCTCCTTTGATTTGTGGATTTTCTACTTTGATGTTTAATTATAGTTTTTAAACATGTTTGGTTTAATTTTTAAATAAATGAATGTTCAATTCATCTTTTGGTCTTTTTTCTCTTTTACTGTTGAAAATGTTTAGAAATATCAATTTTCCCCTAAAGACTTCAAAGATTTGAGATGTTTCTTATTATCATCATTATCTTTAATGAAATTATTGACTTCATGATTTTTTCTTTATTCCTTGCATTCTTCATTTTAAATCTTTGTTTTAAAGGTCTTGTCAATTAGAATTTTATTTTATTCAGGATTAAAAGAGATGCATTTATTATTTCTGATTTTATGGATTTTTGAGGCTTATATGCACTAATACATACATTTTCAGTTTTGTGGAATTATCATGAACAGCTAAATTACAAACGTTCAATTCCCATTCAGTATTTCCTTGAAATCTATCACATGTCTCCCTTCCTCAAGTCTCTCCCTCTTGACTTAGCTGTCAAAATGACTTCCCTAAAATGCAGGTCTGATCAAGTCACTCCACTACTCAGTAAACACCAATAACTCTGTATTATCTCTAAAAATCAATTATAAGGTACTTTGTTGAATTCTCAAAACCCTTCATAGCCTTTCCCTCCCTAGAACTGTTCTGTTGTTTTGAACCCTCCCCACATCCACACATTTTGCTTCCCTAGCCCCCTTCCTGCTCCTCAAACAAATAAAAACAGTTCCAGGTAGAGATTCAGCTCATTTTTGTTGGTTGTCTTCAGTGCATGAAATGTTTTGCCTCCTGGCTTTCTTCAAGTCTCAGCTAGAATTCCACTTTCTATAGGAATCTTTTTTAATGTCCTTTAATTTTATTGTCTTATTTCCATTGATTATTTCCAATCTGTAGTTAAGATAGTTGACTTACATATAGTTCTTTCATGTTATTTCTCCCATTAGACTATGAGCTTCTTGAAAGAAATATCTACTTTTTAGTCCCTTTTTTTGTTTCATTAGTGCTTAGCACAGTGGTTCACACAAAGTAGTCACTTAACAAATGTTTATTGGCTGATGAGCATAATATATGGAGAGTTCATGGAAAAGACATTATCTCCAAGGTAGAAAGTTAATAATTCAAGTCAAATAGTCTGTATTAAATGGTTCCTATGAACTCAAAATCAAGGTTCCAAGAGGAACTAACTAACTAATCAGAGGATGGAGCCCCAGGACCTTAGTTCAGAAGAATGTAGAAGTCAAAGTACATGCTGTACCAAAGAATAGGAAGGCTACTAGGGTGTGGAGTACAGTCAATAGTAGAGGTAGAGAGGATATTCTAAGACGGAAGGTAAGGATTTAAAAAGAGAGAGAATGTTAAGAATGGTCGGGCAAAGGGGGAAAGGAACTAAAGTCAAGCTTCTTTCCTCCTAGTTAGTGTCTATTATTGGCTTTATGGTGATTTCTTTTTAATTATTCCAATCCTATTTATATATTATTTATTCATTCATGGCTTTATTCATTTGTTTGTTTCTTTATTGCTCCCTAAACAATCTTTAGGAGCAAAAGAATCCAGATTCTGTATTTGACATGGAAAATCTGGCAGCAATAGGAGTAGATTTATTTGGTGCTGGAACTACAACAACCAGTACCACTTTGGCTTTTAGCCTGTTTCTCATCCTGAAGCACCCAGAGGTACAAGGTAAGATAAAATACACAATGCTTTAGTATTAAGACCAAAGGTTCCTATTTAAGATGTCTAACCCAGATTTAAGTAGAAACCAGCTTAACACTTTAGCACTACTCTCAAACAAAATTGCAATTAAAGAATGGGGTCCCTCTGTGAAGCAGAATAAGTAATGCGCTCAGTAAAGGAGAAAAGGATAAATAGGGAAGGACTGACCCAATACTCAGGGCACAGCTGCTGACTCTTGCACTTAGCACAATCACTATATTTTCCACAAAAGCAACTATTTTTTTGTAACATCTTCCATATATGCCTCTTCTTCTCCTCTAATACTGCCACTGATTTGGTTCAGGATCTTTTCCCTATAAGACCACCACTATTTCAATACCCTACTGGTTTGTCTTCCTGACTCAAGTCCCCATACCAATTCACCTATTCTTTGGTGGCAAATTGATCTTTCTAAAGCACAGGTCTGACCATGTTACTCCCCTATTCAACAAATTCTGGTGGCTCCCTATTTCCTCCAAAATCAAATATAAAAATCATTTGTTTGGCTTTTTAAAATCCTTCATAACCTGGAACCCTACCAGTCTTCTTACACCTTACTTCCCTCCATGAATTCAATTATCCAGTGACATGGGTCTCTTTGCTTTTCCATGAAAAAACCCAACCCTCCATTCATGGGCTCAAGGCATTTTCATTGGCTATCTCTCCATCCTGGAAGACCTTTCCCTGCTCATTTCTGCCATCTAGTTTTCTTGGCTTCCTACAAATATCAGCTAAAGTATTGCCTTCTGCAAGAAGCCTTTCTCATTTGTCTTTAATCATAGTTATTTCCCTCTGAGGTTATCCCTAAATTATCTCTTACATATTTTGCTTATATAAAATACCTGAGACATGTTTTTATTTAATAAATTCTAGTTGACTGAATTCTTACATGTGAATACAGAGCAACAATTGGGAGGTTGAGGAAAAGTATCAAGTAAAATGTGATACTTAAACTTATCTTGAAAGATGTAAAGATCAAAATTAATATGCAATAACTATTATATTTTAAAAGTTTTATTAATAATGACTAAAGTAAAAGAACTACTTAAAACCTAGCCCAATCTAGAGAGAAGAGTTTGAGGGAGGAGTTACAGCAAACTTAAAATACAATATGTAAACTAATACAGAAAGGAGTTTTGGGTAATATAGTTTTTAGGGGTTCAAGAATTTCCAACTATACAAAAAAAGAGAGGTTCTATCCAGTAGAGGAAAAAGAATATATTTCAAATATGAGACTGCTCAAAAAAGGTAAATCAATGGAAGATAGATTGCCATTAGAGAGGAAGAGTGAGCGTAGCAGTTTAGCTATATTGTAGACTTAAGCAATGAGACTGAAAAGATAAGTTGTGAAGGGCTTAAAGACTGAGCAGAGGAATTTCTGTTCAATCCTGAAGGAACTCAGGAGTCACTACAGTTTACTGAACGGAGGAGTAATATGGCCACATTTTTTGGCCATTTTTACCAATTTTTGGATCATTGAAGGGCATTTCAATAGAAAAAATAGCAAGGACTATAGGTTAGTCTCATTTTCCCAGGAAATGGACATTTTTACATACTGTCAGTTTACAATATGGCATGCAAATGGCAGAAATGATGGAGGCTTTAACTCATGTAACCACAAAAATGTGGGTTTCAAGACTGTAAATTGCCAAAACCATAAAGATAATTTTTAGTGTCTTGATTTAAATCAAAAATAAGTAGTCGCCATGGGAAAATTCCCAAATATGAAAATACCCAAGTCAGCTGGGTTTATGGAGATTTTAATTAATACAAATGAAGGAAATTATGGAAAGGAAGAGAGAGAGAATAAGAGAAAATAGTAGGAAGGGCCTAGGCCTAATGGCCTAGGCCTGAGCCTTAAGAGACTAGTTAGTCTTTCATCACTCACCACAATATTTGTCCCAAGCAAAATTCCAGTCCTTCACTGAAATCCTCAATTCCTGAACTGAGTTCAGAGACCCAGCTCCTCCAAACTAACTCCAAACTCCAACTAAGTTCAGAGAGCCAGCTCCTTTTAAAGAGAAATTTCTCTTATGTCACCTCCCCTAAATTTTCACATCTACCAATCACAGTAGACGTTTTCCCCAGGACTGACCATTCTTAGTTCACATCTTTTGTTATCACCTTCTCTGAGTAGACTAAAACTTCATACCTCTTGCCTTTTGTAAGTTGCTTGACCTTTTTTAGTGATTAATTTAGCCTTTATAGGTACTTAGCACCCTTTTGTATTAGATCTAAAAATAGACCAGCTCAAGGTTCTAGCTTTACTATAAGTATGAGTTGGGGACTTTTCCTTGTTCAGTAAGGAGTTTACAACTTTATCTTCCACTAAGGCACTGTCTGAGCAGGGTGGAGTAATTTTAAAAGTGCCCAATACATTCCTGATCAAATATCTCCATTGTTTAAAATGGGGAATAGCTTAACCAAATCTTCTAAGGTATAGTCTGAGCAATTTTAAGATCCACACTCACTTAGGTATATAGTATGATATATTTGTAAGACAGCAAAGCACTTAAGAACTTCACAGTCAAAGTACCAAGAAATATAATTGGCCTACTTTAGATATGTATTACTAAATTTAATCAGTTTGATTAACCATAGGTTAACATTGCCATTGATGTGATCATTGTCAAATTAGTCTTCCTTGAAAAATCAGTCTATTACCCATCTATGGGAGAAGGAGTAAGAGTGTCCATTATGTTGTAGTGAAATGATCTTGGATTTAGAGTCAGGGGGTCTAATTTCCCTATTTTGCAAGTGAAAAATTTGCACTGATATCTAAGATTTTCTCTAGCTCTAAATTATATAATCCAATGAATACGATCAAGATCTTTCTCCCAATCTCCTAGGAATTTTGTTAGTCTACTTCCTGTTAATTGTATCTCTTTTATCTAACTCAATGTTCTCTGCTTTTCAGACAGCACAAAATTAATCATTTTTTTATGTCTACACAGATAAAA
The DNA here is from genome assembly GCF_027887165.1 of Monodelphis domestica. Classification (NCBI taxonomy): domain Eukaryota; kingdom Metazoa; phylum Chordata; class Mammalia; order Didelphimorphia; family Didelphidae; genus Monodelphis; species Monodelphis domestica. The sequence goes on from NC_077227.1 coordinate 43,889,690, forward strand.
TTCATGAAGAAATTGATCAGGTGATTGGACCACATAGAATTCCTTCCATTAAAGACAAATTGGAGATGCCCTACACAGATGCTGTGCTGCATGAGATACAGAGATACATTAATATTGCCCCTATTAGTATGCCCCATGAAGTAACACATGACACCCAATTCAGACAATACTTCATACCTAAGGTAAAAATGAGGAATATAATTAAAATATCCTACTCAAGTTAAAATGCATATTCCCTCTTGACTAGATGACTACATGTACATATTTCAGCAATTGTCATAAAGTGAGAACCCAGCATGGATACCCTACTGCAGTGATGGTGAACCTTTTAGAGACCTTAGAGACCAAATGCCTAAACTGCAACACTTATGTCTCATGTGAGCCATCCACCTTACCCTAAACAGAGGAGGGAGGAATCACTCCCATTGGGCTGCTGGACAGAGGGACAGGTCATGTCAAATATCCTCAGGTACATGTGGAGAGGGGGGAAGGGTGCAGACCTCTCTGGCATGCTCAGGCATGTATGCCATAGGTTTGCCAGTATGGCATGAGTCTGAGATCTTTATTTTACCATTTGGGAGCACTTGGTGGTTGACTTATCCAAGTTTATGTAGCTAATATATGCCAGACTAATTAATAATGGAAATTTAAGGTAAACATATGTGCATTTTTCCTGCCCAGGTGCTTGCAGAAATATAGTCATAAATGTTTGTTACTAGGGAAAGTATCCAAATGTAAAAACCCCCACTTTTTAAATTCTCATAGTTAGTAAACAAAACTAACTAGTAAATACTGGAACACATCACTGTTGTTTTCTGACTCTGAACCAGTTTGTGGAGCCCATGGGCTTCAGATTTGGAAGATATCAATCAAGGCTTATTCCAGATCAGATGTCTCTAGCTCAGCCTACCTTGCTGCAGCTTGCTAGCTGGAGCCTTCTTCTGACAACAATGAATGTACAAACAAACATCAGGCATTTATATAGCACCCTTATGTTTGCAAAGGATTTTACAAATGTGACTTCATTTTCTCCTCACAACTAGTAAGGATTTGATGCAGGATTGAAACCCTAGTGTTCTTGTCTCCAGGTCCAGCATTATATCTATCCATTGCTCCACCTGGCTACTTCACGCAGAAGAGAGAACTCATTAGTCAGACCTTAGATAATACATATCAAGATGAAAAAAGAATTCTTTATTATTTCCTTAAGGATTCATAAGCTTTGTTTTCTGATGCAAAGTTCAGACTTATGAAGGCAGGAAACACAAGTACATATGTCATATCATATGCCATCATAAGATACAAATGGCTACTTGATAGATTTAAGAGGTCACATTATAGACAAAGGAGAGGAATAAGGTAAAAAAGAACTTATGCAACTATAGAGAGAAGAATATATTATCAGAAAAGAGATGGAGAGAATCATATAAGATAAAATTGAAAAGATTTTTACAAACAAAAGTAATACAGTTTAATTCAAAGGGAACAGTTAGCCAGGAAACCATCTTTGCAGGAAGTTTCTCTGATCAAGGCTTTATTTCCAAGATAAATTTAAAAACTAATTCAAGTATATAAGAATAAAAGCATTCCCCTCCATATGTATGGCAAAAAGATATTTTAAAAAACAATTGTCAAAAAAGAAAGTCAAACTATTATATGCTGTATTAAAATGAAAGAGATCATTAACAATAAGTGAAATTAGAAATAAAATAGCTCTAAGGTTCCATTTAACATCAATCAGACATTCACATATGAAATAAAAGGGAAATAACTAACGTTAGAGGAACTGCAGAAAATAGGCACATCATCCTCTATTAGGGAAGTTAATCCACCCAGGAAGGATAGGTTATAGGGGACTATGTGACTTTGCAAAAGGCTTTCACCATGTAAGTGTTATACTAGACATAAGAGAAAAAAATGTAACTGGAGTTAGCCCAAAAAAGAATGTGAATGACTACATAAAAAAGAGGAGTGATGATACAACTATGAGTATTGTCACATGGAGAAACAAAGATATGACTAGATTTCTGTAGAGAGAAGCATATGTAGTCTTGAACTCAGATGAGATGATCTTCAGGCCTGAAAGGAGGAAGAAGGAAATCAGTGATGTTGGTAAGAGGTACGTGGTAAGAGTATCATTGAATTTATGTAATTGGTTTTATAGGCAAGGGAACTGGAAACCTGGAAGATTCTAGCTTGTAATTAGGTAGTTTGAGAGAGACTTGGGCAACAACAGTCTATTGAAGGAAGTTCTGGCCTCCCAAATAGTGTTGCTTCAGTAACAGGCTATATGATCAGTATCAGAATCAGAACTGACTACTGATTCATTTTGGTGAATCAGTGGATAGATTGCTGAGCCTAAATTCAGGAAGACTTGAGTTCAAAGCCTCATTCAATCATTTACTAGCTTTGTGATGCCATGTTCACCTCTGTTTGCCTCCATTTTCTCAAATGTAAAATGAAGATTAAATAATAGAACCTACCTTTCAGGGTTGTTGTGAGGATCAAATGAGATAATACATGTAAAGTACTTAGCCTAGCTCATAGTAGGCACTATGTAAATGCTAGCTATCATCATCAGAGCATCCATGTCTGCACAAACATTTCTCAGGCTTCTGTGGGGCCTCAGGTGCCTTTTGAAAGGGGCTGAATTATATCACCTTTCTTTCAAAATGGAAACTAAAATAACCCTATGACTAAAAACAGAGGATGGGAAACTGACTAAAGGAATGAGAGCAAAAAAATAAATAAATAAGAAAAATTGCTTACAGAAGCCAAGACATCAGAAGGCAGAGTACAGAAGACTAGAGCTGAGAATCTGACCTAGCCAAGAGTCTAACAGAAGCTAAGACCAGATGCCTAGAGGTTCTTCTGTCTCTGTAGGAAGCTATTTGATTGGAGGAAAATCTTGTAGTTTAAAAGAGCTGATTGGAGAAAGGAACATCAGCTTTAGTTGGAAGAAAGTCGTCTTTGCTCTCCAATACCATCTACAACTTGTCATAAGTGAAGTTTCTCAAAGGCTTTCAAAAATTGGTCACTATTCCTTTCTACGACTCAAGAGAGAAAAACTCAAAGCTTATAGAGAGCAAAACTTGAACAGCTTTGAATGTTCTAGGATTAAAAGAAATTATTATCACTGAAAAATATCATATTGCTTTAGTATTAAGCTAAAAGAACAGGCCTGGGAAGATCTGTAGAATTAAGTCTTAAGACTGATGTTAAAAAGAACTTAAATATCATTCAGCAACTGAAGACTTGCAGAGAAATAGTTTATCTAGCAAGAAAGCAAAGAGTACTACTCTCACTTTGCAAGTGGGGTATACAATAGATTGTTTCCCTAAAGAGATTGCAGAGAGTCAGTAAACATCCTAGAGCTTCAGGCACATAGGTTTTCATACTCATGTTTCACATAGCTATGTTCATATGCATTTGTTAACTTTCGGGTCACATTAATTATGAGGAGCACTTGGAAATGTTGGTTCAGGTTTCTGGATGAATTGTTAAATTTTGATTATTTCTGCTTTCAACCTATACTTAGACTTTATTGTATTTCTTTATTTTGCCTTATTGTTTAAATATGTTACAGTTTAGAATAAATGGTATTGTAAAGGATGAGGGCCTAGCAGTATCATATTTTAAACTGTACTATAAAGCAATAATCATCAAAATAATATAGTACTGGCTAAGAGATGGATGGATGGATCAATGAAATAGACTAGGGGTAAATGACCTCAGCAAGCTAGTGTTTGATAAACCCAATGTTACAGACAAAAGAGTGGTTGCCATAAACTGTGAGCGCAAAAATATGGGTTTCAAGACTGTGAATTGCCCAAACTGTAAAGATAATTTTTAGTGTCTTGATTTTATATCAAAAATAAATGGTCGCCATGGGAAAAAATCCCAAATATAAAATACCCAAGTCAGCTGGGTTTTATGGAGATTTTAATTAATATAAATGAAGGAATTAAGGAAAGGGAAAGAGACAGAGTAAGAGGAAATAGGAAAAGGCTAGGGCCTAGGCCAATGGCCTAGGCCTTTTTCTTTAAGAGAGAAACTAAGTCAGTCTTTAATCACTCACCACAAGATCTTTCCCAGGCAAAACTCTAATGTTCAGAGAGACCCTCCAGTTCAGCTTCCTAAACTGAACTATTCTAAACTCCCTTCAACTGGTTCAGACAGTTCCTATTAAAGAGAAATTTCTCTTGTGACGCCTCCCCTAAATTTTCATGTCCACCAATCATAGTAGACGTTTTCCACAAGACTGACCATTCTTAATTCACATCTTCTTTTGTTAATTACCTTCTCTGGGTAGACTAAAACCTCACACCTCTTTTATTAAACGTGTTTGCTTGACCTTTTAGTGATTAATTTGACCTTCATAGGTCCTTAGCACCTTTTTGTATTAGATCTAAAAATAGACCTAGCTTAAGGGCTTGGCCTCACTATAAGTATGGGTTGGGGACTTTTTCATTGTTCAGTAAGTAGTTTTACAACTTTATCTTCCCCTAAAGTATGCCTAAGTATAGATGGAGTAATGTAAAGTTCTCAATACATTCCTGACCAAGTACCTCCATTGTTTAAAATGGGGAATAACCTTAACCAAATGTTCTAAGGTGGAGTCTGAGCAGTTTTAAGATTCACACCAAAGATCCCAGCTTTTGGAGCAAGAACTCACTAGTTGACAAAAGCTGCTGGAAAAATTGGAAAACAGTATGGAAAATTAGATTTAGATCAACATATTGCACCCTATACCAAGATAAAATGAGTAAATGACTTAAATATAGAGTGAAATCATAAATAAATTAGTTGAATATAGAATAGATTACCTGTCAGATTTATGGGAATGGAAGGAATTTAAAGTCAAGAGAAGGATAGGGAACATTACAAGATATAAAATTAATCATTTTGATTACATTAAATTTAAAGGGTTTGTACAAACAAAACCAATGCAACCAAAATTAGAAGGGAAGCAACAAACTAGGGGAAAATTTTATAACAAAATTCCTGACAAAGATCTAACTTCCAAAATATATAAGTTAAATTTACAAGAAATCAAGCCATTCCCCAATTGACATATGATCAAGGGATATGAATAGGCAGTTTTCAGATGAAGAAATCAAAACTATCATTAATCACATAACCCCTTCTAATTAGAGAAATGCAAATCAAAACAACTCTGAGATACTACCTCAAAACTAGTGGATTGGCCAATATGATATCAAAGGACAATAAAAAATTATGGTGGATATATGACAAAATTGGGACACTAAAGCATTATTAGTGGAGTTATGAATTGAACTAACCATTCTGGAAGGCAATTTGGAATCATGCCCAAAGGGCTTTAAAATATTCCATGCCTTTTGATTCAGCTATTGCACTACTGGGTTTGTATACCAAAGAGATTAAAAACAATGCCTGTACAGAAATATTTATAGCTTCACTTTTGTGGAGGCAAAAAATTTGGAAAATGAGGACATGTCCCTCAATTGAGGAATGGCTAAACAAATTGTGGTATGTGATGGTGATGGAATCCTATTGTGCTATAAGGAGTGATGAACTGGAGGGATTCCATGTGAACTGGAAAGACCTCCATGCAGAGTGAAATGAGCAGAACCAGGAGAACATTGTACACAGTAACTGAAACATTGTGGGATGATCAAATGTAATGGACTTTGCTACTAATAGCAATGCAATGATCCAGAACAATCCCATGGAACTTATGAAAAAGATTGCTATCCACATCTAGATAAAGAACTTTGAGAATAGAAACACAGAAGAAAAACATGATTTATCACTTGTTTATATGGGTATATGATTTGGGGTTGTGGTTTTAAAAAGATGACTCTATTTACAAATATGAATAATATGGAAATGGGTTTTGAATAATAAGACATGTATAATCCAGTGAACTTGTCAGCTCTGGGAGGGGAGGAGGAAAGAGGGAAGGGAGAGAACATGAATCATGTAACCATAAAAAAATTCTAAAAATATAAATAAAATAATGTGATAAAAGAAAATTGGGGGGGCAGAATAAATGGTACTAGGGGCAGCCCAATTGAGAATTGAGAGTCAGGTCTGGAATTAGGAGGACCTGGGTTCAAATGTGACCACAGACACTTCTTAGCTGTGTGACCCAGGGCAATTCATCTAACCCCAACTGCCTAGCCCTTATCACTATTTCACCTTAAAACTGATACTTGTATCTATTCTAAGTCAGAAGGTAAGGGTTTTTTAAAGAATAAATACTGTTATTGTGAATGATCTGTGTAATGGAAGATAGACTCCAAGATTTATCATGTCCCTTTTCTTGCATATTGGCTGATCTTATAGATGTGAGGAGGTTGCTCAGAATTTAAACAGTTCAGCATTAAAATTTGTGATGCTATCAAAATGTTCACTCTTCATTGAATACTTAAGGAATTTGTTCAAATAATAGTAATCACTTATTAAGCAATGAATATGTGTACTGTGCTTAGCGTTGGACCAAGATATTCATCAACTTACTCTTTTCTCTGTTCCAGGGCACAATGGTGTTCCCTTTTCTCTCGTCTGTTTTGTTTGACCCAATAGAATTCCCCAACCCATACCAGTTTGACCCAGGGCACTTCCTGCATCAAGATGGAAGATTTAAGAATAGTGACTACTTTATGCCCTTTTCTATAGGTAAATGTTCTTTCTGAACTTTACTATCTCATCTAAAGGCGAAATGAAGTTTGCTCTACCACACCTCCTCCATTTGGATTGCTCCTCCTTAATGCAGTCTGAGGAGAAATTGCTAATGTCTTTCTACATCTGTCACTCCTGGTCACATGACTCCATTTTGTTTCTAGAACCACCATGCCTGGCTATTGCCTCAGAACACTTCAGCAAGCTAGCCTGGCCTCTCAGAGTACTTCCTGGTCCTTCTTTGTATGCCTGACTCTTAGAACAGGGACGGCACAGAGGAGGTGCTGAATAAATGCTTATTAGGTGACAAGCTAACTAATGCCACACTGTGGAAATTAGAGTGTATGAGGGAGAAGTATGAAGAGTTGTGTACCAAGATGTATTAATTTCTATGTCTAATGATCATATTTGACATGACTTTAACTGAGACAGGTTTCCTTCCATTTTTTCTCTCATTACACTCATCTTAAACTGTTTATCCGGGGGGCAGACGGGTAGCTCAGTGGATGAAGAGCCAGTCCCAGAGACGGGATGTCCTGGGTTCAAATCTGACCTCAGACACTTCCTAGCTGTGTGGCCCTGGGCAAGTCACTGGACCCCCATTCCCTAGCCTTTACCAATCTTCTGCCTTGGAACCAATACACAGTATTGATTCTAAGACTGAAGGTAAAGGTTTAAAAAAAAATGTTTATCTGATAGTCATCTTGGATTAATCAACTGCTCATTCATTCATTCAAATAAGAACATATTAAACAGCACTTAATATAGTATACATAATACATATGTGGAAAGGTAGTATGGTGTAGTAGAAAGAGCCAGTCTTAATGTCAATTTAGAATAAAGTCCTGCTTCTGATACATCCTGGACATGTAACTCTAAGCAAGTCATTTTATCTTTTATTCCACTTATTGGAAACCATGAGGTGCAAGAGTTACTTATTTATGGTAGTAGCAGAAATTTTCTTATTTAGGAAATTCATATAATGATAAAATCATGGATGTGAACTAAAAAGAGAAGGCATTGTGCTTGGCAAAAGATGATACTAAAAAGTAAATGAGGGGCAGCTTAAGAAAGCACAGTGGATAGAGAGCCACGTGTAGGGTTGGGAGGATCTGAGTTCAAATATGAGCTCACATGCTTCCTATGTAGTCCCAAGCAAAACTGCCAAGCCCTTGCCACTCTTCTAAATTTAGAATTGATATTGGTAGAGAAGGGAAATGTTTTTTAAAAAACATAAAAGAAACAAAGTCTATGATTTCTAGGAAGTCATAATTGATTGGGGGAAGAAAACATTAACATCAATGATCAAGATTAAAAAGAGAATATCATGAAAGCAAGAAGTTGTACTAATAATAATCCAATAGTTGGCTATTATGTACCCTTTTCAAGTTCCACTTATCTTATCTGATCTTCACAGCAACCCTAGGAAATGGGTGCTATAATTATCTCCATTTTACAGATGGGAAAAATGGGTCTTAAAGAAGTTAATTGACATGTGCAGGTACATAGCTATAAAGTGCCTGAAGTCATTTCCTAAATCAGTTTTTCCAGGTTCGAAGTCCAACACTCAAGTTCACTGTGCCACCTCACTTTCTGATTCAGTATTAACTAGGTACTCTTAGGGGTGCATCAGAGAAGATTTTCTAGGAATGGTGGTATCCTACTGAATTTTTACATGAAGTCCACTGAAAAGAATCTTGTCTTCTTTCAGGAAAACGGGCTTGTTTAGGAGAAGGCCTGGCCAAGATGGAATTGTTTTTATTACTGGTCACCATTCTGCAGAACTTTACCATCAAGAGCGTCATTGATCCAAAGGAAATTATAATCAAACCAATGTCTACTCGAGGTGTCTCTTGTCCTCCAAAATATCAACTCTGCTTTTTTCCCCGCTAAAGAAGAGCAAGTCACACATCCAATCCACCATATTGCTTTCTCACCAAGATTCTAATTCTCCCATGTCTTAAAACTAATCAACATTATTGAAGAGAAAGGCAATGATTATCATCATTTATCAACAGAATCTAATTCTTATACATATGTAAAAGCAAAGGCAATAGATTAAATAACTATGGTATATCTATGGTTAAAAGAAAATCTTGGGTGTCTTCAGGCTTTTAAACTATGCCACATGTTTGGGAAATTTTAGTTCATTAAAGGCTGATCTATTTGTTCACATTGGATTTCACTATGTGCCAAGATTCTTAATTTTTCTTTAAGAATGGTCTGTTGCTAAACAAAGAGAATATAGTTTGAGGTCTAAAGAGATGTCATGAAAAATTCTTAGATAAATATCAGAGATGCTACCAATAACTAGTAATCACTTGAGTCAATACCAAAACTTTGCAAAGTGGGGTTATCATGTCAAAAATAACCCAACAAATGGTCCTGAGGGTGGGCATATCAAATTGAATTCTTACAAGAAAATTACTGAGCAAAATTATGTCTCCTTTAGGGAAAGCAGGTCTTTCTAGCAGAGGGCATGGCTATAAGATGGAATTGTTTTTATCCCTGGTTATCATCCTGCACATTTCCCCCCTCAAGTTTATATTTGACTTAAGTAACTCAATACCATGCTCTACCAAGGTTATCAATGCTCCCAGACTACTAGGGAACTTAAAAAGTAATGCAAAGGATTCCACTGAGACCACAACATATCAAGAATCAGGCAGTGACTGACTTTGTTGTGAAATCCAACTCTGATATTCTTCTCTTGGGAGTAAATGTAGTCTCTAGATGACTTTTTTATAAGATAATGGTCAATCATAAGCATTTATGATGAGAATTATTCTATACTGATGATGGAGAATAGGGCTGGAATTAAAGAGAAAAATAAAGATATCAACTTGCAACTCTTTGTCATGGAGCAGGTGGAACTTCAGGAACATCAGAACTAGTAAACAAAAGGGGGGAAATGTTTTTTGGGGTTGACAGCTATGTGATCCTGGGTAAATCACTATCCTCCATTAGCCACAGTGTACCTTGAAGTGTAGACTGGAGGAGAGAGAATGCAGGTGGAAATAAGCACACAGAGTTTTAGGAGGTTCTAAGCAGTCTGTTTTGGTTAAAGCATAACCTTTGTGTAGAGAAGTAATAGGAGATAAAATATATGAGATAATAAAGTCAACTTACAAGGTACAGAAATAAGTGCTTAGTATATGTCAAAGTCAAGAAAGCAATGATGAAGCTCTCTGGCATCTCTAAGAAGTTATTAATTAGCAGGAGATAAGTGCACTCCTTTGTATTATTTTGGCGATGAAAGGACTGAATCAGGCCTGGACTTCAGATGACACAACTTATGGCAAAGAAACCATCCCCATCAAAGAAATCATTTCATATAATTACTCCTTTAGGGGCCACTTATATTATGAAGCATTGGGCAGTTTTCCCAAGTGTTTACCATGGAGGATGGAGAATATTTTCACAAATAATTACAAATTCAGGGTGAAACATGCTTAAATGTGAGTCAGTAGCTCTTATTGTGCCCTACCTACTTACAGGATAAGCTCAAAGTAGAGACTCTGTGACATTTCTTTGGATTCACACCTATATATATGCTCTGGTGTTTAACTGAGGAAGGGCTCAAACATGGAGAAGAGCTATTCAAAGGTAAATAAAAATTATCCTTTCAAAATTACTACTGTGGAGAAATAAAATTTTATATAGAGTAAAATATAACTTAAAATTATAAATATAAATATGATAAATAAAAATTATAGATATAGCATTCTAAATGTGTACACTAACTATGTTATTTACATCAAACAGCTAGCATTTAACTCAATTACATTATTTTTATTGAATTCTAAATGTCTCATCAATAAACACAACTAAATCAACTCAAATAGAAAAGCCAAAATCAATTTATATCATTGGGTTTCACTTCAAATATCAAAGTAACAGTCAGTTATGAAGCCATTGTTTTCTTTTTGGTTTGTTTCTCTTTCCCTAACTTTGTCCTTGGGCTCAGTGAGCTATATAGATTCGTTTTATTGTTTTAGGAGATGCTCTGGCTTGGGAGTCAGGCCATCTGGAATCTATATTAAGTTCCTCTCAAATTCCTCTACATAAATCACTATCTTTGGGGGGACTCAGTTCCTTCATAAGTAAAATGAGATAATTGAACTAGATGTTTTCCCAAGTTCCCTCCACTTCCAGATTTGTGATCCTATGAACATACACATCCCTTCTTCTCAATGGCCATCCAGCTGCCAGTTAAACACTGATAGTTATAGGGAAATCACTGCATAGCTCTTTCTATTTTCAGAATGCTTAGTAGGGACTTTTTTGCTCATATTAGTAATGGACAGTAATATTTTTATAAGCATGTAGTTTATGAAATACCATTTAGAATTCAATCCACTTATTTCTTAAAAGTAGAAAAAGCTTACAGGAAATTTTCAAAGGACTAGCCCAATAGAATATTCTCATTTGAGAATTTTGAGGGTTTTAGCTTATTTTTTAGCATAAAGAAATGAGGGATGGGGGGCGGGAGAGAGAAAGAGTTTTGCATTGAAACTCATGTATAAAATTGCCCAAGGTTATGTGGGAGAAAAAACATGGCTTCTCTGTACTTCTGCCTTCATTACATCCTTTGTTTGTTGCTGCTCATGTGTATTTGTATGTTTTCAGCATTTTTGTTTATAATATCATTGTAATCTGGCAAAGTATGCGAATGGAAATTGCCACATTCTCTGTCACAATAAGTCACTACTAGTGTTTATTTCAGGGAAGGTACCTTGGAGGTTATACAGGTTGGATAAAATTGATTTAGAAAACTGAAAAATGTTTTTGTGTGTTTGAATCAGTCATATATTATTATTGTTTTTACTTTTAAAGTTAGAAGCTACCAATAAAAATAAGTATCCAAATATGCAAAATTTAAAATTCTTATACATAATATTGAAAAGAAGCAAGGTGGAAAGTTAGTCTTTTAAATTTTTTTTAATATTTAAAAACCCTTACCTTCCATCTTGGAGTCAATACTGTGTATTGGCTCCAAAGCAGAAGAGTGGTAAAGGCTAGGCAATGGGGGTCAAGTGACTTGCCCAGGGTCACACAGCTGGGAAGTGTCTGAGGCCAGATTGGAACCCAGGACCTCCCATCTCTAGGAATTACTCTCAATCCACTGAGCAACCCAGCTGTTCCCTGAAAATTAGTCTTACAGGAAGAATGACCTGGGTTCAAGTTCTAGCACACTTGACCTTAGTCAAGAACTTTATGTTCTAGAAAATGATACATATTTCCTACTGTTCAATGCATATACATTTGATTGTTTTCTGTGTACTTGTTTATATATAGCTATTAAATTAAGTTTCTTCAGCATTCTCTTCAAATTCACAACTTTGTTTTTCAGTATCTTTTGTTTAATTAACTTAAGTTCCTTAGCTGAAATGTTCTAATCATTGCTCTCTATCCAGATTTTTGAAAAATAAGTAATTATTTTCTCATAAATTTAATTGCTACATAATTGGAAGCAAAAATGAGTACCACTGATATGATCTCATTAGTAACTGAAATGTTGATCCTAATGTTTTATTTTTCTTAACTTTAAGCTAAGCTTTGTCCTCTATAATCACTGCAATTGTGATTTTATATATTTACCTGAAGTATAGTTAATTTTAGTCTATTCTCATTATTCGTTAAGAAATATTAGGTATATACTTTATCCTCAACATTATGTTGACTTGTAGTTTTGTTAATATTCCAATTTTACCAGAGTTGAATTCAATCTAATTATATTCAATGCTTTATGTTCCTATCATCACTCTACTAATTGAAATCCCAAATATTTATCATATTTTCTTCATTAAAGAGAATCAGACAACTATAATTCTGTGCCTTCCAATTAAATCATGTTATTTCTATAGAAGATTAAAATTGATTAATTTCATTTTTGTTGCACAATTCTTTTTAACCATTTATTTTTGTCAGAAAAGATAGAAAATTTTATTTTAAATCACATTTTCTTTTCAAAGTTTCACACACATGAAACCATACAAAAATAAACAAATTTCTTAAAATCCATAATCTACTTCTATATGTTTTGAAAAACTATATTTCAATCTTTCTTTCAAGTATTTGCCTGGAATTTTTCACCACTATTTTGCCCTCATTTTCCAATCTTTAATACTTTTAATTTATTAGCAATAGCTTTGATCAACTGATTCATTTAAATATATCTTATTATTTCCTGTTCTTATTTTTCCTCAAATAAAACTGTATAATTCCATAGTTAATAAAATAAATTCTAGGAGCAGCTAGGTGGCTCAGTAAATTTAGAGCCAAGCCTAAGATAGGAGGTCCTAGGTTCAAATATGCCTTCAGATATTTCCTATCTATGTGTCCTTAGGCAAATCATTTAACCCCCACTGCCAAGCCCTTACCACTCTTCTGCCTTAAAACCAATACACAGTATTGATTCCAAGATGGAAAATAAAGGTTTTGAAATAAATAAATAAAATAATTCTCCTGTTTTATAACTTCTTCCTTAGTTATTAATCTAAAGTAACAACTCAAAATCATAGTCATAAAGGACAATTGACTTAAGCACCTAATTTTATGGTTTTCCATTTTCCCCAAGACCAACATATCATTGATACCCATGTCAAAAGCTACTTCTATTTTGGCCAACTATTCAATGAAATTCTGAAAGATATTCTGGATTTTTAGTGTTTAGCTGGGCAGAGGGACAGATGATATGAGAAATGTCCTCAGGTGCATACAGAGAGTGGGAAGGGAGCAGCCCCCTCTGGCATGCATTCCATACGTTTGCCAACATATATGAGAGCAAAGGATGGCATCAAAGAAATGTATGCTCCTAAAAGGAAATGATCTGGTATCTTGAGAGTGAGAAATAATTGATAGCCTGTGCACTGCACCACAATGCTTATGATAGAGAAGCTAGGTAAAGAGATCCCTATGACAAACTTCATGTGAATGAATGAAGAAAGATTTTAAGCACTCTCAGTTTGCCAACACTGGACTATGTATTCAAAACATAAATAGACAAGTGATATAGTCCCAAATTTAATGGAACTATATTTTAATTGGGGAAGGTAAAGGCCCAGTTGAGGGACAAATGGAAGGGCAAAGTGGTCCTAAGAGCTCAACTTCAGTGAAACTGATAAGAGCCAGGTGTCCTTCAGAGTACATTGTCAAAGGGGCACTTATGGATAGAGCACTTGGCTTGGAGTCAGGAGGACCTGGATTCAAATCTGACCTTAGACACGTCCTAACTCTGGGACTGGGCAATTCACTTAACTCTCATTGACTAGCTCTTACTGCTCTTCTGGCTTGTAACAAATGCACAGTATTGACTCTAAGACAAAAAGATAAGAGTTTTTAAAAGAGTACTTTAGCAAAGAGGCAGTTAGGTGGCTTTGTAGTTAGAGTGCCAGTCAGGAGGATTTGGGTTCAAATATGGCCTCAGATACTTCCTAACTTTGTGATCCTGGGTTAGTCACTTAACCTAGTCTTTATTGCTCTTCTCTCTTAGAACCAATACTTATATAAATTCTAATACAGAAGGTAAGAGGTTTTTTAAAGAGTCCACTGGCAAGTCAGTGAACATTGCCTAGGGAGTCTGGGCAACAAGGTGGAAAATGTCTGGACAATGTACAAGATTCAACAAAAAGACAGAGATGTTTAGGATATATTTAACAGGCAATGATGAGATATAGATCCATATGAGCATCTCCAATGCCTTGATACCACACCATTTATATAATGATGTTTCAATGTTTATTGAATTTAAATTACTACATATATGGAAAAGAGGGGTTTGCTTAAAGTTAGAGAGAAGGAATTCCATTTTGCCCATACTACTCCCATTCTTAGGAAGCTTGAAGATGTAGAGGACACACTTTTAAAGACTGGAGTCCAAAATGAGTAGAAGGAAGCTCTGGAAAGAACTGTTTACAGCTCTGTCCAATGTCACAGAAACATGACTTGATAAATTAGTTTTCTATTCCTGTTTTGTTCATAAAATGTCTGAGAGGGAAGCTAGCTAACACAAAGGATAGAGATCCAAGCCTTGAGTTGGGAGGGCATCATTTCAAATCTGACCTCTGATACTTCCTAGCTGTTTGAAAACTGAGCAAACCACTTAACCATAACTGCCTAGTCCCTACCAATTTTCTGTCTTAGAATGGACATTAAGACAGAAGGTAAGAGTTTAAACAAATAAAGAGCTTATAAACAAAAGGAAAAAATAGTGGTAGTAAATATAAGAATTTAAGAGGAATTGAGACTATAGTGGCCATGAAATGGAAATTGAAGGGATGTTCATTAATTGGAGAATGGATAAACAATTTGTGGTACATAATTGTAATGGAATACTACTGGACCATAAGAAATGACTAACTAGATGGTCACACAAAAACTGGAAAGGCTTATATGAAGTGATGCAAAGTCAAGTGAGCCGAATAAGAATAACAATGTACACAGTAAAAGCAATAATCTACAATGATCAAATGTGAATTATTTAACTATTATCAAAAAGGCAAGGATGTAGGACAACTCCAAGAGACTCATGATCAAAAAGGCTATCCATTGCCACAAAAGGAATTGATGGAAGTCTGAATGCAGATTTAAATACACCATTCTTTAGGATAAGAGATATCGAGCTAAGTGATTTGTTCAGTTACAAAACTGGAAATATCTAAGATAGGATTTAAAGCCAGATATTCCTGCTTTCAGGACTAAGCATCCTTCCACCTCTAACATTCCTTCATGAATTTTTCTCTGGTATAAACAATAAGTATCTTTTTCCCAATGTGATGAACATGGAAATATGTTCTTACAATGATAACATATGTACATCATCTGTCATACTACCTGCCATCATGGGAAGGATAGAAAGGAGGGAGAAAACAAACATGGAAAAATGTAAGAAAAAAATTATTTAAAATTGTATCAACGTTAAAAAGGAATGAGATGAAAACAAAATAAAAAAGAGGTTTTAAAATTTGATTTTGATGCAATAATAACTAACATTTATATAGTATTTTAAAGCATGCAAGGCCCTTTTCATGAATTAAATTCTGTAGCCCCCAGAGCACTCCAGTAAGTGCTGTTGTTATTATCCTCGTTTTTACAAATGAGGATGAGAGATGTCAAATTAAGTGATTTGTTTAGTTACAAAACTGCAGATATCTGAGATAGGATTTAAAACCAGATATTCCTGCTTCCAAGACTAAGCATCCTTCCAACTCTAACATGCAGTCTCTCAAGAGAAATTAGTGATTTTGTTAAGCATGAAGGAAAACTAGGTTATGCTTAACAACCACATTGCGAAGTTAGTTTAGTAGGAAAATAAAATCTGCTCCTTTGTATAAGACCTTATCTGTTTTATTGCTCCTAAAATTATGTCAATTGTTAAGCAAAGCTATATTAGACCTTAATCAAAATCTTTCACTTCTTTTTCAAGGTCAAGTAGCACATGCAACTGCCCATAATCTGAGAGTCTTCTGTATGACCCAGAAAACCCTCTCAGACCAATGGCCAAAAGAAACCAGACTCAGGTGACTGAGTTCATCCTCCAAGGCTTCTCTGAGCATCCTGAGCTCCAGATCCCCTTATTCAGCTGTTTTCTCTCGTTGTATGTGGTGGCCCTGACAGGTAATGTCCTGATCATCATAGCCATTGTGCTTAATACAAACCTTCACAGCCCCATGTACTTTTTCTTATTCAATTTGGCTATTATGGACATCATCTGCACCTCCTCCATTCTTCCCAAAGTTTTGGACGGGCTACTCTCAGAGAAGAACATTATCTCCTATGTGAGTTGCTTGGCCCAGCTCTACTTTCTCACTTGGGCTTTATCATCTGAGTTGCTTCTTTTTACAGCAATGGCATATGACCGATACGTAGCCATCTGCCATCCCCTACATTACAGTACCATGATGAGCAAGACACTTTGTAGTATGTTGGCAGCTGGAGTTTGGGGCATCTGTGCCTTCAATTCCTCTATACATACAGGTCTAATGACACGATTGTCCTTCTGTGGACCCAATGTGATTACTCATTTCTTCTGTGAAATCCCCCCTCTCTTGTTGCTTTCCTGTACCTCAACCTACATAAACAGTGTCATGACTGTCTTGGCAGATGCTTTTTATGGAGTATTTAACTTCCTTCTGACGCTGGTGTCCTATGGCTTTATTATTTCTAGCATCCTTAAAATCAGATCTGTAGAAGGGAAGAAGAAAGCCTTCTCCACCTGCTCTTCCCATCTCATTGTGGCATCCATGTATTATACTGCTGTGTTCTATGCCTACATAAGCCCAGTTGCAAGCTATAACCCAGAGAAGAGTAAGTTGGCTGGTGTGCTTTATTCTGTGTTGAGTCCCACCTTGAATCCCCTGATCTACACTCTGAGGAACAAGGAGGTTAAACAGGCCCTCAGGAAGCTCTTTCCTTTCTATAGAAATTAAATGATATAGAACTTGAAAAGAATAGACTTGTAAAAATTGGCCTTTCCATGCTGTACCAGATAACTAAATCTTGTCTCTATTATTCTGCCAAAAAGATATAGTTATATAAAAATAGAATTTAGAAATGGTGAGTAGTGAGGTAAAAATAAAGTATTGTCAGAGAAAAGAGCAGGAAGAGGCCACATTCAGGAGGTGGTAATCAGGGAAATCTGTTCTCCAGGTTGTCAGAGAGAATGAAGTACTCCTTGAAAGAAAATGAGCAGGACTTGAAAGATAAAAACATGGCGGGGGGGGGGAATAATCAAAAAACATAGATGGAAGCAAAACCTGTGTAAAAAGTTTGGAGGGTAGAAGAAAATGACAACTCAAAAAGCAAGGTAAAATGACTATCTGAGGGAATGTTACTAGTATAATAATATAGAAAAATATTATGAAAAAAATAAAAGAAAGGCATATAAGGAAAGTAGGTCTTTGTTAGTATGCTGAATGGTCTAAAAATGTCACTGAAAGAAGAAAGAAAAGGAAAAGGACAATTGTACAGTTAGATATAAAAATGAATTTATTTCTGAAGAATGGTGAGTTAACTCCTCTGGGGAAAAGAAGATCTGCTTGCCTTTTTGAAATAATAAAGGATAAGTATAAACTCTGGCAATTGAAATATCATTTAGGAGGGATCAGAAAGGAATAGTGATTCCTAGTGACTCAGCTAAGGAGTAATGAATAGGGTATCTTTCAAACAGATAGCAATAAGGTAATGTTATCAGAGACCTGTGGCTCCATGACTAAAACAAAACAGAAAATCCCCCAATGTTTTTATAAGTTAATTACTATTGAACAAATTTAGTGGTTTTCATTATATAAGTGAGATCATTTGAAGGAACAGACAAAGCATAACCAAAAATTATAAAGTACTTAATGAAAAACTGAAGAACATGGGGCACAACTGTTTTCTTTTTTGATATCGTTTTGACACATTGAAAGCTGTATTACTGCAGAAGAAAAAAAATTATTTGGAAATGAATTAATGAATTGAATTGCCTGAAGTTAGCATAATTAGTAATTGGCCAGACAAACATTTCAACTCGAAATCTTTGACTCTATTCTTCTGAATTCTTTCTCCTCTCTTTGCTCACTCTTGATTCTCCTATGACCTGTTTGACTTTTCTGTCTCAAGTACCTATTTCTGAATCATGGCCTCGATCATGATTACTAACTGTGTGTACCAAATGCTATCTTCTGAACCCTATTTCATCTCTGTCCATACTTACTGTGTAAGCAAACCCATCAGCTCTCATGAATTTATTATCTCTATATACATAACACCTAAGTTCTATATTTTTTGTCCTATTTTCCCTCTTCAAATCTTATCTTTTCTTAGCCTACCTTTTGAACATTTCAAAAATTGATGACCTATAGGCATCACAAATTCAGTATGCCTCAAAATAGAATTCATTATCTTTCCTCAAAAATATATTCCTATTCCAATTATCTCCATTTTTCTTGAAGAAATAAAATTCTATCCTTCTAAGCACTGAGGATCACAGTATATAATCATTCTTTCCTCCACATACTCCCTCACCCCACAAATCCCATCAGTTTCCAAATGTTATTAGCTCTATCATGAAATTTCTTTTTTACTCACAAGACAGTTAGGACACTCATCATGCTTTACTTGAACTATCACAATGGCATCATATCAATCTCCCTCCCTTAAGACCCTACTAGCCCTAATACATCCTTCATACAGTTGCAAAAAAAGAATTTTTCTAAAATAAAATCTTAACATCATTTTCTATTTAAAAACTCCAGTGGTACTCTAGAACCTCTGAAATCATCTGTGAATTCCTCTCTTTGACAGGAAAATCTCATCATAACATGGTTCCAACTTATTTTCCAGCCTTATTTCATATTACTCATCCCTCCAAACTGGACAATTCATGAAATATCATCATCAGTTTCCATTATTTTGTGCTATTATGCTTTGTCCCATTCATAGTGTAAACATTGCTAATCATTACCTGTTGGATTCACTAGTTTCCTAGCTCTGAACAAGTATCATCTTCTAAATAAAGATTTTTGGTATCCTCTCCACTGTTCCATACTGCACAATTACATACATTTTAATTGGAATCGATTAATATGTCGTTTACAGGAAATATAGTTGAAACAAAAAAAAGACAAAGTTTTAAAAAAAAGAAGCTGAAGAAGAATCTCTTCTCTTCAGCTAAAGTAAAAATGGCAGTGGTAGCAATCCTGATCTCAGACAAAAAAAAAATAAAAAGACAAGATAAACAGGGAAACTCATTGATAAAACTTGCCATAGGCAATTAGCTAATATCAATAATAAACATACCTGTACAAAATGACATAGTATCCAAATTTCTAAATGAAAAGTTAAATAAATTACAGACAAAATGGATAGTAAATCTTTAATAGCACAAATTTTTAAATTAGTCAGGAGAGGCAGACTTGAAGAGAATTTTAGAAAAGCTGGAAATGACAGTTCTCCAGTAACTATTGAATCAGCATTGAAAGAATTACACCTATCTCCAACTATTCATGACACCTTTACAAAAACTGGTGATATGTAAGAAGATAAAAAACTCACAAATGTATAAAAACAGAAATGTTACTTTTATCAGACAAAAAAATAAAATTATTTTTTAAAAAAGAGCCTTTGAATCAAGGGACAAAAATTAAGTGAAACTAAAAATCTTAATTCTAAAGAATAGATGGATCAAAGAACACATTGAAAATAATAAATAATTTCACTAAGGATAATGCCAATGATATGACAATAAATCAAAATTTGTGGGATGCATTAAAGGGGAAAACATATCTCTAAATGTGTTTATGAATAAAAGAGGGAAAGAGCAGATTAATGAATTAGGATTGACATTACAAATAAAACACCAAAAAATCATCAAATTAAAAAGCATCAATTATATACCAAAACAAAAATCCTCAAAATCAAATGGGATGGTAACAAAATTAAAAGTTAAAAAACATTAAACTAATAAATAAACAAATATCACATCTGGTGTGGGGATAGATAAACCACTGACTATTTTAATTTTACAAAAAGAAATAAAAAAGAATTATGAGCTACTTTACCCAATTGCATGTTAGTAATAAGTCTGACTAAATTAAATGGATGAATATTTACAAAAATATAAATTCTCTATATTGGTGGTACAGGAAAGAGAGGACTCAAATCAATCTATCTTAGAAAAAGAAATAGGACAAACTATGAACAAACTGTCAACTCCCTTCCAAAAAACAACAGCACCAGGATCAGATGGATTTACAAGTGAATTGTATCAAACATTTAAAAAAAATAATTAATTACAATACTCCAGAAACTGTTTGAAAGAATAGATAATGGGGTCCTATTATACTCATCTGACACACATATGGTCTTGACATTTAAATCAAGGAGAGTCAAAATGAGGAAAGAAAATGATGGGCATTTTCCTAATGAATATTAATGCAAAAAGTAAAAGTAAACAATTAGCAAAGAGGTTCCAGAAATATATTAAAAATATCATAAACTATGATCAGGCTGGATTTATACCAGAAATACAGGGCTAGTTCAATATTATGATCATTATAAACATAATTGATCAACTTAAAAAAATGTGTTTATTTGCATAGGTGCAGAAATTTTTTTTAACAAAATAGAATATCTATTCCTGTTTAAAAACTAGAACAAAAATTAAGTGAAACTAAAAAACATAATTCTAAAGAATAGATGTGTCAAAGAACAAATTGAAAACAATAAATAATTTCACTAAGGATAATAACACTAGAAAGCAGAGGAAGAAATAGATCTTTCTATAAAATAATAGGTAGTATCTATCTAAAAACCAAGAACTATTATTCTATGTAGTGGGAGTTAATTAGGAGATTTTCCCCATAAAATGAAGGGTAAGAGGCATGTACATTTTCATTTTAATCACTATTTAGTATTGTACTAGAAATCCAACCTATGGCAATAAGTCAAGAAAAATAAATGGAACGAGTAAGTACCATCAAAGCTATCACTTTTTGCAAATGATAGTGTACTTAGAGAACCCTTGAGAGGTAAATAAAAAATTAATAAAATATAAAAATCCCATATAAATCAGTAGCATTTCTGTATATCACCCTCCAAAAAATAGCAGGAAAAGATAGAATTAGAAATTCTATTTGAAATTACTATATACAGTATAAAATGCTTGACAGTATACCTGCTATGAAACACACAAGAATTATATGAATACAATTAGACAGCACTCTTTACATAAATAATTGTAGAAAAGATTATTGTTCAAGGGTGAGTTGAGTTAATATAATGAAAATGACAATATTACCTAAAGTAATTTACTTGTCCAGTGTCATGCCCATCAAACTACCAAAATGTTACTGTATTGAGGTAGAAAAAAATAATAATTCATCTGGAGGAACAAAAGATAAAGCATATGAAAGGAAGTAAGAAAAAATGGGAAGGAAGGGATCTCAGAACCACCAGATCTCAAACTATAGTATACTTTAAAGTTGTAATCATCAAAAACAGATTGGTCCTGAATAAGAAAAATAGATTCATTAATGCCACAGATTAAGTGTGTAATATGCAGAAGCAAATGAGCACAGTAACTTTGTTTGATAATCTCAAAGTTCCCAGCTATTAGAAGAAAAGCTATTTAATAAAAAAAAAAACTATTGAGAAAACTGGAAGGTATGTGTAAAAACTAAGTATTTGAACTCAAAATCAACATTACAGGAAAAAACTAAGTAATATTTTGAAAAATAATAAGTGAATGACTGCATAACTTATATAAAACTGCAGGAAATCCAACAAATCTCTGGGTTATCAAACAAAATGCTTTAGTCAATGAAAAAAATTACTAATGTGCCTAACTGGTAGTGATTTCTTTACAATCACCAAAGAAAAGTAGCACATCAAGAACCAAAAACATATTTTTAATTACTAAAATGCAATCAGATTTGAGAACAAAAGGAGAAAGCAGACCAGTGAATGGGTTATTATTGGTATGAAAATAGGAAAATAATACAAAGGAATAAGAGTACTAAGCACTACACTATTTGGTAATGTGCTTGCTCTCTTGTGATATTGAATCTATCTGTTACTTATTAACATCTCAGCATTAATCTCTGATCATCTGATTGAAGCATCTAAATAGAGGACAGGGCCATGGGTTCTAGGATCTCTTTTTAAGGAAGGGACTCAGCCCAATCTTCTTCCCATTCCTCACCAGCTACACTGCTTTTGGAATTCTTTGGAGCTCTCCAACTTCCCTCTCTTTTCAGCTCTCTTGTAAATGTTGCCTTCCTCATTACATTATAAACTCTTTAGAGCCAAATATTTGTATTTGTAGCCACCACCCTTCCTTCCAATGCTGAGCAGGGTTCCTGGCACATAGTAGGTGCTTAATAAATGTTTATTAACTAATGACTATAGAGGTGCAGGGCATACTATCCTCATAGTAAAATGCCTTTGCAGTCCTTACCACGGTGTCTGGCACATAGTGAGCACTTCAATGCTTATTTGTTGATGGTCTGGTTTAATTATATTTAAGGAAAGATTGGGAGTTATACATTTCATAAAATAAAGTTAAAATGTATTTATGTCATATGCATATATATGTATTCTTCTGTGTTAGGTTAAGGAAATCATTTGTACTCATAAAATGAAGAAGATTATGTTCCTCTTTGACAAAATGATTAACAACAATAAATAATCAAAGCATAGATTCTGTCAACTTTGGTTATGGAACCCCCAAGTTTGCCCCTGGCCCTGGGGAACTTGCCTTAAGGGAAGTCCCAGACTGACCTTGTCTTAGACTGAACAGTAAACCTTAAAGTACCCAATCAATGATCTCAACTTAGATAGATTTAATAGATATAATCAAATCTTGGGTGCCCTTTTGTCTTAGAAGTTATCCCATTGTATCCTAGGCCATTCCCTAGTATCCCAGCCTTAGGCTATAGTCTCTTCCCCAAGACTTCTTATAACCAGTTAGTGTATGTTTCCTGTCCTTCATCCTCCAAAAGGCATATAAGACCCCTAGTTCTTCAGCTCATTGGAAAATCTCCTTCAGCAGGCTTTTTCCCAGAGACATTGTTCCCAGAGTCCCAGAGCTTTGGTTCTGGGTATTTTCTAGCAGTTGATACTAGTGTGGCCAAATCTGAGCATTGTCTCCCTTGTCCTGTTTAAAGACTTGGTCTTTTGAACTACTTTAGTGGTTCTATATTTTTCAAGCTTGACAATTCAAAGCTCAAAGTTTTCACTATTCAGAAAATTAAAACCTTAAATAATCTGACCAAAAAAGAACAGAAGGAAAGAGGAAACAAGCATTTATAAGTTCCTTTTTTAGCAAGTTAGAAAATAGTTTAATGATCAAAAAAAAAAAACAACACAAGTTTAGTTGTTTACAGGGGCATAAAAGAAATCTATCATTTAGTCATTTGCTAACATTCTAAAAAGAACTGTCAGATTTTACAAGTTCCACATTTGTAATCAACTTCAGACAAGACATGAAATCCTATCAGTAGCAGTTTAGGGTTCCAGTGTGAACCTTGGAAAATACTCATGATTAATCAAGAAGATTGATCCTTAGAAAAGCTTTATCCATTTGAAAATAGTCCTCTTTTGCTTTGTACAAGTGCTTTTATATATATAAGGACTCTTCTCTCTTTCAATTAACCAAGTAAGAGTGAGGAAAATTACTGTTGATTTTAATTAGTAATAATATTTCTGTTGGAAATGATTCATTTTCCCCAAGAACCTTTGCTTTCCAAGGTCAGGTTGAAATAGTCCAGTCCTAAAGGCATCTTAATTGAGCTGGAACCTTTTGTCTTCAGTTCAAAGCATTTATCTTCAAAAAAAGACCACCTTCCCTAAGGCATTATAAAGTAGGGGGATCTGACATTTCCCTTATTTGGGTAAAGATCCACCTCCCCTGTGATGAAGTAATGAGGAAAGAATTGAGATCTCTAAGTCCACCTCCTCTTTTGAAATATCCACTAATTGGGATTGCCAGGGGAAAACCAAAGGATGAACTGTAAGGTCAATCAGAAAGAAGATACACCTTCCTATAAAAGAGGATGTCGGAGCTCATGGAGCCTTTTTCATAGAAGAGGCAAGTGAAAGATCCATCCTTTTTCAACAAAGCATATGCTGTTATTCTTTGGGAAATGGCTTCATTATTTATTGGTTTAAAATTCCAGATGCTATAAAAGCTGTCAACAGTCACAACCTGAATGAAATGGTTCCACACTTATAAGAGGTAAAACTAAAAGTGGCTGGGCTTCCCTGCTGGGTAACTTTCATCTTGAAGATTTGGGAGTGGAAGTTCTAGCATGGAAGTCATTCCTTCCATTTTTAGTAAGATAGCTTCAGAGGCTCCCTAAGGAAAAGATGATTTTTTTTGCTTTGGGTAAGAAATCTGCCCTCTAAACTTCAGTCTTTGAATAGCCTATAATGAGTTAAAGTCATGGCATCTCTCTGCATTTCTCACACACAACTTAAAAGCTTCTTCTACCACTTCATTAACAAATATTTCAGAAATGCCTAATATAGTAATGACAATGTTGAGAGACATCAAGGTGCCAGTAACAGACCAAATCAGACCTTCTAATATTAGCTTTGGGGAATGATGATTGATTGAACATTTCATAATGGTTACTGTGTTCTGCAGAAAAGGAAAAAAAAACAAGATTTACATCTTATGAATTTCATTTTCATCTATTTTATGCTTTTTCTCTTTCCTCTCTAGTTTCTGTCTTCATCTTCTTGGCCACAGAAGGATGTAATGGATGAGTTCTCCCTTCCAATTCCAGTTAAATATGGTGCTTCCTGGCCACAGCCTCCTTGAAGTTCCTGTTCCCTTCCCTGTTTGTTTACCCTGGGGCTGCTGGGAAGTTCCTGGAACTGACTCAGGGATGAAGGCAACCACAATGACCAGCATCTTGTTGGACACATAACCCACTCTGGACTTTTATCATCTGGCTCATCCATTGAAGCCTAGAGGCAGAGGAAAGTGTGGAGCCTTTCCACCAGTCCCTGGGGAAAGCCAGCAGAGACTGGCAGCACAGGAGAATAGACTTCCTGAGATCATACCTTGAAGACTACACCCTGTGTAACCTATAAGTACTTTCTATGTGCTAGGCACTGTGCTACATTTTGGGAATACAAATATAAGCAAGAAGAAAGATAGTCCCTGACCTCAGGGAGCTTATATGCAAATAAGGGAAGAGGGTGACACAAAAGGGAGCTAAAAAAGCATGAAGGAGGATGCCTAGCCAGCAATGTAGATAGAAAGGGAATGAGAGTAAGTGAGCCTGGGCCCCTTCACAAAACGATTATTCTTGGTCATACAGATAATACACAGCCAAACTGAGATTCAATCCCATTCCTCTGATTTTGGATTTATCATACAACAGTGAATTTCTCCTACTGACCAAATTTCTGGTGATGCATCAAATTTAGCAATTATAGCATTGAACATAAATTCACTGAATTTCTCTGTGTGGTACAGTAGAAATGATGCTGTACTTGGAACTAGAGAACCTAGAGCCAAACCCCAAGGCAGCTGATTACCATGTGTGTGATTTTTTCAAAGTCATTTAACAGCTATGATCCTCATTTTTCTTATATACAAAATAAGGAGGTTGATATTGATGACTTAGAAGGTCTCTGTAGTTTCGAAAGGTACTATAATGTCCATGTTCTCCAAATCCCACCCACAGTCCAATTAAAATGGTAGTCTTTCCTATAGATTGATATATATATAGATATAAAGATAGATAGATAGATAGATAGATAGATAGATAGATAGATAGATAGATAGATAGATAGATAGATAGATAGATAGATGGATGGATGGATGGATGGATGGATGAATGGATGGATGGATGGATGGATGGATAGATAGATAGATAGATAGATAGATAGATAGATAGATAGATAGATAGATGGATGGATGACTACCAATTCATGAAGTGGTTACTTATTATTCCCTGAGCTCCAAAACATGGTATATCACTCTCTGGTGGCCATGCTATTTTGGATGTTATCTTTCCCTCCATCTTTTGTTTTCATGTCCCATTATGCTATCTATACATCTCTCCATTTTGATTCCTCAAAGAATATAAGATATGCCATAACTTTCAGATACATAGCATCACTGGATGAATATTGGTTTTACTTTTGTTCCCCGCCCACCCAGGGAGAGTCATTGAAAGTGTTCTACAATTTTTTAATGCAATCCAATCAAATTTGTTCCCTAATTAAATTCTATACCTTGTTCATTTTGTCTATCAGCATTCTTTCCAAATAGTTATAGAATGGTTCAAGGAGGAAGTAAAATATTAGTATGACCATGGATTTCAGTACACAAGTGAAGAGTCATAGGGGAACATGATATTATTGACAAAACAAATGTACAACATGCAGCAAAGGCATAGAGATGTGAATGACCACAGTGTGTTTGAGAGACCATGGGTAAAATAAGCTGGCCAAAACATGGATTTTATATAGGAAAAAGGGGGAGGGGGAATGATGTACAATTTATATACTAAAGAACAACTCTGAAAGTACAAAAAAATTCATTTCTCATTGAAAATTGTCAAGAAAGAAATGGAGTGACTGTCAGGCAACTCCAACAGTGTTGAGACAAAGCAGCAATTGGCAGACAGAGATTACAACTGTGTATCTCACTCCTTCTCAAGGGTCATTTAGGAACATTTGGCATGGAAGGCCTTGAGGAGAGCACAGTTTATGGCACAGGGCCCAGCACCATTTCCATTTCATTTAATTACTCCTTTAGGGCCCACTTAGAGTAAGAAACATTGGACAGTTTTCCCAAGTGTCTTTCCTGAAGGTGGAGAAATGTGTCACAGATGAATCACAGAGTCAGGGAGAGAGATGTTTAAATGCGAGTTGGCAGCTTCTTTTGTGTCCTATTATTGGACTATCTTCAAAATAGAGATGTCATGACAGTGACTTCCACTTACAGCTATATCTACTTTACTGGTTAACTAAGAAAGGTACTCAAGGATCCAGAAATATAGAGGAGAGTTATTCAAAGGCACATGTGAGTTTACCTGCCTAAATTCATTTTATTGGAAGTATATTTGAGGAATAAAATTTACCACCCCAGCACATTTAATTTCTATCAATGTCTTCTGTCACCTTTGTGTGTCAGGAAGCATTTAGTTCTACTGCTGTGACCAATATGCACACATTTTAAAGGATTTAGCAATCATATTGAAATGAAAGAAAAATATTTATATTTAAATGATAAATATCTATGTTTAAATCCAAATAATGTTTAAATGCTAATCAGGAAAACCCAAGAGAGTTTAGAGTTCTGGGTTTTCATTTCAATCCTCAATGGCAACAAATATTTGGCAAGCCACATTTTTGCTATTTTCTTGTTTTTTTCTTGGGCTGTCTTTCCCCCTGGGCTCAGTGTAATCCATGAATTCATTTATCATTGAAAAGAAGAGCCCTGACCTTGGAATCAGAGCACCTCAGATCTAGTTAGCTCTCAGAATAATTTACTTGTAACCTTGGACAAGACATTACCTCTCCTTGGACCTCAGTTTCTCCATCAGTAAAGCCATTAAGTTTATCTAAAGTTCCTTCCAGCTCTGAAGATATATTGGTAAGTCATGAAATATTCTGATCCTATTTCCCATTTCTGAAATAACTCATAAAAATAATAACAATATCCTTCTCATGCCAATAATAAATAGGTTTACAGATTGATCAGAAGGTATCTGTGGATGAACTCCAAACTCCTTAAAGACAAAGGTAAGCATTTGTCATTATCAAAGAATCAGAGAATTTAGCAAAGATAAAAAAGAGGTCAGCAGAGATCAGTAGGTCCCATCATCGCTGAATCCCTGAGAGATTCTGACCATCCATCTTCCATTTGAAGATATGGGAGAGCTCCACTCTCTTCAAGGTAGTCCATGCCATTGTTGGCCATATCTAATTACTAACAAGTTTTACTTTAAATTATTAATGGTACAAAGACATTTCTGATGATTAATGGGTGAAAATGAATTGTTGGGGCAATACGCTATCATTAAAATTAATCCATTCTTTAAAGATATTAAAAAATAAACCATCCAGAAAAACTCCCTTCCCAAATAGATTCCTCATTTGGGAACATTGGAGGGGGAGGCAGGTAGGTGACTCAGTAGATAGAGAGCCAGACCTAGAGACAAGAGGTCTTCAATTCAAACCTGGCCCTAGACACATCCTAGCTGCCCCAAGGCAATACCCTTAACCCCCATGCCTACCCTTTACAGCTCTTCTGCCTTGGAACCAATACACAGTATTGATTCTAAGATGGAAGGTAAAAGTTTAAAAAAGAATTGGGAATACAGTTTTTGTGTCAGGAAAGTTGAAACAAGAAAAGATGGATTTTTTTGCATTTAAAATGTGTATTTTGAATGGCTGGCCCCCTGCGCCATGCCTGAAACTTTCACAGTCCTCATCTCTATCTCATAGCTTCCCACAGAGTAGAATTGTCTCATATAAAGTCCTACTTTCTACAAAAAGCCTTTCCAGTCCTGCTTAATCTTAGTGTTTTCCCTGTACAAACCATCCTCTGATTTACACTGCTTATATCTTGTTGGTACATAGTGATCTGCATGCTATCTTTCCCAATAGACTGTGAGCTAGTTTAGAGCAGAGGTTTTTTGCCTTTCTCCCCAGCACTTAGTTCAGTGTCTGGCATGTTAGTAGATAGTTATCCAATGCTAGGCCACTGGTCTAAAGAAATGGGAAAAACAATTTTGGGTAGCTGTTTGGGGGAAATATAGAGTGAAAAAAGACATTAATTTGATATTGCCTTGGAAATTTTTTGAGTCAAAACAAAATTTATCAACTTGTTCAAATCCTTAGTTTTTAGATAGTACCTTTCAAAAGGAAAAATACAATTGTCATTTAAAATGTCCTTTTCTACTAGTAGCATTGCTATTGGTACCTGGCAGAAGCTAATGTCGATATCCTTCAAATATCTGGGGAGACAGAGCTGCTATTTTCTGAAGAAAAAAATGGTTGGCCAAAAGCCAACAAAGTGTCTGTGGTCCTTCCAAGAGAAAGAATATTGGACTATTCTTTGATCCCTTTCTGGATCAGGATGAACCTTTGAACCTATCTGTGTTATCACAGTAAATCGGCAGTTCTCCTCCAAACTAATTGTTCACTGGATAGATCGCAACCAATTTGTTCATTAATGGTTTCTTTTTCCTTACTTTTAGGTCCTTTTTGATAAGAATCCTTATATTTAAATCATAGCTGTGAGATTCATATCTGTAACTGAGCTTAAAGAAAGGTTTCTTTGAAGGATTTTCCATGACAAAGAAGTATTATACTGAATTCATGTTGAATATAATATATGCATACACAAATATTTGTGTGTAAATATATTTATTCCATATAAATATATGTATAATACATACATATATATGACACAGAGAGGAAGAGGGAGAGAGGGGAAGGAAAGAGACATTGACAGAGGAGAGACTAAGAGAGAGAGGAGGAATGAGAGATACAGAGGAAGGGAGAGAGAAATGAGGCAGAGACAGAATCAAAAGAAGATGACAGAGACAGAGGCAAAGAGGTATGTGGGAAACTCCCTAATGGGAAAACTCCCCCCCACAGGTACAGATTTGCTACTCTGTTGTTGTTTACACTTCAGAATTACACTGAGAGGTTGAGCGATATTAACACAACTATCTCTCCATTACAGTGCACTACCTTCCCAATGTCCTATTTTACCTCTGAAACAAGTATATGACAATAAATGAATATATTATGTAATGTATCTATTAGGCATTCACAGATACATTACTGATTTTTTTTCTAGGACAGGAAACAATGTCATAACTGGTGGATTACAGTTTAAGGAAACTGGAGGATCTCAAACAGAATCTAAGGTGACTCCAATTTAAATAACTGAATCAATGTGTACATGAAGGGAGATCAGTGAATTCATGATTTATGCAAATTATGCATATTATGCATTTAATTCTTATCTTCACTTCCATCAGTAGAGAAAGAAAATTGGGGGGGGGGTGAAAGAGAAGGGTGGAGAGAGAGAGATGGGGAGAAGGAAGACAGAGAGAGAGGCAGGGAGAGAGGAAGACAGAAAGAGAAAAAAACGATTTTCTTGCTTTTTTATTTAATATGAAGTAATTGACAAAGGAAACAAGAATAAGCAGAAAATGTTCTTCATGTAAATCTTACCACATTTCTTTGTATGATTCATGCTTCTTATTTCTCGTGATGTAATTATTTTTATTACATTTGTATGTCACAGTTCCTTCAAACATTTTACAATCATTGAACATATAGAAGAGTCATAGAACTTTTCGTGTTTTAAAAGCATCTTAAAATTTACAAACTGCTTGACTTGACTTGTATTTTTTGATCCGCAGTTTATTCCCCCATTTTTCTTACCACTCTGAATAAGCCTCGTATAATTATTTCTGTACAAAGCAGTCTTTCCCTGTGCCCTGTGCCATGTCTAGTTAACTATTGTATGGGATATGAGTCTAAGAAATAAATGGGTCAAAGAATACAAAGAGTATTATGAATCTTGTTCAACATTTTGCTTTGCAAAATGACCAAACCAATTCAGAGACTCAAAAGGACAATGGAAGACCTGTTTATCCAAAGATATTTATCAGTTTGGAATTTTATCCATTTTACTATCTTTACCAATTCCCTGTGCAGAATATAATATCACAAAGTGATTTTAATTCATACAGCTGTGATTGTGAGAGTATGAGATCTGCTGGTTGTTGATGATTTCTATTTCTTCTTCCTGGAACCTCCTCATTTTAGAACTGAGGAACTGAGACCCAAGAAGATTATATGTTTTGGCCAAGGTCACAGAGCTGGTAAGTAGGAGGGTCAGGATTCAAATCCATATTCCCTAATTCAAATCTTACATAAGGCTGCTGCTCCAAGAAGTTCCCCTTTTTCCTTTCCACCCATCCTAATAATTACCTTTGATATACTTATCCATTTCCTCATCTATATAAAATTTGTAATGTTTTATCTAATCCTATGTGATTACTCATCAGAATTTCAATTTTTTATCACTTTTTATGCCTATGTTGTCTTTATTTAAAGTACAAAAGTTGACATGGCCCATACATTTGCACATAGAGAAGAAAAAAATATATCTCAGAAAAGGAGAGTAGGGAGTTGTCACTCAATCATTGTCACTATTACTAGGTACTTATGAGGCCAGAAGCAAATGAGGCAAACAGCATTAGACATAGGGATCCTGCTCATAAAGTATAAACTGGTCTCCACTTGATTTTATAAAAACCATCAATCTCACTGGGTACCCCTCACTGACCCCTAACTCAGGCTTAAAAGCACAGTTTTATTTGTTTTCAATTAACAAACTTCAATGAGGTTAGTATTGGTGTCTGTATCCATGACTCAGCCTTGCCACATACAATGCGAATATCTCCAGTTATTTTGTTCTTTATTATTTCTGTCAAAACTGTTTTATTGTAGTCATCATATAGTTTGGGGTGAGGCGCAAATATTCAAGTACTAACTATCATTTCATCACTATTACAAATGATATTTTCTACCATTTTTCCTTGCTTATTCTTTGGTTTCTTTATATCTAAGTGGGTAGAAAATTGTTAGTTAAATTCCTTTATGCCTACTGTAGCTTGGGGATTCCAGTGGCTTCTTGAGGTAATGCCATGGGAGCACCTATTTAACAGGGCTTGCAGTAATAGAGAAGACTAATTATACTCCAGGATGTAGACAGGATTTCCACCATCCAACATCAAGCCTTGCTAAATTCAGGGGATAATCACCAGGTTGATCGCTGAGGAATGATTGTTTGGTCACAAAACTCATGTAGACTTTCTACTCGTATGTAAGGGACTTTTGATCCCTGTATCAGTGAAGGAAGAAACCACATGCACAAAACAACAGAAACATTAAGTCTCTAGATATCTGGTTAGTGATCTGTAGTACTAAAAATTTTTGTAGTCTAGCCAATATCTTGTATTTTGCAGTTATTGCTTTAAAATTTGCATTGTCTCTTGTATTTTATAGTTATGCCATTCTGTCATCTACAAATAGGAATCTTTAATCTCTTCTCTGCTCATGACTGTTTCCTTAAAATACATTTATTTATTTTTTATTTTTGCCATCTTGACATGCCTTATTTCTAAGACTGCAACAGAAAATATAGTTGATGCTGGATAACTCTACGACTCTATTGTTTTTACATTGTGTATCATCCTAGTTTTTCATTTCATTTGAAAGTGTTTTGTCACACTGAGGAAAAAAATCATCCATTTCTTATATTGTAAAGTGTTGTTTGGGGCAGGTAGATGGAACAATAGACTACTAGGCCTGGAATTAGGAAGACCTGAGTTTAAATATGACCTTAGACACTTAGTAGCTCTGTGACATGAGGCAAGTCATTTAATCTTATTTGCCTCAGTTTCTTCATCTATAAAATGAACTGGTGAAAGACATAGCAAACTACTTCAGTGTCTTTGACAAGAAAAAACCCTAAATGGGCTCATGAAGAGCCAGTAATGACTGCAACAAAAAACAAAACTGCTTTATTTTATTAAAACTGTTATCTTCTTGTGGTTTTCCTTGATTTGATTATTCAGACTGATTTTCCCTGCTGATGAATCTTTCTCTTTAACTTGGTTGTTCACAATGAACAATTAAAGCTTTTTATTTGCTTTTATTTCCTTTCTATTTGGGAGACTATTTGCTGCTTTTGTCCTGTGGCTTCCCCCTTACTATGTTTTCTTGGGGAGCAGGACTATCTTGAATACTGAAATCATTATGACTTTTCTTTTTTTTTAATTTTTTGGAAATATTTTATATACATGGTTTATCAGTTCTTTGAATGTTTGTGCATTCAGTTTTCAATCCTTTCAATCCCCTGCATCTCTTTTTATATGAAATCTTATTAGTGGTTCATTTAATTTCTTCTTCTGAAAGTTTCATTAAAAGTATCTATTTCTAGCTTTCACTGTTAGGATATTTTTTAATTCTATGGTATGGCTAAAGTTAGGTGACACAATGGATAAAGAGCAAGGCCTTTGTTCAAGAAGATTCATATTCCTGAGTTGTATGATCCTAGGCAAATCTCTTAACCATGTTTGCCTCAGTTTCCTCATCTATAAAATGAGCTAGAGAAAGAAATGACAAATCATTCCAGTAACCGTGCCCAGAAAAACCCAAATGGGGTCGCAAAGAGTTGATCATAATTGAAATAACTCAACAGAACAGAAATGGTACTACAGTGAAAAGAATACTTGCTTTGGAATGAAAGGACCTGAGTTTGTAACTTGCCTAAGACACATAATATCAACATGACACTGAGTGAGTCTGTGGTTACATGGAAATAGTTATTGGTCATAGATATAAAGGATAATTGATAAAGTCATTGAATCTGATAACTGACTTGTTTTCTTGGACACTTGATTTGTATGGGAATAAAAAATGGGTTTCAATGCCTATTTCCACCTTTACTTGTTATTTGACAATAGGCAAGTTCATCTCTCTTTGGCTTGTAATTTTCTTATCTGGAAAATACAAATGAAAACAATATATGTAGTGCCAAACTCTGGCAGAAAAAAAATATTTTTCTTGTAGAAATTGCCTTTTTCCTTCCTTTATATGGCTATTTCAATTATAGAAGTGTTTACACCATTTTTTCCATCCTGAATGAATTTCCTCAAAATGGCTATAGCTATCAGAAGAACAAGTCCTTATTCTCATTAAGTACAAAAAAGCCCAGCATAAGAAGTTATGGATTTTCACAAATTAAAATAACCATTAGAATGTCACTTTCCTCATTAGATTATGAACATAATCAAGGAAGTAATTAGATCTCATTTGGCCTTTGTATCTCCCCTGCTTGCTCAAAGTGGGAACAAAATATAGAATTAGAGAAATTGAAGAGGTATAAATATTACATGATTAAAACCTAGTCCCAAAAAATTAGAGTTCATAATTATCCGCAGATCTATAACTGCTTTTCAGTTATTTAATTATACTTCTGCAAAACAGAGGACAACTGGGGGTAAGAAGAGAGAGAAAAAAAGGTAGGTATAGTGAGTATAGCCAGAGTTGAACAATACTACAAAATATTATTGGATGGATTCTCCAGCTATCTAGTAACAATGTTGTTATTCATTCATGTCTGACTCTTTATGACCCCTTTCAGGGTTTTCTTGGCAAAGATACTAGAGTGGTTTGCTATTTCCTTCTCTGACTCATTTTATAGGTGAGGAAACTGAGGCAAAAAGGTTAAATGAGTCCAAGATCACATAGTATCTGAGGCCAGATTTGAACTCAAGATCAGTCTATCCCAAAAATCTATCCACTGTGCCACTTATCTGACCAGTAACAAAATAACTATGAACAAACGAGGAAATTAGTAAATACAGTAAGAATTAAAAGGAAAATGCAAAAGAGACTTAAAAATCTTAGAATTGTTGTGGGTTTTGATTCTAAAATGATAGCACACATTTATAGAGTGTTTTAAGGTTTGAAAGTCCTTTTCATACAGCATCACATTTGATCCTTACAATAACCTAGTAAAGTATAAATTATTCCCCACCTTATAGTTGGAGAAATCAAGTTCTGAAGTTAAGTAACTGATTCAGGCTAATAAAGAAAATGTGTCTGAAATGAGATAAGATGTTAGGTCTTTCTGATTCTAAGCTTTGTACTCTACCATGCAATTTTTCAAGGATAGCAACTTTAATAATATCTGAAAATCATGGTAAAATTACCCATTACATTATGAAGTTAGAAGAATTTGAAGAGAAGAGATGTACAACTAAAATACTTGAGTACATGCCATTTTAGGGTGTTCCTAAAACATTGCATATAAAAGAAAAACTACATCAGTCCTAAATCAACATATTTAATTTTTTTTCAAAATTGAATATCAAATCTTTGTGATTCAAAGGCATTTTGTGACATAATGAATAGAATCCAGCCACGGAGGAAAGATCTGAATTCATATCCAGGCTGAGACATTTACTAGCTGCATTAACCTGGGCAAGTAGCTTAACTTCTATTTGCCTCAGTTTCCTCATATGTAAAATAGAAAAGTAAAAGTACATATTTCCCAAGTTTGTTGTCAGGACCAAATGGTATAATAATTGTAAAATGTTTAGCACAGTATAAATGTTAGGGTTTTTTTTATCATGATCATGATCTTCCATTTTTTGTAATCATCATTCTTATTATCATTACATAGCTCATGAAGCCACCCAGAGTGCAAGGATCTCCTGTCTCCTTCTGAAAACTCTCCAACTATGATTAATGAGACACAGACATTTCAGTTCATCCTTCAGGGATTTTCTGAACACCCAGAACTCCGAATCCTCTTGTTTATCTGTTTTTTCTTTTTATATATGGTGGCACTTGCTGGTAATGTCCTGATCATCACAGCCATTGTATTCAACTCGAGCCTCCACAGTCCCATGTATTTTTTCCTATTTAATTTGGCTACAATGGATATCATCTGTACCTCCTCCATTCTGCCCAAAGTGCTAGAGGGACTGGTCTCTGAGGAGAATGCCATCTCTTTTGGGGGTTGCATGGCCCAGCTCTACTTTCTCACTTGGTCTGCATCATCTGAGTTGCTTCTGCTCACTGTCATGGGTTATGACCGGTATGTGGCCATCTGCCACCCTTTACATTATAACACCATGATGAGCAAGACACTCTGTAGTGTGTTGGCATCTGGAGTGTGGGGTCTCTGTGCCTTTAATACTGCAATACACACAGGTTTGATGATTCGATTGGATTTTTGTGGGCCCAATGTTGTTACTCATTTCTTTTGTGAGGTTCCTCCCCTGCTGCTGCTCTCTTGCAGTCCTACCTATGTGAATACCATAATGATAGTCCTGGCGGACGCCTTTTATGGAATATTGAACTTTGCAATGACATTGGTTTCCTATAGTTTAATCATCTCCAGCATTCTGAAAATAAGGACCACGGAAGGAAAGAAGAAAGCCTTCTCCACCTGTTCATCCCATCTTATTGTGGTATCTATGTATTACACTGCTGTGTTCTATGCCTACATAAGCCCAGTCTCAAGCTACAGTCCAGAAAAGAGTAAACTGGCTGGTGTCCTTTACACCATGTTGAGCCCCACCTTGAATCCTCTGATCTATACTCTGAGAAACAAGGAAGTCAAACAGGCCCTCAGAAAAATCCTCCCTTTCACCAAAAAGTAAAGGATGTCATAAGAAATGCAAAAAGGATGGTTTCAGAGAAACTTGGGAAAGGCTGGCACCAACTGATGCAAAGTGAAGTAAATAGAACCAGAATACTTTGTATAATAACAGCATTGTAAGGACAGATAACTTTAACTGATTTAAGAATTCTGACCAATGCCAGGACCAACCATGACCCTAAAACTTTAATAAAGAAGCATTCAACCCGCCTGCTGACAATGAGTTGATAGATTCAAGATGCAGAACGAGACATACATTTTTTTACATAGACAATGAAGAAATTTATTTTTCTTGATTCTGAATACTTACTATTATCATTTGGGGTTTTTCCCTTTAAATTGAGAAGTGAGTAGCCATGATGCAATGACCCAGGACAATTCAGAGGAACTTGTGAGAAAGAATGCTGTCCACATCTACAGAGAGAGAACTCCAAAAACAGAAATGCATTAGAAAAATACGTGATCAATCACATAATGTGATAGGGGTTTGATTGGGGTTTTGATGTTAAAGGATTGATGTATTGCAGATCTGAATAACACAGAAATAGGTTTTGAACAATGATACATACATAACCCAGTGGAACTGCTTGTTGGATTCGGGAGGAGGGAGGAAAGAGAAGGGGGAAGGGTTGAGGGGATCATGAATCATGTAACCATGGGAAAATATTCTAAATAAAAAGGGAAAAATAAAAATAAATTGAAAAGTGAATGAAATGAAGAGAAAACAATTTCCTTTTCATGTAAGACTTTTAAAAAGAAATCACATAACCACTTATAAAACTCTTCTACTTTGCTAAATATGAGCTCCTTGAGGGAATAATATTTTCATTCTTGTCTTTGTGTACTTAGTGCATAGCATTGAGCATAATATCTAATAGGTGCTTAATAAAATGTCCATGGAATTGAATTAAAAAATAGATTACTATAAAAGTTGATATTCCCATGCAGATCCTTATATGGATAAAACTGTCTCCAACTTCTTGACAAAAAAAATGCACAAATATAAATGGAATTCTGGAATAGGAAATATGAAAGGTGCAAGCAAATATTTCTAGAAAACTGGAGCCAGGAAAGATACATTAAATTTACAGGAATTGGGAGAGATTAATCTCCAGAGAAAACAAAGATTTACTTGAAATAAAGGTTATTCCCTTATTATTCCTTCAGAGTTGGAAGCAAACTAAGGATATATAATCTGGAAAGATCAAAAGTAAATCACAAACTATATCAAAACATTGTAAGGTGGCAGAATTTGATAAAGTTAAGGAATAGAAGGGCCACTGGATCTTCAAAGTCTTTCTGTAAATTTGTAACCTCTGAAAAATAAGTCAAATAACATTTACCAATTGCCTACTATATAGTTAGGCACAATACTAAAGGATAAGGAGAAGTCACTTGTGCTCTAAATAATAATTGTGTTTCATTAACCAAAGATCATGTTGGAAATGAAACCTTGAATAAGTCAGACCTTCATTCAATAGGCTTACAGCTTTTATCCAAAGTCCTAAAACCTAGAAATCATAAGATCAGAGACCCCTGGATTACTTCCTCAAATAAGGATCAAAAGTCTACTTGGATGGGGGCAGCTGGGTAGCTCAGTGGATTGAGAGCCAGGCCTAGAGATGGGAGGTCCTAGGTTCAAATGTGGCCTCAGACACTTCCCAGATGTGTGACCCTGGGCAATTCACTTGACCCCCATTGCCTAGCCCTTACCACTCTTCTTCCTCGGGGCCAATACACAGTATTGATTCCAAGATGGAAAATAAGGGTGTTTAAAAAAAATTTTTTAAGTCTACTTGGAGGGGAAATTTTGTTGTATTCAGTCATCCATTCAGCATCCTTCTACCTTATCTTTATTTCATGCCCAGAAGCCAAGAAAAAATGAGTTCTGTCCCTCCAAGGAGTCAATAGCCTTATAGAGTCAACAGAATCCAAATCATCAAAGTTCTAGATTGCAGCTTAAACTCAGAAAAGGAATAATGGAATTTGCTACTAATTTATGGCCTAGAGATGTAACATGCCATAGGAATATGCCTCCTGTTATATTGTCTCTCCAAGTCTAGTCAATGACTATTTTTGCCTACAGGGCAAATAGGTCATTGACTAGACTTGGGGAGACAATTCCCTCTCCCCAAACTTTTGATCCTAGTCTTTGCAAATTTTCCCCTACTCAGTAAAACTCTAAACACTAATTCTACATAACCCAACCTATTCAACTATGATTATACTGATCTATTATTTATAAATTTATATATTTATTATATTATATGTATATTAAATATATATATATATATTTATAAATTCCTATATATTTTTTAGCTTTTCCGCCAATAGTCCACATTCCAACCTTGACAGGAATGTGACTCCACTACTGAAAACACTGCATCTTTTTCAACCTACAACACAAGTTACTCCCTCCCCCTTTCCTCTAGTTTGACAAAGTTGAGAGGAACATAATGACATGTGTAGACCTGGAAGGGAAACTGGATGTCATATATTCCATTTACTCATTTTAAAGGCAAGGGACAAATACGTGACTTGACACAAAGTCAAAAAACTAATAAGAAGCAGAGATGGGACATTAATATTCAACTTTTTCCACTGCAGAGAGGCACACCTAGTCTTTGCTCCCCAATTTTTCTTTCAGAACACAAGTACAATAATTCTTAATGTCCTTTCTTCTAATTGAAGTTCATTAAGATATGTTTTACCACTCTTCTTGATTCTTGTTTTCTATAAATTCTACATTCATTCTCCCAAGATTTTATTGATCTTTTTGTGGTTCATGTTCTCTGTCTCTGTAGCTACCATAGTAATCTCAGGGCATGTACTGTCCCTACCATTTATCACCCTGAAAGAATTAACTATATTTTCTATCATCTAGTAGAATATGCCTCTCATCCCCCTCCATGGTAATGGGCTTTGAAAGAGAAGCCATTGTTTTTGCCTCCTAAAATACCCCAATATACATTTGTATCATTCCAATTGAGGTTTTGCCCTTTGATCACATCAATCCTAAATTTATCTCTCGTTAAATTCCACCCATTGCTCCTTTGTCTGTCCTCCAAGGCCAGGAAGTTGCCCTCCATGCTTTCCTTTTCAGGAACATCAAATTGTATTATCAACTGAGCAGGATACTAGATTGTGTGTAGAATTGAGTGTAAAGGAAGTTTTCAACAGAAAAACTACCTGCTGATATTTAAGCAGAAAACATAAGTTGTACATCATAAAAAAAGATTTTCATTCATTTGGAAATTATTTGGATTTTTTTATAAAGTATAATAATTCTATGCCCACATGTAGGAAATATTTAAAGAGACTGAATGAGTTATAGAGAAAAAGAGAACTTTTTCCTAAGATATTGGATTTAATTCTATTATTGTGAAGAAATATAATGAAAATTCTTTAGAAAACGTTTTGGCTGATAGACTGAGAGAACTAAATCATCACACTTTTTTCAGGACTGAGTAGAATTAGCAAAATCAGGATGAAGAGAGATGATATTTCTCATCTGTGATACATTGTATATCATAAAAAAATGTCTGATTTATAATGTTAGGTAATAAATTCTATAATCCATGACCTTAGTGTTTAAATGTCAATACAGATGTGCCCCAGTGACAATGTATTTCAAATATGTGTGCCATTACACATGTAAGCACAAGCTACACATGCTATCTAAAAGGAGTAATTGTTATAGTCATACAGCTATTCTGTAGGAATCCATGTTTCCAAAAGATGCTCCAGGTTTATTTTAGAATGTGTTTTGTTCCTACTTTTATTATTATATTTTTCTATAAATGTGTTTTCATTTACCTGTGATGTCTTCTGGCTGATTAGTATGGCTGACCCACTGATTCCACAATAATGGGGGCTTGTGAGTTATCATTTTAAGTAGATACACAGCTACAGAGTGCTTCAAATCAAAGGTAGCATTTTCAGATGGATTCACAAGCATGGTGGAGAGGGTGTGTTTGGTGGGTCCAGGATTAGTAATATTTGAACTCTCTACTTTATGAGGGTTTATGATGATTAAGAGCAATAAAGTATAGAAAAATAGTTTGAAAACCCTGTTGTTTTCTCAGTCAAGTCAAATTCTTCATGACTCTACTTGGGCTTTCTTGGCAAAATTACTGGATTGGTTTCTCATTTCCTTCTGCAGCTCATATTACAAATGAGGCAAATAGGATTCAATGACTTGCCCTGGATAACAAAGCTAATAGGTGTCTGAAACAAGATTTGAATTCAGGTCCTCCTGACTACAAGAATGGCACCCTATCCACTGTGACATCCAGCTGCCCTTAAAAACCTTAAAATTGTATTAGTATCAGCCAAGATTCGTAGTCTTGAGCTACTATTATTTAACCTGCTCCCTGCCAAAAAGAGAAATTGGAAATATTGACTTACAGTTAAACAAATGCTATGTTGGAAATCTTATTTCTGGATGGTGGCTCACTACAAGTGACACACTACATTTGAGACTAAATATTTCCACAAAAACTACATCTATCTTATTTTGTTACATCTTGGCAGGGAATCGTTTAGAACTTGAAGAAGAAATTAAAATGGAAATAATAGAAGGATAAATGTAGTCTTGGTGCATTTCCAAAAGTGACCAATTAATTGCTTTGAGGTAATTCCCCACTGACCACACTTTGTTCTAACTCATCCTAATTGTGTTGGAGTATATCTGGGGTTTCCCCTGGATATTTTATGCTTGATCACAATAAATAATCAAATGGGTAACATAAAAAAAAAGCTGTTGTCTCCAAAGTGGAAAAATATTCATCTCTATAATCAATGGGGTAAGATTCAAATTGTAGATATATGGTAAAAGATGAGAGATAGAAATATGATGGTTTGGGTCCTAGAGAGATGCTGTAACAGTCTAGTCAAGGGAGCAAGAGTCTTATCATAATAAGCACCTGGCACATGAGATCTCCACATTTCAGCACATGCAAGGACTTCAGAGGGCATTTCCCTGAGCAGGCAGGGCAAGAAGGAAGTCAGAATTTGGAGGAGAACCAGTTCTTTTTGCTAAAGCTCCCAATACTTCTTGAAATTTATTAGAGTTAGACAGGGATTTCAAAAGCTAAAATTGTCATGGAACTAAAAATCCTAACATTCTGAACTTTCTCAGGACTAACTATAACCCTGTCTTTGTTGGGAAGAAAATCAAATGCAAAAACAGAAAAGAAAATGAGCAAAGGATGAAAATCATATTGTTCTGACTTTATGAAAAATTAGTTGCTTATTTTGTGTCATCCTTCTCTCAAACCAACATCTAAAATGCAAGATTTTCCTCCTCTTTCCTGAATGAAGCCAAGCCAGGAAAAACATTTAACTTAGTGGAAGTTCAAAGCTGATGAGACAAAGCTGTCTCGCCTGAAAAAAAACCCCTGTAAAAAAACCCCTGTGAGAATATCTTTCCTTAGTCTGCCTTGTTCATCCAGTGGGTTCCTCACCCATGCAACATTCCCAATTCAGCCTATTCTGAAACAGAATTATAGAGTTGATATAAAGAAATTTGTGATCTAGGGCTTCTCTGAACATAATAATGACAATCTAATTATCCATTTCTTCCAGAAGGCTAAAGCCAGATCACAGATTTTCCCATCATGCATGTGATGAACTTAATAACTGCAAAGGCTATTATAGATATACCAAAGGTAAATCCTTTGTGGACTTGAGAAGTTATTTCTCCTAAGCATAATATTACCTACAGGAGGTATGGGCATTTTGGTTTAGTGATCTCAATTCCTCTTGCTTAAAATGCACTAGATATTACTTAAAAAGTATTAATAGTAATAATTAATAATAAAATATCATTAATAATTAAGAATAGAAGCATTTATATTATGTTTTACTTGCAAAGTACTTTACAAACGTTATCTCATTTTATTCTCAGAACTAGGAAATGGGCATTATTATTATCCCTGTATTACAGAGATGAGGAAACTTACCATCTAGAATTATAATATAAACTAGAAACTATTACTTAACAAAAATTATTTACCTGAAGTTGGGATATTCTATATAAGGAATCAGTGAGTAATGTTCCAAAGGCACTCATTCAGAATACATAGCTCTCTACTTATTACCTCCTTGATGTTGCACAAATCAATTATGTTCTATAAGTTTGTTTCTTTGTTGTTTAAAGAGGGAAAGGAGAGAATGGTACTCTAGCCCACATAGTCTTGAAATACCAAATGACATTAAATTGCATTATTCCATGAAAACATTTTGTAAAAAGTAGAATATATTGTGTTATTTGGATATTTATTCTTTTGCATTTTCTGACCCCAGCACCAACAGAGTGCCTGGATAGGACCTTAAGAAATCTTTATTGATTGACCAATGTAATAAAAGTTCTATTTTTCGCTATTGCAGGATCTGTATAGTATAATAATTAGCATTTAATATATTTCTTGATTTTATTTAAGAAAAGTTCTAAAGTTTACAAAGCTCCTTACAAATATTCTTATATAATCATTATAACAACTCTTGGAGGTAAGTGCTATTATTCTTCTCATTTTATATTAAAGAATTTGAGAAAGAGGTTAAGTGACTTGTCCAAAGGCATACATATCTTATGTGTTTGAGGTCACATTTGAATTCAGGTCTTTATAACTAAAATCAAGTACTCTCTCTACTAGGTTACATACCTGCCAACCATAATTTGTCAAAGTTTCATTGCCATAGTAAATGAACTCTGGTAATGACTCATAATTAGCTAGATTAATTCTCAAATGACAGACTAATAGCTATAATGAAATTTCAGATTCATTTTCCAAATTTTTAATGGAAGAAGTAATTTAAAGCATGAAAATAGCACCAATCAAATCCGATAAGCACAAAGATTATTTTAAATGAAATATTTAAAAGACTGAAACTTTAGATAAGCTTATACTAATTTCACCTTTTTGGTTTAGGTAACTTGTGAATTTACATGTAGTATTCCCCCAATAACATCTCCTTTAGGGAAGGAACTGTTTTGTATCTTATCTTTATGTCCTCAGTTCCTTACGTCAGATTGGATTTATTAAATTTACATTAGACAAACTATCCCCATCTATTTAAAAGCATCCTACCTAAAG
Source organism: Monodelphis domestica (assembly GCF_027887165.1). Taxonomy (NCBI): domain Eukaryota; kingdom Metazoa; phylum Chordata; class Mammalia; order Didelphimorphia; family Didelphidae; genus Monodelphis; species Monodelphis domestica. The sequence goes on from NC_077227.1 coordinate 43,933,166, forward strand.
GTACAAGAATAGATTCAATGAATTGTAAATTATTTATTTCGATTACGAACCATGGTCTAACTCTAATGAACCTTTATACTATGATTTTATAATATCACCCTTCACATACTCTACACTTTAGCCAAAGAGATTATTAATTATTATATTCCTGATCCCAGGGACTATGTTTTAACTTTCTTTATGTCCTCAGTATTTAGTTCACTGTCTGATACATAGTAGGTGCTTAATAAATGCTTATTAGAATATTGATTGGTCATGCCTCTGATTTCATTCTATACTTTCCTATCTTTCAGCTTTTATTCATTCCATCCCCCCATGGCTAGAAACATTTCATTCTTATACTCTCGTTCTTTTTGCCCATATTCTGAGATTCTGTGTGTGTGTGTGTGTGTGTGTGTGTGTGTGTGTGTGTGTACGTGAGAGAGACAGACAGACAGACAGACAGAGACAGAGACAGAGAGAGGCAGAATCAGAGACAGAGACAAAGAGATAGTCCTCTTTGGAAATCTAATGAAATCTATGGATTCCTTTAAATAATATTTTAAGTGCATAAAATAAAATATATGGGCTGTGAATAGTAGTACATAGCTATGTTCCCTGATCCTGGGGAGGCTGGGATGCTAATTCATCTGAGCTCTTTATATTTTGGGTTGCAGTAGTGCTAGAAGTAATTGGATGTTGGCTCTAAGTCCAACACTAGGGAGTATGGCTGGCTGGAATTAGGCACCCCATCCCTGGTCAGAAAAAGAGTAGCTGATTAGCAGTAGATTTGAGCTGGAGGAGGCTTATGAACTTCCAGCCTGGGACCAAATAGGGACTCAATCTAAAAATAAAAATAGACTCATTATAAAAATAATAATTAAGACTAAAATAAAATGCATTGGATTGCAAAGGAAAATAATTTTGTTGAAATGTTACTGAAACCTACAAATGAAATTCATGGACACCAGGTTAAGGACCGCTAATGGTGGCATCTTTCTTCATCTTTCAAGGTTCACCTCAATTGCAATACCATTTCTCTCATGTTGGCAACCTTTGACTCCTTCTCCCATTCCCTTCCCATAGCTAAGAATTGTTCCACTGAATCCCTAAGTATCCCTATTTGACCACTCCTGAATATGTATTGATTGTCCAATTGTAGTAGTAATTTAAGCCTATGTCCCACCCCACCAACCAACTATCTTCAGTCATGATGGATAATAACTGCCCGATGGAAAGGGAAGAGGACTTTAAAGATCCTTCATCACTTACAAGCTTTTTGAGGGCACAGGCTGCATTCTCATGAGCCTGTGTACCCCCACACCTAGCACAGTACAATACCGATAATTAAGAAAAACAAATATATGAAGAAACAAAAGATCCTTTCTGCTTTCCAGATCCTATAATCATATGGAGAAGATGGGAAATGAAACAAGTGTCAAAGAATTCATCTTAGAGGGATTCCCTGCTGTTCAGCACCTAGGGAAACTCCTCTTTGGGGTGCTTCTCCTGCTCTACCTTGTGTCCATTGTAGGAAACACAGTCATTGTCATGATCATGTGGATGGACCATCGCCTCCAAATACCAATGTACCTTTTCCTCAGTGGCTTCTCTTTCCTGGAATGCTGTTTTACAACAAGTGTTATTCCCAAACTGCTGGCAATCTTTCTCTCAGGTATGCAAACCATTTCCTTTGCTGCCTGCCTCACTCAAACGTTTGTCTTTCTGACTTTGGGAGTCACAGGTTTCTTCCTCATGGCTGTGATGTCAATAGATCGATACATGGCAATATGCAACCCTCTGCATTACCACAGCATCATGACCATGAGGGTCAGCTTCCTTTTGATCTTGTTCTGTTGTAGTATAGGACCCATTGTAACAACCAGTCTGATTATAAAAGTCTCTCAGCTATCCTTCTGTGGTTCCAATATCATCAAACATTTCGTATGTGATCTTGGTCCTCTGACACAACTCTCATGCTCTGACACAAGTTCTATTGAGTCACTAGCTTTTTTTCTTGCTCTCTTTATCATTCTGTCCTCCCTGGCTGTCACAATCATATGCTACATCAATATTGCACTCACAATAACACATCTCCCTTCAGCCAAAGAACGCCAGAAAGCTTTTTCCACCTGTTCTTCTCACCTCATAGTCCTCTTTCTAATGTATGGTAGCTGCATCTTTATTTACATGAAACCAAATCAAGCCAATAGATTAGACACCAACAAAGAAGCTGCTCTTATAAACACTGTAGTCACCCCTGTACTGAATCCCTTCATTTACACTTTACGAAACAAGCAATTTAGACAAGCTTTGAGAGATGTTATTTTCAAGATAAAATTGTTGAGATAGTCATAACCTTAGAGTTGGAAGATAAATTATTTCAGCTAATCCTCCGTACACTATGTTAAAATTTCAAATGATGGGTAATTCTTTCCTCTTACACAGACCACTGCTGGTCAGTTCCAGTAAAGAGAAAGAGCCTTATGTTAAATAGAAATTTGACAGTCATATATTTTCAGCTGGAATGGACCTGAGAAGTTTTCTAGTCGAATTCCCCAATTTTATAATGAAACTAGCATTACTAAGATTTATAGAGCATTTTATTGTTTGCAAAGCACTCTGATAGACAATCTTATTTGAATCTCATAATAACTCTGAGGTTGGTATAATTATCTGTATTTTGCTGATGAGGAAACTGAGGTAGAGACAGGTTTAGTGACTTGTGTAAAACAATGTCAGAGGCAGAATTTGAATCCAGATATTCCAGATGCCATAACCAATACTCTAATCACTACATCATTCACAATTTATATTCATTAAGTATAGGCTCACCAATCTTCGAACATCTTGCAAAAAGTAAAGGTGGCTTAGATGGCATATGCCTTCTCTCACAATGATAATGAATTTGCTGTTATGTCTTTGCTGTCAACAACAGGACCTAATAATGACATATATAGTCAACAGAAAGTCTGGAAGTATAATCTGATTTTAGAGTTGAAGATCACAGTCAGGGAAAACCTTTAAGAGTCTAGATCCAAAAGAATTGTTAGTGTACTTCATGGGATTTTGCTTAATTGTTTCTCAGTAAGAGTAAAGGAAAACATGAGATATTGCATTTTCTCTAAATCCACTTAATACCTTTCTTTTTTTCTCCATTTATTTTATAACATTATTTTATTTGGTCATTTTCATACATTATTCACTGGAAACAAAGATCATTTTCTTTTCCTCCCCCCCTTTCCCTCTCCCATAGCCGACACATGATTCCACTGGTTATCACATGTGTTCTTGACTCGAACCCATTTCCCTGTTGTTGGAATTTGCATTATAGTGTTCATTTAGAGTCTCTCCTCAGTCTTATCTCCTCCTTAATACCTTTCTTATAATGCTGTTCTAACAAACAAAAGGTTCATTCAAAACCTTTAGTCATGAGTGAATAGAAATTCATCTCCCTGGAAAGGAAAAAAAGTTAAACAAATAATAACAATAAAATATGGCATCATGTACAATGTGCCTGGAAGGAGTAAAAACAGGATGAATATGGGGTTTAGGTAATAATGTATCATCATTTCCTATCAACATGATTATCTAGTCTAACAGGTGGCATTTCAGATTTTGAAATGTTCTCATATGAATTTTCTATCTAATTTTGCTTTTTGGAGCCATATTGAACACATCTACCTTTTGAAAAATGGAATAAAGAAGCAAAAAGATGCAAATGAAAGCTTGGTGGATTTTGCGTCAGAAGAACCGGGTCCAAATTCTGCTTTGTGGATTACAACCTGTGTGATCTTGGGCAAATAGTTAACTTTGCTTGGTCACTGTTTCCTCCTCTCAAAAATCAAACAAGGTTTTACTATGTGCCAAAGATTGTGCTATGCACTGGAGACACAAAAAAGGCAAAAACAATCCCTGCCCTCAAGGAGCCTACAGTTCAATGGAGGATACAACATGCAAGCCAATATATACCAAGTTAATTAGATACAAGGCAAATATGAAATAATTAACAGAGGGAAGGCATTGGAATTAAAAGGAGTTGGAGAAGTTTTTCTGTTGAAGGTGAGGTTTTATTTAGGAGTTAAAGGAAGCCAGGGAGGTCAGTAGTTAGAGCAGAGGAAGAAGAAAATTCCAGGAAGTGGGGGGACAGCCAGAGAAAATGTCTAGAGCTAAAATATGGTGTATCTTGTTCATAGAACAATTAGGAGGTCTCACTGTATGTAGGAAGTCTCACTGGTATGGAGAGTAACGGTTAGGAGTAAGATATAAGAAGATTGGAAAGATAATAAGGGGGCTGGGTTTAGAATGCCAAATAAAGCATTTTCTATTTGTCCCTATAGGAAATAGGAAACCATTGGAGTTTACTGAATAAGGAATGAGATGATAAAACAGACATGTTTTTTTGGGGGGGGGAATCACATTAATGATTGAATGGAGATGGGGATAGAATTGAGAAAGATTCAAGGTGGGGCAGCCCTACCACCAGACTATCACAATAAGCAAAGTCTAAGGTGATAAGGGCCTACTGTAGAGTCATGGCAGTGCCAATAGTGAGAGTGGGACATATATGAGAGGAAACTATACTAAATTAACTCTACTTTTTGATGCACTTATAAATCTGTAATGCTAGTGATAGAGAAAAAAGGGTCTATGAAAGCAATCATATTCTTCCTAAATAATCCCTTTTACAGCAACACTATTGCTGGGACCTTTCTTCATGTTACAATTTATAAATCTCAATTATGCTCATAGATCAATATCATTTCTTTAACCCAAACCTAAACATTGTTTCTAGATGCATACTGAAAATGCAGTGTACAGTAATCACTGCCCTTAAGCTGGTTGTTTTACCTTCCATCAGTCTAGATATAGTGTGCATTTTCTTTTGGGGAAGTCACACTATGTGGTTGAAATCCTGAATCTGTTTAATCTTGAACACTCACCTATTTCAGTCCACTCTGTTCTGCTCTACATTCCCCTATACTGTTGACTCATGTCTTTTAGTAATCTAAAAGCCTTTTCAAGCTATAGATTATTGGGCAAATTCACTTTCACAACATAACTATTCTCCATGCTCAAAGCTCTGTAGAGTAACTGGGGCCACTCACCTTAGGTTTAAATTTCTTTATTCAAAATTATTCAGGCTGGACAGCTCCACAATTTAAAGACAGGGTGGGAAGAAAGTTTATGAAGTGGTCAAGGTAATATCTAAAGGAAAGCTTGGGGATGTGAATTAGGAAAGACCAAAGCACAGCTAGACTGGTTTCAACCCTATTTAACACAAAAGAGAAAACAGCTTTTGCTTGTTAATTCAGAATGCTCATTATATGAAAGGAAACAGAAAGAAAAAAAACAGGTGCAAAATAGCTAATTCATTGAACAAGTACTATGGGGGGAAGAAAATCATCTATACATAGAGTACCATTTTATGATAAAATCTTCTAAACCTCTAGATACAACCAAGAAGCAATTGCAAGAAGAATCAGAATACTTTGGAATAGGAAGTAAATCTATTTATATAGCATTTTAAAGCACCTATCATGTGTCAGGCATTGTGTTAAGTCCTTTACAAATATCTTATTTGAACATCACCTGTTAATGATCTTTCCTGATGAGATTGTCCTTTATGGGGTTTCCAAATTGACTTTGTGTCCAAACCACACAGGCACATAACACTTATTAAATCTTTACTACATCTTTTAAAAAACTAGCCAGTAATGCTACTAGGTGGCTCTCAAGGCATTCCTCCAGCTAGAAGCTGTAAGAAATAAACATAAACATATAGTAGCTAAGCATCATTTTACATTAACTTCAAGAAGCAATTACAGTCTTCCTACCCTACTCCTACACCCTCTCTGAATGCCTCCCCATCGATATTATTGATAAAATTGACTCTGAATTCATAATACACCTTAGTACATTGCACAATATGGAAAGTATAATAAGGTCAGACTAAATCCACAGAAAATCACAAATATTTAAGGAAACATTTTTTATGCTTTCACAATCTATCCAGTTCTTGTCATAATCCTGAATACAACTCAACACACTGGATTCCTTGCTCTTATCTTACACAACTGTAACACTTGGGATATCCATCTGTTATCTTCCCTTACTACACACCCAACCTTTTTTCCTGACCCATATATGTCCTTTCTATCATTTATGACATTCTTTATGAAAAAGCCACTCACTCTAGTTGCTTTTCCAAGTCCTTTTATCCCTCCTGAAGCTTTTCCCATAGCTCATTCTTTCCCTCCCCTTTTAACGGAGTATCTTGTCCCATATTTAATTGAAAAAATTAAGGGCATTTGAGAAAATCTCCATCTTATCCCTGTAATAATCAGCCTATTGCTAAGCTATCTAGACTTTAGCTGACAGAAGTGCCACCATGTTTGGCTACAGCTTTAATGATTTATGTACTGGGAAGTTCCTATGTACACAATACTATTTGAGTTAGCTACACTTAGTTAAAGAATATAAAGCTTTGGGGGCAGCTGGGTAGCTCAGTGGATTGAGAACCAGGCCTAGAGATGGGAGGTCCTAGGTTCAAATCTGGTCTCAGACACTTCCCAGCTGGGTGACCCTGGGCAAGTCACTTGACCCCCATTGCCTAGCCCTTACCACTCTTCTGCCTTGGTGCCAATACAGAGTATTGACTCTAAGATGGAAGATAAAGGTTTTAAAAAATTTTTAAAAAAAGAATATAAAGCTTTAATGATCATATTTTTAGTTTAGTAAACTTTACCTAATCTAGGTAGAGAAAGTTGCCAATCTTTCTTATCACAATTCTCTTGTAGTTGATAGGGAGGCAGGCACAGACCAGCCCACTTGCTGACTGACTGCCCCTAAAGTCTCCCTCTTATTCAATTCATAGGAGTTTGCCCAATAACCATGACCTGATACAAAAACAGAGACCCAGAAATTTGGCTTCTCTATCAGGATGTATGGCCCATTGGACACCTGAGCCACAATCTGTGCACCTGCACGGCTTGGGAGTAGCACACTTACATCCCTATGAATAATAAACCATTCAATTTGTGATGCTTTGAACAATTATAACCATTCTTGGGCATAAACTCGTGATTTTTCACACTGTCCTGTTGCTTGTCTCACATCAGATACCCTCTGCCTCTATCTCTTTCTTCACTCCTTTATCCCACGAAGAGGTGGACCTTCTCCTTCCCATGACAAAGCCCTCCCTAGGCACAAGTCTAAACTCTTCCTCACATCTTCTCCAGCAGATTGTCCTGTCTACTATATATGATCTCTGACTAATATTCAATAATTCCCTGCCTAGTGGATGCTTTCCTACTCTGTATGGTCATGCCTACTTCTCCCTCTCATCAAAACAACCTCATTTATTCCTTCGTCCCTACAAGCTATCATTCTCTGCTTTCCCTTTTGTGGCTAAACTCCTTTAAAGGGTCATCTAAAATGGGTGAGTTTTCTTCCATTGCTCTCATTTCCCTCTTAACTTTTTACAGTCGGGCTTTCAACATCATCATTCCACCAAAACTCTTTCTCTCGCCAAAGTCACTGCCAATCTCTCAGTTACTAAACCCAAAGGCCTTTTTGCAGTTCCCTTTCCTTTTGAACTTTCTGCATCTTCTAACACCATTGATCACCCTCTTCTCCTTAGTATCATCTAGCTTATTTCTGATGTGATTATCTGCAATTTCTCTTCACATCTCTGTGACCATTTCTTCTCTGTCTTCTTTGCTAGAACTTCATCCATATTACACCTGCTCACAGTGTATAGAGGATCAACTTCCTCATGTATTATTCAATGAAGAGAAAAAAATTATAGTAGAGATAGTATGTATTTGATAACATAAAGATATTGGGCACTTCAAAATCAGTGCATCCAAAAGAAAAAGAAACAGAAAAATGTTGGGAAAACATTTTATTTAAGGTTTAAATGAAGTCTGATTCTGGAAATTTATGAATAACACATTTATGAGTAGGATTAATTCTATAAAAGACAATTAATTTTTACATGTCAGCAATTCTTTAAATTTTTTGTACATTTAGAATATTTTTCCATTTTCATGATTCATGATACCCCACACTCTTTCCTCCCCCTCCTGAAGCTGACAAGCCGTTCCACTGGGTTATACATGTATCTTTATTTAAAACTTATTTCCATGTTATTCATATTTGCAGTAGAGTCATCTTTTAACACCAAAACCCTAATCATATGCCTATCGAACTATGTGATCATTCATCTGTTTTTCTTTTCTATTTCTGTTTCCACAGTTCTTTCTCTGGATATGGACAGCATTCTTTCTCACAAGTTCCTCTGGATTGTTCTGGATGTTTGCATTGCTGCTAGTAGAGAAGTCCATCACATTCAATTGTGCCACAGTGAATCCATCTCTGTGTACAATGTTCTCCTGGTTCTGCTCTTTTCACTCTGCATCAGGTCCTGGAGGTCATTCCAGTTCACATGGAATCCATCCAGTTCATCATTTCTTTGAGCACAATAATATTCCATCCCCAACAGATACCATGATTTGTTCAGCCATTCCGCAATTGATGGACATCACCTCATTTTCCAGTTTTTTGCCACCACAAAGAACACAGTTATAATAATTTTGTCCAAGTCTTTTTCCTTTTTAGTTCTCTGGGGTACAAACCCAACAATGGCATGGCTAGGTCAAAGGGTACACATTCTTTTAAAGGCCTTTTGGCATAATTCTAAATTACCCTCCAAAATAGTTAAACCAATTCACAACTCCACCAGCAGTGTATTAGTGTCCCAATTTGGCTATATCCCTTCCAACACTTTCCTTTGCTGCCATATTGGCCACTCTGCTAGGTGTAAGGTGGTACCTCAGAGTTGTTTTAATTTGCATTTCTCTAATGAGGAGGGATTAATAACACTTTTTCATTTGCTCTTTGATAATTTTGATTTAACTTGTGAAAAGTGCCTGTTTGTGTCTCTTGACCATTTGTTGTTAATCATAAATTCTTAAAGGATACCAGTTTTCAAAAACGACCTCAAGATTGTTCACCACTCTTTAATAATACAAGAATTCAACATTAAAATACCTCTGAGTTAGCTGTTATATCCATTAAATTCATAGATTCCATTAAAATAGATAAAATTAAATGTTAGAAATTCTATGGAGCAATGGATAGGTCATTATTCTATTTGTAGATTTGTAAATTTTTGCCATCATTTTGAAAACCATCATTTAATTCAATATAAAAACTTGGCACCTACTTTGTGCCAAGTTGCCGACAAATGCTGTCAGACAGTGAGTTACAAAGCTATTCAGATCTTCAATCTAGGAATCCACTTCTAGGACAGCATTTTTAGGATATTATTGAAATGAAAATACAGATTAATTTGTATCAAATATCTATAAGATCTTTATCACAATATCAAATAGCTGGGAATGAACAAGATGCACAATGATCAGAGAATGACAAAATAAATTACATAATATGAACAAGAGAGAGTATTGTATACTATAGAGTGACAAATAGGAAAAATAAAAAGAAATAAAACTGAAGCAATTCAGAGAGAACAAAGCACACAGTGCTTATTTATACAGTGAAAAAATTGTGTAAAAGGATGAAAGAAATCAACAATAACCACAAATTCATAAAAATGAAGGAGAAGGAAAAGAGAAGAGGACACTGAAGGAAAGAATTCTTTTTGTTAAACTTTTGTTAAAATGAATACACTGCAAAAGTAGATGAGTTGGCCTTAAAGTCAAGAAGATCTGGGTTCAAGTTCTGCCCTTAACACATACTAGCAGTGTTACCTTGGTAAAGTCACTGAACCTCTCAGGGCTCTAGGTTATTAATAGTGGCATGGAAGATTCTGGTCCCAATAGAAGAAATTTCCTTTTTGGTAGATTTTTGGACCAATAAAAAAATTCCATATCAAAAAGGGGGGAAGAAGAGATTTATAACTTTCTTTTTGAACTCAATATTTGTTTTATTTGAATATTTGAATTTTTATCCTTGTTTATATTTAGAATAATGTTTTTTTTTAACCTAGTATTTGAAAACAAGTAAATAGGACATAGGCTACTATATATTAATTGAGGCATTGGGCCCAGAAGAAGGGAAGTGATAATTATTCTGAACTTACCAATTGCCACATTACTGCCTGACCATTTGTTTAAATCTTATTATTCCCTTTTATTGCTTTATCATAGCATTGAGCTAAGTTGGCGGATTTTGAACTTTGACATTTGCAGAATTTTGAAAGAATTTGATTATGATCTTAGAAACAAAGGGAGCAGAGTCCAAGAGATAAATCCAAGGGGATACTTGTTGTATCTAGTTGGCAAATTATAACATGATAAAGGATTTGAAAACTATGTGAAACTACATAAGTTTAGAAAGATTTCTCCTTGCTCTCTTCTCCTTTCTAGCTTGCCTAGCATATGTTATATCTCTAAATTAAGAAAGGAAAATTATTCAATCAATAAATGGAATTCATATAAATAATTCTTATTCAGAATAGATTCTGAAGGCAAATTTAATCAAATTGAAAGATTCATAGGGGGCATATTTTAACTCAATATAATGCACATTGCAAAGATATAAAGTACCCAAAAAATGGAATTAACCATTCAGGGAGGTTGTAAGATTTTTTTCATTTAAAATTTCCAGGGGGAAATTGGGGGTTGCTTGTCAAGAATTGTATAAAGTTGGGGTTGTCTTTAAGTTTCTATCTAAAATTCCAAGATGATTTCATGTATCTCATTCTATATAGAGTATCTCTTAAAGCCTTTTTTACCTGCTTATTTCGTAGTGTATAAATAAAAGGATTCAGCAAAGGGGTGATCACAGTGTTCACAAGTGCTGCCTCTTTGTTGACGTCTACTCTGTCGGTCTGCTTTGGTTTTACATATATAAAAACAACACTTCCATATGTCAGGAAAAGGACAATGAGATGGGAAGAACAGGTGGAAAAAGCTCTCCATCTCTCTTTGGCAAGTGGGAGATTCACTATTGTATTTATTATATTGAAGTATGATATTACTGTTACAATGAGGGAAGACAAAATGATAACTATAGAAAGAAGAAAGGATAATGATTCAACACTACTGGTGTCAGAACATGAAAGATGCACTAGAGGACCTAGGTCACAAAAGAAATGGTTGATGACATTAAAACCACAGAAGGATAACTGAGAGACCATTAGGACTAGACTGATAATTAACATGAAACCCAAAACATAGCAGGATAAGACTAAGAAGAAACAGATCTTGATGTTCATGATGCTGTGATAGTGCAAAGGGTTACAGATTGCCACATACCTATCCAGAGACATCACAGCCAAAAGAAAGAAGCATGTTGACCCCAAAAATAGAAAGAAAAAGGTTTGGGTAAGGCAGGCTGCAAAGGAAATTGTTTGTCTTCCTGAAAGGAAGATTGCTAGCAGTTTGGGAATAACAGTTGTTATAAAGCAGCTTTCTAGGAAAGAGTAGTTACTTAGGAAAAAATACATCGGTGTTTGGAGGCAGTGATCAGTCCATGTGATGGTGACAATGACAATGCTTCCTGTGATGGACACCAAATACAAAAGCAAGTGGACCATGAAGAGGGGTTTCCCCAGGTGTTGGACAGCAGGAAATCCCTCCAGGATAAACTCTTGCACAGTTGTCAAATTATCTATTGTCAGCATCTGTTCTACGGGTCCTATAATGAGGCAAAAGATCACCATTGATGAATAAAGATTTTGAAATGTAAGAAAAGCAATCTTAAGTTGATATGGTGTGTGCCAAGAGAAACACAAAAGGTGACACTGTCAAAATCAAAAAAGATTCCTCCTAATTGAATGGAAAAAGGAAACAGTGAATCCTGAAAGTTTTCTAGTCAATAACTTGAGAATGAAGATTTAACAAATCTTTAAGCTATCCATATACATTCAATCAGCATGTATTTTAAATGTTCCTGGGGGCCATCAGTCCACAACACCTTGACAGAGTCATGCGTGGTAGCTGGGGAGACCACAGAGTGGTCCTTGGCAAGATGTGATTGCCCACTCTATCCTCCTTGCATGACCTCTTTCATCAGTGCCCCTTACCTATGAATTGACATGATTATTATTCCCCCTAGTCTCAAAAGAAATAATGCAAGAGCAAAACATCTGTACCCTAATTCTCCAAAACATCACCAAAAGAGCAGACCCTCCAACCCTATCCCAAAAGACTATCGTCGGTTAACTTTTACCTAGGCATATAATTCCCAGCAAAACTGTAGCTACAGGCCAAGCACAAAACTTTCTCATGAAGCCAGCACACAAATCAATCATAGAGGCCCATACAATACATACAGGTACAGTACAAGTACACTAAGCTTTAATATGCCTCAGTGATGAATTACACAAATCAGTAACTCAAACTCCCTAGTAAGCCACCTGTGATGAAATCATTTATCTTGTATTCTGTCTGTAATCACAATACAAATATATAGAATGTTAATCAAGTGATTTGTTAAAAGTTAATGTATCACCTTTCCAATTATCTCTCTTTGATTTTGTATATCTGCATGCCAAGAATATGGATATAAAAATAAATCCCAGTCCTGGGAATGAGGAGCAGCTGTGAGATGCAAAGCAGTCCCATGGCCATAATGATTAAGCTGTCTTCCATTTGTTATTTATTTTATTTTATAAATTTTGACTGATCATTCGCCACCAGTCAGGAACCCTGCAGTCGCGATGGGGCTGGACCCTGACCACAGCAAAATGTATGATATGATTAGCATATTATTAATTAAATATTTAACATGGAATTAACTCAGTAGATTATTTTAGTTTCTATTGTTCATCCAAAACATGATGATTAGTACCATTCTCAATACTTGATTTCGTATAGACAGTGGAAGGCATATGGAGACTTGTGATTTCCCTGACATGAGGAGCCCTGGAATGTAGAATACATTTCTGTACCTTAGATCACAGAGAATGTTCTGGAACTCTGAGAGGTGATTTTCCCAGGTTTATACAGCCAGTTTCCAGTTTCCAAAGCTATCTGTCTATCCACAACATCACAACATCTCTCATTTTATCTTATCTCATTTTCTTTTCTTAAATCCTTCTTTTCTGTCTCAGTAGGGCAAAGACTAGGTAAACAGGATTAAATGACTTGCCCAGAGTAAAAAACCTAAGTGTCTTAGGCAAAATTTAAACCCAGATTCTCCCAACTCCCGGCCTGGCTCTTTCTATCCACTGAGCCACCCAGATGTTCCTGTCATTTTAGACATAACATAAATTATTCTTTTCCCTTATTTTTCAGGGAATGGTTTACATTTTCATAACACTTTATAGTTTACAATATACTTTGAAAAGTTTATCACCAAAGAATAAGGAGGCATTATTATCCTAATATTATAGGTGAGAAAGCTGGACTTTGGAGGGATAACATGATTTGCCCAGTCAGAAAGATCACATGGATTGATGGGGATATGGTTAGAGATATAAACCCTAAACAATCACTTTTGTGCAATTATCAATAATATGTAAATAGGTATTGATCAATGACACATGTAAAACCCAGTGGAATTGCTTGTTGGCTATGGGGAAGGGGGGTGATGGAGGAGGGGAAGGAAAGAACATGAATCATGGAACCACGGAAAAATATTCTAAATAAATTACTTAAATAAAATTTCTCAATTAAAAAAAAAACACAAAGGGATCAGAGCCTTACCTTGAATCCAGGTCTCTTATATGAAATCCAATACCTTTTTCCTATGCCACATAAGTTTTTTAATATTAATATTTTATCTTTCAGGAAAGATTTTGTGGCAAAACAATCTCTGACCCAAATCATAATTTAGAATAATGTTGAAAAAGATAAACATGATTTTACCAAAATCATAATAAATCCTTCAAGAAAATAGTCAATAGAGTTTCAGTTTCATCTTACTTTATATTTAGTTTTCTTAATGAGAGGACTGTATAACATAATGGAGACAGAGCTGGCTTCAGATTTGGGAAGAGATGAGATCAAGTTCTATTTTTGTCACATATGGGCTGTGTAATTGTAACTAAGCCACTCAAAACTCTCTGTGCTCTAGAGAAGGGGTATCAGAGCCCCAGCCCACTCCTGAGCATGGTAGAAATAAGAATAAAATGCATTTCCTATTCAATTTTAATATACTGATGTATTTTTGAAAAAGCAAATATAAACATATCCTTTTCTAAATTAATGTGTGGCCTGTTGGGATCCTTATGCATGACTCTTACTGGCCCCTTTTCTATTTGAGTTCAACAATACTATTCTAGACAATTCTCTCAAACTATAATTTTCAAAGAAGGTGCTGACCTGCATAAGTAGATGGAATTTCTTCATCTGTAATTTCTCTATATGAGTGAAATCACAAATCTGACCTCTATCCACTTATTACTTACTATTTATTATAAAAAAACTAGAATTTAACAATCTTCTGGAACCAAGGATTATTTTTGTTCCAGGATAAGGCAATAAAATTGATCTTTTGCGGCTGGAAGCATATTTTATTAATAGTAAATGAGAAGTCTATAATATATTGACTATGCCATTAGGAATAATTTGATTGTGGTACATGATGCAAAATAATGAGAGTTGGGTGACTCAGTGGAATGAATTCAGGACTGATGTCAGGAAAGTTCATCTTCCTGAGTTCAAATCTGATTTCACATATTTACCAGTTTTGTAACTCTGGACAAGTCACTTAATTTTTTGCCTCAATTTCCTCATTTATAAAACGAGCTGGAGAAGGAAAAAGCAAACCACCTGGTATCTTCCCCCCCCAAAAAAAAACCCAAATGGAATTACAAAAGTCATATTTGACTACAACCTAAAATAGCCATCAAATCCAGTCAGATTTGTGTTTCCTCACTCTACCTTGACATTGAAGATCTGGCCTGAAAAGACAGTGCAAGTCTAAATAGTGGTGGTAAACTCAAATGGAAATGAGCCCCATTGAATTATAAACAAGGAGCTCTCCTAATGACATATCTTAGAAACTCACTTATTAATATTCTCTATGGCCTATTGTGTTTTATTTATTTTGCTAAATATTTTCTCAATTACACTTGAGTCTGTTTCAGACTGCATTGACCCCCAGTCAGTGTTTGGTCTATGGCACCTCTAGTCTATGTCACCGTAAAGATGGCAGCAGTAGATAAGCAGATCAGATTGAGGAGAGAAAATCATACAACTGGGATTTCAAAATCCAGAAATCAGAATTTGGTATTCCTCTTTTCTTCTTCCATATCCTAGATGGAGGTGAAGGGATAAGGAGGAAATACATGCATTTGAGTGAACCCTATGTTTTAAGAGGACAATTTGAGAGAGAGACTTACAAGAGTCAGGGCTGACAGGACTTCTTTATAGTTTATATTTCTCCTCTCAACCCTCAAGCCAAGGATTGAAACACTACTCAAAACATAGGTGACCCCAAGAGTTTAGTCACATAGACACCTCAGTTCTTGAAACACCAAGACAGATCAGTTGAATTAATTAATTAATATTTGTTGAAACTTTAGTGAGAAGATCCAGATCACTTTCCTCACATCTTGAATGCTCTTCTTTCCCACCCCTTAGGGCAATGCTCTGTTTAGTTCTTGAATCCTGTGAAATGAAGAGAATGTAAGTGCTGAGTACCCATCTGAAGGAGAACAGAATTGCCCTCAGAGTCTTTTCTTTTAATATATCTTTTCTAGAACACAGTCATATATAATATTCATTTCATACCACATTTTCCAGAATTTCCAGGATTATACTCTCACAGCATTATGTTCAGGGATAAAGACTGATCTTCTTTGGTGATCCTGAGTATCTGTGCTGTGCTTCTTATTAGATTCTTCATCATGTCCTTCAAAGAGCACCAAGTGCAATGGGAGAGATCTGTGACACACTGAGAAGTTATTTAGATTGGCAAGGACAAAACATTGAAGAACCCAAAGTCTAGGGAGGATGCTCTTGAGACTGGTTGAAGAGACTCCCATTAGAAAGATAATTAAGTTACTTTTGGAAATCTGACAGTGCAGCATTAAAGCAGTACTTATTTTTAACTGGTTTCATTTTAAAATGTTTGTCTCACATTACAACATTTCCTCTCCAATCTTACAAAATGGAACAGTTATTTTATAAACAAATCCAAAGAAAGAGACTAATACAAATGTGTGCTTTTAGGTATGTATGCATAAACAACACAAATGATATGACTGGGAGCTCTTAACACAAGTAGTCAAATTTTATTTTGTCAGCATTCCTGAGACTTGAGTAATGTGACTCAGAACTGCAATATGGCTCTTTGGGGTTGTTAATCTTTCTGTGTGTATGTCATGGGCCCCTCTGTCAGTGGGTCATTGTATAGACTCTTAAGAGAACTATTTTAAGTATATAAAGTAAAAGACATGAGATCATAAGGAGAATAATAATTATAGAATAAATATAACTACTTAGACAAGGAAGAAAAAAATAAACTTAGGGTGACCAAGTTAAGAATCCCTGTTCTAGGATGATATAGTTTATTCACATTGAACAGTAATATATGAAATATTATATATTATTTTCTGACTTTCCACAACAAAACATTCATTTTCCAAAAAGTGTTCCAAAAGAAGACTTGAAACATGCATTCTAGATCTTTCTTATTGTTTAAGTGGTTGGTGCAGAAACAATGGGGATCATTGGGGCAAACTAACTCTTTCATCTTTGTATATGAGACAATGAGACAAAAAAAGAGAGGAAAGGGGGAAATAATTTTATATTCCCCATAAATTCCACAGAAGAAAGTATTTCAGGGGTTATGGGAACATCTCAACAACACCATGATTTCCCCTTATATCTCTTACATCATTTCCCCCTTCTTCCATTGAGCCATCTCATATAACATTTTAAAGAAAAGAAGATGACAAAATCAGAGTAACTGATGAATTCATTCTTGGTCAAAGAATTTGACATTTAGGTCATTTCTCATAATTTAAAACTGGTTTTCAAAAGTGTTGAACCTGACTCATAGCTCCACCAACAATATACCAGTGTCTATCTTCCCACAATCCTTTGAATATTGTATTCCCACATGAGGCTTCCAGTAAAAAAATGAGTTTCCTCAGTCTCTCTTATCTGTTATTTCCTATTGGTCTTCTACATAGCCTGATTTGTGTATACTTGGTTGCATTGTATCTCTCTCTCATTGTAAGCTCCTTGTCCTTTGTAAGATTGTAAGCTCCTTGTCCTTTGCCTCTTTTTGCATCTGTTAAACTTGGAATACTGGCTGATACTTAAAAGGTATTCAATAAGTGTTTATTGGTTGTCAAATTATTGATTGTCTTTTTCCTGAGAGTACACCAACTCAAAACAAAGAACGTTCTAAACATTGGTGAAGCAACAAAATGGTAATAATGAGGCAAGAAATGTCTCATGATTTGAGATTTTCTTAGAGTCTATGGGAGATTTAAGAATCAAGGATTTTGTTCAATTCATTCCTGCTTAAAATTTTGAATTAGACTGATTGACTTTAAGTCTTGTAGCTCTCAGATTTTCAATCATTTTATCAGTTTATTATGCAGAGCTTTTTTTCTTCAATATTTTATCTTCCCCTTCATACATAAAGACATATTTTACCATTACTTTCCAAATTATTTTCCTTCCCCAACTCCCTTCTGAGATAGTAAACAATGTTTTATGGATTATTCATGTGTTGTCATTCAAAACATATTCCCATTTTGGTCATGTTGTGAGAAAAGATACATATCAAGAAAAAACTACAAAAAAAAAGTTGAAAATATTTACTCAGCCACCTTGCAGCCCCCCACTCATTCTTAAAAATTAGATTAGATTTTTAAGTTTCCAATTTTTATCTAGCTTTCCAAATCCCTTTCTTGTACATAATTTTTATTATATTATGATCTGAAAAGAAGAAATTTAATATTTCTGCATTTCTGCATTTGTTTGTGAGGTTTTTATGCTCTAAAACATAGCTGTTTTTTGGGTTGGTGCCATATGTCACTGAGAAAAATATATATTCCTTTCTATTCTGATTGTTTTCTCCAGAAACCTATCAGTTCTAGCTTTTCTAAAATTCTATTCAATTTCCTAACTTCTCTCTTCTTTATTTATGGCTAAATACATCAAATTTGTTAAAATTAATTGTGATTAGACTCTGAATATATTGTTAGGTGGTTTCCAGGGATTTAATTTCTAAATCTCAAAATGAATTACTAAAGTAAATAAAATTTATGGTAGTTTATTTACAATATTTACAATAGAAGGAAGATATTAAGGAAAGAGAGAGAGAGAAAGAGAGAACTCTGGCTTCTTCTGATACCAGTTAGAATCTCTAAGCCCCAGCCAGGGGAAGAGAGTCTCAAGAAGATGGGTCTTATCTGGAGGCTTCATGCCTCCAGAAAGGCAGGGTCTCTTTAGTCAGTTAGAATTTCTAAGTCCCAGCCAGGGGAAAAGAAAAGCAAGTCCACTAAGTCAGCCTTTCACTCACCAATGGTGACAGTCTAAAAAAGAAGTCTGGGTGTCAGTCTTCCAGTCACTCCTCCATCCTTCACTCCAAACCCCGGGTGACTGACTGTCTCTTCAGTCTTTTTTTCCTCTATTTAAAGACCTTTTTCTTTTGTGTCACCTCCTCTAAATTTTCACGTCTACCAATCACAGCAGATGCTTTTCTACAGGACTGCCCGATCTTTAGTTCTCACCTTCTCTGGTTAAATTATATCTTTTTGGGTTACTTGAGACCTCTTTTGTTAAGTTCACCTTTTGTAGTTACTTAACACCTTTTTGTGGTTAATTCAACTTTTGTAGTTACTTAACACCTTTTTGAAGTTAAAATCTAAAAATAGATAGTAGCTTACAATTCTAGCTTCACTATAAAGAAAGAGCTAAGTATCTTCATTGTTACAATCAGGAGATAGCTAAATTCAATCTTCACAAATTCTAAGAGAGGACAGTTGAAGTAACCAACTAGTATAGTTTTACTGTCCATTTCTTCCCATAGCTCATTTAATTTTTAAAAATTTAGATGTGATACTATTAGTGTTAATATGGTTAGTTCTAATAATATTTTATTGTCTATGGTCTCTTTTGTCAGGATGTAGTTTCCTTCTTTATCTCTTTTAATTAGGTTGATTATTGTTTTCCTTTCTTTGAGATAATGATTCCTTCTTTTGTTTTTCTCCAACATGAGCTAAAGAATTATAAATTATGCTCTAGCTCTTTGCCTTCACTCTGTGTATGTCTCTCAGCTTTAATTGTTTTTCTTACAAATAAAATATTGTAAGTTATGTTTTTTAATCCATTTCCACTTTATGGATGAGTTCATTCCACTTACATTCACAGTTATGATTACTATGTATTTATTCCATTCTATTTTCTCTTATTTATACATCCTATTTTTTGTATTTCTTTCTCTTTATTTTCACCCTGTTCCTTATCAAACTATTTTGCTTCTTATCACTGTCTCTTCCAATTCCTTGGTTCTCTTTTTTCTGTCCTTTCTATCTTCCATCTTTCCTTTTTACTCCCTTCCTATAATCCTCACTTCTTTTGGAGGACAGGGGATGTCTATCCCAAGCATGTGAAAACTTACCCCAGGAGAATGGGCAGATGAGCACAATTTATTTCAAAGGCCATGAAGGTATTTGAATCATACCCTATGGAGTGCTTAGATCATGGTCAGACACCGAAGAAGCCAAAGTCTTCCATTGTTCACAAGCTATCCTGACTTTGGTCTTTGATGTCTCTAAACTTAGATGGCTCTAGAAGAGAGTGAGGCTGATGACTTTGGACAGTTCTGCCTCACTTAAAATCAAATTCATAAACATATCAAGATATCACTCTGGGATGTCATGGTTCATATTTGAAAGCAAAGGGGAAAAACAATAAGAATGCCACTTTGTCAAGTTACAATTCTCCAAAGAATGGCCACATACACCTGGAAAAATACAATGTGAGTTTTATATACTAATAACAAGAAAATCCTACAGTGTCTAACGGAGAAAAACAAACAAACAAAAAAGACAAATTGCAAAAAGCTAATAGAAAGGGTCAAGGAACTTGATATTGTCCATGGTCTGGGATCAGAGGACAGATTATTAAATGAATTGTGCTAGAGCTACCTCAACTTCACAATATCTTGTTTTAAAGATTCATTCTTTTTCTAATTCATTACCAATTCTAATTTTTTTACTCTAACAAATTGGTTGTTGAGTATATACAGTTAGCTATTCACAACTTATATATCAAAAATAAGTTTTTTCTCCCTTTTGATATTCAAATTCAATTTTATGTTTATTTATCATCATGCATGTTCAACACCTCCAAGTTATTTTGTTATTATTATTTGGTGGAAGGCCTTCAAAGCCAAACAAAAAAAAGCTTGTATTATATATACATATATATATATGTATATATATGTATATATAATATGTGTGTATGTAAAACTGTGTTTTTCGTGTTTCTATTTATCAGTTCTTTCCCTGGAAGTGAACAAACACATATTATTCTTTAAACAATATTTCTGTTGCTATATATAATTCTCTTCATTCTGCTTATTTTGTTCTTCATAATTTCATGTAAGTCATTCCATTTTTTCAAAAATTAACCTACCTATCATTTATTATGGTGTTTAGCCATTCCCCAATTGATGGGTATTCCCTCAATTTCCATTTCTTTCCCAAACCAAAGAAAATTCTATCAATATTTTAGAATATATAAGTCCTCCTTTTTTCGCTAATCACCTACCTTAGGAAACAAATCTAATAACTATATTGCTGGGAGAAAGGGTATATACACAATTTGATAGTTCTTTGTGCATAATTCCAAATTGCTCTTCAAAATGGCTAAATCAGTTCAGTTTTGCCAACAGAGTATTAATGTCTCTATTTTTCCACAGACCCTACAACATTTCTCATTTTGTCCTTTCATCATTTAGCCAATCTGATAAGAATGAGATGATATCTCAGAGATGCTTCAATTTGCATTTCTCTAATCAATAATGATTGAGAGCATTTTTCATATGGACATACATAACTGATTTCTTCATCTAAAAACTGTCTTTTCATTATCTTCTGATCATTTATCATTTGAAGAGTGGCTCATAATCCTCTAAATGTGATGAAGTTCTCTATATATTTAAGATATGAGTGAGATCTTTATTCTAGAAACTCTATAAAACTTTCCCCCAATTTTTTGGTTTTCTTCTAATCTTGTTCATGATTATTTGTAAAAAGTCTTTTTGATGTAACAAAATTTATCCATTTTACATCTCATAATGCTTTCTATCTCTTGTTTATTCATAAATTCTTCTCTTAACAATAAATATGATAGCTCATATGTTCCCTGTTCTCATTTGCTTATGATATCTCCATTTATATCTAATTTATGTATCCATTTTGATCTTATCTTGGTAAATGATGTAAGACAATGAACTATACCTAGTTTCTGCCAGTTTGCCAGTTTTCCCAATAATTTTTACACATAGTGAATTATTACCCAAAAGCCTGGATATTTAATTTTGTTAAACAGTTACTGTAATTCTTTACTACTGTTTGTTGTAAGTCCATTTTGTTCTATTGACCTACTCTTCTTTTCCTTAGTCAATACCAGATAGTTTTGATAATTCCTATTTTATAATACAATTTAAATTCTGGTTCTGCTAGACTTCTTTCCTTTACATTTTTTTTAATTAATCCCTTTGATATTCTTGACCTTTTTGTATCCCAATGAATTTGGTGATTATGTTTTCTAGTTCAATAAAATAAATTTTTAAAAAATTTAATTGGGAAGGCATTGAGTAGATTAGTTTTGTTAAGACTGTCATTTTTATTATATTCTATCTGCCCACCCACAAACAATTAATATTTTTCCAGTTATTTAAATTTGTTTTAAAATGTTTTATAATTATGTTTGTCATTCTTGAGTTTGTTTTGGCAGATATACTTTCAGGTACTTTATTTTGCCTATGATTGTTTTAAATGAGTGATCTCTTATTATCTATTCTTGCCAGCTTTATTGATGCAATGAGAAATGCTGATGATTTATGTGGTTTTATTTTATATCCTGTTACTTTGCTAAAATTATTGATAGTTGCAGTGAATTTTCTAATTTAATCTCAAGGACTTTTCCATTTATACTATCATGTCATCTGCAAAAAGAAAATTATTGTATTACTTCTATGGCCATTCTAATTCCTTTAGTTTCTTTTTTGTTTTATTTCTATTGCTAGCATTTCTAATACAATTTTAAATAATATTGTTGATAATGGACAACATTGTTTTACTTACAATTTTATAGGGAATGTGTTTAACTAATCCCCATTACAGATAATGTTTCTGATGGTTTTAAGTATGCACTTCTTATAATTCTAAGGGGGAAATTCATTTATATCCATGCTTTCAAATGTGTTAATAGGAATGAATATTTATGTAAATAGTGGTGAGGTTTCTGTATTCCCTATTTCTTACTCCTACTATTTCTTACTCCTTAGCCATATTTTCCAGCAAGTTTTTCACTGCTTTTTCCTATTACCCAATAGTAAAAAAGCCATAATAATAGTTCCTATGTAACTGAATCAAATGAGTTAATATTTATAATTTTTAAAGGTGTTTAGTCCAGTGCCTGGTACTTACATATTAGGTGCTATAAAAATATTTTTCCCCTTGCAGAATACATCCTCCCATCCACTTCCACCTGCCACGTTGATTGAATTTGAAGGAATTTATCCAGTTCTTCATATAATTTGACTACCACCTCTTCTTTTGCAATATACATCAGTACATAACCTCTGATTATTTACAAAGTGCCTATTATGAATATTACAAAGAATAATGAACAGAGATTCCATAGAATTATGTTGCTTATTTCCTTTGGGTTAACAATACAATTAATTCCACCAAATCCTTTATTTTTCTCTATAAGAATTTGTGGATTAATATTCCATTTATCTGAAAGTTCTTTTGCCTTCTGATATGATTTGCAGAGAAAATGTCCCTCCGGTATTATTTGAAAGTGGCCATACTATAGGTGGCCTTCAATACCAGGTCTAGAGTCAGGAAGATGCATTCATCTTCTTGGGTTTCAATCTGGGCTCTCACATACTTACTAACTTTGGGACCCTGGGCAATGCATTTAACTCTGTTTACCTCAGATCCTCAACTATAACATGAGCAGGAGAAGGAAATGGCAAACCACTCCAGTGTCTTTGCCTATAAAACCACAGATGGGACCACAAAGAGTCATATATGACTGAAATGACTGAACAACAAAACAATATTATAGATGATGAGCTACTCTAGATTTAACTAAGTTGATCTTTGAAACCCAGAAATACCTTGTTTCAAAGACTTTGGATTCCCTCTTTTTAAAATTACCTTCTGTCTTAGAATCAGTACTGTGTATTGGTTCTAAGGCAGAAGAGTGGTAAGGGCTAGGCAATGTGGGTCAAGTGACTTGCCCAGGGTCACACAGCTGGGAAGTGTCTGAAGCCAGATTTAAACCCAGGACCTCCCATCTCTAGGCCTGGCTCTCAATCCACTGAGCTACCCAACTGTCCCCTGGATTCCCTTAATTTTGTTAAGAGAGCTACATTAAACTGAACATAAAAATTGAATTACTTACTAAAAGAAACAAGTGGACAGTACATGAATAATCACTAATAGTTATCTGTTCCTGCCAATTCAGTGCTAAATTAACATAAGTCTGGTTGACAAAAACAATAGAAGGATGCATATTTGTCATTTCCCATGATTAGATGATTACAAATAAAGCTAATGGGGATGAATAGGATCTTAACAAAAAACAATAAAGATACAAAGAGAACTGCTCAAAAAAAAAGTTTGGAAGCCATTTTTCAAATGAAAGAATGATCAGATCATATGAATGCTTTTCAAAGGAAATATTACAAACCATGACCAATATTTAAAATTACAAATTATCATATAAATGCTATGTAAAACAACACCAAGGAATTCCTTCACATTCATCAGTTTGATAAATGTCTTCAAGTTATTCAGGATATATTTTAATATTCTAGATCTTCAGTGACAAAGGAGAGCAAGGATTAAATGATTGAAACTTTTGTAGGAGGGACTGTAGGAAGACAAATATTTTGTTTCCTTTCTTTTGAAGCTGTAAATGATTTCATCTGTTCTTAAGGCAATTTGGAATTATGCAAGAAAATTTATTAAATTAAGTAGGAAATCAATTATATTTAAAAAGTTATTAAAATGTTAAAAACAAAACAAGTTCATATTTCCAAGATTAAAGACTCCTTTAGACTGACCTGAAGCTCTGCCCTTTTTTAGACCTACACCTGGAAACAGAGCATTTTAACAGCTCCTTTCCACACTCCTGCTGACCTCAAAATTTCCAAATGTTCCCAATGGGAGTGGATTATACTACTGATCCACATACCATTATTAGAGCTATCCCAAGAGTCTAGACATGTGGTTGGGATCATGCCAGATGAGAATATCCAAGGCAAGGGCAATGTAACCTTCAGGGTAACCTGATGATGTTTTGGTACACAAATTGCAAAAAACAAAACAAAACAAAAAACAAATCAGAGAAATTCAGGGAGGTGATATTCCTATAGCTGCTTCAAGGAAGCTTAGAAGGTAAAGGAAAGGATAGTAGTAGCAACAGAAAGCATCATTCAAGGATTCTTTTTCATTCCTAAGGCAGTGTATCAGTCTGGTTACTGTATAGGGGGACATTTGCCACTTTCCACTTCAGTTCCCACCATTTTCTTTCACTTTTTTCTTAGGACCTAGACAAGTACATAGCTATCTGCAACCCTGTGTTACTCCAGCATCATGACCAGGAGGGTATGTTTCCCTTTAGTCAGCTCTTGCTATGCTTTGAGTTTTGTCATAATCAGCACTATAATCTTAAGAGTATCTATGGTACCCTTTTGTTGCTCTCATGTCATCAAACATTTATTTTGTGATCTGGCTCCTCTGACACACCATTCACACTCTGACACAAGTTTTATTGTATCATTGATTTTTACCTTGCTATTCTTGTACTCTTTTCATCATTCATTATAACTATTATAGCTTACACAAATATAATAACAAAAATAGTAACTCTCCCTTCAGTCAAAGAATGACAGAAAGCTTTCTCTACCTGTTCTTCCCACCTGGTTGTCCTCTGTCTATTTCATAGAAGTTGTATTTTTATATATGTGAAACCAAAACAAATCAACAGTTTAAACAACAACAGAAAGGCAGCTCTTGTGAACGCTGTGGTGACCCCTTTACGGAATCCCTTCATTTACAACCTAGGAAACAAGTAAGTCAAACAAGCTTTGAGAGATGTCTTGCACAAAATTAAAATGGCAAGATAGATTCATTGAATCATTATTTTTAAGTGAATCAGATATTTGGTACACTTCTCTGTGATGTTAAAAATTTCCTCTGTATAGAATCTCTGAAGAGTAGGCCCACAGACTTTTCTAAAAACGATCTATATTGATGGAGAATTCAAGTTACTGAATAGTCCGTTTCAGTGATGGATAGCTAAAATACTGACAAAATTCTTTATACTGATTTGAAACCTGTCTGCCTTAAACTAATGCCTTTTTTTTGCAATTGGGAACATTGAATAAATCTATTCCATCTCTAAAATGGCAGGCCTTCAATTTTTAAAAAATGCTATTATTTGCTAGATGTCTTTCTTTTGCTAGGCTAAATTTATTTTATAGAAATGAGGGAAAATAAGCTTAAACATATAGGAGATTTGTAGTTTATATGTGTAATATCTTCTTTTTCTTTGTATATAGAAATTCTTGTTTTGCTTGGCTTTGTAAAATTTGGAATAATAAAAAAAGGATTCTAAAAAAAGCAAACATTTGTGTACATTTAAGTCCTCCTTTTTACTTTTTATCTCTTTGGGCTACAAATCTAGTGATAATATTTCAGGGTGAAAATGTAAATACTGTTTTATAATTCTTTGGGCATAGACACAAATTGCTCTCCAAAATTGTTGAATCAGTTCACAAGTTCCCCAACAGTGCACATTAATGTCTCGATTTTCCCTCATTCCCTCCAAGTTTTGTCATTTTCTGTCATAATAGCCAATGTGACAGGTGTGGGGAGAGTACCTCAAAGTTGCTTCAATTTCATTTTAATTTGCAACCCAAATAATAGTGTTTTAGAGTATTTTTTGCATAATGAAAGAAAGTTTTAATTACTTTGTTGGAGAACTGTCTTATCATATCCTTTGATTAGTTATCAATTAGGGAATGACTTCTATTCTTTTTTCTTTCTTTTTTTTTCTTTTTTTTATTTAGAATATTTTCCCATGGTTACATGATTCATGATTCACCCCAAAAACCCCAGCTCTTTCCTCCACTCTCTCTAATCAGACAAACAGTTCCACTGGGTTATATATCTATCATTGTTCAAAACCTATTTCTGTGTTATTCATTTCTTCAGTAGAGCAATTCTTTAACATCAAAACCCTAATCATATCTCTATTGCACTACATGATTGGGCATGTATTTTTCTTCTGTGTTTCTACTCCCATGGTTCTTCCTCTGAATGTGGATAGTGTTCCTTCTCATAAGTCCCTCAGAATTGTCCTGGGTCATCGCATTGCTGGTAGTAGAGAAGTCCATTACATTCTATTGTGCCACAGTGTATCAATCTCTGTATACAGTGTTCTCCTGGTTCTGCTTCTTTCACTCTTCATCAATTCTTGGAGGTCCTTCCAGTTCACATGGAATTCCTCCAGTTCATTATTCCTTTGAGCACAATAGTATTCCATCACCAACATATAGCACGATTTGTTCAGCCATTCCCCAATTAATGGATATCCCCTCATTTTCCAATTTTTTGCTATCACAAAGAGCATGGCTATAAATATTTTTTTTGTACAAGTCTTTTTTCTTATTATATCTTTGGGGTTCAAACTAGGCATTCTTATAAAGCCTTTTGTGGAATGACTTCTATTCTTACATATTCAACTCCTTTCTCTACGAATTTGAGAAATGAGGCCCTTAATAGAGAGACTTGTAAAGTAATTATGCACCATTATGATTACTGAGTATTACTTTCCATCCTATTTTCTCCTATTTAGTTTTGGCCAATATCTGCCCCCAATTTACCCTATATTCTATAAGGCTCACCCCCCTCTCTTATCCCCTTCCCATAATACTTTCCTGTAGGGTAAGATAGAATTCTCTATACAATGGACTGTGTATGTTCTTCCCTCATTGAGTCAATTCTGATGAGTAAAGTTCTATAATATTTAAAATTATGAGGCTAGTAGTATGATTTAATAACTTTATTAAATCAAAGTAGTAGGAGCAGTAAAGAGAGGGAAAAGTAGGAGAGAGAAAGAAAGATATACTTAGCTTTTTAATCTGTTGGGCACCATAATGGGCCAGTAACTACCACCCAAAAAGGGTCTCCTCTGCACCTCCTTGCACATGCCAAAGACCTCCACTTCCTGCTGGGTCTCAGTTCCTAAACTCTTTTCTCCACCCACTAACTCTCGCAAGTTACATCTCAGGAACCAATCAGTTTCTTAATTTGCCTGGGCCGCCCAGGGGGTCAGTGCCTGTGGGATCAGTTTCCTGTCTCTTTGGTTCCTTGGTTCTTTAACTTTCTCTTCTGAGGCTTATCTATACCTGAATTTACTCAGGGGTATTTGACCTCCAGGTCGCTGAGAGATGATGTTAAAAAAGGTGACACTGGAAAGAGAGAAATTTGCTCCCTGCAGTTCACACACTCCACTTCCCAGCTCTCCCATATTCTCCTCCACTATAAAAGTTCTTTCATACTTCTTTTATGTGAGATAATTTACCTCATTCTATTTTCCCTCCCCCTTCTCCCAATGTATTCTCTTTCTCGGGCCTTAATTTTATTTTTACATCCTATCATATTCAACTCACACTTTCCCCCTCTATTTATACTCCTCATTGCCCTAATGTTATTTGACATTATAAGACTAATATACCCATATAGGACTGTACACAATTTAATCTTACTGTCTTTTGGTTTCTCTTTCCTATTTATCTTTTTATGATTCTCTAATGTCTCACATTTGAAAATTTAATTTTCCACTCAGCTATGGTCTTTTCATCAGGAATGTTTGAAAGCCCTCTGTTTCATTGAACGCCCATTTTTTCCTCTGAAGGATTGTGCTCAGTTTTCCTGCATAAGTGATTCTTGGTTGAAGTCCTAGCTCCTTTGCCCTCTGAAATATCCTATTCCACATCCTCTGATCTTTTAATGTAGCAGCTACTACATCTTATGGTTAACCTGACTATGGCCCCAGGAGATATTAAGTGCTTCTTTTTGGCTAATTGCAATGTTTTCTTCTTGAATTCACAGTTCTGGAATTAGATTACATTATTCTAAGACATCTTTTGGGGATCTCTTTCAGGAAGTGATTGGTGAATTCTTTTGATTTCTATTTTACTCTCTGCTTCTAGAATATTAAGGTAGTTCTCCTTGATAATTTTTGAAAGATAATGTCTAAATTTTTCTTTTGACCAGGGCGTTCAGGTAGTCCAATAATTCTTATAATATTTCTCCTGCATTTTTTTCCAGGTCAGTTGTTGTAGCCACCAGTAGTGAGAGCATGCCCCAATAAAATCAGAGCCATCAGCTAAAATCACAAAGCATATAGTCTACTCCCCAGCATGAGAAAAACAAACTTTCCCTCTTCCCAAATACTAGATGTCTAGCCAATAAAATAATAATATAAGATGTTCTGTGAGAAAAACATACAGTATTGGGTCATGCATTGATATGCTGACATGTGATTTATTATCCTATAGAAAACACTGCTTAGAGCCACTAAGGCAATCTACATCCATTGTTTCCATCTTGTAAATCATTACTAACCATTGTTCTTGCAAAAGGCTTACCTAATCCCTTAGCCTACATCATTTTCCCTATAAAGTATGCACCCCAACTCATTAAACTTTTTCACCATCCAGAAAAAGGATGTCTGTGTGTCTGATCTGTCAGTCTGGTGGCTGGCCCTCCAGTAATCCCAATAATTATTTTTTTCATCCCAGTTCATTGACTCATGAATAATTTGTTGAACAGAACTTGACATGTTGTTTTTCCAATGAGATAGTTCACAATTTTTTTCTATTTTTTCATTCTTTTGGATTTGTTTCTTGATGTCTCGTGGAATCATTAGCTTTTACTTGCCAAATTCTAATTTAAGAAATGATCTTCTTAAGTGAACTTTTGAAATTCCTTTTCCATTTAGCCAATTCTACTGTGTAGGAAATTCTTTTCCTCAATGAATTTGCGTACCTCTTTTTCTATATGGTCAATTTTGTCTTTTAAAAAGTTCTTTTCTTCAATGCATTTTTGTATATCTTCTGCCATTTGGCTAATTCTGCTTTATAAAAAGTTCTTCTCTTAACTGTATTTGTGTTCCTCTTTTATAAATTAAACTAATCTGTTTTTAAGGTATTAATTTCTTCAGTATTTTAGTGCCTCCTTTATTTACCAAGCTATTGACTCTTTTTTCATGATTTTCCTGCATAACTCTCATTTCTTTTTCCAATTTTTCTTCTATCACTAAGATTTTTAAAATCTTTTGGAGCTCTTCCATTACTTCTTTCTGGCCTTGAGAGCAATTCAAATTTTTATTGAAGGCTTTGATGAAACAGTGTTGATTTTGTTGGCTTCTTCTGAGTTTATGTTTTTGTCTTCCTTGTCATCAAAATAACTTTAACTTTCAAGTTTCTTTTTTCATTGTTCACTTATTTACCTTTTGCTTACTGTTTGCTTACATGTTTATTTGTCTTTAATTTTAAAAACTATTAAAGTTGGACTCTGCAACTGTAATGAAAAGAGCAGTTATCTGAACTTTAGGTTCTTTGTACAACTGCCTTCAGAGCTAGCTCTAGGGATCCATAACTTTTCAGTTCTTCCTACGTGGCATGATCTAAGAAGAGATGTATATAATATTCTCTCAGACTGCGCTTTGGTCTATGAGTAATCATGAGCAGCCTTTTCCCCCTTGAAGCTGTGACCAGGGTTCCCTACTCCCCTATCACTACAGGTGCTCATGTGTGCTAGTGTGGACAGAATTACTTCTCCCTATGTCTATTTTAATTTAATCAAATCAAGAAATTAAAGTACCCCCCTGTTTAGCATCTAGCTAATCATTAAGTAAGAGAGTTCACAAGTCACTTACTGGAGAAAGTTCATACCTTTAAAGGCCACTGCTCTCCTCTGGGCAGTGCTAGGCAAATTGGGAGGCTGTGATTGGTTCCTGTGAAATGGAGAAGAGGCAAGAAGTCATGTGGGGAAAAAGGTATAAAAGACCAAGCCCAAGGACTGATTCATTCACTCTGTATCAATGAGTCAAGCTGAAGGGAGATACTCTTAGAGGCAGTCACTTTTCCTGGACTCATCCTTGACTGGAGCTTTCTATGCTGGAAAGGCTTGCTGGGTGAGTGACTTGGACTGAAGGAAGAGGCCTGAATTGGTGGATTTCTGGCTGAAGATGCCACCAGGACTTCCACATGGAGATCTGGACTTGAGGGAGCCCTTGCTGGGGGATGAGCCAGACTTCACAAGATCAGCACTTAGGCTGGTAGCCTAGACAAGGCTCTGTCTCCTTCCTACATTTCCCACTTTCAATATCTCTACCTTGTAAATAAAAGCTGCTAGCAGTCATTTTTGACTTGAGAACAACCACAGTCTCACTTTTAGAACTCTTATTTTGAGTCAAACCTAATTTTAATTCTTATACTAGTTCTCCTTCTCGCCCTGAAACAATGCCCCAGGACTACTCCATGAATTTGAGTATGGGCAGTGCAACAAGGGTCTTGCACCCAGAGACAGCTAAGAGGTTCCTACAATCTCCTTCTGAGCAGTTTTCTTTTGTGGTTTAGAGCTCTGATAGACTTTGTTGCTGCTTCAGCTGCTCCCAAGGATCACTGACTGACATAGTGAAGCTTGACTTGGCATTCTTCTATGCACTCTGCATCCACTATAGTACACTATATCCCTTGATGTCATGGGCTGAAAAATTACTTCACTCTATATTTTTATGGATTAAATTACTCCAGAATTCTTTCTGTCATATTATAACATAGTTTTTTAGAGTGTAATTTGATGGATATTAGATATGTCCTTGAACTTTCTCTACCACATAGCACTGCCTCTGCCATGATATTCTTAAACAAGAGGATAAAAGGAAAAGGGATAAAAGAAAGAAAAATGATAGATAAGAGGAGAAATGAAATGGAGAGAAGAAATGGAAAGAATTAAGCAATCACTTTTGAAAGAGACCCCAAAATAAAAATTCCCAGGAGTACCATAAGCTAAATTCCAGATCTCCCAAACTGAAGAAAAAATACTGCAAACAGCCATTTATAAAAAATTAGAATTTCATGGAGCCACAGTCGTGATTGCACAGGATTTAGTAGCTTCCTAATTAAAAGATCAGATGACTTAGAATATAATATTCCAGAAAGCAAAAAAAAAAAACTAGTATTACAACTAAGAATCACCATCACAACTGAGTAGAATCCTTCAAAATGGAAAATGGATATTCATTGAAATAATTTTTGAGCATACCTGATGGAAAAGAGAGATGAACAGAAAATTTGATTTTCAAATACAAGACTCAAGAGAATCATAAAAAGGTAAGAAAAGTTAAAACATAAGGAACTAAATAAGGTTAAACATTTTACATTCCTACATGGGATGATAATACTTCTAATTCTTAAGAACTTTATCACTATTAGAATAGTTAGGAAGGAAGCCAAGATGGCAGAAGCACAGAAATCCTGAACCCACTCTGAGAATCCTCCTCAAGCAAACTTTGAATCATGCTTTAAAACAAATACTAGAGTGGCAGAACCAACAAGGGGACAGAGTGAAGCAACTTTCCTGCAGAAAACAATTCATAAGTTAGATATGAAAGGTCTATTTCACTGGGGTGAGAAGGGAGTATAGCTGGCAACAAAGCCAAAAGCTCACAGCAAAGCCACACAGCCTGTAGCAAGCCCCCCTACCCAACACCTGCTGCTCCAAGTTCTGAACCTGAGACCAAGCCAACTTCAAGACCCTGAATCCCTGCCTAAATTAACAGCAGAGTACCTTATGCCCACTCTTTAAAGTTCCAAGCCCTAGCACAAGCCTACAACAAGAACCCAAGCCCTAGAGCAAGGCAGTCCATGGTGCCCCTAGCCAGTACAAGACTAAGGAGAGGCCTGTCCTAGCCTGCACTAAGGCTCCAAACTCCATCACAATGTACCTGACTGGTATAATCCCAGAGTGAGACTCTGATCCCCTGCCCAAAGCTGCACTGAGGCCCAAACCCCAGTGCAAGGCAGTCCAAAGTGTACCTGACTCATGTAGGCCCAGAGTAAGGCCTAGAGTCCCTGCCCAGGCTTGATGTGAGGCCCTGAAAATCATTAGCAGTCCCTGAAGGAGACTTAATTGGCAGTTGGTGGCTACTTTTCGAGTTCCCAGCCCACCAGCCATTATACTAACTTGGAAGAACAGAAAATTATAGAAACTGAGAATTAGAGGTAAAGATGGCAGCAAGAAAAAAAATGAAGTTTAAAAACATGCCCCTTCTACCCTGAGAATAGAGTCCACCTTTCTGTTCTCAAGTACTTCTGTTCCGAAGTAAAAATAAAAAAAATCCTGGGAAATGAACAGACATAAAAACAACACCCCCCCCCAAAAAAAACCTTACCATAGAAAATTATTATGGAGACAAAGAAGAGCAAGGCACAGACTCAGAAGGGGCAGTGATTTCAAAGCAGCTACGTGCAAAATTTCAAATAAAAATAGTCATTGGTCTCAGAAACTGCAAGAGCTCAAAAAGGAATTCAAAAATTGATTAAGAAAATAGAAGGAAATGGGGAAAAGGGAAAAATGGGTCACAAGAAGAAAATAACAGCATAAAAGGCATAATTGGTCAAACTGAAAAAAACTCAAAAGTCCAATAAAGAAAAAAGTTTCTTTGAAAGTAGAATTGACTAAACAGGAAAGGAGATTCAAAAGCTCATGGGACACAATAATTTCTTAAAAATTAAAATTGGGCAAATAGAAGTTAATGACATCATGAAACATCACTGACCTGGAAAACAGATCCAGGAGAGACAATCCCAGACCAAGGAGATAATACTACAAACTTCCAGAAAGAAACAATTTAAATATCATTGAGTCACACTCAGAATTACAAAGGGCCTAGCAGTTTCTACATTTAAAAAATCAGAATATTAAAAGATATTCCCAGAAGTAAAAGGATTAGGTTTGCAACTAAATATGTGGGTTTGGGGGGGGGGGGTGTCATTTAATAATCTAACTTATAGAGGCATGAAAAAAATACTATTACAGAGGTGGGGAGGGAGGTTGGTGACAGGCAATGGTTAAACCTTACCTTCATCAAAATTGACTGAGAGAGAAGAACAGCTATACTCTTTTCAGTATAGAATCCTATCTTACCCTATAGAGAAGGAGGAAGAAAATAAAATTGTGTCAATGTGGGGGGAAGTAACAGAACAGAGGGGAAAGTGGAGGGTATGTTTAAAAACAAAACATGTGTGAGTTTGCACAGAGTGAAAGGAGAAAGAGCAGGATCAAAAGAGCAAAATAAAATTGAGGGGAATATACAGATGGTAATCATAACTGTGAATGTGAATGGAATGAACTTACCCATAAAATGAAAGATGATAGAGTAGATTAAAAAACAGAATCCTGGGGGCAGCTGGGTAGCTCAGTATGTTGAGAGCTAGACCTAGAGACGGGAGGTCCTAGGTTCAAATCTGACCTCAGACACTTCCCAGTTGTGTGACCCTGGGCAAGTCATTTGACCCCCATTGCCTAGCCCTTACCACTCTTCTGCCTTGGAGCCAATACACAGTATTGACTCCAAGACTGAAGGTAAGGGTTTAAAAAAAAAACAGAATCCTATAATATGTTGTTTACAAGATACACATTTGAGGCAGGAAAATACGCATAAGAGGGAAGGTAAGGGATTGGAGTGGAATCTATTGTGCTTTAGTCAAAGTAAAAAAAAAAGATTTCATAGCAGTCATGATCTTGGACAAAACTAAACCGAAAATAAACCTAATTTAAAGAGATAAAGAAGGAAATTACATCTTGATAAAAGGTACTAAAGGCATATATGCACCAAATAGTGTAGTCTCTACATTTTTAAAGGAAAAATTAAATGAGCTTTAGGGGGAAATAGACAAGAAAACTATACTAGTGGGGGACATTAACCTATCCTTCTAAGTTGATAAATCTAACAAAAAAATAAAGAAAAAAGCAGTAAAAGAAGTGGATTGATTTTTTAAGTTAGATTTACTAGATCACTGTACAAAATTAAATGGGAATAAAAAAGAATATACCTTCTTTTCAACAGTACTTGACACCTACACAAAAACTGATCATGTACAAGTGTATAAAAACATCACCACCAAATGCAGAAAAGTTAATATAATAAATGCATCTTTTTATATCATAATAAAATTATAATAATGAGTCCATGGAAAGAAATTAAAAATTAATTGGAAATCAAATAATCTAATTCTAAGAAAAAGAAGTGAATAAAAAAAAATAAATCATAGAAACAATCAATAATTTCATTCAAGAGAATGACAATGAGTAGACAACACACCAAAATTTATGGGATATAATCAAAGCCATACTTATGGGAAATTTTATATCTCTGAACACTTATATCAGTACAATAGAAAAAAATATAGATTAATTGAGCACATGACTAAAAAAAGCTAGAAAAAAACAATTAAAGACTAAATTGGAAACCCTAAAATGTCAAGGGATAAATTAATGAAATTGGAATTAAGAGAACAATTGAATTAATAAATAAGAGTAGGAGTTGGTTTTACATATAAAAATATCAAATAAAACAAGTCATTGGTTAACTTGATTTTAAAAAGGAAAGAAGAAAATGAAAAGCGTGAATTTACCACCAATAAAGAGGAAATAAAAGTATTCATTAGGAGCTATTTTGCCCAATTATGTGACAATAAATCTTATAACATAGGTGAAGTAGATGACTATTTACAAAAATATAAATTGCTCAGATTAACAGGAAATAGTAGTAGTAGTAGTCTCTCAGTAACTGAGGATGACAATTGTCTTTGTGTGCTTTCATCTGTGATGTAGATGAGTGTGCATCAAAACACTTGTATGTGAAGGAGATTTAAGTGGAAAAGTCGATGCACAGAGACAGCCCCACTCTCTCGGCGAAAACAGGAAATAGACTGCTTAAATAATCACATCTCACCAAATCCAAGAAAATTCTGAAGAACTTATGACAAAGAATGGTAACCCACCTCCAGAGAAAGAACTCTGTTTGCAGTCAAATTGCAGATGAAAGCATATTATTTTGCAATTAATTTATTTGAGTTTTTATTTGGGGAGATTCTGGTTTTATATTACTATTTTCTAACAGCACTGAACAATATGAAAATGTTTTACATTACAATACATGTATAACCTAGATCAAATTGTTTACAATCTCCAGGACAGGGGAGAGAAGAGAAGGAGGGAGATAATTTGGATCTTATAACTTCAGAAAACATATGAAGGAAATGTTATTACATGTAATTGGGAAAATAAAATATTTTTTAAATTAAAGACAAATAGAGAAGACATAGAAGTAAGTTGGATATGATAGGATGATATAAAAAACAAAATTAAGAATTGAGAAAAAGGATTGCACTTGGAGAAGAGGAACGGGAAAGGTAGAATGGGGTTTGTTATTTCACATGAAGAGGCACATAAGAGTGATTACAATGGAAGGTGGGAAGGTGGAAGGAGTTGTAGGCAATGCTTAAACCTAACTTCCATTGGAATTGGCTTAAAGAAAGACTAATATCCACATGCAGTTGGGCATAGAAATCTATCTTACTTTATGGGAAAGTAAGATAACAGATGGGGAGGACTAATGGAAAAGAGGGCAAACTGGAAGAGCCAGTGATGAGAAGCAAAATACTTGTGATAAGGAACAGGGTGAAAACAGAGAGAAAAAAATGCAAAAAAAAAAAAAGGCTGAAGAAATAGGAGAAAACAGGATGGAGTAAATACATAGTTATCAAAATTCTGAACATAAATGGAATGAACTTGTGCATAAAATGGAAGTGGATTAAAAAAACATAACCTACAATATCTTCTTTGCAAGAAAAACATTTGAAGCTGAGTGACATACCCAGAGTGAAGGTAAAGAGCTGGAGCATAATTTATAATTCTTCAGCTCAAGTTGAAAAAAAAAAAAAGGAAGCAATCATTATCTCAAAGAAAGAAAAAATCAATCTAATTAAAAGAGATAAAGAAGGAAACTATATCTTGACAAAAGAGACCATAAATGATAAGATGTTGTCAGTATTAAACATATTAGCACCAAAGAGTTATCACATTTAAGTTTTTAAAAGTTAAATGATCTATGGGAAGAAATGGACAGTAAAACTATACTAGTTGGTTATGTATAATTGAAAATCTGTTAGCCTAAAAAGAACTACATTTCTAAGGAGCCCATTGACTCCCTCTCATTACATACTTCCTGTAGAAAGGGAATCAATTGAGTGGGTAGTTCTGCTCAGGCTCGTTGGCTTGATGTCACAAGCATGGTGGTGGTAAGGGGAGGGGAGTTGAACAGGCTAATTATCAGTGGGCCCATGATTTTTATTTTGTAATCCATTTATTCCTTTATTTCTAATGATCATTAAAAAATCTAAAATATAACATTCTACATTATTGTAGACATTAATTTTAATTTTTACAGTTACCTCAGCTGTCCCCTCTTATAACTAAATGTATTTAGTCATAAATAAACAAGAAAGAAGTTAGGAAATTGAACAGAATTTTAGAAAAGTTAGATCTGATAGATTTCTGGAGAAAATTGAATGAGAATAGAAAGGAATATATCTTTTTCTCAGTGACATATGGCATCAACACACACACACAAAAAAAAACCAGCTATGTTTTAGAGCATAAAAACCTCACAACCAAATGCAGAAATGCAGAAATATTAAATGCACTCTTTTTAGATCATAATATAATAAAAGTTATATACAAAAAAGGGTTTTCAAAAGCTTGATAAAAATTGGAAACATAAAAATCTCATTCTAAAGAATGAGTGGGGGGCTGCAAGGTGGCTGAGTGAATATTTTCCACTTTATTTTCTTTGTGGGATTTTTTTCTTGATATGTGTCTTTTCCCACAGCATGACCAAAATGGTAATATGTTTTGAAAGATAGCACATGAAAAATCCATATCACATTGTTTACTATCTCAGAAAGGAATTGTAAAGAAATTAATTTGTAAATCAAAATTTTAGAAAATTAATGGTAAGAAGTGTCTTTATGTATAATAGGGGAAATAATAAACTATTGAAGAAAAAGATGCTCTGTGCATAATGAAACTAATGAAAAAATTAAACATCTAAGAGCTGGCAGAAAACTTAGTCAGTCTAAGTCAAAACTTTAAGCAGGAAAAAATTTAACAAAATTCTTGATTCTTAGTCTTCCATAGACTGAGAAAATCTCAAATCACAAATTACTTCTTGCCTCAGTAGACTATCCATTTTGTTGCTTCACCAATGTTTAGAAAGTTCGTTGTTTTGAGCTGGTGTACTCTCAGGAAAGAGACAATTATTTGACAACCAATAAAGAATTATTGAATGCCTTTTATGTATCAGCCAGTATTCTAAGTTTTACAGATGCAAAAAGAGGCAAAGGACAAGGAGCTTACAATCTAATGACGGAGGCATTATGCAACCAAATATATACAAAGCAGGCTATGTAAAAGATCAATAGGAAATAACAGATAAGAGACTAAGGAAGCTCATCTTTTACTGGAAGCTTCTGGAAGAAGCCTTAATATTCAAAGGGTGGTGGGAAGGTAGATGAATTAGTGTGTTGTTGGTGGAACTATGAATCTGGATCAACTCCTTTGGAAAACAGTTTTAAATTATGAGAAATGACCTAAATGTCAATATCCTTTGCCAAGATTTATCCCTACCAAGATTATTTCCCAAGCAGACTATTGATAAGAAGTCCAGGGGGCAGCTGGGTGCTGGGTAGCTCAGTGGATTGAGAGCCAGGCCTAGAGACAGGAGGTCCTAGGTTCAAATCTGACCTCAGACACTTCCCAGCTGTGTGACCCTGGGCAAGTCACTTGACCCCCATGGCCTAGCCCTTAACACTCTTCTGCCTTGGAGCCAATACACAGCATTGACTCCAAGATGGAAGGTAAGGGTTTAAAAAAAAAAAGTCCAAATGTACAAAAAATATTTAAAGCAGCAATTTTGTATACAAAGAACTGGAAACAAAGTAGATGAGGAATGCCTATGCAAATTGTGGTATGTGAATGTCATGGATTTTTACTGTTTAAAAAATGCTCAATGTGATAAATACAGAAAAGCATGAAAAGCTTTGCAAAAACTGACGAAGATTGAAGTAAGCAGAGACAAGAAAGTAATGTATACCGTAACAATTTAAGAGAAAGAACAACCATATAAGTACACACATACATATACACATACAAAAAATCAAAATTGAATGTTATAGTTATAAAACAAATATGGATCAAAAGAAGAGATATAAAAAAACATCACCTACAAAACTGAGATGGGAATGTTGCCCATTGCAGACATCTTTAGACTCTTTCAATGAATTCATCAGTTACTCTGATTTTATCATCTTCTTTTCTTTAAAATGTTATATGAGATGGCTCAATGGAAGAAGGGGGAAATGATGTAAGAGATATAAGGGGAAATCATGGTGTTGTTGAGATGTTCCCATAACCCCTGAAATACTTTCTTCTGTGGAATTTATGGGGAATATAAAATTATTTCCCCCTTTCCTCTCTTTTTTGTCTCATATACAAAGATGAAAGAGTTAGTTTGCCCCAATGATCCCCATTGTTTCTGCACCAACCACTTAAACAATGAGCAAGATCTAGAATGCATGTTCCAAGTCTTCTTTTGGAACACTTTTTGGAAAATGAATGTTTTGTTGTGGAAAGTCAGAAATTAATATATAATATTTCATATATTACTGTTCAATGTGAATAAACTATATCATCCTAGAACAGGGATTCTTAACTTGGTCACCCTAAGTTTGTTTTTTTCTTCCTTGTCTAAGTAGTTATATTTATTCTATAATTATTATTCTCCTTATGATCTCATGTCTTTTACTTTATATACTTAAAATAGTTCTCTTAAGAGTCTATACAATGACCCACTGACAGAGGGGCCCATGACATACACACAGAAAGATTAACAACCCCAAAGAGCCATATTGCAGTTCTGAGTCACATTACTCAAGTCTCAGGAATGCTGACAAAATAAAATTTGACTACTTGTGTTAAGAGCTCCCAGTCATATTATTTATGTTGTTTATGCATACATACCTAAAAGCACACATTTGTATTAGTCTCTTTCTTTGGATTTGTTTATAAAATAACTGTTCCATTTTATAAGATTGGAGAGGAAATGCTGTAATGTGAGACAAAAATTTTAAAATAAAACCAGTTAAAAATAAGTACTGCTTTAATGCTGTACTGTCAGATTTCCAAAAGTAACTTAATTATCTTTCTAATGGGAGTCTCTTCAACCAGTCTCAAGAGCATCCTCCCTAGACTTTGGGTTCTTCAATGTTTTGTCCTTGCCAATCTAAATAACTTCTCAGTGTGTCACAGATCTCTCCCATTGCACTTGGTGCTCTTTGAAGGACATGATGAAGAATCTAATAAGAAGCACAGCACAGATACTCAGGATCACCAAAGAAGATCAGTCTTTATCCCTGAACATAATGCTGTGAGAGTATAATCCTGGAAATTCTGGAAAATGTGGTATGAAATGAATATTATATATGACTGTGTTCTAGAAAAGATATATTAAAAGAAAAGACTCTGAGGGCAATTCTGTTCTCCTTCAGATGGGTACTCAGCACTTACATTCTCTTCATTTCACAGGATTCAAGAACTAAACAGAGCATTGCCCTAAGGGGTGGGAAAGGAGAGCATTCAAGATGTGAGGAAAGTGATCTGGATCTTCTCACTAAAGTTTCAACAAATATTAATTAATTAATTCAACTGATCTGTCTTGGTGTTTCAAGAACTGAGGTGTCTATGTGACTAAACTCTTGGGGTCACCTATGAGTAGTGTTTCAATCTTTGGCTTGAGGGTTGAGAGGAGAAATATAAACTATAAAGAAGTCCTGTCAGCCCTGACTGTTGTAAGTCTCTCTCTCAAATTGTCCTCTTAAAACATAGGGTTAACTCAAATGCATGTATTTCCTCCTTATCCCTTCACCTCCATCTAGGATATGGAAGAAGAAAAGAGGAATACCAAATTCTGATTTCTGGATTTTGAAATCCCAGTTGCATGATTTTCTCTCCTCAATCTGATCTGCTTATCTACTGCTGCCATCTTTACGGTGACATAGACTAGAGGTGCCATAGACCAAACACTGACTGGGGGACAATGCAGTCTGAAACAGACTCAAGTGTAATTGAAAAAATATTTAGCAAAATAAATAAAACACAATAAGCCATAGAGAATATTAATAAGTGAGTTTCTAAGATAATATGTTTTCAGCAGAGCTCCTTGTGTACGTTTTAATGGAACTCATTTCTATTTGAGTTTACCACCACTATTTAGACTTCCACTGTCCATTCAGACCAGATATTCAATGTCAAGGCAGAGTGAGGAAACAGAAATCTGACTGGATTTGATGGCTATTTTATGTTGTAGTCAAATGTAACTCTTTGTGATTCCATTTGGGTTTTTTTAGGGGGAAAGATACCAGGTGGTTTGCCATTTCCATCTCCAGCTCATTTTATAGATAAGGAAATTGAGGCAAACAGAATTAAATGACTTGTCCAGAGTTACAGAACTGGTAAATATGTGGAACCAGATTTGAACTCAGGAAGAGGAACTTTCCTGACATCAGTCCTGAATTCTATCCACTGAGTCAACCAACTCTCATTATTTTGCATAATTTTATTCCTAATGGCACAGTCACTGTACCAGAGACTTCAGATTTACAATTAATAAAATGTGCTCCCATCCACTAACTAATGCCTCATTTGGAATAAAAAATAATCCTAGGTTCTAGAAGATTGTTCAATTCAAATTTCTTTTATAATAAATAGTAAGGAATAAGAGGATAGAGATCAGATTTGTGATTTCACCCATATAGACAACTTACAGATGAGGAAATTCCATCTACTCATGCAGGTCAGCACCTCCTTTGAAACTTATAGTTTGAGAGAACTGTCTAGAATAGTGTTGTTAAACTCAAATAGAAAAGGAACCACTAAGTGCCCTACTCTGGGGCACTGAGAGTTTTGAGTGGCTTGGCCACAATTATACAGCCCATACGTAGCAAAAATAGAACTTGATCTCAGGTCTTCCTGAGTCCAAAGTCAGCTCTGTCTCCATTATGTCATACAGTCCTCTCACTAAGAAAACTAAATATAAAATAAGATGAAACTGAAACTCCATTGACTATTTTCTGGAAGGATTTATTATGATTTTGGTAAAATCACATTTATCTTTTTCAACACTATCCTAAATTATGATGTGTGTCAGAGACTGTTTTGCCACAAAATCTTTCCTTAAAGATAAAATATGAATTACTAAAAAAAACTAATTTGGCATAGTTAAAAGGCATTAGATTTCATATAAGGAGACCTGGATTCAAGGCAAGGCTCTGATCCCTTTCTGACTTTGAGCATATCATGTGAACGCTCCAAAGTCCAGCTTTGTCACCTATAAAATTAGGGTAATAATGGCTCCTTATTCTATGTGTCACTGGTGATAACCTTTTCAAAGTATATTGTAAACTATAAAGTGCATTGAAAATGTAAACCATTACCTGAAAAATAAGGAAAAAGGATAATTTGTGTTATTTTTTAAATGACAGGGACATCTGGGTTGCTCAGTGGATAGAGAACCAGGTCTGGAGTTGGGAGAATCTGGGTTTAAATATTGCCTCAAGACACTTAGGTTTTTGACTCTGGGCAAGTCATTTAGCCCTGTTTGCCTAGTCCTTGTCCTACTGAGGCAGAAAAGAAGGATTTAAGAAAAGAAAATAAGATAAAATGAGAGATGGTGTGATTCGTGGATAGACAGATAGCTTTAGAAACTGGAAGATCTGGGTTCAAGTCCTGATTCTGTCATCTACTGACTGTACAACACTGGGCAAATCACATCTCAGAGTTCCAAAACATTCTCTATGATCTAAGGTACAGAAAAGTATTCTACATTCCAGGGCTCCTCATTGTCAGGGAAATCACAAGTCTCCATATGCCCTCCACCAACTGTCTATATGAAATCAACTATTGAGAATGGTAATCATCATCATGTTTTGGATGAACAATAGAAACTCAAATAATCTATGAAGCTAATTGCATGTTAAATAATTCAATTCATAATATGCTAATCATATCATACATTTAAAATACATGATGATTGAATGTATATAGATAGCTTAAAGATTTGTTAAATCTTCATTCTCAAGTTATTGACTAGAAAATGTTCAGGATTCAGTTTCCTTTTTCCATTCAATCAAGAGGAATCCTTTTTGCTTTTGACAGTGTCACCTTTCGTGTTTCTCTTGGCACACACCATATCAACTTAAGATTGCTTCTCTTACATTTCACAATCTTTATTCATCAATGGTGATCTTTTACCTCATTATAGGACCCATAGAACAGATGCTGAAAATAGATAATTTGACAACTGTGCAAGAATTTATCCTGGAGGGATTTCCTGCTGTCCAGCACCTGGGGAAACCCCTCTTCATGGTCCACTTGATTTTGTATTTTCATTGTCACCATCACATGGACTGATCACTGCCTCCAAACACTGATGTATTTTTTCCTAAGTAACTACTCTTTCCTAGAAAGCTGCTTTATAACTGTTATTCCCAAACTGCTAGCAATCTTCCTTTCAGGAAGACAAAAAATTTCCTTTGCAGTCTACCTTACCCAAACCTTTTTCTTTCTATTTTTTGGGGACAACAACATGCTTCTTTCTTTTGGCTGTGATGTCTCTGGATCGGTATGTGGCAATCTGTAACCCTCTGC
This sequence comes from Monodelphis domestica, assembly GCF_027887165.1. Taxonomy (NCBI): domain Eukaryota; kingdom Metazoa; phylum Chordata; class Mammalia; order Didelphimorphia; family Didelphidae; genus Monodelphis; species Monodelphis domestica. Next base: position 43,976,181 of record NC_077227.1, read on the forward strand.
ACTATCACAGCATCATGAACATCAAGATCTGTTTCTTCTTAGTCTTATCCTGTTGTTTTTGGGTTTCATGTAAATTATCAATCTAGTCCTAATGGTTTCTTGTTAGATTCAAATTTAGGGTTAAAGACTGAATATAATAATTATTGGTCGCCAAAGGATTTTATTTATAAAATCCTAATGAAACACTCAAGTCAGAATGGAGTTTATGGTGATTTAATTACAACAGGAGGAAGAAATTATCAGAGGGAGAGCGAGAGAGGGAGAGAAGGAAAGGAGGTTAACTCAACCACTCTGGCTCAGGCTGAGCTAAGCAGGAGTTTAAGGCCTTGGAGAGCCAAAGCAGAGAAGGGAATCAGTCCTTATCACTCACGTAACATATATGAAAGAAAGCTGTCTGTGGGCCTCCTCCCAGCTCGAGCTCCAGGATTGAACTGGCTTCTAGCCTTCTCCACAGGAAGTGATGAGAACTCCAGAGACTGTTCTCTACCTCACTTCCTGTGTCTCACATGTGCCAATGATAGCTCAAGTTTGGCATAGGACAGCCCAAGGGAGCAGTTAGATGTTTCTGATTTGTCATTAGTTAGCACACGCCCATGTAGTGTGGGTGTGCACATTCTTGGGTGCTAGACCAAGCAAGATGGAGGAAATTTAAAAATAACACCTTCAGTTATCTTTCTGTGACTTTAACATCATCGACCAATTCTTTTGTGACCTAGGACCTCCTAGGGTATCTTTCATGTTCTGACACCATTAGTTGTTGAATCGTTATCCTTTTATTTTGTCTTTCCTCATTGTAACAGTAATATCATACTTCAGTATAATAAATACAATAGTGAATCTACCATCTGCCAAAGAGAGATGGAGAGGTTTTTCCACCTGTTCTTCCCATGTCATTGTCCTTTTCCTGACATATGGAAGTATAGTTTTTATATATGTAAAACCAAAGCAGACTGACAGAGTAGAAGTCAACAAAGAGGCAGCACTTGTGAACACTGTGATCACCCCTTTGCTGAATCCTTTCATTTATACACTACGAAATAAGCAGGTAGAAAAGGCCTAAACTGATGCTCTATATGAGATGCATGAAATAGTCTTGGAAATTTAGCTAGAAAGAAACTTAAAGTAAGACAGCCCCAACACTACACAATCCTTGACAAGCAACCCCCCAATTTCCCCCTGGAACCTCTAAATGAAAAAATCTTACAACCTCCCTGAATGGTTCATTACATTTTGGAACATCTTAAATCTTTTCAATATTCATTATATGGAGTTAAAATGTGCCTCCTATGAATCTTTCATTTGGTTTAAATTTGTCTTCATAATCTATTCTGAATAATGATCATTTATATGAAAGTCCCTTTGATGATTGAATAATCTTTCCTTTCTTAATTTAGATATCTAACTTAAGCCAGGGAAGCCAGAAGGGAGAAGAGAAGAGGGAGAACTCTTTCCAAACTTGTGTTGTATAATGTATTTTTCAAATCCTTTATCACATTGTAATTTGCCAACTATCTACAACCAGTGTCTTCTTGGATTTATCTCTTGGACAGTGCTTCCTTTGCTTCCAGGATCATACTCAAATTCTTTCAAGCTTCTGCAATATGTCAGAGTTTAAACTCTACCAACTTAGCTAAATAATAGCTAGATCAGCTCAATGCTATGAGAAAGCAACAAAAGGGAACACAATATTCCTCTTAAAATAGGACTTCGAGATTTAAGCAAATGGTCAAGAAGTAATGTGGCCATTGGTTAAGTTCAGAATAATTATCACTTCCCTTCTTCTGGGCCCAATAATTCAATGACTATGTAGTAGCCTATGTCCTATTCACTTGTTTTTTTAACATTTGATTTTTAAAAAATTTTATACTAAATATAAAAAAGATAAAAATTCAAGTATTCAAATAAAACAAATACCTTATAAAGGTCAAAAAGAGAAAGTTGTAAATTCTCTACTTTCCCCCCTTTTTGATATGGAATTGTTATTTCATTTGGTACCAAAAAACTCCCAGGAAGGAAATTTCCTCTATTGGGACCAGAATTTTCTATGCCACTGGTAATAGCCTAGAGCTCTGAGAGGTTCAGTGACTTTACCAAGGTAACACTGCTAGTATGTGTTAAGGATAAGACTTGAACCCAGATCTTCTTGACTTTGAGGCCAGCTCATCTACTTTTAGAATGTATTCATTTTAACAAAAGTTTAACAAAAATAATTATGTTTCCTTTAGTGTCCTCTTCTCTTTTCCTTCTCTTTCATTTTTATGGATTTGTGGTTATTGTTGATTTCTTTCATCCTTTTACACAATTCTTTCACTGTATAAATAAATGCACTGTGTGCTTTGTTCTTTCTGAATTGCTTTAGTTTTATCTCTTTGTATTTTTCCTATTTGTCACTCTATAGTATGCAATGTTCTCTTTTGTTTATATAATGTAATTTATTTTGTCATTCTCTGATCATTGTGCATCTTGCTTTTTCCCAGATATTCAATATTGTGATAAAGATCTTATAGATATTTGATGCAAATGAATCTGCATTTTCCTTTCAATAATATCCTTAGATTACTGTCCTAGAAAGTAGATTCCTAGATCAAAGATCTGAATGATTTTATGACTCACTGTATGACAGCATTTGTCAGTAACTTGGCACAAAGTAGGTGCATCATAAACAGTTTTATATGGAATTGAATGATGGTTTTCCAAATGATGGCAGAAATTTACAAGTAGAATAATGATCTATCCATTGCTCCATAGCATTTCCAGCATTGAATTTTATCTATTTTATTGGAATCTGCCAATTAAGTGGATATAACAGTCAACTCAGAGGTATTTTAATGTCGAATTCTTATATATTTAAAGAATGTGAACAATCTTTAGATTTGTTGAAATCTTGAAAATTGGTATTCTTTAAGAATTTCTGATTAACTACAAATGATCAAGGGACATGAATAGGTACTTTTCATATGTGAAAACAAAACTATGTATAAGCACATAAAAAAGTGTCCTAAATCCCTCCTCAATAGAGTAATGCAAATCAAAACAACTCTGAGGTACCACCTTATACCTAGCAGAGTGGCCAATATGGCAGCAAAGGAAAGTGATAAACGTTGGAGTAGATACAGCAAAATAGGGACACTAATACACTGCTGGTGGAATTGTGAATTGGTCCAACCACTCTGGAGGACAATTTAGAACTATGCCCAATGGCCTTTAAAAGAATACCTGCCCTTTAACCCAACCACACCACTTTTGGGTTTGTACCCCAAAGAACTAATAAGGAAAAAGACTTGTACAAGAATATTTATAGCCATGTTCTTTGTTGTGGCAAAAAAAACTGGAAAATGAGGGGGTGTCAATCATTTGGGGAAATGGCTAAATAAATTGTGGTATATGGTGGTGAGGGAACATTATTGTGCTGAAAGCAATAATGAACTAGAGGAATTACATGCAAACTGGAAAGACCTTCAGGAGTCGATGCAGAGTGAAAGGAACAGAACCAGGAGAACATTGTACACAGAGATGGATTCACTGTGGCACAATTGAATGTAATGGACTTCTCTACTAGGAGCAATGCAAAGATCCAGGACAATCCAGAGGAACTTGTGAGAAAGATGCTATCCACATCCAGAGAAAGAACTGTGGAAACAGAAATAGAAAAGAAAAACAGATGAATGATCACATAGTTCAATAGGGATATGATTAGGGTTTTGGTGTTAAAGGATCTCTCTACAGCAAATATGAATAACATAGAAATAGGTTTTAAACAATCATACATGTATAGCCCAGTAGAACTACTTGTCAGATTTGGGAGGGGAAAGGAAAGAGTATGGGGGATCATGACTTATGAAAACATGGGAAAATATTTTATATTTGCAAAAAAAAATTTTTAATATTGATAAATATCAATTAACTGTCTTTTATAGAATTAATCCTACTCATAAATTTGTTATTTGTACATTTCCAGTATCAGACTTCATTAAGATTTTAAATAAAATGTTTTCCCAACATTTTTCTGTTTCCTTTTCTTTTGGATGCACTGCTTTTGAAGGGCCCAAAATCTTTATTATATTACCAAATACATGATATCTCTACTATAATTTTTTCTCTTCATTAAATAATACATGAGGAAGTTGATCCTCTATACACTGTGAGCAGGTGTAATATGGATGAAGTTCTAGCAAAGAAGACAGAGAAGAAATGGTCACAGAGATGTGAAGAGAAATTGCAGATAATCACATCAGAAATAAGCTAGATGATACTAAGGAGAAGAGGGTGATCAATAGTGTTAGAAGATGCAGAAAGTTCAAAAGGAAAGGGAACTGCAAAAAGGCCTTTGGGTTTAGTAACTGAGAGATTGGCAGTGACTTTGGCAAGAGAAAGAGCTTTGGTGGAATGATGATGTTGAAAGCCCGACTGTAAAAAGTTAAGAGGAAAGTGAGAGAAGCAATAATAAAGTGAGGCTGATGACTTTGGATAGTTCTGCCTCACTTAAAATCAAATTCATAAACATATCAAGATATCACTCTGGGATGTCATGGTTCATATTCAAAAGCAAAGGGGAAAAACAACAAGGATGTCACTTTGTCAAGTTACAATTCTCCAAAGAATGGCCACATCTACCTGGAAAAATGCAATTTGCATTCTGTATACTAATAACAAGAAAATGTTACAATGCCTGAAGTAGAAAAACAAACACACAAACAAAAAAAGACAAATTGAAAAAACTAATAGAAAGGGTCAAGGAACTCGATATGGTCCATGGTCTGAGATCAGCAGATTATTAAATGAGTAGTGCTAGAGCTGCCCCAACTTCACAATGTCTTATTTTAAAAATTCATTCTTTTTCTAATTCATTACCAATTCTATTTTTTTTACTCTAACAATTTGATTGTCTTAGTGTATACATTTGGCTATTAACAAACAACTTAAACATCAAAAATAAGTTTTTTACTGCTTATTGAAATTCAAATTCAATTTTATGTTTATTGATCAGCATAATTCAACACCTCCAAGTTATTTTGTTATTATTATTAATTGGTGGAAGGCCTTCTAATGCCAAACAAAAAAAACTTGTATTTTATCTTTTGTGTGTGTGTATGTGTGTTGTTATTTGTTACATTAACATTCCCAGGTATCTTCCTCCTTTTGTCCCCTACCCACACTAGGGAAAGGTGTCACTTAACCTCTGTGTGTGTGTGTGTGTGTGTGTGTGTGTGTGTGTGTGTGTGTGTGTGTAAAACTACGTTTTCTTGTCTCTATCAGTTCTTTCTCTGGAAGTGAACAAACACAGGTTATTCTTCAAACAATATTTCTGTTGCTACATATAATCTTCTCTTGGTTCTGCTTATTTTGTTCTTCATAATTTCATGTAGGTAATTTTGTTTTATTAAAAAAAATCAACCTGCCTATCATTTCTTATGGTGTTTAGCCATTCCCCAATTGATGGGTATCCCCTCAATTTGCATTTCTTTCCCAAACCAAAGAAAATTCTATCAATATCTTAGAGCATATAAATCCTTCTCCTTTTTCCCAGATCACCTACCTTAAGAAACAAATCTAATAACTATATTGCTGGTGAAAGGGTATATACACAATTTGATAGCTCTTTGGGCATAATTCCAGGTTGCTCTTCAAAATGGCTAGATCAGTTCAGCTTTACCAACAGTGTATTAGTGTCTCTGTCTTTCCACAGACCCTCCAACATTTGTCATTTTGTTCTTTCATCATTTAGCCAATCTGATAAGAATGAGATGATATCTCAGAGTTGTTTCAATTTGCATTATCTAATCAATAATGATTGAAAGCATGTTTTCATATGGCCATACATAACTTTGATTTCTTCATTCAAAACCTCTCTTTTCATATCTTTTGATCATTTATAATTTGGGGAGTGGCACATAACCCTCTGAATTTGATGAAGTTCTCTATATATTTAAGATATAAGTGAGATCTTTATCCTAGAAACATTTTCCCCAATGTTTTGCTTTTTTCTAATCTTGTCCACTATTATTTGTAAAAAGCCTTTTTAATGGAATAAATTTTATCCATTTTTACATCTCATAATGCTTTCTATCACTTGTTTATTCATAAACTCTTCTCTTCTATATAATCCAGTTTCCTCAACAGTAAAAAAGCCATAATAATAACTCCTATGTAACTGAGTCTAATGAGTTAGTATTTGTGTTTTTTAAAGCTGTTTAGCATAGTGTATGGTGCATAGTAGGTGCTATATAAATATTTAATCCCCTTGTAGAATATATCCTCCTATCTGTTGTGGGGGGTTTGAGGGGAACCCCTGGGGTTTGGGAAGGATACCTTTTGCAAGGATGTAAGATTCTGAAACAGCTGAAAAACAAAAAAGAGAAACATTCATTTAGAAGGTAATGTTGAATCTGGCCAGGAGGACAGCATAGGTGGAAGACTGCCTCCTAGGTGGAACAGTATAGATGGAAAGCTGTTCCCAGATGATATCAATTCTGAGGTCTTTACACCCTTTACAACAGTGAAGACGAGACTCTGGAGTGGTATGCACTGAGGCATGGGCAGGGGGGAGGTTTGCCTAAAGACATGGGGGTGACCCTCATAGTTTAGAGGACAGATGGGTGTCTGGGATACAGTATCAAGGGAGGCATATCTCTCTGTCCATCTTAAATCTAAAGGATGATCTAAGGAGGAGAATCCTCTCAGGGTCTTCTAGGAGTTATCAGATGTTTTGGGTTAGGAGTTGTGGTAGAGGCATGGAGAGAGCCAAGATGCAAGAAACAAGCTGGAGACCTAACCTGCCTGTCAATCAAGAGGAAGGTTGCAAACGGAATGTTCCCAGAAGCAGCAGTTGGCTTACAATTCCTCTTTCTCTACCACAGAGTCACAAGGATAGAAGGGAGCAAAGGAATTTCCCTTTAAATACAAAATACAAAGAGAACTGCTAAAAAAAAAAGGTTGAAAGTCATTTTTCCAAATGAAAGAATGATCAAATCATATGAATGCTTTTCAAAGGAAACATTACAAGCCATGACCAATGTTTAAAATTACAAATTATTGACCACCAGAGGGCACTACTAACCAAACGTCTTACCGATTTGATAAGAGCCAAGCATACTCAATGCTTATGCAGTCTAGCCACCCGGTGGTTAAAAATCGGAACTTCACTTCGGATTATTTTTTTAGTGGAATTCTACATCTGCTTAAGAGAATTCTAAGAATATCCTGGAATTCAATGTAAATAACTATTATGGTTTTTTTTTATAAAAAGAAATCATTTAAAAATATCTTTCTATTTTTTGTTCATGTTTTAACATGATTTGGAATCTCGTTTCGACCTGAAATATTTTGCCTCACTAACCCTTTTATTTTCTGTGACTGTTCTATGGTTTTTTTGGCTAAAATTTCAGTTTGCTTTTTTATCTGTATTACTGTGTGCTTATATACTGACATCTATCACACAGTCATGTTTACTTTGATTATGATTCCAGTTAAAATAAGCATTGTAGTTTCTCCTAAAGCCTTAATGTAAATTTGTGGAGCTGAATTCCCATTTTCAGTCTTAGGCATGTCTATGAGCACTAACAGCAAAGTCAGAGACATAGCTTTCCATATTGCTATGATTGACTGGATAAAGGAAGAAAATTACAAAATAATCATTATATCTAACCTAGTGGCAAAAAAAAAGCACCATATAGTTTTGAAGCAGGAACATAATGATGAGGTAAATAGTATGGTTATGCGAGATGGAATAATGCTCATGGGAAACAGCTGGCAAGCAAGTTCAACTGGAATGGAAAGTGCATGAAGAAGAAAATATGAAAAGGATTAGCAAAGTAGTTGGAGCCAGATATTAAAATGCTTTATATGTCCAGCTAAATTTAAAAATGTTATTCCCTAATTGATGGATATCTACATTGTTTACAAATAGCTCTAGCAAGAATTTTTAGTGTTAGACTAGAATTCAATAAAAAGATCAGGAGTAGATATATAGACATGGGGTAAACTTTATTTTCTTAGCAAAGTAGGAGGTGAGAAGCTAAGAGAGTTGGGCATGAGAGGGATAAAAAAAAAAAGAATCTAAGACAGGAGAAGGTTTGTCCTAGTCATCAAGAATGTTACAGCTAGTACAGTTCCTCCAAGAATATTCAGCAACACATGATTGGAAATAGAAAAAATAAATGGTACACACAATCTAAGGTTGAGATTTAGCAAGCTGTGACTGGTAATTGACAAGAAGAGAAAAGGATTCAAACATAACTGGTCAATCAGTTCTGTGAAAGATTGGAAGGGACAGCAGAATATAATGCTGGGAAAAATAAAGACAGGCAATGGGACTGCAGGTCTCAATAAGAACAAAGTAGGGTTAGGAGTGATGAAGCAGCAGAAATCAGTGAATAGGGTAGTGGACTAAAGAAAAGAATTTCAGAGCTTTGGATTTTGAAAGGTAGAACAATTGTAGGTAATGATCCAATAGAAGACCTGGCCTGTCTTTTGCCTGAATGTAATTAAGTGAAGTTAGACATCTTGGAAATTTGATGATGAGAAATATGTATAGTCTTTACTGGTCTCATTCAGAAGACATCATAAATATTTTGTGCCCAATTTCCCCAGCAATTTGTTCAATTCTATATTTTTATTTTTGTTGATATTCCTGTTTGGTCTGTCCAACTCTGAGAGAGAAATATTAAAATTCTCTATCATTATATTAAAATCTAAATCTTTTTGCAATTCAGTGATTTTTTTCTTTATGAACTTAGATGGTCCGATATTTGAAGCATATAAATTTAATACTGACATTAGTTTATCAACTGTGTTTCTTTTCAGCTTAATGTAATTTGTTCATTTTTCTCTACATTGTAAATTCGTTTTTCCTTTGTCTGATAACATGTTGCTATAACTAATTTTGTGGATGAATCTGATGTAAAATTTGTTCTAATTATTCATTTTTATACTATGTATGTCTACTTTTGAGTGTGTTTCTTGTAAGCAACATATTGTAGGGTTTTATTTTCTTATCCAAATTGTCACTCTTATTTTATTCTACTGTGTAATCCATTCCTTACTTAAATTATGATAGGGTCATATTTTCCTCCATTGATTTTTCTGGAATTGATATTTTCTCAATTATCTGTTTTTGTTCTCTTTCCTATTTTAAGATATTGTTTTGAGCCCATATTTAATTTTGCTTAATATGCTCTAAGATTGCCCTATTGTCACAGGTTTTCCTCTCTTTCCCCTTAATCCTCACTTCACATTTTTCAACTCTTTTACCAGGTTTGGAATTTTACCTAATGCTAAAAAATTTTTTTCTCTCTTGCATTCATTTAGTATCTAGCTCTTTCCCTTATTCCTCTCTCTTTTTCTTTTCTTTTTGGCAAAGTGGCTAATTCAAACTCTTCCCCTCCCATTCAAAAAAATTTTTTTTGCTTAGCTACTTTCCTTTTTGTGCCTTTTCCAAGGAAAGATTTACATCATTTTCTTTATCAATTCTCTTCCCTTTCTATCCTAAACTTTCATTCTTTTATTCATGGCCTGTTTTATTCCTGTTTTAATCTCTTTATGTTCCTCATGAAAATGAAGTTTCTAACATACCAAATGTGAGTCCCTTCTTCAATGTAATTGCCCTGTATAATTTCTCTTTTTGTCTTAAATTTTACTGTTATTAGTATAATTTCATGAGGAAAGTAATCAGGATCTAAACACTGCCTATTGTAAAAATCCCATATTTTACTCCTGTCCTCCCTATAATCTCTCCCATTTGCCACAAAACTACCTATCTTGAGTGCATGTCCTCCTAAACTTCCAAATTTCATTTTTATCTCTAGAAGCTTCAAATTTTCTTTTACTGAGATAGGATGTTGTCTATGGACGCTTAATACTTAGAGGAAACAGGTTCCCTCTGCACCAAATCCCAGCAGATTAAAAAGTTCTCTAGCTCCCAGTACAGGCTCTCTATCTATCTCTGTCTGTCTATCTATCCAAATAGATGCATATATAAATTTGCATATTTACATATATATAAACATATATACATGTGAGATGTATGTGAGGTTGTAGAAAGAGTCCATTCTTTCATGTAGTTTCTGGTGGATACACTATAATCTTGTGTTACTTAAAATTCACTTTATATTTCAATGCCTTCCTCCTGGGTGCTTACAGAATTAGCTGTTTGCTATTGGTAGATTACATGTAACCACTATGTATCTTGGGAGTTTAAAGTGCAACATTTTTTGTTTGGTTAGGTTTGTTTGTTTTTATTTTGTTCAAATAGATGCATAGATACTATGTTCTTTTAATGTTATTACTTCTTCTCTTCCTTCACTTCAGTATATTTATATCCCACATGGATATTCTCCTTTTACTTCTTTGAAGCAATTCATCATCACAGATTCAATTTTTTCTATTTCTATATCATCATAATAATGGAAGCTCCTAGGCACTAATTTCAGATCTGTATCATCTATGTTGAATAGCTAACTGCTCTGTTAAATTTCATCGACAATGCCCCATAATTTCCAAGTTCCATTCTTAAAATTCCTGTGCTTTCTGAATTAAATGTGACTTCTCTTGGTATGATCACGAAGCTCCTCGTGTTATATTATATAATATTTATTGTGTAACTAGTGTAAATATAGCTCTGTGCTCCATGCTATTGAAACCTATGTAAAAAAGCATGAGGCACAATCCATACCCTTAGTCATCACTAATAATCATTATTATTCTTTCTTCTTCCTACTTTCCACACCCCTTATTTCCCTGTCCACAGCCCAGGGAAAGGATGAGGATGCAGAGTAAAATATAGTGTGACCTTTGAATTTACTGTTAATTTTGAAAGTTAAGTATAGAAAGTAGACAGCCCAGAAAGCACTTGGGATGCTTTTGGAATCTCCTATGCATTGACTTTTCTCTTGGGTACTCATTATTGCCCAAAGCTTTCTGGAAGAAAGGCGAAAAGTAATCTTTGGGGCTGAAAATCATAGAAAAAGAATGTGGCAGATGCAAGGGACCTTGCTGCCCATCGGAACTCATTATCTTTTTCTTCCATTAGGGCTTAATTATCAAGCAGGATATGGAGAAATTTGAAGGTAGTCAGTACTATTATTTCTGATGAAGAATTTAAATTTAGAGGCAACTTGAGACTAAGTCTTTGGGGATAAGTTCTAGCCACATGTGGCTATGAACTTTTAATGGGAGTGATCAGATCATGGAGACATAGTTCCCAAAGACTATGGGGAATTAATTTGCAGAAATGGGTATTGACCAACCCTCACACACACCCTGGGGGAGGCGGGGCACTGCAGCTCCCAATTCAGGAGAAGAGAGGGAGAGGATGCTTTACATGATTTCCCTTTTGAATAAACAGATTGAGGTTGATGGTGGCAGTTTGATGCCCCATCTTTTTAAAACCAAAATTATGTAATGATTTCTTAGAGATGTATCCACTTAATAAAATCCCCAGTAGATTTCACTTTACTTTCCCAGTGTAGTTCTCATTAAAAAAAGAAAATGAGAAATAATGATTTGATAAAGGTTATTCACCAGAATCAATAGAAGGAAAAAACCCAAGTTGCTGCTACCAGTTCTCTCAAGGAAAATCCAACAATTTCAACACCTGTAGCTATGTGTGTTTTACCATCCCACCCTTGAATTAATTGGTTAATTATATATCTCTAGTTGGATTAATTCAAATATCTAATTCCTTCCCAACTGAGACCTTGATCCTGCATCCCTCAAGAAAGAGAAAGATGCATGTGGTTCCTTAGACAGGTCTAGTCCTAAGATTAATTCCTGACACAGAATCTTCTTTATGCCAGGTAGAGGTAACACAGATGCCATTTGATCAACCTCTGTCAAGTATTTTAAATGTGGTTTATTTATAGGATATGGCTCAGAAATCTATCTATAGATTGATCTATCTATGTATACATAGATATAGAAAATGGAGGCTAGATGACTTGCCCAAGGTCACACAACCAGCAAGTGTCTGAGGTTGGATTTGAACTCAGTTCATCCTGACTCCAGGATGCCACTCACAGTATGACCTAGCTGCACCTAGCTAATGGCTGAATAGCCACTTCTTAGGGAATCCTGTCTAGGTACTGATTATACTTGAGGTCCCCTGAAGTCTATTCTAACCCTGATATTCCACAACTGTTATTTACCAGATTAACTAATTTTAGCAGTGTGTGTGTGTGTGTGTGTGTGTGTGCGCGCGCGCGCATATGTGTGTCTATGTGTAATGGTATAAACTCTCAGTCTGCTGGTGTCCTGCAGATAATATATCTCCAAGTACACCCAGCTGGGGTTAAATTTGATAAAAGTGAATCTAAGAATGTCTTAAAAATGAAATTAACTTATCTAGAAAAAAAAATGATTTGTCTCCATTCTTCATTCTCACATCACCCCCACTGAAAGTATTCTTTCCTTCAGATTTTTAGAGCACTTCTCTAGCTTCTTCTTTTGAGCCTACCACTCCTTGCCTTGAATTATACTGAATTATCTCTGAACCTTTTTTTAAAGAAAAAGTAGGTCATAGCCAGATTGTATAGGAATGTGCACGTCAGAATGAAGAGATGAAGAGTGTTGGGGAAAGAAATGGATATGTAATGTGAAAGTAAAAATGGCAATACTTTCCAACTAAATGAATGTAAAAAAGATGAACCAGTCAGGGATGGTTTTGAAGTTGCAAATGTGAGTGACTGAGAATATCGTCTTATAGCACAATAGAACTGAAAAGGTTGGAAGGAGATTAAGTTTAAATTAAGATTAAGGAGTGAAAATGCCCTATTTTATGATACACATAAGACATAAATGAAGAAATGTCTAGGAGGAAGTTGGCAATATGGAACTGGACTCAAAAGAGGTTAGTTAAGCTATAAAAGGATGTTAAACCTTGGATATAGAGGTTGGGGAACTCCTTGCTCATTAAAGGATAAAGGATAATGATCTATAGTACAACTTGAAACTATCAAGTATATCCTCTAGACCAATGGTGCCAAACTCAAATAGATATGAATCCCTCCAGGCTACATATTGACTTGGAAAATCACAAATTAACATTGTTGTGTTGTCTGTTTATCTATCTCCTTGAACATTTAATTACATTTTATTATGGTTCCTGCAAGGCTCAGGACTAAAGTTTAACACCTCAGCTCTAAATGAACATTATTGGGGGGGGGGGTGCACTGTGGGAAGGCAGTATAGAGAAATAAAATTCCAGCCTGTTGCCCACCCTCTCTGAGAAGAGCAGAGCAACCTACCTCATATCTCCAATCTTCTGGAGTTCTCCTTTCAGAAGTCAGTCTCCTTTGGAAGAGAGTGAGTTGGAGCAGCTAAGTGACTCAGTGGACAGAGCACCAGGCCTGAAGACAGAAGGTTATGGGTTCAAATCTAACCTCAGGTACTTCCTAGATTTATGATTCTGGGCAAGTCTTTTAACTCAAATTCCCTAGTCTTTACCACTCTTCTGCCTTGATTCTAAGACAAAAAGATAGGGGTTTGAAAAGAAAAGAAGAGAAGAGAAAAGAGTAGGTGGCAAAGCCTTTAGAGATATGTCTCCCTTCAAGCCACATTTAGACAGATATTTAGACATTTAGACATATTTAGACAAATATGGACACACATAGCCTATATGAATAACACACACACACACACACACATGCACACACAGACCAAATTATAATGTGTTACCCCATGCTTTTACCTTTGTTGCATATCTCCACTGCCAGAGTTTCTTACTAGAAAGTCAGAGGGATTCCAGTGGAGCTGCTCCCCTCCCCATTTCCACCATGGCTGACATTTTTTTCACATCACCCACTCTTCTTGCCTAGCAGCACAATGAGAGTGCTTCCTCCCTCCCCTGTCTGGAGGTGGGGAGAGGGGCACATAGCACTCAGCCTGAGTGAAGCATGGCACATGGTCTCTAAAAGGTTTGCCATCACTGGTATAGAGTTGGCCTCCATGTCAGAAAGATTTATATTCTCTGATGCTTAATGGCTTCGTGATCTCGCTAAGTCACTTAACTTCTCAGTGACTGAGGGAACTCTCTTGGATTTTAAATTGTGGTGCATGTACTGATCTCATTTGGCAATAGTTTATAATGGCAATACACCAAAGAAATCACAAATATAATCCAAGAAAGAAGACAAAAAGAGAGAAAAGTTGGGGACAGGGGAAGGAAGGAAGGAAGGAAGGAAGGAAGGAAGGAAGGAAGGAAGGAAGGAAGGAAGGAAGGAAGGAAGGAAGGAAGGAAGGAAGGAAGGAAGGAAGGAAGGAAGGAAGGAAGGAAGGAAGGAAGGAAGGAAGGAATGGAGGGAGGGAGGGAGGGAGGTAGGGAGGGAGGGAGAGAGGGGGGAAGGGGGGAGGGAAGGATGGAAGGAGGGAAGGAGGGAAGGAGGGAAGGATAGAGAGGGAGGGAAGGAGAGATGGAAGGGAGGAAGAGGAGTAAGGAAAGGAAAGAGGGAGGGAAGGGAGGGAGGGAAGGAGGGATAAAAGGAGGAATGAAAGGGAAGGAGGGGGAGAGACGCACAGAGTGAGAAAGGGAAGGAAGGAAGGAAGGAAGGAAGGAAGGAAGGAAGGAAGGAAGGAAGGAAGGAAGGAAGGAAGGAAGGAAGGAAGGAAGGAAGGAAGGAAGGAAGGAAGGAAGGAAGGAAGGAAGGAAGGAAGGAAGGAAGGAAGGAAGGAAGGAAGGAAGGAAGGGAGGGAGGGAGGGAGGGAGGGAGGGAGGGAGGGAGGGAGGGAGGGAGGGAGGGAGGGAGGGAGAGAGAGAGGGAGGGAGAGAGGGGGGAAGGGGGGAGGGAGGGATGGAAGGAGGGAAGTAGGGAAGGAGGGAAGGATAGAGAGGGAGGGAAGGAGAGATGGAAGGGAGGAAGAGGAGTAAGGAAAGGAAAGAGGGAGGGAAGGGAGGGAGGGAAGGAGGGATAAAAGGAGGAATGAAAGGGAAGGAGGGGGAGAGACGCACAGAGTGAGAAAGGGAAGGAAGGAAGGAAGGAAGGAAGGAAGGAAGGAAGGAAGGAAGGAAGGAAGGAAGGAAGGAAGGAAGGAAGGAAGGAAGGAAGGAAGGAAGGAAGGAAGGAAGGAAGGAAGGAAGGAAGGAAGGAAGGAAGGAAGGAAGGAAGGAAGGAAGGAAGGAAGGAAGGAAGGAAGGAAGGAAGGAAGGAAGGGAGGGAGGGAGGGAGGGAGAGAGGGAGGGAGAGAGGGGGGAAGGGGGGAGGGAAGGATGGAAGGAGGGACGTAGGGAAGGAGGGAAGGATAGAGAGGGAGGGAAGGAGAGATGGAAGGGAGGAAGAGGAGTAAGGAAAGGAAAGAGGGAGGGAAGGGAGGGAGGGAAGGAGGGATAAAAGGAGGAATGAAAGGGAAGGAGGGGGAGAGACGCACAGAGTGAGAAAGGGAAGGAAGAAGGAAGGGAGGGAGGTAAAAAAAAACAAAGAAGAAAGAAAATTTCATTGATTATATATGGCTGCAAATTATAGACTGTCATAGCTGTATTAGGAATATTTTATAATTTTTAAAATGAATCTTTGCTTCAGGGAGAAATCTGGGGTCATTAAAAGCATTGTGTTTCTCAAATGCAATTTTCCCTGCTTTCTTCCACTAGTTCAATTCTGTTACCAGATAATTGTCCATTTATATAACAACTGACATGACCATCAGTACTGTATTACTAGGTCTTGCCAATAAGTGATCTTAACTATTAAACTTGAACTTTTCTTAGTCCTCTTTCTTCTTAATCTCTTAATAGCTCTTTACAGTTTTACTATTCTCTCTTCGTACAAATTTTCTGGTATTGTATAAGAAAGAGTGGTAGATCATTGGAATAGATTAGGTACACAGTACTCAATAGTAAATGACCATGATTACCTAATATTTGCTAAACCCAAAGATCCAAGCTTTGGAGATAAAAATTCACCATTTAGCCAAAATATTGGAAAACTGGAAAAGAGTTTGGAAGAAACTAACTAATAAACTCTCTACTAACTCTCACACTGTATACCAAGATAAGATAAAAATGTATAAAAGATTTAAATATGATATCATAAGTTAGGATAAAGCTGCATTTTTTGTGGTGGCAAAGAATTGGAAACTAAAGAGTTGTCCCTCACTTGGGGAATAGCTGAACAAATTGTGGTATATGATAGTGATAGAATACTTTGGATGGAATGATGTGCTATAAGGATGACTTAAAAAAGAACTAAAAAGACGTACATGAACTGATGCAGAGTGAAATAAGCAGCTCCAAGAGTACATTATACACAGTAACTTAAATATTGTAGGACAATCAAATGTGATAGACTTTGCTGCCAACAGCAAACACAATGATCTGGGACAATTCTAAGGAACTTATGAAAAAGAATGCTATCCACCTCTAGGAAAAAAAAAACTGTTGGAGTAGAAATGCAGATGAAAACATGATTTATCACCTGTTTATTTGGGTATATGATTTGGGGTTTTGGTTTTATAAGATTACTCTATTACAAAAATGAATAATATGGAAATACGATTTGAGTGATAATGTATAACCCAGTGGAATTGCTTGTCAACTCCAGGAGGGGAGGGGGACAACATGAATCATGTAACTTATATGTATTGTTTATACAAAAATATTTATAGCAGCTCTTTTGTAGTGGCAAATAATGGAAAATTGAAGTGATGCCCATCAATTGGGGAATGGCTGAATAAGTTATAGTAAACGATTCTGATGGAATACAATTATGTTATAAGAAATGATGAACAGGGAAGTTTTAGAAAATCTGGGAAGATTAATATGAACTAATACAAAGTGAAAAGAGCAAAAGCAGGTAAACATTGTAAACAGTGATAGCATTATAATCAAGACAATGATCCAAGGCAATTTCAAAGGAATCAATAAATGCCTCAAAGAGTGGTGATGTACTCTGAATGCAGAATAAAGCATGCATTTTTTATGTATTTTATTTCTTGTGTGGGTTTCTTTTTGCAATAAGGCTAATATCAAAACGTTCTACATAACTTCATAAGTATGATTGACATAATATTGTTTACCTTCTCAATGAGGAGGGAAGACAATGAGAGAGGGAAAAAATTTGGAACTCCTCTTCTTGTTAAAAATGTATGTGTAATTAGAAAAAAATAAAATATGAATTAATGTTTATATTAATTGGGAAATATGTAATGAAATAATAGATATATATTAAAAAATTAGCTTTCTTGACTGCCATATCACACTATTGACTCCTTTTGAGTTTATAGACCATCAAAAACAGTAGGGTTTTTTTTTTTTCCAATGAACTACAGTCTAGCCATTCCTTCTTTATCTTGCCCTTGAGAAGTTCATTTTTTTAACCCAATTACAAGACTTTACATTTATCCTTGTCAACTTCCATATTTTATTCAGTTTGACCCAATGTCTAGGCCTGTCAGGATCTTTTTGGATACTTTCTCTTAACATCTATTCAATGTTAGCTCTTCTTTCCAGCTTTGTGCCATTTGCAAATTTTATAATCAGTCCTTAAAAGTTGTGGAGCTCTCAATTAGACAGCACATGCCAATATGGCACTAGATCATAAATGACTACTCTTTGGAGCCAGCCATTCAACCTTGTCTAAAGCCACTGACCCATACTATCATTTAACCCATATCTCTCCATCTACATGATAAAAATATCATGAGACTTTGTGAAATACTTTCCTAAAATTTCAGTAAATCATATCTCTAGAATTCACCAAATCTAATAATTTAGTAATCCTATCAAAAAAGAAAAATGATGTTCATCTGGCCTGGCCTGTCTTTGATGAAGCCAGGCTGTATCTTTGGGACCAATTCTTCCTTTTTGACATTTTCACTATTTGTTAAATAATATATTCTAGAATTGTGCCAGAAATCCAAGTCAAGTTCATAGACCTATAGCTTTCAAATGCTACCACCTTCTCTTTTTTGAAAATCTGACTATGTCCTGTGGCCCCTCTTCAGCTCTCCACAATCCTTCAGGAATCACTTAGAGTCACTCAGTAATCATACTGGCCAGTTCTTTTGCACCTCCATTTATCAGCTTATCTGTCCCTTGTGAGGTTATAGAGGGAAAAAAGCAAACTGGTTATTTGGAGCCATACGAATTATAATTTATTCAAAACATTTCATGGAATTTTTTACTGTCTAAACCCAACCAGAAGCTGTGATATATATATTTTAGGCAACCTAGCTAAATGTCTTATGAGAATTCCACTCCAATAGTAAGATATTAAACAAATATTCATTATTTATTCTTGACTCATAAGCAAGTTAAAAAAAGTTTATAAGTATTTGTTGAATAATCACATTTAGACCAGAGATGAAATATTAAGCAAACATAGAAAAAAATAAAGGGTTTGTGGGGCGGAACAAAGAAAAACCTTAGATTCTATAGAACTGAACACCCTATGTATAATGGAATTTTCTTATGCCATCATGTTGTTAAACAATGTCAGAGCCATAAGGAGCCTTAAAAACTATCTAGTTTGGCTGGTTCATTTTATAGATAAAGAAAACTGAGACTCAGAAAAGTTAAGTGAATTACCTAAGGCCACAGAGGGAGATAATAACAATTTTTTTTTTGATTCACAGGCAGATGATCTGCCTGTTTTACCAGTTAACCAATATGAAATGAAATTTGGTATAGATTAGATCCAGCTTGGATGCTACACAAGGGGAAACAGTTATTGCCCATAAGACTCCATTAGAGTTTCAATAATAAAATTCTCCTCTGACTTAGTCTCTAAGGATAGTTGATAATGAGGGTAGATCTAATGTATTTCTTTTTTAACTTTCCTTAACTCTGGCCAAAAGGGAAACTTGAAGAAATTAAACAAAGAAGTTTCTCAGTTGTTTTAGTGCAGAGGGATTCTTTCCTTGCTCCAATCATTCCATATGTGCATCTTGTAAGATAAGAGATAAGATAGGAATATATTTGGGATATTGGATATATGTCCTTAGAAGGTAAAAGACAGACTGAAAGGTCTCATATGCACCAAAATATCCATAGGAGTATTGATTTATTGTAATAAAAAATAAAAACAAATTGGGCACCCTACTATTTGGGAAATTGTTGAACAGATATAAAACCTTAAATATGGTAAATGCTTTTAAATAGTTGTTGAATTGGACTGAAAAATAGCTAATAAAGATCAGATAGCCAGAATAAGATTTCCAACTAGAGCCCTAGGGAAAAAAAAACTTTAATTAAAGATATTAAACATATTGGTTCCAAATGACTTGGTTTTAATCAATTGGTTTTCTTTGTTATAATGTAGGGTTCCTGGGGGTGGGGGAAGGGTGTGCACTTCAGAAATTGTGTAATACAAATATTTTTAAATTGTTTTTTAAGTCTTGATGAGCTTGATGGACAAGAGGCAGATTTTGGCGTATATTTATACCCAAGGTGTTGGTTTATCTTGTAAAATTATACTTTTTTTTTTACAAGGAAATGCCTCAATTAAGGGCTCTGTGAGTGGGTAGTGAATGAATTTTTTTAAATCATTAATTTATAACATTTTTAAAATACACAATAAAAGTGTGTTCATTTCCAAAGGAAACAGAACAATTTTGCTACTCTACCTTGGTAAATGTAATATACACTTAAAAAAAAAAAAGGTATAGCTGACACTGACTTTAGTCCTTTCACTAGTTTTGTATGTTTCTGAACCATAACTAGAAGAAGGAAAGTCATAATGCAAGACTGAACATTTGGATTTTAGAACCAGCTCTGTTACCTTTCTTGGGCAAGTCACTCCTTTCTCTATACTTCAACTACTTAATAAAATTAGGAGATTGATTTAAATGATTCCTAAAGTTTCTTCCAGCACTAATATTGGACTGTTTGTAATATTAAGTCAGAGATGCCTTAAAACAAACATTCATAATATTCAAACATTTCTTAGTCTCTATTGAGTCAAGAAGTTCTTTTTTTTTTTTTAATGCATGGAAGTGAATCATTTTCACACTCAAGCCTTCAATTGGATAGGATATTTTCCAAGTTAAGATTACAATAGTAAGCCATTATCAGTTTCTATTTAATTTGCCTCTTTCGCCATCTACTGGTAGTTTTCCAAAAAAACAACCTTAACATTTTTCTAAAAGATTTATATGCTTTATTCAACAAGTAATTGTGGAGCACCTGATAAGTTTTCTACATTTAAACTAACTACATTTCATTGGACTCAGAAGATTTCACATATAATAGTCATAAAATCCATCACAATAAAAGTCACTGATAAAATACACACCTAATAATGGCATCTTTCTTGGGTATCATATTTCAATACTTCCAAATTTGTGATTTCATCAGTGTGGGTTAATCCCTCCACTCCTGTACTGACTGTCCCTCACATCTTAGGCAGGCTTGATAAGTTGCTGGTGCCAAAAAGTGAGCACTTGGTGATATTTGGAGAAGAACTCATTATCAACAATTCTCTTCTCCAAAGAACTTAGTTGTGCTGGTCCTCAAAAATCTGGGCTCAAACTCTTTCCCAATTTGGCAAATCTGCCATAGCCTTTAAGAACTCAAGAGTTGTAGGGCTGAAGAAAGGGAAATGTCCTCATTTTTAAGGGGAGATAGTGGTCAGAAGAGGATAGAGCCGGCATACTATAGGCTAATACTTAAATAGATTTTTACCTTTAGTTCCTGGCAAAATTCTAGAACACATTATTGGTTTCTGTGCACATAAGGAGTTAAAAAAATTACAAAGAGCCAACATAACTTCACTGAAAACAGATCATGTCAAACTAATCATGTCAAAAGAATATAATAAACAGTAAATAATTGGATTTCCACAAGGATATTTGGCAAGGTCTATTATGCTATCCTTGCTGTAAATAATTATGTAAATTCACACTCATATAGTGCTTTAAGGTTTGCAAAGCCATTTCCAATAACCCTAGAAGCTAAGTAATTCAAATACTATAACTTCTATTTTACACAGCTAAATGGGGCCCTGGATAAAGTGGGTAATGTGGAGCCAAGAAGACTCATCTTCCTGAGTTCAAATCCAACCTCAGACGTTTGCTTGGCTGCATGACACTGAGCAAATCACTTAATTTGTTTGCCTTAGTCCTTCATCTGTAAAATGAGCTGGAGAAGATAATGGCAAATCGTGCCAGTATCTGTGCAAAGAAAATTCCACGATGGGGCTATGAAGACTTGGATATGACTGAAAATGACTAAACAACAACAATTTTAGAGAGAGAGAAGCTAATGTCCTCAGTAAAGTGATTTGCCCATGACTCTCAGGAAGGATTCAAAGCTAAGACTCCCAACTCAAACTTCAGTGCCCTGACCATGGCATCATACTGTTATATGAATGTGAATATTCTCATTCCTGAATATATTCTTCAAAGAATGCTTTTCTAAGAGATAAGCTATTATCAGAAGAAACTCCAGCTTCCCCATTTCCCTGGCATGGAGCAATTCAATGTATGGAGCATCTCTAGAATGCATGTGTGTTTTTCCTCCTTATATTCTTTCCACAAATAGTTGATGGATCCCTACATATTCTCAGTGCTAAACACTGGATGAACACAGATAAAGACTACTTCTAAGGAAGGAGTGAAAGCAGAAAATATAGAATGTGGCAGTAAAAAAGTCAAACACACCAACTGATGTTTATTCCCTATGCATCGTAGGGCAAATCCTTAATCTTCCAGTGGTCTCAGGAGAAAAAAGCAAATAGAATGATTCATTGAAGAAATTTTGTTTGGGCTTCCATTTCTGGTCACTCACAGGTAACAGAATTACTGATAAAATTCTGTAGGGCTTCCATTTTGGGAGTCCTGTGTACAACTTAGAAATTTTACATAGGGAAGCCTGATTTCTACTCTGAAGGTAAAAGGTTGACTCCTAAATCCACCCCAAATCTCCCAGTTCTTATTGAGGTAGGTGGAACTAGATTTTCTCTTCAAAGAGAAAACTTTTGTTTCTTTGTTCATTTGTTTGTTGGGATGGTAGCTGGTAATTATTCATTGCTTTAATTTTCCTGGGGAGGGGGTAGCAGTGGATGTAATTTCCAAGCCTACAAGCTATGGAAAATCTGAACTGACAAAATATTTAAATGTAGGAATGTCTAATTATGCTGCATAGATTTTGCTGTGATTCTTACAGTACAGGCCACCATGGGAGGAAAACAAAAGAACTAGGCTTGGATTTTCCCATATAAGATATTGGGATAAAGAACCCTAAGTCCAAAAACACCCAAGTATGATGGCTGGACCAGCAAATATTCAACTGGGAGGAATGCAGCAAGGTTTGATCAGGAATGTCTAGCACTGCCTTTTAAATCAATTAGCTAGTTACCAAAAATTGGCTCTTTCCAAGATGGACTTGGACTGAGGCTCAAAGAGGACCAACTTTTGCCAGAAAGTGGCAAACAGAAGTTTTTCTTCTTCATCTCTTCTGCCATGTTTGGTCTTTTACTCTTTCCCTCAGAAGGGGGGAGGGAGGGAAGGAGAGAATTGTGAAGATAGGATTAACTTTCCCCTGACTACTTTTAAATTTAATCAACAAAAAGAGAAGACATCCCTACTTAACATTCAGGTAGGGGAAGTCCACAAACCACTTACTGCAGTGGTTTACACCTCCAGAAGCAACTGACTGCCCCCTGGGCAGTGCTAAGCAAATTTAAAGACTGTAATTGGTCCCTGTAAGGTGGAGGAAGGGACAGGAAGTGATGTGGAAAAAGCACTATTAAAACCCTGAGCTTCCTCTCCAATTGGGCTTTTCTCCTTCCTATCTGGTCTTAGAGGAGCTCCAGCTTGGGACCTCGACTTGGACTAGGATTGTCTTTTGGACTGCTTCTGGTAAGACTGCTCTTGGATTCCCCCTTTGGAGCTACTACTTGGGTGAGTAAAAAAACCTGACTCTCTTCCTGGCTTCTGGAGAGATTAGTTTCCGGAAAGGCCTCCAGCTTTGATCCTCCAGCTGAGGGTCCTCCAGTAGAAGGTTAATGAGTCCCTCCTGGTTTGAGCCAGACTGGAGCAAATATCTAGTGTGGTAGTTTAGATATCTTCTCTACCCACTTTCTCATTTCTCTACTTTCACTCTTTATACCTTTTTTGTACATAAACTGCTAAAAAAAAAAGTCATTTTGAGTTGTTATAAATTGCCAACCACAATTCTCATATTTAGTCCAACCATAAATTTAATCCCTACTGTATGTAAGCTTCTGTAAGGAAGAAAATGGCTTTCTGTTGTCTGTGTAACCCCCTTAGCCTGACAATGTCTATTAACTTGACTGAGGGGATTGAACTAGATGGCCTATTAATAGGCTTCTACCTCTAGATTTTATATTAGAAATAAAATTTCATGTTATATTTATTATGGGAATTTTAGTTCCATGAACCCAAGAAGACATTCACACCTCTTTTTAACACTGATCTTATGTATCACTTTAGGAAGTAGAGATTTCCCATCACAACACTGAAGCTAAATGGTATATCCTGGACTTTTGCAGGTTTCCAGAAGATAACTTTAAGGGTCCTTGTAAGTCTATTTTCACAATCAACCAAAAATTACTTAACATAATTGATAAGATTGAATCATCTAGCTTAACATTTCCACGTCAAGTACTTGTTACTTTTATAGAACAGCCAGATTTTTTTTTTTAAGCATTCATTTCTCTTGAAGGCCAGGGCAAGTTGAAAAAGGGTATCATGGAGACAGGAGCCCTGAAAATAATCCCTTTTCTCAAATACAGAAAATGAAATGTGCCTGGTTGATTTTAGTAGCTCAGGGTGGGAAAATTTTTCCAGGAAAATCTATACTTATATTTTAATACAGGTTCATATTAAATTTCGCTACTCTCAGCAATACAATGATCTGGGACAATCCTGATTTATGACTAGGGATGCTATCCACTTCCAGAGAAAGAACTGTTGGAGTTATCTTTCACATCAGTGTTTTTTGGGTTTTATTTTGGGGTTTTGATTATATATGTCTTTGCTCTTACAACAATGACCAATATGTAAATGTTTTACATTACAACAAAAAAAGGAAAAAAAAACAGCAGGTTCATATTTAATAGAGTTGGGATGCTGACAGTTATCTAGGGCATCTAGAACACTCATATAACTAATATCCCACAAAGACAAGTGTCTCATTCTAGGTCTTATAAGTGGTAAAAGGCATAAATGTAGTAGAAAGACACTAGGTTCAGAATTCAATTATTAGTTTAAATACTAACTCTGTGCCACTTACTGCCTGTGTGTGACTTTGGGCAAAATCTCTCTTCAACTTGATTCCTCAACTGTAATATAAGGGAATTAGACTAGATGACTTTAGGTTCCTTGTAACTCTAAGTCTGATTTTGTGAACTTGAGTACATCAATCTCCCTAGTTTTTAGTATTTTATTTTGAAATTCTAAAGCTATTAACCAATTCAAAAATAAGTCAAACAAAATTTGAAGCTAGAACCCATCTCCAAAGCCAGCATTCTGCATGGTACCATGTTGACCTTACTAGCTCAGAGGTTTTAGTTCTTTTCTTGCTTTAGGTCTTCTCATTCCCATGCCAAAAGTGGGAAGAGCATGACATTTACTTTTCAGCATAAATTTACAATGGGCTCCATCTCATTTAAAAAGGAATAGCTCTTTCTGCTGGGGAAGCTAATTGCACCATAGGTCTCTAGTTTCACTGCCTTCACTAACCTACACATACTCTATATCATTATTAAGTGATGGGTTATACAGGGCAATTTGGGATTAGCAAAGGGCTGAAGGAAAAAAAAAAGCAGTTGCAATTTCTTGAAACCTGAAAAGTGTATTCTGGATCCTAGAAACTCGACCATATGTTAAGGACTTAGTATGCCAGGAAAAAGCAACAATTCAATATGCCCTGTGTATAACTAAAATTGAGGATAAGGTAATAGTACCAAAAGAGGTATGGGTAAATTTTTTAATTTCTAAGTTTTGTTTTCCATTCACTTATTTAAAATTTTCTTCCTCTACTTAATTTCTCTTTTCCTATCTCATTTTTAAAAGTGTGTAGCCTTAGTAGGTGGTACCAAGATGAAGAAGCTAAGAGTACAAGCCCAGAATTGGATTGAATGTATGTGGTCTATGCACCACCCTAGTTAAGTTTGGAGGCCCATCACTAGGATGGTGGGTCATAAATGTTGGGGCCACACCAACTTTAAATCCATTTACTGTCAATAGAACATATAAACAATATTACCAGAGATCCCCTACCTTATTATAGGTTCTTAGAAATCAAGTACAATTGTTACCTACCTATCGAGCAACCAAATTAAGATGACAAATACATTCAGAGCAATATGCCTTAGAATTCTCAAAAGAAACTTACAGCACATCAACATTCTTTGGCAGAAAGGCATCAAGCCAAAACCTGAAAGTATTTAACTTCATTTTTGGTTTGGGAATTATAAAAACTCAAAATGGGGGCATAGAAGGGTCCAGAGAGAACTAGAGGATGCATAAGATGAGAGAACAGGAGGAAAACTGGAAACTGAAAAATGGGCATTTATAAAACAAAGGTTGGCATTGTACAAAATAGCATTTTATTTCATATGGAGAACTGTCATTATTAGTACAATAGGATTTGAAATGATTACAAAAGATAGAGAAAATAACGAGAATCCCGGCATCCTATAGGAACCAAAACCCTGAGCTTAAGTTTGGCCAGGATATCTGAAACATGACACTGTTCCCTCAAAAGTTAAGAAACAGGTTTTCCTGGACTTGTAAAGCATTAGCTGTAAACTAGAAGGTGATGGGGGTGAAGTTGGAGGGAAAATTATTTCAGAGGAGCTAAATTGCACCCAAACTAAGTTAATGGCCTTTACAATTGTTGAGAAAACTTGCTTTTAAAAGACCAAGGTTCTAAAGTTTTCAAAGTTGAGGTCAGAGAGACTTGTTACAAAATCACTTGTTTTTAATCAAGCACACAAGCAAATACTTAATAGATCATGTAACAGCATCAGATATTCCGAAATGCTCTAAATTTTTTTCTTCTTACTATAAAAGCTTATGAGTCCAAAGGATTAGTTTGAAGCACAACACTATTATTGCCAAAGCCATCTGTGCCAATTTATTTCTATTCTCTTGCAATACATACAGACAACACTTATAACCTGAACTTGAAAATTCATGTTAATGGTCACAGAGGAGGGAATCCAGGGAACTAAGTGCAGATGAACAGGAAAAACACATCACCATTCCGAAAAACTCAAGTGACTTACTAATTTGTAGATTAACAGCATTATCTCTGAATAAAAAGGAAAATATTATTACTGTTACTATAGTGATTTAAGCTCTCAAATCCCAAGAATAATAGATCTCATTTCAGCTATTATATCTTTTGCTGAGAATAGGAGAGTTCAGGGAGCTAATGAAAATTAGAAAACACATTAGAGAATCTACATTAACAAATTATAAAAGTAGAATAATGATAAGAGAGAAAACCTTTAAATTGACATGGAGAAAATTATTCTCCACTGATTAAAAACATGAGCTTGAATCTTTGTACCAATAAATCTTCCTTCTCTTTTAAAACATTTTAAAATGTGTCAAACACCACAAGGACAAAAGCCTTCCATTCTAAAATCCAAAAATTAATCCATCACTTCTTTGCATGAAATTAAAACTTCCTTTCCCTTATAATTTACATAAAGCCTGATCAGTACAAAAACTGAACGACCATTAGCATGTTCTTGTACCATCTGACTGTAACAAACCTTAAAAGCACCACATGGAAATCTGCAAGTGAAAAACCACCAAACTTAAGGATAGTAGGAATCAGTCTTTCACTCTAAAAGATCAACAAACTCACAATAAATCCCAATGCAAGTTTACATCATTTTCTGTTGGGAGGGGTAAAAGTTAAAGGAAGAGTGATCCAGGAAAGGAGGGTGGTAGTGGAGACAAAGTTATGTTGTTTTGTTTTGTTTTTTTCTCATTTTTATTAAAGCTGGTTTAACATAGTAAAGGCATCGACTTCCTTCCTGCATGGATTCTCCAACTTGATACTATAAAAGGGAATTATTTGTTCTCTTTGAGTACACTTGTGAAAAGGGAATCCGTTATTCTCTTTGCCTAGTTGTAGTTAGCACTTTAGTTAACAATAACTTTGAATCAACACAAGCTTGAACTAGGTGGGAGAGCTTACAAACCACTTAGTGAATTCACACCTACCTAGTGCTAGGTGAGAAGCCAGCAAGCTACTTAGAGAGCTCCATCCTTTTTTCTAACTCAAAGTCAGAAACTTCCTTTTAAGAATCCACAAGAGTTCACACCCTCAGAAACTTAACTTTTTTGTAAGAGTTCACACCCTCAGAAACTGTGAACCCCCTGGGAAGTGCTAAACAATTTGGAAGCTGTGATTGGCCCCTGTGAAGAGAGGAGACAAGAAGCCACTATAAAAGGCCCTGAATTTCTGAGGTTAAGGAGAGTGGACTCCAAGAAGAGAGTCACTTCAAGAAGAAAGTTGGCCTCAGGAGTCATCTTCAGCTCAAGTCATTGTCTTGACCTGCCTCTTAAAAGGAACTTGAGTAAGTGGATAGCTGGTTTTCCCTCCCTGTCTTCTGGAGATATTTTAATTCTAGTTGAAGGTTAACAAGTCCTGGCTGAGCCAAACACTAGAACAATATTTAGTTAGATAGGTTAATGTCTTCTCTACCCTTTTGTTTTTCTCTACGTTCACTCCACCTCTTTTGTAAATAAAAGATTTATAATTTTCATATATTTAGCCAAACCATTAATTTTAACACAATACCAAACGAGTTTTCCTGGTATATTTGCCGCGGCTTTTATGAGGTTTCTCTTCTCTGTGCCGTTTCATATGTTGACTAAGGTGAGAACTCTGGCTAAAGCACCTGCCACATTCAATACACTGATAGGGCTTCTCTCCTGTGTGGGTTCTCTGATGTTGGATGAGATGGGAACTCTGACTGAAACACCGGCCACATTCATCACACTGATAGGGCTTCTCTCCAGTGTGAATTCTCTGGTGTTGAATGAGATTTGAGCTCTGTTTAAATCTTTCCCCACACTCAGTACATTTATAGGGCTTTTCTCCAGTATGGACTCGTCGGTGCTGAATGAGGTTTGAGCTCTGAAAGAAGCTTTTCCCACAATCAGCACAGATATGGGATTTCTCTCCAGTGTGGATTTTTGCGTGCTGGAAAAGAGTTGAACTCTGACTGAAACCTTTATCACACAGAGTACATTTATAGGGCTTCTCGTCTAGGCTGTTTCTAAATCTACTAAAACCTGCGTCATATCGGGAAGTCATTCCCCATCTCTTCCACTGCTGTGCTGTCTTACACAGATTCTCATTGGTTTTTCCTTGATTTGTGCTTCGGGAAATACTTCCTTTTTCTCTTCTTAACTGCATTCTGAACAGTTTAAAAATAGTCTTGCTGACTACTTTCTATTGTTTTCCTCTTTGATCCAATGTTGTTTCACTTTTTTTGTAGGAGAATAAATCCCATAATTTTCTAAAGGGGGGAAAAATAACCAGACCTTAGTTAATTCCTCTGTGAAGAAGAAATAAAAGAAAAGAATACTATACAGTAGTGATTTTTCTTTAAGAACTCCATGGTGTAGGTCAATCTTACTTGGCCAACTAGAAACCAGTCTACAATGAAAGAAAAATATATTAGACATCAACAAGTGCAATGTGTAAGCAAGTATGAGAAAAATATCTGTTAATTCTATACTCTCAGATATTAGATAAATCTTAGGAAATTAGGTCTTAAAATGGAATACCATATCAAAATCTTGGCTGTATTTGTAGCTGCCTTTTTTTTTTTAAATGGGCACTTGTAAATGGGAAAAGGTGGGAAGGGAAATATATCTACTGATGAAATTGTGAACTGATCTAATTGTTCTAGAAAACAATTTGGAAATATACTCAAAATCACTTAGTTGTGCAAACTCTTTTACATAGAAATATCACTACCTGGCCTAGACCATGAAAGAATTCAAAGCCAAAGTGAAATAACATGTGTAAAAATACCTATAGTAGCACTTTTTGTTTGTTTGAGTAAAGAACTGAAAACATCAGCTAGATCCTGGTTAAAGAAATTGATATAGGAATGTAATGAAATATTACTGTGCCATGAGAAATGTTCAATATAAAGGAATCATAGGCACTTGGAAAGACTTAAATAGACTAATATAGTGTATGGAACCAGGACAATGTACACAATGACAAAAATAATATGAAGATAACTGAAAAATATCCAAATACCAATCAATGCAGTGACCAATGATGCCATCCAAATTCTGATAACAAGGAAAAGCATTCCACTTTTTAGTACAGGTGATGGCCTAGGGTTACAAAATGAGATATAGGTTTTTGAGCAAGGTGTAGATGGTTTATTTTGTTTTGCTTGATTATATTCATCACTTATTTGTTGGATGGGAAGGCTTCTTTTGGGAGAGAGAAATGACTTAGCAAAAAGAGGTATAGATTAAAAATATATGTAAAATTTTTAAGTACACATAGCATTCAGAAGAGGGCCAAAGAGGTAAATTTTTATGTTAAATTTAAAACACAATTTTTAAAAAACAAACAGCAAAGAAATGCAGTTTCATATACAATTCTCTTTTTTGTCCTTGTTTATTGGAATATTTGTATCAATGACAAGGTTCATAATAAAAAATCAATTTTAAAAATTATGCCAAATAAATGAAGTAGTAAAATGTGAAGATATGTTGAAAAAGGTACACCTATAATTTCTTAATGGGAAAAGACCATTCTAAAAAAAAATTTAAGTTCAAGATATATGCTTTTATAAAAATGTTCAAAATTTGAAAGTACTCATACATGTAATAATAAATAGGTATCCAATATTTCCTAATATCTTATAGATCCTGACCTAGGTTTTAGGTGTTCTTTACTTGCAATAAATACAAAAACATATTGTATTATGTGAAAGTCATGATGTTTTCTGTTTGTATACCTTAACAATTCCAACCTTAGAAATCTAAATTATTAATTATAGCGTAGTACTTAACAATAAGGGTTTCATTCTATAAAAGAGTTTCTGCATCTTTGTAATATCTGATAGTTTTTGGAAGTGGTTTGTCTTGTTTTTTTTCTGGCTAGGAAGCAATCAAAAGGAAAAGAAATAATACCTCTCAAAAAAATAAAACGGCAACATGATAATTTTCCCAGGTGAAAAAAGGGGAATTATTTAAATTCTTTGCTCTTCAGTGAAGTGCAATGGAAAAAGAGAAGAAAAAAATAATTGATGAGTTTAATAAGAGGGAAGTAATGGTGAATAGTGCTGCTAATATATGGTCACATGAAATGTTAAAATCAAAGTTTTAAAGTATCCAGAAGCTTAAAGATAACAAGTTTTAAAGGTTTACAATTTGCATTTTATATTTTTCAAAAAGGCCTTGGATCTGTTCAAAATAGCAGTCTTTACTACCATCTCCAATGGTGAGAGTTCATGAAAGCTATTACTTACTTTGAGTGTAACAAAATGATTGGTCCTCTTCCTGTTGTGTAGCATCACCTTCACACAGGGTCTACACTCTGAACTGAGAACTATCCTGAGTCAGTCCAAACTAAAGAACACTGGGAGAAGAATATGAAATCATACATTACACACTTGAGCTTCTACATGCATAAATCCCACAGTTTACTCCCTAAAGAAGAGGCCCAAGAAGACAATTTCCCCTCCCCATTACCAGTATCTTTTAGAAACTGAAGGAGGTCTAGTTGTACACTATTGTCCTTCAAGGTCCACCTCAAGTACCACTTTTTTTTTTTAATTTTTATTTAATTGATTAATTAAGAAAACTTTTCCATGGTTCATGTTCTTTCCCTCCCCTCAGGTACTTCTTAAAAGTGTTGTCCTTCTTCCCAGTTGTAATGTCTCTAATTATCTGTTTATTGGAATACAATGAAACCTCCTCAAGGACAGGTTCAGTTGTCACGGTAACTGTAGCCAATGCTAAATTTAACAAGCATTTAAAGTACCTACTATGTGCTAAGCACTGGGAATACAAAGGAAAATACCAGGGGGCTTACAATTTCCTCAGAGGGAGAGGAAAAATAGGCAATAAATATAATATAGTTTGAATGTGATGAGAAATACAGGGAAAGATAAGATTAAGTTCTGGGAAATGGGGGCAACCTATGGAAATACATGAGA
The DNA here is from genome assembly GCF_027887165.1 of Monodelphis domestica. Classification (NCBI taxonomy): domain Eukaryota; kingdom Metazoa; phylum Chordata; class Mammalia; order Didelphimorphia; family Didelphidae; genus Monodelphis; species Monodelphis domestica. The sequence continues at coordinate 44,007,284 of NC_077227.1, forward strand.
GGGAGGAAGAGAGAGGACACTCCAGTGGCCAGTATTGGACAAATGAAATATGTAGTGCTGTGAGAAATAAACCTAGAAATGGGTGAAGACCTCCAAAGACAGACTAAGGAGCAGGAATCTAACTGAGATGCTGTCCTTCATTCCCTCTTTCACATGTTCATTCCCATCACATTTCTTTTGGATCCCCTAGACATGTGACTTCAGTTACAGAGTTCCCGCTACTGCTCTACCAGTAAGCCTATGATTTGAAATCTCCAGTCTGCGAGTTGTCTGGAGCACTAGGGACAATCTGGGTGTCACTCAACCAGTATGCAAAAGGCAAGACTCGAACCCAGATCACTTTGAGGCCATCTCTCTCTCCACCACATCCATGGTTCTTTGTTAACCAAGATCAAAGAAAATCTAAAAACATCTGGGCTGAATGACCTCAATCAAGTCATCCTATGTCTCAGAGTCTCAATTCCGTCTTCAAAAACAGGGGATGTTCTTAACCTGAGGTCTCAAGGCATCTGTAAATATATTTCAGGGGAGTCCAAGAACTTGGAAGGGTAAAAAAAAATGCATCTTTATTTTCCCTAAGCAATAGTTCCTTCTGTAATCTCCTGCATTTCATTTTATGCAATTAAAAACATTATTCTGAGAAAGGGTCCACAAGACACAAGAATAAGGAGAGTCCCTGCTCTCAAACACCCAAATTGCCTCAAGGGTCACAAGTTGGCATAATAAAAGCAAAGCTGGTTAACATTGGCACAGCACTCTTAAGTATGCAACCTCCTCCCAATTTCTATTAAATGTTACCTCTTTCTTTCCCCACAACCACCTCAGGAGACCAGGTCAGTCCAATAACCAAACTGTGAGCTTTACTCCTCAAAGAGGCAACAAGCCCAAGCTTGTCTCAAGCTACCACATTTGTGCACTGGGGCAGCTTATCTTAAAGCCCCAACCTCTGAGGGTGATGATGAGTATCAAAACACCCCCTGGAATCCTAAATGAGCATCAATTATCATCTGTTCCAGCCTCACCTCCTGATGAGGAGGTGCTTTCTAATCAGCTAGTGACAGCCCCAGCTAAGAGGGTGAAGAAGGAGCAAGACTAGGGGCTGAGGCAGCCATTTATAAATAGCATGACCCCTGGGCAAATCACTTAGCACCCTTCTGCCTCAATTTTCCCACCTGTAGAGTGGGGATAATAATGTCCATCCCCCAGGAGAGGATCAAAAGAAATGACATTTGTAAAGTGCTTTGCAAACCTTAAAGCCCTGTATAAATGCTAGCTATCAGTTTATTTTCACCAAATTATCACTATTACTACTATTGTTATTATACTTGCTACAAGTTATTATAATTACTTTTACTGCTGCTATTATTACTGTCACTTTCCCTGTTATTATAATATTTATTTACTTAAAAACCTTTACTTTCTGTCCTAGAATCAATACTACCTATTGATTCCAAGGTAAAAGAGCGGTATGGGTTAAGCAATGACGGTTGTGACTTGTCCAGGGTCATACAGCTATTTTACTGTTATTATTAATAAATTTCCGAACGGAATACATCTCTATTTTGGGGAAAGGGAGGTGAGTGAATATTTTGTTGGCCCTGGTATGGCACAGAATAAGGCTCAAGGATTAGATGTTGGGTTGTTTCTGACTTGGTCCCCCTCTTCCCCCCCCCCCCCCTCGACAACGACTTCCTTAAGGGGGGGGTGGGGAAGGCCCAGAGCTCAGCTTCCTCATCTCTGCGACAACAAACACCGCGGGGCCTAGCTCCCGAGTCCCCGCCCCACAGGTCAGCCGACCCAGCTGGAGCACGACCCAAGCCCTGGGGGCGCTCCCACTGCTGGCCGCGGTAGCGCCCCAGAAGGCAGGAGGAAACGGTCGCGCGCGAGTGGAGCCCGGACCACGCAAGCTCGACAGGAGGCCCCACTCACTTACCACCACGGCGGCCAGTGGCCTCACTCCGCAAATAGCCCCGACTCCCGCCCCTCCTTCCGGAAGCCGGAACGACGATTTCCGCCGTGGTCGCTCTAGGACCCAGAGGCTCGACTCGATGGTTTTAACCCGTTGGGGCCCATGGAGCCTCGAGGGCGACTCGCTCTAACCTGGGCTACCTTTACTTGGTCTGTAGCTCGGGTTCCAGAGTATGCGAGTGAGCACCGCGCCATGCCACGGCCTAAGCTGCTCGGTGGTGCTGTGGGTAGGGCACTGGACCTGACGTCGGGAAGATGTTCAAATCCTGCCCCGAACACTATCTCAGTCCCTCCCCCCCCCCCCCCCTCCGCACATGGGAATTAATAATGGCTCTGACCTCCTAGGGCTGTATTGAGGATTCAATGGGATAATATTTGTAAAACTCTTTGCCAGCCTTAAGGCAGCCAGGTTGTTTCAGTGAAAAGAGAGCATGGACATGGGTTCAAATGCCAACTCAGACACTTCCTAGTTGAGTGACCGTGGGCAAGTCATGCTTAGTGCTTGTCCTTCTGTCTTAGAGTTGCTACAAGGCCAAAAAGAAACGGTTTTGTTTACCAATTACATATAATAACAAATTTCTACATGTTTTCCAAAATCATATGATCCAAATTGTCTCCATCCCTTCTCCCCTCCCCCTCCCGGAGTTGGCAAGCAATTCAAGCTGGATTATGCATTATTCTTTGCCACCCCAAAAAGGGCAGCTATAAATATTTTTGTATAAACAAGTCCTTTCCCATTTCTTTTTTATCTCTTTAAGATACAGACCTAGTAGTAGTATTGCTGGATCAAAAGATATAGATTCTTCTATAGCCTTTGGGCATAATTCCAAATTGCCCTCCAGAATGGTGGAGCAGTTCACAACTCCATTGGCAGTGCATTAGTGTCCCAATTTCCCCACTGAAATAAAAGAAGTAAACTGACTAGAAACTGTTTCTTCAGCAATGACTGCTGTTCTCTGGCTGGCTGTGACTAGAGAGAACTGCTGAGGGAACCTAAGGCTACTTATTTGTAATGGATTGTAGAAATGAGAAATGCTGAGGGAATGCCACCACACAGGGATACTGGTACACAGGGGAACTACTTATAAAGGAATGTCCTGGGATTTTCTCTGGGGTTTGCCTGCTGATCCCTACTGATGGCTGATGGATCAATCTATTTCCTAACCTCCTTCCTCCCTCACTCCCTCCCTTTTCCAACCCTCTCCACTCAGTTCTTCTTGAAGCCTTGGCTCCTTCCCTCCCCACTTGAGTAAGCTATAAAGATATTCTTTTCCTTTCCTTTTTCCAAGTCAAGGGGTTTATTGGGATAACAGGATGGGAAACTGAGGCAAGAGAGATGAGGATTTCCCTAAACTATGGGGATAATTTTAGAAAGGTTTGAGGAAGTATTCCCGTCACAAGCTATGACTCTAAGACAGTTAGGGAGATAGAGGACAACTGTTTGAATATTCTTTCTTCTTCACCAAGAAAATCTCTTCTTCAGTGTCAACTTCAACTGCTCAGAACCAGAGAAACCCAAAAAACCAAATCAGCTTCACAAAGGTCTTTCAGCCAGGTTCAAACCTCCAGGGAGAGAGAGTGTGACTTCCAGTCAGAGACAAAGTCCAAAAGCCAAGTTTCTCTTCTCAGTGTGGCCAGCAGAATCCCAACTGCCACTCCTAGGAACATTCCATTGGAATCCTGGTTCTTGCATCTTGGTCCACAAGTCCTGCAAAACCTCTCTCTTTTCATGTCTCTATCACACCACATCGCCTCCAACATTTATCATTTTTCTTTACTGGCATATTGACCAATCTCATAGGTGTGAGGTGGTACCTCAAAGTTGTTTTAATTTGCATGTCTCTAATCAATAGGGATTTAGGACATTTTTTCATATGATTGTTGATAGCTTTGATTTCTTCATTTCCATCCTTTGATCATTTATCAATTAGGGAATGACTTATATTCTCATAAATTTGACTTTGTTCTTTATATATTTGAGAAATGAAACCTTTACCAGAAAATTTTTTTCTGTTTGTTGTTTCCCCACTAATCTTGGTTGTGTTGGTTTTGTTTGTACAAAACCTCTTAAATTTAATATAGTCAAAATTGTTCATTTATATCTTGTAATGTTCTCTAACTCATTTAATTATAAATTCTTCCAAGGGTTTATTTAAAAATAAAAAATGCTCTATTAAGCCCTAGCTATCATTAGTCATATAGTTTGAGAGGCTGACTAGGAGTATCTTAGAATCATAACCCTCCCCCCAAAATTTTACAAGAAAGGGCCAGAAGGGCCAGACAACTTGCTCAAAGTCACGCAATATGGGTTTGGCAGTGTGGGTCTAGAACACAAGTTTCTGGTGTTTTCTACCTTATTGGACCTTCTCTATCTATTGGCCATTCTCTAGCTGCCTCTAAACATGCTGTCTTATCCATCCTGGGAAGGGAAATATGGGGGACCCTGACCTTCACCTTGTTATTCCTTAAGAGCTATGATCCAATGTCTTTTCTTTCTTTGCTGAACCTCTAGATCAAGGGTTTACTACCTATGGTCCATAAACCATTTTTAGGCAAATAAGTCAATGACTGAGTTTCCATATAATTGCTTTCCTTTGAATGTATTTTCTTTTATGAATTTAAAATGTTATCTGGAGAATGGGTCGAAAGGCTTCATTCAATTGACAAAAGGAGCATCTATGTCATGACACCGAGAAAATCAAGAACTTTTTTTTTCTAGTTGGAAACTTCTGCTCTTTTTCTCTAGTTGGAAGCTTCTGCTCTCCCTGCCTCCATCCACTTCCTCCCTGTCACTCCCTTCTCCACCCCTTGCAACCTGTCTTTTAAAATTTGACAGTTATCAATCAGTCAGTCATTACATTTTTGTTCAGTGACTACTCAAAAAAGGCCAGCCATTGTACTAAGGGACTGGGACACAAAGCAGGCAAAAGACTATTGCTGCCCTGGAAGTGCTTATAGTCTAATAGGGGAGACAACATGCAAACAAGATATAGGGAGGATAAATAGGAAATTATTAAAAAGAGATTACCAACAATTTCTTAACTGCTAAATCCAACAGTCTTTTCTTAGTCCTTATCCTCTGCATACTGGCAGTACCCTCTGGTGGAAAGACAAGAAACACAGAATAGTGACATTAATTGGCTCTTCCTTTAGAATGTAGGTAAAAACATAACCTCAAAATTGTGGCAATGTCACTTCTTACTGATCCTCATTTTTCTCATCTGTAAAACAAAGAGGTTGGATTAGATGTACTCTAAACAGCTTCTGGCTTTGAAATTCTGTGATGCAATTCCTGAATGCCATAGAGGTACAAGGTAGTGTATAATGGATAGAATACTGAACTTAAGGACATGAGTTTGAATCCTTCCAGACATATGACCATGGGCAAGTTGCTTGACAGTCCTGTCAATTTATCCATCTCATGTAGAAAAAGAAGTATACACAGTATCTCCTTTACAGGATTATTTTAAAGGTCAAATTAAATAATATATGAAAAGCACTTTGCAGATGTTAAAGTGTTATATAAGTGTATCAGCAAGGAGCCAGGGGGTTATAGAAAAAGTAGTTAAAGTGGAAAGAAAAATACCCTGAATTCTATAGCCTTGGCCCTTTTAACTACTAGCTATATTACCCATGGGCAGGTCACTTATTCTTTCTAGGTGTCAGTTTCCTCTTCTATCAACATAACTAAGTTTCCATATAATTGCTTTCCTTTGAATGTATTTTCTTTTATGAATTTAAAATGTTATCTGTAACTTCTATAAACATAACTAAAAAATTCCATAAATATGTATATGCTATATAACATGTTTTTTTTAAAAAATTATTACTTCTATGTAAAATCTGTATCAGATTGCTTGCCATCTCTGGTTGGGGAGATGGAGGGAAAGAAGGAAGGAGGGAAAGAATTTGGAACTCAAAATGAAAAATAAATGAATGTTGATATTATCATTGAGATATTACTCATGATATTGTCTTGGTAAAGACAATAATCCATGCACAGTGTCACATACACTTTCTATGTAAATAGGAGCTATTGTTATTTGGTGTAGCAAGTGAGACAGAGTTTTAAATCACGGTTGCACCAACCCCAGGGCTGGGAATGTTAAGGGCTTCCTTTCCCAGAGCAGCCAAAGGAAACAGAAAGTAAGGCCTGGGGCCTTTGGTGAACAGAACATATTGTGTGTCCTGGGAGGCTTGATTCACACAGTCAAGAAAGCTCTTATTGCACATGGGTCAGAGGTTTGAACAGGAGACATGTGAGAGGTCACACAAGCACGGCTTCATCTCTTAATCATTTCCTCTTCAACAAAGCCCCTGAGACCTAAATAACAACAGCTCTAGCTGCTTATGGAGCACTTTTCACGTCCAGAGGTGCTTCTTATCTTTTTTTTTCTTTTTTTAAACCAAGGCACAAGAATAAATAGACCACAAGAAAGTTTCATTGTCCTTCTGAAAAGGGAGTCCCCTTCCTTCGGGCCACTGTTTCCAGTGAATGCATGCAGGAGAAAAAAATAGCTAAGCTTTATATAGCCATCCTCTGAGCTAGGGTTACAAGGATGACCATAATTTTTATTCCCATTTTATGGGAATTTATTAATTTTACTATTTACTAATTTTGGATAATTCGATCATAGTTCTACAGGACAGTAAGTATAAGAGTCAGGATCTTGGTTCCTGTTTAAGAGCAGTGGGGAGAAGCAAAGGCTCTGAGAAACAAACTGCCTGGCTAGCCAGCATCAGAATTAAAGTCTTTTTTTGTCTGTGGAGAAATCTCCTGCCATTAGCAGCATTTGTGAACATCAAGTGAAGGTTAACAAGTCCTGGCTGAGCCAAACGTTGGAACAATATTTAGTTAGATAGGTTAATATCTTCTCTACCCTTTTGTATTTATTTCTCTACTTTTACTCTTTCCACCTCTTTTATAAATAAAAGATTTATAATTTTCATATATTTAGGCAAACCATTAATTTTGACACTTACAAGGGGAAGGCTGAATAATGAGCCTCCAAAGCTGTATTTTATGACTCAAGATGCTGAATATCTTGGTCTTTAATCACTGACCAATTAATTTATTGGTTATTGCTAACCTGATTAATACATTCATTTTCTAGACCAGAACCCAGTATCTCAGAATTTCTAATCATCACAATATGTACATTTATATGTTTTCAAAGTTTTATATTTTTCCAAGTTATTCCCATACCCATTTGATCCTTACAAAAAAGCCCCTAAAATGGGGGCAGCTGGGTAGCTCAATGGATTGAGAGTCAGGCCTAGAGATGAGAGGTCCTAGGTTCAAATCTGGCCTCAGACACTTCCCAGCTGTGTGACCCTGGGCAAGTCACTTGACCCCCATTGCCTAGCCCTGACCACTCTTCTGCCTTGGAGCCAATACACAGTATTGACTCCAAGACAGAAGGTAATAGTTAAAAAAAAAAAGCCCCTAAAATGTGGAATTTTTTATTTCTGTTTTATAGAAAGAAAGCTGACACCTAGAAAGATTAAATGACCTGCCCATGGGTAACATAGCTAGTAAGTAGAAGGGTCAAGGCTAGAACTAATATAGCATTTCAAGGTTGTTGGATTTTTTTTTTATACACACTTTTGATCTTAGAATCAATATGTGTATTAGTTCCAAGGCAGAAGAGTGGTAAGGGTTAGGCAATGGAGATTGAGTGACTTGCCCAGAGTCACACAGCTAGGAAGTATCTGAGGCCAGATTTGAACCCAGGACCTCCCATCTCCAAGCCTGGTTTTTGTGAAGATTAAATTTAACTCTCCCCTGATTGTGAAAATGAAATTAACTCTCCCTTGATTGTGAAGATTTAATTGTAACCCCTGCCCATTTTTAGATTTAATCACCAAAAGTATAAACAGACCATTCACACTTGAGGGGGGAGGTCTGTGACCCACGTGGGCAATATTGGGTGATGAATCAGAATTAAACTGACTGCCCCTGGGCAGTCCTAAAGCAAAGCTTCAACTGTGATTGGTAGACTTAATATTAGGGGAAGGCACAGGAAGTGCCGCAAAAGAAAGTGTCTTTAAAAGGGAGTTACAACTTCCTATGGGATAGAATCCTCTGAGATTCATGGAAGAATCATCTGAGAACTTGAGCTAAAGAAGAATCTGCTGACTGGACCTGAGACCCTGTTCCTGGTGAGGCTGTTCTTAAATCTCTTCCTTTGGACTAACACGTGGTAAGTGAAAAGTGAGTGAAAAAAGGTAAGTGAAAAATTCCTGAATTTACTGAAAAAAAAAAAAACTAGCCTCAGGAGAGACCTACCACTTGAGAGTGACTTCCCCATGTCCTCGACTTTGCCAAGGTCCTAAGGACTAATTCTCCCTTCCCGTGAGCCAGGGGCAAGGAATAAATTACTTAGTGCTTAAGCTAGATATCTTACCCTATCTTCTCTCTGATTTTCTTACTTCACTCTTTCTATATTTTGTAAATAAATTGTAAATAAATCTCTTTGGAATAAATTAAATTCCTGGTGACCCTATATTTAAATATAATCCAGGCTAACCTTTTATATAATAAATAACCCCTTTTCTCCCCTTATGTTCTCAAACCACTAAGCGACATAGTGCCCATTTTAAGATTTTAAAGTGATTTAATATTAATTGTCTCATCTATTGAGGAAATTGTAGTACAAAAGATGACCTTAAGTATTAGAATCAGAATTTAAATCCAGATCTTATGAGGACATTTCCTTTTCCCTTTCCATCACACCATACTAAAATGTTGTTAGGACTAATTCAGTCAGAGCCTAGATGGAAGGAGAATTTTTATTAGTATATACTGGAGAGGGGTGGGCAGCTAGGTGGTACAGTGGCTATAGGATGGGACCCTGGTTGTCCCTTGGATACCCTAAACACTAGAAGGGTTTCAGGTCAAGCATAAAGCAGGAAAATTCCTTTCCTTCCTTGTATTATTTTTAATGTTAAGGAAAAGGTTACTCAGGCATCAGTCATGATAAGGAAAGACCCCTAAGAGAATTATTCCCCTTGGATTCTCCCCTAGATTTTGAGATGGACACAGATATACATTTTCTGGTTATACTCTGATAAAATCAGGCAATAATCCAGGACATCTACTTATCCTCTAAACTATTCCAGGTCACCCCTCATGTCTTCTGGACACAAAACATCACTCTAGCCCCAGTCAGGTGACAGACATCCCCAAATTCTGCCTAACTTCATTCCATCATCATCCTTTCTTTAGTCACGAAGCACCTATTGTCAAAAGGGTGCAAGAAACCAAGAATCCATCACCTCTAGGAGGCAGTGTCCACTCTTGCACTGTCCTCCCAGCCAAATTCAACATGAATACCAAATTAATAAATTGCTCTTTTTATTTCTAATCCCAGTTATGGGGTCTTGCATTCTTACAAAGGGTACCTGTCCCTAACCCAGGGGCTCATCTTAAGCACCCCCACAAGAGATAGAGTACCATACCTGGAGTCAAGAAGATTCATGTTCCTGAGTTTAAATCTGGTCTCCAATATTTCCTAGCTATGTGACCCTGGATAGGTCATTTCACTCTGTTTGCCTCAGTTTCCTCATCTGTAAAATGAGCTGAAGAAGGAAATTGCAAACTACTCTAGTCTCTTGCCCAGAAAACCCAAATTGGGTCATGAAGATGGAGGGCTAAGTGACTTTCCCAGGGTCACACTAAGTGTCTAAGGTCAGATTTGAACACAGGAAGATGAATGTTCCAGACTTCAGACATAGTATTCTCTTCCTTATGCCACCTAACTTCCCCCTGACCCATGTAGGTACCATATAAATGCTTATACCCTTCCCTTCCTTTTCCCCACTCACTGGGTACCCAGGATAACTTTCATAGATGAAGGTGAGCATCAGCAACCTAGAATCAATGCTAGGGGCCAGATTCCTAATGTTATCAAAAGTTACTTATACATAGACATTTTTAGGAGATTCATTGAAGGGGTCTGTTTATCTGCGCAAGAGGTATCAAAGGTTAACCAACATCTTGGTCTTCTGGGTCTGAGGCCAAATCACTAAGCCACTCTCAAAGATGAATGCTCTTCTTTGGCCGAATAACACAAGAGGCTTAAACTGCCTTATTTTCTGTTGTCCTCTCCATTGCTGTTGTCTCAGCCCTTAAAGGAGAAATGTCCAAAGCTGAACATCAGAAGTCCTAGAACCCAAGCTGTCAAACCCATAAACATTTTTTTTAAGCACCAGCCAGAGCATCGAGGTGATGCAGTGGATAGAAACCTGGACTTGGAGGCAGCAAGACCTGACTTTAAATCCAGCCTCAGGCATTTACTAGCTGTGTGACCCTGGACAAGTCACCTTACTGTGTCTCAGTTTCCTCATCTGTAAAATGAGCAGAAGAGGGAAATGGCAAACTACCCCAGTATCTTTGGCAAGAATGATTTCGTTACTGGCAGCAATGCAATAACCCAGGACAATTCTAAGGGACACTTTCCACATTCTGAGGAAGAACCATGGGAGTAGAAACACAGAAGAAAAACAGCTGATTGATCACATGAGTCAATGGGGATATGATTGGGGATGTAGACTCTAAATGATCATCCTAATGCAAATATCAATAATATGGAAATAGGTTTTGATCAATAACACATTTAAAACCCAGAGGAGTTACTTGTTGGCTACGGGAGGGGAGGGAAAGAACATGAATCATGTAACCATGGAAAAAATATTCTAAATCAATTAATTAAATACAAATTTTCCAATTAAAAAAAAAGAAAAAAACCCAAATGGAGTCAGGAAGAGTCAGACATGATTGAACAACAACAACAACAAGGGGTAAGGAGGGGGCAGGAACCCACATAACGACCCTAGAATTACAGATTTATAGCTGGAAGAGAATTTGTAGACTATAGAGTTCAACCCCTTCATTTTACAGAGCATAGAACTGAGACAGAGAACGGAAGTGATTTGCCTGGGTTCCCACTGCTACTAAGTGTCTGAGGAAAGATTTGGGCTTTCCCATGTGGTATTTCGAGTAAATGGGATCTAAATATAGGCTCCTGTGCACATCTGTTTACATGTTTTTGTAACTTTTTGGACAAGGCAAAACATCCTGTCTAATAAAAATTGAAAGGCATCAGGAAAGGTGTGGGTCAAATGACCATCCATCTGATAAGGTTCTATCATGCTTCTTGTTGCAGCTGCCTAGACATTTGCACCGAGCACCTATGTGCAATATTTTCTTCATGTGAAAAGTATGTGTGTGTAACCTAGAAGATCCAAGGGGAAGATCTAGGGAAAGCTTTCTTGCATTGTGTCATGGACTGAGCACAGTAATGGAAGCCAGGGAATGGGTTCAAGTTCCAGCTCAGTTATTTAACTGATTTTGGCAAATCAGCCTCAGTTTTCTTATCTTTAAAATAGGGATGAAAATGTTTTTTCCCAAATACATCCTAGAGTCATTTTAAAGAAAGTGTATTATAAACATTAGCATAGCACATGTGAATTATTATTATTCCTTTAGAATTCCATATTTGACTTACTATAATATAATTTTAGAGTGACTTTATGTAGTCTGTTCTGTAATAAATTTGACTCATGTTGTAGGACTGTTTGACTCTTGGCCTTTCATTATATTGACACTATAGCTTTTCCTGGTGATAAACCAAAGATGTCCTGGGGTGGGGCCTGGGGAGAGAAGGAATAAACACTTATGAAATACCTACTGTGTTCTAAGCACTATCCTAAACTAAGGATTCCCCCCCCCCCTTTTTCAGACTTACTTTATTATTTACAATGAAATACATAATTTGTGGAATGAAAAGTTATTTTTGGAAAACGATTTATTCAGGAATTACATAATTTCCAATATTTTCCAAAATACAATTTACTATAATGCTACAAAAGAAATGAAATGGTATGGTGGATTGGACTTTGGGTTCAGACTCAAAAAGACCTGATTTCAAATCTAGCCTTCACTTAACCTCAGTTTGCCTGAGTTTCTTCATATCTAAAATGGGGAAAGGGGAATGGAGAAAAATAATAGCACCTTTCTCTTGGGGTTGATAAGAGGATCAAATGAGATTATATTTGTAAAGTCCTTTACACAGTGTCTAGCACATGGTAAGTAGTATAAAAATAGTATCATCACCATCATCTCAAGCTATTATGTTGACAGCTCACTTTTGATATTCAGAGTAATTAATTTGTCTTTTCCCTTGGAATTTGAGCAACTTTATTATTTAAATGACTGTCGTGGAGCATTTCGTTTAGTTTAGTTTGTCCAATTCCTGGCATAGCTATAGCCGAAGATCAGTGCCCACTATTAGACTCATACTCTCTTGGTTTATCTAGTTAAACCTCTATGGACCTCCATGAAACGGAATGACTGAAAACAGCCCTTCATATATCTATGGAGCGATTCAATGAGCTCAAGCTGCGGCTGCTGCCACGAGGAGACAGACAGACCGACCGAGACAATGGAATTACAGACACAAGTGAGCCAGAACAATTCTTACTCTCAAGGAGCTGACATTCTAATGGAGGAAGACAAGACAGAAAAAGAAGGTTTGGTTGGTGGGCTGGGAAGCGATGGTGGACTCTTGGTAAGACATAATAGTGTATAAATGGAGATTTTGAACCCTAGACTTCATTACCCAGAAGTCCTTGGTATTTCCCAGAATTCCCTATAATCTCTCCTGAGTCTATGTTGGTGAGATCACAATTGATGATGGTGCAAGTATAGTGGTAAGCTAAGCGCAGGGATTTTAAATGGGCTAACCAGCCATGGGCATGTGGTTTTTATTTTGTGTCTTCTTTATTCCTTGATTTCTAATGATCCTTAATAAACCTCATAAAATATAATATTTTATTATTAGAGACATAATTTAATTTTTACAATAGCCAAAGGGCAGGGGGCAAAATCCAGGTTACCAGCAGAGAGGAGGTGGAAGTGATGGTCCGAGTAACGAAGCCATGGAGTAGCTGAGGATGCCAAGACTCTGTGTCCTAAAGAGCTGAGAAGGAGATGGTAAAACATATTTTGATTTTCTATTTCCCTTTTGTCCTTTCTGCTCTCTCAAGGGAGATGGGAATCTATTTTTCCAACCTTTATTCTTTAGGAATTTGCTTACTTTCTGCCTTGACATTTTTTTGGAAAGAAAATGTTTGTCCTAGACAAGGGAATGGGGTAGGGAAGTAAATGCAGCTAAAAGAGAAGCTGTGGTTGGTGACAATCAGAGATTGGTAGATTCTATTACTTCTGGGAAGCATTCTTTGGCATAAATGGGAATTTGCAAGCAACAAAAGATCTATCTATCTATTGTAGTTTTATTGCTGTAGAGAGAGCACATGAATTTAGACCAATAACTAGATGCAATGAACCTGAAATATTTGGGGAGGGAAAGATTTGAAAATGAACCCCAGGAGCCTTCTGAGGAAAACTCACATATGATTCCCCTGTTTTCTTACCATAGCTGGAAATTGTTCCCAAGAGGAACAGCACTAAAGGCACTAATAGGAAAGGCATATCTACAGGGAGGAGCTAGGAAAGCTAAGGCAGCTATTCATATTTAGAAATACTATATTTGTATTTTGTATTTTGAGGGGAATAAAAAAGCGTGCTGTGCTTTTTTTTTTTAAACCCTCACCTTCTGTCTTAGAATCAATTCTGTGTATTGGTTCCAAGGCAGAAGAACAGTAAGGGCTAGGCAATAGGGGTTAAGGGACTTGCCCAGGGTCACACAGCTAGGAAATGTCTGAGGCTAGATTAAAAACCCAGGACCTCCTGTTTCTAGGCTTGGCTCTCAATCCACTGAATCATCCAGTTTCCCCACATAATGCTTCTAAAAAACTGTAGGACTCAGACAAATACTTTCTGTTTAGTAATTTAGTATTATTAGGTTCCTCTTTAGTAGTTTTTAGTATTACTGAAAGCCTGTTTCTCATGGTACCATCATTCACTCTTCAGAGATTTTAATTTAACACCCATAACCAGCAGTCTGATAAGGACCATATTGTTTATATTATAGCTGTTTAGTCATTTCAATTGTGTTCGACTCTTTGTAACTCCAATAAAGGTTTTCTTGGCAAAAATCCTGGAGTGGTTTGCCATTTCTATCTCCAGCTCATTTTACAGATGAGGCCAAAAAGGATTAAGTCACTTGCCCGGGATCACACAGTTAATTAGTGATTTAGGCCAAATTTGAACTCGGGTCTTCCTCACTCTATCTACCGTGGCTCCTGGTTGGTTAATGTCACAGAGGTATTGCTAAATAGAATTTTCATACTTCTTTTTGGGGGATTTCTCAGATGACATGTAGAATTATTTTATATGTCAGGTTCACAGAATAGTATTTCTTGAGTGAATCAGATTAGGCTTTTATATAATAGATCAAGCTAAGTTTTCATCCAGTAAGATTGAATAACTAAATCTCATAAACTAAGGGAGTAGTTTCCAGGATCAGTGATGTGCAGAAAATGCATCGAGTTTTGTTTTTTTGCTACCAGAACATAGGAAGTAAATGTTCTAAAATGTCTGTAGGTCAGTTTAGCATCTCTTCAGGCTAAAAAAGATTAAGAGTTTAGAGGTGAAAGTAGGGATGTGCTGGAGCCAACTCACACTGGCTCTCAAGAACTGTCGGTCAATAAACATTTAATGATTGCTGTATTTCCAGGATTATCACTCATACTTGGGAAACTGAGGAATGTTACAAATCATATTTGATCTATTTTCTTGAGTATCTAGACTTAAGAAAACTAAAAAGAAAATATTAATAATACAGACTATACTTAAAAGTGTGTGCTGGAAATTTTTCTTTTCTGGTGAGCAGGTTATTAAACATTTACCAGCATGCTCCTGGTCAAAAGGGATATTAGAGAGCAATTAGTTCAGTGAATTTGGTGTGGGGGGGGTGGTGGTGGAGGGTGTCTCAGGACCCCTTTACACTCTTAAAAATAACCAAGAACTGCCCTGAAAATTCTATATAGGTTATTTATTTTATTGGAAACTAAAACATCAATTCTGTTTTGAAAATAGCTTTGATGTCACAAGCTTCCAGGGGTCCCTTAATCACCCTTTCAGATTCTGGGGCTTGGAGTTGTTATATGGCTTTTGTATTAGGGAATTACTCTGAGAGGGTGATGATGAATTAAGGATCAGATTTGCCCACTTCTTCCCTTCCTTCCCTCTTCCCTTCTCCTCCCCCCTAAAATTAGTTGGTATCACTGGAAATCTGCTTTGAGTGAGTATCTTGATATAACAGGCAGATAACTCTCTCTTTAAAAACTTTAAACAAAAGGGATTTATTTAGGAGAAGGGGAAAATAGGGGAATTAAGGGGAGAGAGGGCTTGAGGTTTCCCTAATCCTAAAATAATTTCTAAGTTGGAGGATGGTGGAATCGAGTCTAGGGTTTAGGGAAATTGGCCAACAGGTTTGAAGATTCAGTCACTTATATATTGTAGGGAGAAACCAGAGAGCAAGACTTTTTTGTCCTTCCTTCTTTCTGTCCCAAGGGCAATAGACCAGTTCCTCAGCTTGTCTGTTCCTTTTTTAATGGTCCTTCCTGGTCACCATTCCAATTAGAATGTCCTCCTTGATTGACAGTTCAGCAGTCCTAGCTTCTCCAGCTCGGCTGCAGACTTTTTCCCCATTTTTCTCTCCTCCACAACACTTTTCCAAAGTCAAAAAATCAGAAGTTAAGAGCCAGAATTTATAGTTGGATCCCCTTGATTCAAAATCCAGGAGTCTCTCCACTTTACCATTTTGGATACAAGTTTTCCACCAAAGACAAAATAATGAAGAGTATAGATTGTGAGCTTTGAGAAAAGATGTTCTTCAGAATCCATCCGAGTAAAGCCCAAGTCCATTGACATCATCGGCCATCCACACTGATTCTGACCATCCACATGATCAGAAAGCTCTGAAATTGTTTCATAGTCAGGTAATCAATGGCAGCTGGCCATGAAGTCCTGGAGAACTGACTACAGTCCCCATGGATGGCTGTAACTGAACAGCAGCAGGTAACTTTGGCTGTGGTGTGCCAGTTCTCAGTAGGATTCCTCTACTACATTTTTTACAAGGCCCCTTTTTTGAGGTCATTGCACATCTTTCAGAATTACAAAGATGGGTCTCTGGGTAGAAATCGGCTGATTCACACCTTCCTTTAAAGCTGCAAACTCAAAACAAGCTAATGTGCTTCTAATCAGCATTCATAAAAACATTGTGTCCAGAACAGTGGAGGTGACAGCCAATGAGCTTTTGCCAACAGTCAGCAAAATACAGGAAATGTACTGTATTATATACTGGACTCGTTGTACTCTGCCCTCATCAGGACAGATTGGAATTATATTCCCAGGATTTCAGAATCTCAGAGTTGGAAGAGACTCAGAGACCATCTGGTCCAGCCCATATCTAAACAGGAATCTCTATTAAAACATAGCCATTATTTAGTCATTCAGCCTTACTGTAAAAAATGAACCCATCATCTCAAATCTTGAAAACGACAACTTTTGGGTAGTACTGGTGTAAGGAAATATTTTCTTAATTCAAAACTAAATTAGTCTCTTTGAAACATCCGTTCGTTTCTCCTGGAAGCTACCTGTTAGGAAGGCCATGGATAACTTCAAACATGGTTAAGCAACCGGAATGGTTGAATGCCATTGGAAGAATGCCAGAAGTGAGAATAGATGCTTTCATGGAAGAATTCACTATACAGATTTAGAGCTGGAAGAGACTTTTTAGATCTTCTAATCAAATCTCTTCCTTCTAGAGAAACTATTCCAGAGAGGTAAAAGGACTTTGGTAAAGAGGAGCCTGTTTTGTTCCTTTGGGGTTACTCTAACTCATTCTGGTTGGGAAAATCTACCCTGATGAGGGCAGCCTGCCTTCCTTATTCCTTCCTCTCTTTTACTTCTTCCTTCTGCCCCAGACTGTACTAGAAGCCATTCTAGCTAACTTTGCAGCAGAAAGACCCACCTCCATCCTGTTTGCCCTCCTCTCAATTGCCTGGTGGCTTGACTGCTTCCGGGACTTAGATGAGTCAGTAACTCCATTCCTCCTTACATGATGGTGAGATGGCAGGCAACCAGATCTGACCAACTGTCCTGCTAACACCGCTTAATGTCCTCCAGGTTTTAACAGCTGCCTCATGGGCTCATAGCACAATTATATAAGCTATTTGGATAGTTTTGGGATCTCTGAGCCACACCATGCTGAATTGTTGGATTACCCAGGCTTCTGTCTGCTTACAATTTTCTTTACTATGTTGTTTCCTCTGGTTAAAATGTGAGCTCTTTGAGAGCAGGTACTATCTTCATTTCTCCCCCATTTATATCTGTATTCCATAGCATTGTGCTTGGCATATAATAAGCACTTAATGAATGCTTTTTCACCAATAATGATAATAGTACATGTTTACAACTTTATAAAGGGTTTTTGGAAATCGAATACTGCAGTAATCTTATTTTCTGTAAAAAACATGAAGTCTAGTTGGGGAAGTGGATAGAGTTGGAGATCCTGGGCTCAAATTTGTTATTTCCTAGCAATGTGACTCTGGGCAAGTCACTTAATCCCGATTGCCTAGCTCTTATTGCTCTTCTGCCCTGGAACCAATATTGAGTAGTGTTTCTAAGACGGAAGATAAGGATTTGAAAAAAAATAATAAAATAAAGTCTAGTTGTTGTGAAGCCTTGCTACTATTATTTAGAACATGACTTATATTGCTCTGTATTGTAGTTACGTGTGAATGCAATATCCCTTTTCTAGCCTGTGAACTCCACCAGGGTACCAATTTTGACCACCATACCTAACTTTGTATCTCCCTTAGCAGAAGGCATTCAATAGGTACTTAATAAATATTGTGGTATTAGACACCATCTGTATACAACTGATTTATCATTTATGCACATTTGGCTGATACTTAGGTTGTATAGCACTATGATAAAATGCTTTGGCAGTACCTGGTGCCATTGAATGAACATACTGTAAGCATTAAAATACCATACAAATGCAAATGAATATGTATATTCACATAGATGTTTTTGGATTAGAGGCTTACTTTGGGGATTAAATGCTAGAGAATCTTTCCTCCAATTCTTGCTAGCTATGGGATGCTTGGTGAATCATTGAAGCTCTGTGCCTCAGTTTCTTCATCTATAAAATGAGGATAACAATAAATGTTATTACATAATAGTTTCAAATGGAACTAAGTTTTTGGGACTTCATGAATTATAATGATGTTTCAATCTACTAGACCATAAATCCCTTAGGGAATGGTCATTCGCTTACCTAAATTCTGTATCTTCATTTTTTATATTGTAGGCAAACCACAGGTTTTTGTACAAAGTAAACACTAGTTTAAAATAGTGTCTGATTCATGGTAGGAGTTTAACATACGCTCGCTGATTAATGAATGTTTGTTCAATGTGAATATGTGTCAAATGGTTTGTGCTCCATTGGCAGAGCCTTTGAGAACCAGAGGCCACCTGAACTCCAAGATGAAGCACGGTTATGGAACTGAACAAATAGAAGATGAGATTAACTCTGGCAAATAAAGAACCCTAGTCTTTGGCCACTAACAATGACCTCGGCTTTCTCTTTTATTCACAGGAGCTCCTGAAGGTTCTATTCATTCATGAAGCATCTGCTCCGTACAGATTATTATAGGAGCACCAGGGGAGATGCAAAGATAAGTAGGGCATGAATGGCCCCAGACATGGATCGAGGAGCATCGATTCCTAAGTGAGTCAGTTTCCACTGAGTTTTCAAGTTTTCACCAAGTTTTACGCTAGGCTTGGCAATGAGTACATTTAGGCTTACTTGGGGGTGTTTGACCTGCCGATGATGGCAGTAATTGCTGCTCTGGGGAAGAGAATTCTTTCTAGCCCATGCTTAAAGATTCTGAAAGCAGTTTTCTATTGGTACCTGCCCAGAATATCCCTTTCTAAACCAAAGCTCTTGACAATGACTGCAACGATTTCCAAGGAGAAGCAGGGCAAGGGTGCAGAATGGTGGGGCTGTGGGGAGAAAGGCAGGGTGAGGGGTGTTGGGAAATCCTCCTTGACTAGGCTCCACATTATTGCGGCAACTGCAATGTTAGCCTATAGATCTCTGCTTGTGAGAAAACCTATGAGTTGTTATGAATCAGAGAAGAAGATAAAAACTGTTTTAGAAAAATATTGAAGCTTTATTCGAATGTGTGCAGCTATATTCAAATACTCAGACTGGCAAATGAAGAAAGCAGCCCTCTATTTGGCTACTCTTGACTAGTTTGTCTCAAATTGTGAGCAAATGGATTGTATACAGTAGCAGGCAAAAAAGAGAGGAGAAAGTCGGAGAAATTAGAGGAAGACTCCAAACCAGAGGGCTGGTCTTTGCAATGGGTTTTCAGTACTTGGGATTTCACAGGACACTTGTTTACCCTCTAAACCATGGTTTATTCCAGATTCTTCTCTCTAATAACTCTCAGATAAGGCCTATAGATTCAGTCCAGCTGATGGAAATGTACGTGGGAATGAAAAGAAATTGCATTTTGTCTTTAATAGGAAGCAGAAATGAACTTAGCTGCCAAATACTGTTAAGATTCATACTGAGGGAGTAAAACCTGAAGGCTTGAGGAATAGGGACACATATGCACAATATGCATGAACAAAAAAATTTTTTTAAATGCTCTCTTAGCCATTATTCTTCCATATCCACTGAGCAAGAGGCTTCTTGAGCCTATGTTTTGTTTGTTTTTTAAACCCTTACCTTCCGTCTTGGAATCAATACTATGTATTGGATCCAAAGCAGAAGAGCAGGAAGGGCTAGGCAATGGGGGTTAAGTGACTTGCCCAGGGTCACACAGCTGGGAAGTGTCTGAGGCCAGATTTGAACCTGGGACCTCCTGTCTCTAGGCTTGGCTCTCAATCCACTGAGCTACCCAGTTGCCCCCTAGAGTCTATGTTAATAAAAACTCTTCTAGGATAATGCCTAGATCCCATTCACAGCTTGCATAGAGTGAGATCTGAACAGGTTTCTGAAAAATCTGCATATAAATATTCTCCATTTTCACTAGACCAACAAAAGTATAAGTGCTCCATTTCAGGAATAGGGACACAGACATAGGAATAGAATTTTTGTGTTACAGCTAAACACAGAAAAGCGATGTGTGACATAGTAGATGGTGAGCTGGTCCTAGGGTCAAGAAGACTCCTGAGTTAAGTTCTACCAATAACTGTGGGAGCCAGGCCAAGTAATTGAATGTCTCAGGGTCCCAGGCATCTAATTCCCTTAAGATTATAATTCTCAGAATAGGTACTTAAGTGCCTTAGAAAAGGGAATTTTCTGGTTCTCACACACATGTACACACTCCTAAATCCCTTAGGGGTATTGCCAGGACCAGTGAGTTTCAGTTTATCTCAGGCCATGCTCCTAGCGATGCAAAGACAACTGTGATCATAAGTGCTTCATAAATGCTTGTCAACTTTGAAGTTCTCAGAAATCCAGTTATTCCAAATTTTTGTTATTCACTTATTAGGGAAAAGGGTAAGAAGATGGCTGGGAAGCCGGGTCACAACACTGAAGTTTTCGGAGTAGAATCTAGGCTATAGGTTTGTTTCTGTTTTGACCAAGCATTTCAAGTGGCTGTTCCCTACAACTGCATATTTTTGCAAAGACCACTTCATTCTTGGAATTTTTCCTTAGCAGAAAAATACAAGATTTCTTCAGTATTGTCTCTTGGGAACTCGAAGTCCTTTTCCCCCAGTGCAAGCATTCAGGGCTTAAATAATTCAGATGGAATTAACAAGCACGACACTCACTGTTTCAGAGGTAGAAATCATAGTTATGTGTCTCTGGACATAACCTTCTTCACTCGGGCCACACAGAGCACTTAGTTTTGGACACTCTGATACCTTTTTCACTTAGTATTGTTTCACATTTATCTGGGCATTTTGCATAAATGAGTCCCTCCTTCAGACTTACAACCATGCTAGCACAGAGTGACAATAATTGGCCAAAGCAAGCTAGAAGTGTTCCCATCACAAGTTACACAATAAACATTCCACAAACCTCATTGCCTTTTGTAAAAAGCTGGGACTAAACTGAATAAAGTTGCATGACCGCCTTTTGTTTACGGGAAAGGGAGGAAGAATTTAAGGGATTTTGACTTTGAAATTTGGGCTGAAAAAATCCATGACAGCCTAGTACCCAAAGCCAAGCCATGCTGAAATAAGCATTGTTACAATAGCTGTATTTTAGAATTGGCTCTAGTTGTCCATTAGTGAGGCTGGTGTTTCCCAGCATGGTAGCACACTCATACTATGGGCAGTGAATTCATAGTCCAGAGGCAATAAGAGGGTGCACAAATACGCCTTTCTGGTGACAAAAGGAATAGTGGCCAAAGGCTTTTCTGAGACATTACTGGAGGCGAAGAACAGATGGGCTGATCTTACACTCCTGCGACTCCTGGGGATCTGCCACCACCAGGGCAGAAAGGATGGGAGCTGGAGGTTCATTCATATAGCTCCTACTGGCCCATCTCATACATTCTGCATGTCCTACTCCCAATCCCCACCACTAGGCACCAGAGGGTTAGGTCAGACTCTGAGACAAGACACCAGGCAGGGGCATCTTATCTGAAAGATTCCTTTCCCCTAAAGTCTGGTCTGGTCTGGTTCCCACAGTGATGAAGGATTAACTCCAGAGATGTGGTTAATAGCAAGAGACAAGGTATTAGTGCCCAACAGACAAATAGTGTGTCCATCCCCCAACTGTCCTTGGGAATTGGTTTAAGTGGCAATTAGAAGGTGAATATCAAAGCACACAGCTGATTAGTTCCCGTGGTCACACTGAAGATAGACTTTTCCACATCCTGATGTTACTATCTCTGATCATTCTGGAAACTCGATGCTAGGCCAGCTCTTCTGGCTCTGTCAGCTGCTCCAGGCGCTGCAACATCATCAGGCGGAGAGTGTGGAACCTTATGGGAGACATAATGCACAGAACTCAAACAGAGCTTGGCTTTTGACAGCCTATGCAATAGTGAATGTGAGATCTTTTGCCCTGGGAAAACCTGGCTACTTTGCTGCCTGGCCCTTGAGCCTGGTTCCTCAAACGTTCATACCCTGGTCTTGTTTGGAGTAGGACCTCACTTCTCAGAACCTTTTTCCTCCTCAACGGCACCCTCATTTTTCTAGAGGCTGCTTCACAGCTTCTGGAGGCTGGAGAACTCCAGAGCCTTGGATTTTTGCTGTATTTTTTAAGGCTGTACTATTTTAGTTGAACACATATGAGAAGATGGTGGCATTTCCCCCAGATGGTGTGAATCTCAAACTACTCACCTCTGGTTACTACTGGTGAAATCTCACCCCAGTTTTGCAAGCCAGGAAGAAAATGCTATTTTCTTCCCATCATATAATTTGGAGAGAGGTTTAAGATGAACTGAAGAGATTTTTTTTCTAAAGTCATCACACCACATGTGCCAGGCAAATGCTTAATGCAAGCTTAAAAAACATGGGTGCAGTTTTTCACCAAAATTAGCAAAAATTCAGAATTTTAGAATTGGAAGAGACTTCCAAATTCCTTCAGTCCAACCTGCTCAAGATCATTCAGTCTAACTAATTGACTTTACCCCGGGGGCCTAGACCAGTAAAGGTAACTTGTTTAAGAATGCACATCTAGTTAGAGACTTTAGACTTACTCAATTCTGTCTGAACAATAAAAAAAACACTGAATGAACACTCCCTGTGAATGGAATCCACCCATCCTTCCTCCTTTGGGAAAGTAGAATGAAATCTTTTGCTCTTTCTATTTCAATGATCTCCTGTCATCTAACTTTGAATGGATCTTCCTGATCACTTCTGTGGTTAGATGGAACCAAATAATTGGTTCTAGTACTACCTTGTACCTGACAGCAGGTAGCAAATACCTCAGCACTTTTCCTTCCAAAGACCTAAAAACACCATCTGGTTAAATCAGATTGCATCATCTGACTGAGTCCTTTAAAAATATCTGTGCTGGAAGCAAGGAGCAGGCTTATAGTTCCTGTTGTTTTAAAAATATCTCTCCCCTAGCCTCCACCTCACAACAGTTCTTATCCATCCCCCCCCCATCCCCCACTAGAACTCTTTGGATATTTCAAGACTATCTTCCACTTCATTATGTTGCTGGTTTATTATGGGATTGCAGACATTGGACTTCCTGACCTTCTGACCTTGAGAATAGGTTTTGTGTAGCCTCTGTTTCCCCTTCACCACATGGCTGGGAAATCTCAAGGCTATTTTCCAACTAAAAATAAATGGGATGTCACAGAAGCCACACAAAAATGCTATGGAGCACAAGGTGGTGCAGCAGGGAGACTGGGGATAACTGAGAAAAACTTAAAGACTCTTTGGCCACAGAGAGTGAAGAGGAAAACATCCTCGCCATCCTAATGGGGGATGCCACTCTGCTATCCATGTGGTGACCCTTATGGATAGCTACTATGTGGATTCTTTGGAGCTGCTTACTTCAGAGTCAGTTTGATTATTTCTCTTTCCTCCTCTTCTTTTAATTTTTCAACAAAACTGTCCAGGACCGGCATTTCAAACTTAATGTACTGAGCGACCTAGAAGATCCAAGAAGATTTAATATTTTTTTAAAATTTCTCAAAAAAAAAAATCCACTTTTCAAGTATGGCTTCATTGGCATTCTAATGCAACAAGACATCCCAGTTCTTTGTAATGTGATTCCCCCACCCAGCCCCTGATAAAATCCCTGGGTATCAAGTAATAGAGAATAAATAGTGGATATAGAAATAAAAAAGTCCCATTATTATTTTCAGAGAAGCTATTATCCAGTAGAGGAAGTATTAAACTGAAGATTAGGAAAAGTATTCAATAGTGAAATATACTCACACAGAGGTCTCTCAAGGGGAGTGGTTGGAGTCCCATTCTCTTAAACAATGAGAATTGAACTTGAAATAGCCCTCAGAAAAGTAAAGGAGGGAGTGGGGTGGAAGGGAGATATACAACATTTGAACAATTCTGTCTTGGGAATAGACTCTGTGGGATCTATACTTGCCTTATCTTTTTCCCACCGGTACTTTTGGAGATTTGCTAATCATTTGGCCAGGAACCAGACTGTCTGGGGCCTAATGTAAGCTATCTTGACACCAAGAGTAAGGTCCCTGGTTAAAATAATTTATCGGGTTGTCCTAAAGATGACTAAAAAAGTCTCCAAAAAACAACCCTTTAATATCAAAGAAGGTTTTTTACCACCATGAAGTGGGGAAAAATAGGATACAGGTAATTTTTCCTTCACCTGGTTTCTTTGTGATACCAGTTTTGGAGGCAGGGGGAAGTGGTGAACAAAGATAAGAAAGATAACTGGTCTATTTCAAATAATAGGGGTAGGTGTCCAGACTATTTTGTTTGATGGGTTTCTGCAGGGGTATACCAGGAGTACCAGTCTGAATATGAATTAGATGAAATGAGGGAATCTTTACTTTTCCTTGTTCATCAATCCTGGTTGACAGAGAAGCTACAGGTTTCTTATAAAAGCTCTCATACTCCCTGTCTCTATGCCCCTGACTCCCACTTACATCATAAGGAACTTCTTCTCCCAAGTCTGTTTCCATCAGAAATATTTTGGCGATTTTCTCACATGGCCCATGCAGGATTCTTGAGATGAGTGGATATTCACAGTCTTTTAATTTTGTTCGTTCTGGAGGAGGGAAGGTAGATAAGATCCTGGTGTTTTGTTGTTTTGAGACATTCTCCTTTTTATATGACAAATATTGAGTTGAGGGAAAACAGAAATAATAATGCCCTGCTGGAGAAACTGCAATTGGTCTAGCCATTCTAGAATGCAATATGGTACCCTTTAACTCAAAAAAATATCAGCCCAAAGGCTATAACCCTAAAGAAATAAAAAAAATATATGTATTAAAATTGGAAGCAACAGTTTTTGGGGTGGCAAACAATTAGAAACTAGGGAAATGAACATGCATCAATTAGGGAATGGCTGAACAAAATATGGTGTTTGAACACAATGGAATATTAGGCTTTAAGAACTGACAAAAGAGAGGATTTCGGAGAAACTTGGGAAAAGTTACATGGACCGACTCATGAGCAAGTGAGCAGAACCTAAAAAAATGATTTATAAAAGAACTACAGGATTGTGTACAGGAATAACTTTTGAAAAGTTTAGGAAAGAGGAGAGGCTTAAGTTCTCTGACCAACACAATGACCAATCACAATTCCAGAGAACCAATGATGACATATAATAATACCCACTGCCTGGCAGCAAGAGAAGTGGTGGACTTGATATGAAGAATGAGACAAGCATTTTTGCACATTGCCAATGTGGAGATTTGTCTTGCTCAACTGTGCCAAACAAAGGTTGTTTTTTCCCCCTATCTCAAAATGGGGTAAGAGGGAGAGAAAACAATCTTTAAATAGAACTTTTTTTTCCTTAAAAAAATTCCTTTTTCCAGACTACAGTATTTCAATCTAGGATCAAGAAATATTGGAAACTTCAATCAAGGGAGGTTGGGAGGTAGGGATCACTGAAACAGGACAAGTCTGGAATATATCTGGGTAATCAGAAAGTAGACAGAACTAAATAAGATGACCTTTGTGATTTCCATATTGCTTTAAGAGACAAGAGTCAAAAGATATGGAAGCTCCTTTTAAAATATTATAATCAATTATAATAAAATAATATAAACAATCAAATTATAAGAAAGAAGGGTAGGGAATGGATCACAGGATCATAAAGCTAGAGCCAGAAGGAAACTAAGAGGTCATCTCTGAAATAGATCCAAACCTTTCTTATGCACTGGGGGGGAATTGAATCAGTCTTTCTCAGTTCCTTGGTTCAGTTCCTAATAAACTTTCTCACTGAATATAAATTTAGTAGTTACTAATAGTCTCCTTATTCTAGGCTAGGCTTAACTCAATTCAATCTAGATTTGTGATTAAAATGTAATGAGGCATTCAAGGACCATAAAAGGCAACAAAAATACTTTTACTTGAAAGGAGATCTAAAAGAAAACAATTCCTAAGGTTTAGGGGGTAAAAATTACTTTTCTCAACCTCCAAGGCAGTCAGCAACACAAGGTCAGAATGTCAATGAGTATTCCTTGAAGAGCAATGAGAAGTAACGTAAAACCTCTAAAAAATCCAGATGGGCTGGGCTTTTTATTCCTCAGACAGCAAAAAGCCAAAATGGCCTCCCCACATCTATAAAAGGCCAGTCTAGACTCCATAGATTAGGTAACATTCCTACCATACTCTCTGCCTCTAAACCCTAGTCAGTTTTCCCCCTTAAGAGTGTTTTAAGGGGGATTCATGAGGCTTAGGTACCTTGGACAGGGGAAAAGAGGAGGACACACACACAAAAAAACAGTAAGAAATGTGGGACAAAACCTTATGGTAGTAAGACATGCTTGTATTTCTATCACTTATCTATTGAGAGTATCTGATGAAAAATGCTTTCATAATTAGGAAATAGGACAAGTATAGGAGGGTTTGTTTCAACTCACAAGATGGTAGATGGGTCATAAATGAGTCATGTCTCTGCCTAACCTAGCTACAAAGTAATGGTGTCTTCTCTGACTGGGGTGGAGGAGGCTGGGGAGAGGTGCTCTATAATGCCTAAAAGCATTTGTCAGACCAAAGGGTTCCTTTTGTCATGCTGGTCAGCTTTAATTCTGTATCACATTAGGATCATAGATCTAGGGCTGGAAGGCATCCTAGGGGTCAGCAACCTACTCATCTTACAGATGAGGAAACTGAGGCCGGTCAAGTTAAATTATTTTCGTGAGATCATACAGAGTAAGACAGGAATCCAGGTGCTCTGACTAGAGAGTCGGGATTACCCCTCCCCATTTATACCCTACTTGCTCCTAACAAGAAGTCTCATATTCTTGGGAAAGAGGTCAGTGGGAGCCAGTGTCAACCAGTATAGCCCAGGAAGCCTCTCCTTCTACAGTATCCATCAAGACTAACAAGGAAAACAAGACCAGGCCAGGTTGAAGTAGGATGGAAAATCTCAGGAGGACCTGGAAGTAGAAGACCTACGTTGGCATGATGACTCTCAACCACTTCTCGATAGGTGACAACAGTTAGCCTTTCTTAGTCTCATTTCATCAACTGTAGAACTGGGATAATACCTGCCTTTCCTACTTCACTGTGCTGCTAGAAGGAATACGTGAATAGTATTTAAGGCAGGGAATTTGCAATATGGGCACTTCTTCCACTGTGGATATATTAATAAATAAAAGTTCCCAGAATGGCTTTAGGCACACAAGGGTTAAATGGATCACCCAGGGTCACAAAAAATAGTGCCAGGTGTTCTAAAAGCATTATTATTAATAATAATATCAGTGCTTTACGGATTGCAAAGTACATTACTGGTGTTATATTGTCTGACTCTCACAATCACCTTGTTAGATAAGTGCTATTATTATCTACTTTTTACCGATAAGGGAAATGAGAAGTAACTTTCCAGGGACCCGCAGCTGGTAATTAAAGGAGGATTGAAACTCAGATCTTCTTGATGCCATGCCATGCCTCTCTGCTATACCGTGCACATTTTGGGGGGCTGAGCAAAGTGCTTTATAAATATGAGCTGTTATTGTTGGGTTGCTCTTATTATTCGCTGGCAGTGAACAACTATAGCTGGCTTCCCTTTGGGCTGAACACCGGTGATTCGCCACATCTGGCATTTGTCCCTGGGATTCAGGAACCCACATATCTCCTGCTAGGGTGTCTTCTTCCAACTCATCACTGTACTTCCCATGCACAGTAAAGTGCCTGGCACATAGTAAATGTTCAATAAAGGCTTATTCCTTCTTTCCATTTGTGGCAAATTCATTAGTATATACCAGGCACCAAATATGTTCCAAAAATACCATTTTGAGTAGAGAATCTACTCATAAAATCCCCAAACTGAACTGCAGGAGTTACCATCCAGAAGGAATGCTTGAGACTTACCCCCTGATTCATGAACTACATAGAGCGCAAACTCACTGGGGCCATTTTCAACCTGCAACATTCAAAACAAGATATTAGTACCACGACTTACGATGTCTCATCCTAGTACCAGATTCAGTATGTCCAAACCTGGCTCATCACCACCTTGGCCTCTGCCATATTTGTTTCTCCTTCTATGAACAGCATCACTTCTCAGGCATAAAATGAGACTCATCTTTGACTTCTCCTCTCTTCCTGGTTCCCACTATCCAACCAATGGCTAAGTTTTGTTGACCCAATAATCTCTTTCATCTCTCTACCTTTCCTTTTGATCCTCACGGCCACCATCAAGTACTCATTACATCTCACCTGGGTTAGTTAGGACAGTGCCTGGAACATAGAAAGCAATCCAAACTCTTCATTTTACAGGCTAAGGAATTGGGCTGGGATCATGCAGTTATTAAATGTCTGCTGCAGGAATATGAAACCAGATCCCTCTGACTCAAAGGCTAGGGCCCTCTCCTACACCAGGCCCAGGAGGCTAAATCCATAGTCACACAGGTAGTGAATGGAATTTAAACCAGGACTTCTGACTCCCGAACTTTTTCACTGCAATGTGCTGCCTCTTTAAGGGCAGAGATCATTATCTTATTTGTTTCTATTTTCTTTCTGCTCTTCTGTCCTTTTCCATAAGACCTTAGGGGCAGTTTGGTGGCTCATTGGATATAGAGCCAGGTCTGGAGACAGGAGGTCCTGGATTCAAATCTGACCTTAGACACTTTCTAGCTGTGGGACCCTGGTTAAGTCATTTACGCCTCATTGCCTAGCCCTTACCACTCTTCTGCTTTGGAACCAATATCTTGTATTGATTCTGACAGAAGATAAGAGTTTTAAAAAAATAAGAGCATGGGCACATGTGCACTCAATAAAAGTGGCTAAATGAATTTATTAAAAGCACAAGATGTGCCTTCCCTTTCATGCAATCTATCAAGAGATTAACTATCTCATTGCATTGTTCTGTACAACTTGAATTTTTGCCTTCTCCTAAAATAAAGGTAGGCAAATTGTGGTTCAAAGGCCAAGTCAAGCTCACCACCTGTATTTGTACAGTGAGATAAGAATGTTTTTTTACATTAAAAATTTTATTTCCATTGTTTTTTTTATTTTTTATTAAGAAAATTTTTCCATGGTTACATGACTCATATTCTTTCCCTCCTCTCCTCCCACCCCCCTCCCATAGCCAAGGCACAATTCCATTGGTTTTTTACATTTTTAAATAGGGATTTATTGTATTTTAAAATATTTTAAAAATTCTTAGCTTCTAGGCAGTGGGATCCAGTTTGCTGACCTGTGCCTTAAAAGGACACCAGAATGCCACTGCCTCAAATGTGGTCCAGGTGGTAAAATCTTACAAGCCCTCACAAGTGTATGGCTACACGCACCCAACACTCCCCCGGGGTGCCATGACTGCTCCCCCTCTGGAGCTGGGAAGCAGGCTGGCTTACCCTGAACTTGTTGAGAAGCAGAGTCAGCACTTGGACGGTTGTCATAGTGCTGTTGACTCTCACATTGGTCACGGAGCCATAGGCAGGAGTAAACACTGAGGTCTAAGAGAGACAAGAAGTGCTGATTAGATAGAGCAGGAGTCAGGTCGCCAGTTTACCCTGGGCTGATGGAGTGGAAACCAGAGAGCCTCGTTTGCTGTCCACAAGGAACACACGTGGCTCCCTGGAAAAGAATCCCTGAGCCAGCCCACCATTCCAGAACCCCACTCAGGCTGTGAGGGATGTCACTCTGGAACCCAAATGAAGTCTTTTCTCCTATTAGAGAAATCAACAGAGAGCCAACAGGGGCTTAAAGCAGAGAGCGCTGGCCACGGACGCAGGAAGAGCTGGGATCAAATCCAGCTTGCCTGTACTGATCACTTCACCTCTCAGGGTCCCATGCAATATTCCAGAATGATAACTTGCAGAGAAGGTGCTGGCCCACCCTGGGGCAGCCCCTTCCCTCCCCAAAGCTACAAACATGAGAGAATCACAGAAGCACCTCAAAAGAGACTCAATATTACCGCATAGTAAAAGATACTAAAGAAATCTCCCACCCAGGCTAAACCTACTTTACACAAAAGCAATTGGCTGATATAGTCAGTCCCCTCTGGGTGGGGGAAATCACTAGAATATGCCCTCAAGAATCCATGGCCCTAGTACAAAGTGCCTCAGAATGAATGAATGAGTGAGTGAATGAATGAATATTTTTTCAGCCCTTACTATGAGTCAGGTAAGCACCAGATAAGTTTCCCCAATCTTAACCTGATTTGATGATCGAAAATTTCTACTAGAGAATCCTCCAAACAAGGCTGGAAGAGTGAGAACTAACACAAAAGAGCAGAGGGACCACTAACACCTGATGATGAGCAGAGGTCCTATAATAATAGCTGGGAGGATAAAAACAAGAATAATAGTCATGAATGAAAAGGTCTTGCAACAGTTTACATTTTATTTTGCGAGACCTATTTTATTTTTTCACATATATTAATTACCATCTTGGTCCAAATGTAAGACGTATCCATTTCCCTGAAATATGGCTCAGAACAAACTGGAGCATGACCTGTAAGTGATTTTCTTGGGGTTTCAGCATGTGTGCACACAGGCGTGTATCTCCTTCAGGACTATTATGAAAGACACTAGAATTATACAAAAGAATGAAAAGTTTTGCTTGTACACAGATATTTTTTAGGAGATTAGCTGATTTCTCTCCAGGATTTACTGAAGGGGCCTATTTATCTGCACACATAGAAGAGGCAATTTCCTTGAGCTCCAGTCTTGGGTTGGAGGCCAAAATGCTAATCCACTCTCAAAGAGGAATGCTCTTGTATGACTGAATAACACAAGAGGCTTAAACTGCCCCGTTTCCTGTTGTCCTCTCCACTGCTTTTAACTCAGCCCTTCAAAGGAGAAAGGTCCAAGCCTGAATATCAAAAGTCCTAGATCTCAAACCACCAAATTCACATGCATTTATTTAATATCAAACAAGGCAATTAGGTGGTACAGTGGATAGAATTCTAGACCTGGAGTCAAGAAGCCCTAAGTTCAAATCTGGCTT
The DNA here is from genome assembly GCF_027887165.1 of Monodelphis domestica. Taxonomy (NCBI): domain Eukaryota; kingdom Metazoa; phylum Chordata; class Mammalia; order Didelphimorphia; family Didelphidae; genus Monodelphis; species Monodelphis domestica. The sequence goes on from NC_077227.1 coordinate 44,038,257, forward strand.
TGGACACTAGCTAGCTGTGTGACCCTGGGCAAGTTACTTAACCTTGCCTCAGTTTCCTCATCTGGGAACTGAACTGGAGAAGGACCAGTAGCTTTGCCAAGAAAACCCCAAATGGAGTCAAGAAGAACTGGACACAATTAAAATGACTCACCATCAATATATATGACTCCGTGACTTGGCACATTTCATTCCTATCTTTGCCACAGTCCAAGACTAGAAATCCACTTGTCAAGTGGGAGAGATTCATTTTTAGGTCTAGATTAGATTAGAAAGCTATCGAGGTCAGTGGCATCTCATAATTGAACTGTAACAGAAGGGGAAGATTGGAAGGAGTATATTCCAGGTGGGAGGGAGAGCTTCTGTAAAGGAGAGCTGAGATGGAATGCTAGGGAATAGCTAAGTTAGCAATTACTGAGAAAGGACAAAGGGGAGCATAAAGTGCCAGAAGTCTGGAAAGGTAGTCTGGTGCCAGATTGTGGCTCCATCTTGAAATGCCAAAAAACTTAGACACAGAACAGTTACTGTGGTCAAGAGCATGACTTACTAGTCTTTTGAATGTGGGACAAATTGGAAGTACTGGAAAAAGCTAAGGAGATTTCTTAACAAAATAGCTCTGAGAAAGAATTAGAATCTGAAGGATTGTTCACCAGTTGGGGAATGGCTAAATGCATTATGGTCACGAATGTGACAGAATATTATTATGTGCCAAGAAGCAATGAAGGGGATCATGTCAGAGAAACTTAGGAAGGCTCGTATGAACTGATATAGAATGAAATGAGCTGAACCAGGAAACCCTTTACATAATAACAATATTACGGGAAAGACAAACCCTTTAGAATTCTGATGAATACAATGAGAAACCACTCTTCTAGAAGCTTTGTGATGAAACAGTTCACCCATTTCTTGACAGAGAGGCGATAGGCTCAGAAAATAGGATTGAGATATATTTATTTTTTAGACATGGCCTCCACAATGGAGGAAATTTGTTTTTCTTGACCATATATGTTTGTAAAAGATTTTGATTTTATTTCTTTTTTAAGAAAGGGGGTAGGGGAAAGTGAGAAGCAAAGAAATGGATTTTTATTAACTGAAAATAATGGAATTGAATTTAAAAATTAAAAAGCAAAATCAAAACTAGCTAGATTAGAAAAAAAGTTACCAATAAAATATAAGGCATTATCATAGAAGAAAAATACCCTGAAAATGAGACACCCATTCCTAAGCAGTGAGGCTGCAGACTTGTTCTGCTTTATAAGGAGAAGAAAGGTCTTGGCATCAAACACGTCCTCATTATTTGTTGTTTTCATGTTGATCTTCTCCCATCTAGCTTTAGGGCCAATACTGATATGAGCACTGCCAAAAACGATATGGCAGCCTCCCCAGTTCAAGCTAGGAAATGTTTCGCTCAAAGAGACACACAGCTGAATCCAGCAGGCAGTAGGATAAATCAGAAACCTTTGCCTGTTCCGGAAATTAAATCACCTTTTCCTGTGATAAAAATAGCATTTGAATAAATCTCTATGTGAGCTAAAGCAGGCACTATACCATTCAGAGAAAAACAAAATTACTCAACAAATATGACCAAAATGTTCTGTATTTTCAAAAAAAATGTCGTCAAGGTCTCCTAGTTTGAAAGAGTGACAAAATCTCCTTATTGTGATGCCCTGGGAACCCTTTTGCCTGGCTGTAAACTAATGTCCCGGTGCAAAACAAAATGAGAAAGAGGCCTTTTGTTATGGTACACATAATTCTCTTTGGGAAACTAGTACTCATTCTAGGAAGGTAAATTTAACTCTACAAAATTCGAGTTCAATGTCCTCGAAAAATTCATTTGCCAAAAGGTAACCTGGAAGAATCAATTCCCATTTTCATAGGTGAACCTATAAAGCACAGTAATTTGTTTATTCTATGTAAGATCAGGCTCAGTATTAATGAGCTCCTCATTCAAATGATTGTTGATCACATCAATGTGAGTGTTTCTCATCCACTGATGTAGATTGTTGCCATCTTGTGCAATAGTTTTCTCATGTACTCCCATCAAATGGCCACAGAATATCTTGTTTTTCTTCTTTATTTCATTTGATACCACAAAGATACCAACAGAGGGGCAGGTAGGGGGCTCAGATATAAACCAGGGCTGGAGATGGGAGATTCTGGGTTCAAATATGATCTCAGACACTTTCTAGCTGTGTGACTGGGCGAAGTAGTTAACCACAACTGTTTAGCGCCTATTGCTCTTCTGTCTTAGAACTGTTACTTAGCAAGAGCAAAAAGGAAAACTAAGATATTGACTGGTTGGTTATCTAGTAACCATCTCTTCACTTTTCCTTCATGGCCAGTCCATCTCCTTTTTGGATCAGACATTTCTTTGGTGATAGCCTTACATAGCAAGTGTTTATTAACATCCTTTATTCTGGTTTTACTTTGTTTTTCTTTATTCATGTTATACAAGCTGCTCACAGCCACCACGCATCTCTCCATTGCCTGATGTGGCTTATTTATTTTCTGTTCTTTGGAGCTCCATGTTTCACAGTGATCTGACATATTTATTTGGCTAGCTCCATATGATGAACCAATTGGACAGATGGCAAGCTGAGCACTAAATTGCTAAAAAAGCACTGAATTGTCATGATGTTCAAGATTAGATAAATCAACAAGCATCCCTCGGTCAGGTTGAGTTTATCATGCAATACTGATAATCATCATAATCTAAGAAATGGATCCATGATCCATACAACCCAAGAACGCGCCTCTCCCAATGGCAGACAAAGGAAATTCTGGGGGTAGACATCATTGTCCTTTGATATGAACATCAGGGATTAAGAATCTACAATGACCATCGGTAACAGGGCTCAGGCTGAGGTTAAATGAACTGCCCAGGGTCACACTGCCAGGAAATATCTGAGGTGCAATCTGATCTTCCTGATTCCAGATTCAACACTTCACTCTACCATCTACCTGTCAGAGAGAAGTTCCTCAGGTAAACCTCTTCACTCCATAAGATAGATGGGAGAGCTGTTTAGACTAGAGACATATTTTCTTGGCTCTTTTTCGCCACAAAATCTGGACCAGCCTTCACCTGTACCTTTATCTCCAATCGCCTCATTCTATTTATAGTTACAATTGCTTCCCTTTTACCTTTCTGTTTACCTAATGATGCAATCTGCTGAGGTCAGTGTAGCATGTCTCAAGGTAATCTATTTAATTTATAAAATGGGAATGATGGATGACTAGGATAATAAGGCATTCAACAAATAATCGACTTGGTTCCTATAGCAACCTCCTATAAAATAATCACCTCACTTATAAATCAATTTAATGTTCATCACAGATATGGGAGAGGAGAGCAATATAACACTAAGGGCTTAGGATTCAAAGTACTTCAAACTGTAAGTAAGGCAGGTTTAGGGCTGCAAGGGCCTGTTCCAGTGATTTAAAGGAAGGCCCTGCTTGTAATATTGCCTGGAGGCAATGGCAAACATTGTATAAAATGCAATTTGAATGATCTACTAGAGGAGAAGACTCCTGGAGTTGAGCAACACTTTTTTTCTGCTGTGGCAAATTAAATGAAGACTTATGAAGAATTATCAGGAAGCAGTTAAGTGGGTCTATATAGAGAGGTCCTGGGTTCAAATCTGACCTCAGATACTTCCTAGCTCTGTAACCCTGGGTACACAGGTAAGAAGTATCTGAGGTCAGATTTGAACCCAAGATCTCCCATCTCCAGGCCTGGCTCTTAATCCACTGAGTCACCTCCAATAACCCTTTAAACTCATTTAATCATTTAATCAAAAGTGATAGCTTATATTACTATAGCTCTTAATTAGTATAAAGTATTTATATACATTATACTTCATTTAAGCTTCATAAAATGTTGGGTAGGTACCATAGGCATTATCACCACCATTTTATAGATGATGAAACTGAGGCTCAGAGGTTATATCACTTTCCCATGTTTAGGAAGGTAGTAAATATCAGTGGCTAGATTTGAGCCCCTTTCTTTCTTCAAGTCTGATGTTTTCCCCACCACATCCAACTGCTTCTATGCTGGTTAGGTTGCCCAGTGGGTAGGGCTAGTGTGCCTGACCAATTCACATGTTTGGAAGTATTAAAAGAGGTACAATATCTACAAATATCTACAAAACCCACTGTGCCCTACCATGGTCAGAGTTTTGTACTAAATTCTGGGTGTCATATTTTATGAGGGGAAGTTAGAACAAGTCTACCAAAGGGTGACCAAGATGGTTGGGAAGGTGCATAGAACATTGGGAACAAGGGATAGGAAGTCAAGAGAGGAAAGGCTGTAAAGGAAATTTATGGGAAAACATGAATAAAAATGCACAGTTGAGTCCATGTGCATCAGTGGAGGGAATATCCATACCAATGAGCTCATGAAGTCATTGAAATATCAGAGTATGCATCAAGTGGAAGATAAATTGGACGTATTCTCAACAGCTATAAAGAGAAGACCTAGGACCAATGAGTCAAATTTGCAGGAAGGCTGATTTTGGTTCAATATGAGGAAGAATTTTCCAACAATGTAGTATCTCATAAGATACTGAGTTGCTCACCACTTGTCAGAGCTACTGAAGAAAGGACTCAAACAGGAAATAAAATTGCACAACCTCTAAGTTTCCTTCCAATTCTAAAACTCTACATAGAGTATACTGATTAAAAAGTCATAATTGTTTTCTAATAACTGACTTTCACCCGTATGAATACACATTATAATTGACCATCTCTTCTTGGGTTCAGATACTAATCCTTAATGTAAATGGGCTAAATGTGCTATAAGTGCTAGTCTTAAAAGATTACCTTGTGGTTATAAAAATGCCCATTGATTGAGAATCGATGTCGTTTTATCTTCTGAGCTTCTCCCAGTGCGCGACATTTTGATCTTCGTTGAATCATGCAACTTGCATCACTTTTTGTCCTCATGAGCTGTGGTGTCTCCTCTTCACCATTTATAGAATCAACTGGTGTGGAGGGGAACAAAAATACGAAGGTAATAGTGGGCAATAATTAATATGATAGCATAATTGTACTCAGGAACAAAACAGTATTAAGAACTTGTGTTTGACCAACATGGAAGTATGTTTTGCATGATAGCACATGTATAAAATAAATCAAATTGTTTACTATATCTGAGAACAGAGAGGGAGACAATTTGGATCTTAGAATTTTGGAAAATGTAAGTTGAAAATTTGTTATTACATGGAATTGGGAAAATAAATTATCTTTGATAATTAAAAAAGGAATTTATGTTTATAAAATCATTAAGTAGTTTCCTAGTTTTTATTATTATAATTAAACCTAAAATTGTACAAGAGGCTAGGATACAAGTTCTGTTATTCTTTTGTCCAAGTAGGTAGATCAAGATATATAGAGAGAATAAGAAAAGAAGTAATGCATACAATAATGCAGTGATAGGTTTTAGAATAGCCTATCCATTAGAGATTGCCAGATTTTTGCTTAGTTTAGTCAGAAATTAATGATATTTACTGAATGACCTTTAATGGGTGTTGTGCAAGGGGACACAAATCAAACAGAAGACTATTTAGGGAGATTTTGGAGGTCAAAGAAGAAAAAATGAGACTCTAAGTGGCTTGATTAGACCAGAGATTGCCTGATGACTTAGTTTATACCTATAAATCCTTTAATCTAGCTCCAATTTATCTTTCCAGACTTGTTACACATTGTCTTACAGCTACACTGTATGTACCTTGAATGGACCTATTTATATATATGTTGCCCTTCCTGTTAGAATGGAAGCTGCTTGTTTTAGCTTTCTTTTTTGTCTCTTTAGAGAATGGCACAGTGCCTGCTTGGCATACTGTAAACTCTCACTAAATACTTATTGATTGATTACTCTCCTTTATGTATTCTGTGGTCTGGCGAAATCAGCCAACTTCTTATCCCTCACAACATCCATCTCCAATCTCCATGCTTTTTCATAAGTGTCCCCCACACCTCACACACTTCCCTCCCATCTCCATCTTTTTATACTGAATCATCTTCAAGATTCAGCCCAAAGTTTCCCTCTTACACAAGGCCTTTCTCAGGGGCAACAGAATGGAAGCCCCTTGAGGCAGGAACTGTCTTTTTTTGTCTTAATATTGCAGCACTTCACAAAGTGCCCAGTAGGGCTTCCATTCTTGTGCTGGAAATAGCACAGAGATGTACAAGTAGATACAAAATATATACAAACTAGAAACGTGGTTACAGGGGAAGGAAACACTAGCCCTGAGAAAAACCTCGCCTGTGAAGTCACCTTTCTCTATATAATCTACAGGGCAATTCTGTAGCATCTTGTCTTCTCTCTGTCCTCTCCCAGTTAGCTCATGCATATAGGAAGTGCCCCACTTACTTGAGTCAGTGCCAGAGCTCTCCGAGGTCACTGCAGCATGAGGGCTTGACTCTTCGATGGTCTCCCTAGCACCTTGCTGAAGCCCTTTTCTGAAAAGATAGTAACCATGTTGAGGCTTTCTGTTGTTAAAAAAAAAAGGCTTCTCATTTCCAAAGGGACCAAGGGAGATGCCTTCTCATGTCAGGGACAAAGGAGGGGAGAGGAAGCAGAAGCCAAAAGCTGGTATTTCACACCAGGAGAAAAGGAAACACAAGAGAGCCACCATGATGACAGAAATAAATCTTTCTTTTTTTAAAGGGGATGAAAGAAGAGAATGACAAAGAAGTCCCATAATTTAGGGTTTAAATAAATGATTTTAAACAAAAACAAAGAAAGGGGGAGGAAGAGAAATGGGGGAGGAGAAAGAAGGAAGGAAGGAAAGTTCAACAGAGTTAATTTCCATAACAGCTTGACAAATACTTCCAAAAATGTGTTGCTTTTCATACTCCTTTGCCCTCATGGGACAGCTAGATGGCCCAGTGGATAGAGCACTGGGTCTAAGATCAGGAAGACCCAAGTTCAAATCTAGAATCAAGTACTTTCTAGCTATATGACCTCAGACAAATAATGCAATCTGTTTGCCTCAGTTTCCTCATCTGTAAAACAAGGCTAAAAATACTGTGAGGATCAAATGAGATAATATTTGTAAAGCATTTTGTACATAGCAGGCACTAGATTAATGTTAGTTATTATTATTTTGATTTTGGAAGAACGGTGAGATCTTGGCCTGGGTGCCACTTAAAGATCAGACTCATAGGTTTCTGGAATTGTGATCACAAATCCTGGCAGCAAGGACACTTGGACAATTGAGATAAAGTCACTTTCATAAAGAATACTGTGGCTGTCCCAAGTCAAGGAAACCCAATGACTCTGAGGCCATCCCAGGAGGAGGAAGAACCTTCATCTGATGTTAATCAATAATGGCTCCCCTACTAGTATAGGGCTTTATTTACATAGCAATTGAATGAATTCTCTAGTTGAGACTAAATAGGCTTTCTTCCTCTCGCTAAAATACATCATTCCATCTCAGATAACTGGGTCTTTGCCCTCAGGTCTCGCATCTGTGGAATTCCTTCTTTCCTTACTCTCAACTCTCTGAATCCTTAGCTGTCTTCCTGCATCTGGTCAAATGCAACCTCCTATATGAGATCTTTAATCCTCTCTCCAGCTCTGGGATTCTTAACTCAGCCCTAGGAAATTGTTTTTTAATTTGAAAACTATATTTCAATGAAATTTTCTTTTGTAATCTTAAAACTTTTCAAAACATCATTACTGAGAAATGGTCTGAAGGCTTCGATAGACTATGCAAAGGATCCATAACATAAAAAAAAAGTTAAGAAAAAGAGAGATTAAAAGTTCCATTTGCATGTCCTTTTCCCACCCTCACCATTGTAAATTACCCAGTCTTTATTTTGTATGTACGTCTATGTGTTGAGTTGTCTCTTATAGGATGTCAGCTCCTTGAGGGCAGGAACTATTTCTTTTCTTTGTTTTTATCCCCAGCTTCAACTATCTGGTATATAGCATGTGTTTAATCATTGCTAGTTATCATTGTCACCCTGTGAGACAGGTGGTACCCATGTTATAGATGGAACACATGCTTAAAGTGGAGAAAAGATTTCTGGCCAAGTCTTAAGAAGGGGCATAATGGTAGAGCAGAATTCATCACTGAATATGGAATTGAGGACCTAGATGTGAATCCTGTTCCTGCTCTTTACTACCTGTAGTCCATGCACACTCTGGACAGGTCACTTAAGGAGACTGCCCGAGGGCAGAAGACTGTCCATACCCAGTGCCTAGCATAGTACCAAGGGCTTAGAAAGTCCTTGATACATGCTTGATAACTTGAAATCAGTAGTGATCTTTTTTTTACTTTAGCCAAGACATTCCATTTTTGAATGTCCCTGATATCCTCTCTTTTAACTACCTCAACTTCTCTGGGTCCTTCCCTTTTCCCACTCTGGCTCTGGCCTCATAAAAGAGTCTGGATGAATGTCTAGAGTAGCAAGGGAATTATGGGGATCAATCAAGGGTGCTTCAAGGGTGCTTCCTCTCCCTTGGCCCACTCACTGGTTTATACTTGACAGGTCTTTCTTCCATGGGGCAGTTGAGAGGTGGATTCTCTCATTATCATCCTGCATCTGGAGCCGGATGGGTCGCCTCAGTCCCCAGGATATGTTGAGGAGCCCTTCGATGATCAGCTCGCCTTCTTCCTGAAGTTGGGGATAGGGACAAAACATAAAGACATTCAAGGCCAGAATTATCCAGTTTCAAGATTGGTCTCAGAACTCGCCCATCCCCACGTGCTGCATGGCACTTAGTACGTGAGAGGGCCAAGCAAAAGGAAACGTGAGCCGTGCACTTTCACATCTCATCCCACCCAGACTTGGCCAGAAAAAAGCAAGACTAAGGATGAATCTGATGAGTCAGAATTAATTCAGGAACACAGCCGAGGTACACTCAGTCACGTACAGCCTAGCCTGTGAGGAAATAGAAATCTCAAGGTAGAAGTGTTCCTACACACAAGACCAGAAATTTCCCCTTCCGACCTTATGATTTCCAGTTCTCTAATGAGTTACTATTAATGGATTTTAAGCTGACTTGTATTTCCTATGTATGGTCAACTCAGTTATCTGCAAGTGAACTACTCTCCCTCCCCTCCATCAGTCAGACTAAGAGCAGAGCCAAAGGTGAAAGGGTGTCAGGACAAGACCCTGGGGAATTAGTGTAACTGCACTGGTATGTGTGCCTGAATGAATCTCTAAACTACAACTCAAAGGCAAGTTACCCAAAGCATTCCTGAAGTAGCCAATGTTTCCAAATATCTGTGCCTTTACCTTTACTCTTATGCACAGTGAAGAATTCAATTCAATTTCAACATGCACTAAGTTTTATGAGACCTGCTCAATCAGTCATTTTTCAGGCACATCCAACTCTTTGTGACCCCAGGAGAGGGTTTCTTGGCAAAGATACTGGAGTAGTTTGCTATTTCCTTCTCCAGCTCATTTTTACAGATGAGAAACTGAGGCAAATAGGGTTAAGTGACTAGCTAGGGTCCCTAGTAAGTGCCTGAGGCCAGATTTGAACTCATGAAGATGAATCTTCCTGACTCCAGGCACTCTATCCATAGTACCACTTAGCTGTGCCTTTAGGAAGTCTAAGTATTGCTTTAAAAATAAGGCACCCAATTTAGCAGCGGGATGAGAACTAATGAATCAACCAGCAGGTTCCCTAATCTACTTCGTTGTCAGTCTATAATGAGATTTTCTTTTTCATATAAAGACCTGTCTTTTTAATTCATTTCTCCCCCCAGAAGTCCACCTAACTAATCCACTATTTCAGGCCCACTCCTGTCTCTCCTATCTTGAGAAAACCAGAAAGATAAAAGTTCTATTAACAAATGTCCCCCCCCCAAAAAGTTTCAGACTGTAAGTTGAGTCTACAAACCTCTCCACTGAGAGGTAAGGAAGACATTTCATCTGATGAGATTTCCAAAGATGAACTATTTTTCTAATTTCAAAGGTGAAGCAGATTTTTAAAAACTATTTTTATTCTCTTCACTCAGTCACCCACCACCTTCCTCCCCTTCCCTGGGTCACACACCACCTCTCAACTCCTAACATCCTCATAATGAGCCTTTTTTTTTAATCAGATTTTTCTTCATTGACTTAACTGGGCCTCTTAAAAATCTCCCTTATTAGGGCAATTGATTTTTATTATGGTTCAGTGTGAGTCAGGCTGGCTGACCCTGGGCTGACTTTATTTCATCTTTGCAAAGAGGACCAAATTTAGGAAATGTTTTGGGTTGTTCAAGGATGGACAATTACCTTCTAAAGTTCCCAGAACATTGATATTCTGTTTGGTCCCTCTCACCCCTCCCTTCCTCCGTACACAGTTTGTTCTACTTACTAATTTCACTTTCTAGGAATTTTCTCAATATAGGAAATGATCAAATACTGATATTGTACTGTTGTTGTAAGGAAGAGAGGCGGTGTGATAATGGTGTGGGAGAAAGAACATTAGTTTGGGGAGCAAAAGACTGGGGGAGAGGAAAGTCCAAGCTGCTTACTAAGCTCTAGTACTTCATTTCACTTTGCAGGGCCTCAGTTTCCTCAAGTGTGAATTAGAGCAAGGGTTCTTAACAGTTTTTTGTATCCTGGACCCCTTTGGCAGCCTGATGAAGGTAAGGAACCTCTTCTCAGAATCACAATTGGTACCTACATTCATAACTGAAGTGCTAAATTCAGTTAGAGGTTAGTGAAAATAAAGATGTAAAAAATGTCCCCCCTCCAAGTTCTACCCAGGGACCCCAGAATAAAAGCTCCTACATCAAATGGTCCTAAGGGTTCCTTCTATATTTCAATTCTAGGAAGTGTCTTTATATATACTGTACTAGGGACACAGATTCAAAGATAAAAATGAAAGAGTCCCTATCCTAAAGGATCTAGGTGGTAGGACTGAGCAATAGATTTGGAATCAGGAAGCCCCAACTTCAAATTTGACTTCAGACACTTACCAGCTGTGAGATCCTGAACAAGTCACTAAAACTACGTTGGCCTTACTTTCCTCATATATAAAATGGGGACAATAGTAACTACCTCCCAGGGTTTTCATGAGAATAAATCGAATTAATTTTTCAAGTGGACAGTCAATGCAAATGTACAGAGGTGGGAGACAGAGCATCAGCTGGGTGGCATTTTAGGTTTGTTGTAATCTGGACCCAACCTATTTTTTGGACTATTGGATTTAGATTTGGAAGGAACTTAGAGATAACTTGTAGCCTCACCCTCATAAGGCAGCTAAGTCTCAAAAAGGTAAATATCAGAGTTGGATTTGACCCCAGGTTTCCTGGCTCCAAATTTAGAGTTGCTTTTCCAGGAAGATTATCCACTGCTCTTTGTTACTCAAAGCTCTTTGAAAATAGGATGATCCACTAACTTCTACTCTAGGAAGCAGATCTAGACTTTCTGGATCCTCCAACTAAGATATAGATCCTATGTAACCTAAACTTTTAACTTAGTCTCATTCTACTCTACCTCCTTCCCATATTATAGCTACATGGGACTGGCTCTTTTTCTCCCCTTGTATTTATACTCCAAGTGCTTAGTACACAGTAAGTACTTAATGCTCTATCTAGCTAGCTAGCTATCATCTATCCATCTATCCATCCATCTTTGGGTTTTTCTAACTTTCTTACCTATCTATCCATCCATAAGTACAATGGCCTATCTTGGGAATAAGTTGATTCCTTCTCACTAGAGATTTTCAGGTAAAAAGTTGAATAATCATTTGTTGGGGATGGTGTAGAAGAGTGTTTGTTTTTAGTTATGGAATAAACAATGTCCCTTTATCAAATAACTATCAAGAATCCCATCCACCCAAAGTAGTGGCCCCAGTACCTTCTTTAACTTGGTAGAATGTAAGATCAACAAGAGGAAAAGATGCTCTTGCTTTAGGATGTGTAATCTCAGTGCCAAGCATATCAAAGATGCTCGGTAAATTATTATTGATTGATCTTATTTTCCCCAATACAGCTAAGAACAAACAAATAAAACCCTAATTGAATCAATTAGGAAATAGTACATCTATTTTGGACACCTTGACATTTGGTCTAATTAACAAGGTTTCATGTTGTGATTCATCCAATTATCTAGTCCACGAATCAGAGACAAGGCTAGCATAAACTTGTAGAAAGACGTCCTGTGTGAATTGATAAATGAAACAAAACGTAAACTTCCCCTATGCTCTCTCCCACAATTTACAGCTGGAACCATGCTCACTCGGAACGTTGTTTCTGGTTAAGCACAAGTACTAAATAAGTACCTTCGTCTTTTTAAGGAGGCCTCTTAGGTATAACCTGTCAGCTAAATTCTAGCAATTCTCTACCTGAAACAGGAATGTCCTCTATACAACATTTCAGACAAATGGCCGTGATTTTCACCCTTGAAAACCTCTAGTGATAGGAAACTTGTTACTTTATGAGGCAAAATATCCCTTTTAGGAAACAGCCCTAATTTTTGGAAATTCTTATATCATGCCCAGATCTGCCTCTCTGCTATTTCTAGCTATTGTTCTTAGCTCCATCCTCTAGAATAAGAGGAACAACCCTTCAAAAGTGAGACTATCATCTGTCTCTTTCCCCATCTCTTGCCCCGCAAACTGTTCTTCTTCAAGCTAAAACAATGCTACTTACAACCAGTTCTTACATGGTATGACCTCCCAAATCCTTCCTGACCTCAGTCACTTTCCCCTGGACATGCCAATGTTTTCCCCAATATGTTGGACCTGGAGCCAAACACAACAAACAGTGCAGATGTGGTCTGATCAGGGACTACAGCCTCACTCATCTTAGAAAGACATTGAAAAGAAAGTGTAAGAAGACAGACAGAACAGAGGGTCGATCAAAGACTTGGAGATAATTCAGAATTTCTATTTCCTCATTCACAGCTCTCTGCTCTTTATTTATTTACTTAAAGAACAAATGCATTTTCTGGCTGTTTGTGTCCTGAACCTTGAATGCATGCCTAGTTCTGAATATACTTGAAATACAAACTCAATAGTAAGCCTGATGACAGACTAATGGGAAGCCTGAGACAAGGGACACACAATGGAACAAAACAGCAATGAGCTACGTGACTGAAATGGCTCCCCAAAGCCACATTTTGCCAATGACTTAAAAGTCAAATATTAATGGGTTCTGTATCTCAGGGCACCACATCAACAACAAAAATTTGGATTTAAGAATAGAATCATTCCCTTCTTTTCTTGAAGAGGTGTGTGGCTTGAAGTAGGCAACTTAAGAGACTCTATTCCTTGAACTGAGGAAGAAAGCATTTAATTTTGTGTGCTCCTTCATCCTCCTCCTAAGCTAGAGTTAAATATGTGCCTCTCTGTTCCTCTCTAACTCAGTGTCACATCTCCCATTTCCATATCTTTGCATACTGACTATCCACCATGTCTGGAATCTTCTCCTTGCTAACCTCTATCTCTTATACTCTTTTGTTTCATTTAAGATAGCTTACACCTAACTTCCCATAAGAGGACTCTCTCAGGTCCCCTGACTGCCCCTGCCTAATCTTCTAATTCTACCTATCCTCCATCTATTCTAGAACATCACACATGCACTCATATTTGTGTTCTTTCCTCTATTAGAATAGAAGCTTCTTAAGGACAGGTCCTATTTCTGCTTTTTCTTTGTATCCCTAGCACCAAGCACAGGGCTTTGTACATCCTAAATGATTAGTAAATACTTATTGATTTATTGGGTATGCCCTAAAACATCTATAAATTATATTATATAATATATATTATATATATAAATTATAAATTAAATTAGACATATCCTATTTGGTTGGGCTTTTAGAAGAGTGGATGTCACTTCAATGACCTGGGTACAATTAGCTATTGCTAACACGAAGAATCTGTGGGGATATGTACAATGTCAGCCAAGGATGGTGTCCCCAGGCAGGACCATGGAAAGCACCTGTTCAACATGCAACATTTGTTCCGGAATGCTCTGATAGCAACTCCATCACAATGTCCTGCTATGTTTTCACCGTCTCCCAACTTTTTATCCCACTCTCCCACCACTGCATGAGGGCACATTGATCTTTCTTCTTTATCCTCTTGGCCCCAATTCATCTCTTCGACCACATTTTAGTATTATAAATTGATGCCATACTCCATTTTGAGAGAGAACATGGCTGTGGGACCTGTTTGCGTGTCCATAATCGGATTCTTCTTCCCCATGTATATAAAATTATAAAAATATTTTTGCCAAACCTGTAAAACTCAAAGTACTGAGCCAATTCTTCTACATAGACATGCATATGTATAATCTTTCAGAACTCTAGTTTTTTGTTGGTTAGTTGCTTTTCAGTTGTATTGACTCTCTGTAACTCTGTTTCCTAGGCAGAGATAGTGGGTAGTTTGCCATTTCCTTTTCTAGCTCATTTCATAGACAAGGAAAGAAACTAAAGCAAACAAAGTTAAGTGCCTTGCCCACGGTCACACAGCTAGTAAGTGTCTGAGGCCATATTCGTACAACTCTATATCCTACATATATGTATATAGAAATTCAAGTTTGGACCATATATACATACACCCCCACACACAATTCCACATGTCTATTGGATTATTTCGTCTTGAATATTTTGCTGTGCTCTCAGATTTCCCGTTTTCCTGACTTTATCTTTCCTTCACAACTAGCTCCTGATGGAGTCACAGAATCGTAACATTTTATAACCAGAAGGAAGCTGATAATCACACAGACTAACCCCTGCAAAGCACAGTCTGTCTCTAGCATCTCTGCGGAGTGACCGTCTAGATCTAATTGTCTCTCTCTTACCTCTGCTTCCCCCCATATCTAGTAAGTTACCAATTCGTTCTCTGTGGTCTCTTACATGTCTCCTTCCTGATCACAAAGCCACCACCCTGGGATAGTCCCTTTAGTTTCAGATTGGGGTTACTGCAAGACTTTCCTAACTGGCCTCAGACTTCATTTTTTTACCCTTCTACTCCATACTACATATTGGTTCTTCTTAACATTTTTTTCTAAAACATCTCTACCATTCAGTGATCTTCAGTGGTTTCCCAATGAAAACAGAATCCAGTCCAAACTCAAGGACTTTCATAATTTATTCTTAAGAAACTTATCTCCTCCAGACAAACTAGTCAATGTCTTGTGAGTGTTCTTCACGTTCTCACCGGTCTCCCCTTTTATCCCACACAGCTCCCTAAACCTATAGAGTATATCTCTCCCAATCCCACCCATCCTTCAGGCAATATCCTTTCTATAAAGCCTTCCCTGACCTCCTTGGTCAGTGTTCTATTTCTCTTTTGAAACCTTACAGTATTTATTATCTGTACCACTCATTTGATCGAACCTTCCCTTAAGATTCTTCTCTTGTCTTGAACTATTATTTAATCTTGGATTACCTTTAACCTGTTTCCTTATGTTAAAAATAGGGATATTAATGGCCACAGAGTTATTGAGGGACTCAAATACAGTAACAGGTAAAACCTTTTTGCTCACCTTCAAAGTGTAAATATAAATGCTACCTACTATTTGTGAGAGATGTTGCCAAGGGGCTGTTTGGTCAGGTACAAATTGGAAAGCCTTTTGGTAGCTAGATAGGTGGTGTGGTGGATAAAGCCCTGGGCCTGGAGTCAGGAAGACCCAAGTTCAAATCTGACCACAGACACTTCTTAGATGTGTAAGCCAGGACAATTCACTTCATTTCTGCCTCAGTTTCCTCAACTGTAAAATTAATCATAGCACCTATCTCCCAAATGAGAAGATCAAATATTTGCAAAGTACTTAGCCCACTGTCTGGAACACAGTTTCTTTTCTTATAAAGTACCTTATAATTCAGAGATTTTGTAGAATGTTTAGCCTGTGAAATAAATACAAGGTTTGAGGAAAAGGGAGAAAAGTTCAGAAGGAGAAACCAAGTAAAGAAAAATTCATTCCAACCATCTTCCAGGAAAGTTGTCTTTCCTAACCCAAGCTGGAAGCACTGCCCTGTCCCTCTGGTGCCTCATGCTGATATCCAGGAGGACATCCAGCCTGCTCGCTAGCTGCTAAGGGCTGTATCCCTCCACCACCTGACAGGTGCAGGGTAAAGGAGAGCTTGGCTGGGAAAGCAGCCCCAGAATAGTTTTGTTTCTGTGGGAAAGCAGTACAGGGGAACAATGGAAATCAGTTTTTAGCTGAGGGCGGAAAAGCTTTTATGAGCCCTTTGCTCCATTAGGGCAGAGGCAGCCTGTGCACAAGCCAAGGGCCCGGGGAGCACAGCCTGCTCTTACACTGCCCCCCCTGCCTGTAAGATGAACAATAACTGAATCATTGGGGAAATGAATCTAAGACAAACATTTACTGAGAGGTTAGTGAAAGGAGCACACCCAGCCCTGTTCCAGCCTGTTTTTCCTCTGAGAGCCTTCCTGAGGGCTGCTATTTTTAGTCCACAGCTGACAGTGATCTATGACCAGGGGATGGTATAAGAGGCTGCTGGGCTGCCCAGATTGGCCAGACAGCAGCTCCGGCTTGCAGGCATCAGCAGCTCCAGGCACTCTGTGCTCGGGCCCCTGGAGGGACCTTGGCCCTCTGCTCCCTTCCCGCCAGAGGAGAGGATTCCCTCTCAGTCCTTAGGAAGCCCTCCTGTTAAGCAACCTCAGACAGAGCTTCACAGCCCAGCCTCTGCGATTGCAGGTGAGAGCATATTCTACCCTAGATGCCTTGGGTTTGTGCTTGGGTGTTTGTTTTAATGATTAAAAATCCCATTCAATGCCCCCCCCCCCCAGCTAGAGTTAAATTTTAACAAGAGGGTAAGGCAGGTAGGGATTGAAAGACATGATTGAAGTTTGTCCTGAATATTCTTGCATTGGATTATGGTGTGGACAGAAACTTGGAGTCCCAAACTATGGCTCTGTAGAAAGAGGGAACAACCATTGGCCTTTCTGGGCCCCCAAGCTGCCGAGCTGCAGAAAAGGGAAACTAGGAAGCTATTTCTACTTTTTCCCCTTTCTCCAGGGGCTTGGGGCTAACTACAGTAAGGATCCCAGTCTGGAAAGAGGCCCTAAAGGCCATGAAGTGACTCGTCCAGGTGCTCAGAGCTTGTAAGAGTCAGAGGCAAGACTCAAAAACAGGTGCCTGGAGAGTTCTGGGCTCCTCTTCAGGAAAATCTGGATTCGAATTGTGGCTCTGACACTGACTAGCTGTATGGCAATGGGCAGTCTATTTCCCCATTTGTAAGATGGGATAATAGCAGGTTGAGAAGATTAAATAATATATGCAGTACATTTTGCAAGCTGAAAAGTGTTCTATAGAAGTGCTCTTATTCTTGCCCTCTAAGAAAGACCATCAGTGTCTAGCTAGAGTAAGAAAGTCCTGCTAAATTCAGCAAGCTAATTGCTCCCCCCTTCAAATCTTAGTGGTTTGCAATTAGGACTTTCTGAATGCTAAAAGAGAATAAACATTTTAGTTTGCACGTCAGGCTCTGGGGTTCCTCCTGAACTAGTTTCACAATTAATGGGTTGATTTTATTTTTTCCTCTATCAAGGTATGAGGTCCAGACTTCTGATTTCAGTGGCCCTCCTGCCAACCATAAGTGAGGCCTCAGAGATGCTGCTGCTGGGAGGTACCCAGGCCAAAAGCGATGAGCTCCAAAGTGACCTTCTCTCATCACAGAGCCTTGATGACTACGTGAAGTCCATCTGTCAGCTGGCCCAGCCCACTTCTGTGCTCGATGGGGCCCAACGTCTCCCCTACACCAGGCCATGGAGGCCATGTAAACTCAGAGGAAAGACCTTCAATGATGCGTCTCTGGCTTCACACAGTGAGAAGTCATGCCCGACCTCCTCCCTGCAAGACATCACAGCCCGCTTCAGTGGCCAGAACCTCACACTGCCTCTGGGCAATAACACTGACCCCCTAGACTGGCTTTTTGGGGAATCCCAAACAAAGCGACAGAGCTGGAAGGATGCTCTGAGGAGGACTGGTTCAGCCACTGACCCTTCACCTCTGCATAAACAGACTGAAACAGGCAAGTCCAGAGTGGCCCGCCGAGTCAGAGCCTGCGAAGCCAAAGTTTCTGGGGGGCCCTTGGGGAAACTGTCCACTGACAAGGCTTTGGAGAAAAGGACTCAGCCCTCTGCATTGAATGCTGCCCTGGAGTATTCCAGCAATTCCCACCAGGGGAGGATACCCCGGTCTTTGAACTCAAATCTCCCAGTCATTTATGAACTGTGACCCCACGAATAAAGTCTTCTGTAAATAGCCTTCTATTGTGATGCTTTCCTGAATTATTAGGTTTCTTATCTGAGAGGAAAAATAGGAAGGGAACATATCCTGTCTTTGCTCTCTTATTGTTTCATGGTCCGTGCCATGCTGGGGGATGTTCTAGAAGGTGATAAGTTTTCCATTAAGAGCTGCATATTTTTTATCAAGTACACTTTAGTAGGATAGTCTTTCCATTTGGATAAATAACAATGATAATGCATGTTAAGTATTACTACCAGACTGCAAATAGTTATTATGCCTAATTAACAGATGGGGATACTGAGGCTTTAATCTAAAGCTCAAAACAGAGTCAAAGATACTGGTGGTGATACTATCTTGGGTTGTGGTAAGGCACACAAAGAGTGAGATTACCTGCCCTATTCTTGGACTATTCTACTTGCCAGGAAATATTTCTTAGGAATATGAATAGAAATTGGGGCTCTCCTAATATTATGGATGTAGGGAATATAGGGAACTCCTGTCTACCAGGACAGATGGGCACATTCTCTACAATCTAGGGTCTCAGAAAGCTGCCCAGAGGTGTAAAGATATGCAGCTCATGCCATCGACACCTAGGAGTCATCTGAAACAGATTAAAGTATAATTGGGAAATATTTAGCAAAATCAATTAAAAAAATACAGCAAGACACAGATAATGTTATTTCTCATTTTCTGAGTCAATATTCAGACCACCTGGATCCTTAGGTTTGGTTTAGTGGCTCCCATTTCTATTTGAGGTTAAGGGACTAGCCAGATGTCACACAACTACTATGTATCAGTCAGGCAATAAATATTTATTTAGAACCTACTATGGGGACAGATTGCTGGCTCATTGAATTGAGAGCCAGGAGGTCCTGGATTTTAAAATCTGTCTTCTGTAGCCACAAAGAATGAATCTGATCCCACTTCCCCGTAACAACCATGCAGATATATGCAGACAACCATCCTACACCCCTGACCCCTGGCACTGCCCCCCAATAATCGTGTCATTTCTTCCAACAATCTTCATACTCTAAAGAGTTGCCTTATTTATCTGATGGTTCTCCTTTGAGCACATGAAAACTTGCCCACGTCCATTTAAAGAGTAGCACCTAGAACTGGGCACAATAATCCAAATGTGGTCTGATCAGAACAAAGTGGGCCTATTCCACCCCCTCCCATTCTCTCCCCCAATTCTACTTCCCCTAATTAACTTTTCTTTCAGCAGCCACACCACATTGTGGAATCACACTGAGTTTACAACCTTCCACAAATCCCTGATTTTACTCAGTCAAGATTAGCAGCAGAGCATGATAATTAGCATTGTAGTTCATGAGCTATGGTGATTCACTAAGGAAATGCAAGCCTCACATGGCTTAATAGTGGAGTGAGATATCAGACCCAGCATGGGTGCCCAAATTGCCCCCCAGAGATGCCCACTCTCTGCCCATTGCCTTTGCCCAGAGAAGCTGACGAGGGGCAGCAAGTCAGCCTTCCCTTCCCTGACCCCTCATTTACAGGAAGAAAGGGGAAAAATATGATCTTTAACCTCCCTTCCTGGCCTAAATTTAGTCATTGATTGTATGTTTATGAATTGCTTTCAGTTGCCTGAAGAATGGTATGAAAGAAATACTGTGGTGGAGAGGCCACATGCCAAAGACATCCATATAATCATGCCCTTGTGTCATCTTTAATGGGGAAAGGATCTTCTGACAATGGCTATGCACCATTCATCTAGCATCTATACCAGAGGTTCTATGGCCCCCAAGGAATCCATACATAAGATTTCAGGGGGTTCGTATACTTGTATGGGGGAAAAATAGATCTTTATTTTCACAGATGCTTGGTTTCTTTTGTAATTCTACTTAAATTGTCACCCTGAGAAGGGATCCATAGACTTCCCCAGATTATGAAAAGGTCCATTACAAACAAAAAAGTAACAGCCCCTGAATTAGATGGATCAGGATAAAGGAGAGCTAAGTTTTTTAAAGAAGGGAAAGAGAATGGAAACTACAAATAAGATGCACATACACTGGAGATAATTAAGGTAGGGAAGGCACTAAGAGGAAAAGAAACACGTGATGTCTGTCACAACTCTTCTAAGCAAACTTATCCTGTGTGACATAAAGAGATGCTCCCCAAATTTAGAGAGTATGTTCATACTCATGAGGGAAGCAGGTCTCAATGTTTTTCATTAATTCATTTGTACTATTATCAAATAATATTTTTTTCTCATTTCCTCCATAGTTTTCTATAGGGTTTGGTTAGAAATGTGGCTAAGACATCATTATACTGCTATTTAAATTTTAAATTTTTAAATTTCTTTTTAAACTTAAATCTACTATGGAGGGGCAACTAGCTGGCTCAGTGGACTGAGTGCCAGGCCTAGAGATGGGAGGTCCTGGGTTCAAATTTGACCTCAGACACTTCCTAGCTATGTGACCCTGGGCAAGTCACTTAACCTCCATTGCCTAGCCCTTACCATTCTTCTGCCTTGGAACCAATACACTGTATCGATTCCAAGACAGAAGGTAAGGGTTTAAAAAAAATAAATTAAATCTACTATGGAAGGGCAACTAGCTGGCTCAGTGGATTAAGTGCCGGGCCTAGAAACAGAAGGTCCTGGGTTCAAAATTGGCTTCAGACACTTCCTAGCTGTGTAAACCTGGACAAGTCACTTAATCCTTGTTAGCCCTTACCACTCTTCTGCCTTGAAACAAATACTTAGTGTGGATTCTAATATGGAAGGAATTTTTAAAAATTTAATATATTACTGCATATGTTGAAAAAATAACTGCGTTTTATAGTTGAACTAAAACATTAAAATGTGAGCTTATTCTCTGCAGCCTCCCAACCCACTAAAATTTCTTGGTACACCCCAAGTAGCAGATAGGACCACAGGGATGCTAGGCATCTCATCCTCTTCTGATGTGATTTTTCTTGACTCCTCGTAGGTCCCTAGATCTCCAAAGTCTTTTTATACCATGCAGTCTGTAGATGATAAGTAATTGGCACAGCGACACTAATTTAAAATGTTCTTAAGTTCTTATGGATCAATGTACTGTGCCTGTGATGAGGGTCAACAGTTCAATACATAATGGTCTGGTTCCATCATGGTTTATTGATTGAATCCTTCAAGCTATTAAGAAGACTGCATTTGTTACATGGAGATTTTTCCACCATCAGCTTAGGAAAGATGGCAAGTTTCTGGTGTATAATTCTCGCCAACAAGTCATGCCTCCTGGTTATAGCATCATTATAATTATCATTAATATCATATTTTGTATTATTAGTTATTGTTCTTCTTTTAGGGAAATAGGAGAGGAAATGCCATATCCAGAAGTCAATGTTACTCCCATCGAATACAAGAACTAAATAGGTCTGAGACCAGCAGGTGGCAGGCTAAGGAAGGAGAAGGTCCTAGGATACTACTTGGCCTCTTACTTTCTGGTGTTTATCGCTCTCGGTGTCTGGGGACCAGAGGAACCACTGCGCAATCAGGCTGCCTGTCAGGGCTCATATCCTCTTAATTCAGGGAGATGGCAGGGGACAGATGCTTAAAGGCAGCTCAATATGGAAAACACTCAGGCTCATTTTGTGCACTTATTGATTTGTCAAAGAGAAATGAAAGGAGGAAGGTGATGTTAACAAGAAAAGGTCCCTTATCCTTCCCACCTCTAACAATTCCTTTTCTGCCTGTGATGGGTTATTGTTGCTTCTGTGACGTGGCCAATCCTTGGAAAAGGAAATGAGAAATTGCTCTGTACAATATGCGTTAACTGGGCAGAGGTTCCTTCCTTGGGTTTTATAAACTTCATTTAAATATATGGAGAAATAGATATGCCTTCTAAGATAATTGATGTCCTTTATCATTCTGTTTTTAAATTTTTTAACCTATGCATTTAATTTTATTTTAAAAACATACATTATCAGAAGGCCATAAACTTAATCACACACTAAAGTGTGAATAACAGAAAAAGATGATGAGCCATTTAACTAGAGTATAATAGGTAGCATTTATACAGACCTTTAAGATTTGCAAAGAGCTTTCTATGTCATATCTTATTCAGCACCCACAACCCCTTGAGGTAGGTGCTATTATTATTATTATTGTTGTTAAACCCTTACCTTCTGTCTCAGAATCAATACTCTGTACTGGTTCCAAGGCAGAAGAGTGGTAAGGACTGGGCAGTTGGGATTAAGTGGCTTGCCCAGGGTCACCCAGCTAGGTGACATCTGGGGCCAGGCAGATGCTATTATTATTCCAATTTAAGCCTCCCATGCTGTTTCCTTTACCTTTTAACTCCCTACCCCTAAATAAATTAATTAACAAAGCTTTTGTTATAGTTGTTTAATGGTAAGTAAAAATAATAGATAATTACTAGAAAGTGTAAATTAAGAAAAGGAACACTGCAGTACTTAGTAGAGAGACAGTCTTGGAGTAAGAAAGATGGATGTCCAAATTAACCCAGATTCAGCTGTGTGACCCTAGGGAAGCTGAGCAGCCTCTCAAGGAACTTTCTCAGTCTCTGAATGTCATATAAATTATGAACATGCAACCGTGATATACATTTCCACACTGGGAGTAGCCTACACTGAGGAAATAATAGTTCTGGATGAAAAAAAAAGAAAAAAGGAAAAGAACTAAGGTGGCATTTTATGTGGATCTATCCCTCCAGTCCACCCTGCCCCACCATTTCCTAACCAAGAAAGTCTCCCATTCTCTCTGCTAGATATTTGAGCATGGCTATGCTAGTATGTGGTTATCAATTATAATTGCCTTCCCAAAGCACAGGAGAGTGTATTCACAATACATTTTTAAATTCTATTCTGCATTATAACATTTCCTCCATCACTTTCTGAAATCAAGACAATCGACAAAACAAATCAATCAGGTTCTGATTTGCAGTGTTTGTTGATTTTCCAGGTATAAATGCTCACACTTAAAATTTAACAATCCCTCTTGTAAGTTGGGAGCAACTGTAGCCAGTACATCTAGGGGGAAAGTAAGTCCCTGTATCTCCCTGAGTTTGAAGTTGCTAAAAGTATAAACGAGGGGGTTGGCCCAGGATACTTTCTAGCTCTCAGATTCTGTTTTAATTCTGGGATACAAAAGTAAATATGAACTGTTTTTCCAGAGAAGGAAATACAAGATCAGGAAAGAAATTGGGAGAAAAACAGAGACAGGAGGCTGATTCAGAGGTTGAGAGCCAACACAGTACAGGAAACAGCCTAGTGGCTTTGTCAGGATGTGATTCCTGATCAGCAGAATCATCACAATAGCGCCATCAAATGGAGGAACCTCAGAAAAGCTCAGGTCACACCTACTAACTCACCTGTAGGTATATAAAGGGATTCTGTGGTTCCCAACTGGCATTCCCCCCAAGGGACAGCATTCAGACACCTCTAAATCAATTATTATTCAGTTAGTGAGCCTGGACATTTAAAGGGATGATTTTAAAGGGAGAGAGGTGGTTTTTTTTGTTTTTTTTTTTTTTGGTTTGAGGATGGCTAGGACTGAAAATGGCCAAAGAGACCTAAAGTATATTGGGAGGAGGCGGTGAAAGTCAGTTAACCAATGTATAATTTAATTGGCTCTAGGTAGAAGACTGTAGAGGAAGGTTCAAAGGGAAATGATTCTCATGGGCTTCAGTATACAAATACATTTGATGTTTTTCAATTTAGACTGTTTTCTTGGTCAGTTGCTTCAGTTGTACCCTACTTTTTAGGACCCCATTTGGGTTTTCTTGGCTAAGATACTGGAATGGTTTGCCATTCCTTCTCCAGCTTATTTTACAGATAAAGAAACTGAGGCAAACAGGATTAAGTCCAGTCTCACAAAGCTAGTAAGTGTCTGAGACCAGATTTGAACTCAGGAAGAGGAAGATAAGTCTTCCTGACTTTAGGCCTGGCTGGTACTCTAGGCACTGTGCCACCTAGTTGCCCAAATTAGATTATACCAATTAATTAATAGCTATAAAGTACACCTCTGGGGTTCCTCCTAGCTTTAGAGCTTTGATCCCAGGATAAGTTTGGTGCTGCGGATATAAAGACCAAAGCAAAGCTGTCCTTGCCTCCAAGGAGCTCCCAATCTTCCCCTTTAAGATCCTGAAAAGTTAAATCCTTCTCTACCCCCAAGTTGGCCCAGCATCACCTTCTCCCCTAGGCAAGTACTCCTTACTGGGTTGCTGAAGGGCAGAGACCAGTGACTAAGAGCTTTGTCCCCTTCCCTGCTTTCCTTTTGGGTGGGGTAGTGAGTCACAGAGGATGAGCAGACACGGATGGCTAGTGGGGTGCTTCACAGACCTTTTTATGCATCTACCCACATTCCTCAAAAGTTCTATCTTTCAACCTTCCCCATTTTTGTTAAAGGCTTTTAAATTTTTAAATCGGGCAGGTGCCTCCCCTAAATCCCCACTTTCCCTCACTCCACACATCCAAGTGTTGCTGATTCTTGTCATTTCCAATTCCACAATATCCCTCCCCTCTTTTTCACCAACCCCAGTTCTCAGCACAGTACCTCAACAGGGTAGACAGTTCAAAATGTCTACTGACTTGACTCCCTTTGACACTGAAAGCCCTTCATTGTCCATTCCCAACCTATCATATTAAATAGCTTTATTACACATTACTGCCCTTCTTCCAGTCTTCACTCGAGTCAACTGGCCTTCCCACTGTCTCTCACATGTATGCAAAACCACAATCACAATATTCAACCACAAGAGGAAAATTCAGGCATAGTATTATTATGGCAAAGAACTGGAAGTGGGGGGAATGTCCATCAATTGGGGAATGGCCAAACAAATTGTGGTACATATTTGTGATAGAATACTATTGTGTATAAGAAATGACAAGAAACATTATTTCAGAAAAAAGCTGGAAAGATCTGTAGGAACTGATGTAGAGTGAAATAAGCAGAACCGGGAGAACATTATACATGATAATAGCAATACTGTAAGATGATTCTCTGTGCAAACTTGGCTACTCCCAGCAATGCAATGATCTGGCATAATCCTGAAAGACTTAAGATAGGGGGGTTGTCTTATATCAGTGTGTTTTTGGTTTTATTTGTGAGTTTTGGTTATGTGTGAGTTTACATGACAATAAAAATAATTTTTTTAAAAAGGAAGTATTTGTTTTTGTACCATTAAAGAATAAAATATTTTTAAAACATTTATTTCATCTTTCACTTCATCCTTTCTGTTTGTCTGAAGTTTGTTCCTACCTATAATGCACACCTGTTAGTACAGAAGTATGGGTATATATAATTTGTAAATCAATAAATGCACAAATATTAGGAGTGCATGTTCAAAAATTTCTTATTGTTATGCATACATGATCAAAAACATTGAGACCACAACTCCCTCATTTTACAGATGAATAAACTGAGGGCCAGAAAATATGAGTAAATTGTATAAAGTTACTCTTTTCCTTTATAAAAGAAGGCTCTAAAGGGGAGAGAGGGTGAAAATTCACTCCTAGTTTCTATAGTATGTGATAGACCAAGGTAAGATGGGAAAAAGAAGGAATAGATGGGAGATCATGTAAGAAAATATTCAGACAAATGGTCATCCACACTCTGCTTGAATATCTCTAATGACAGTCAAATCACTATCTCTTGAGGAAGTCTATTTTTGTTATTTTTGTGTAGATCTGATTTATTTCTTTAGGGTAAACCTAATCTGTCCCTCTGTAGTTTCAACATACAGAAATTTTCTTGAGGGTTGCATTCATTCACACATTAATCCATTTGACACTTCTTGGGTGTCTACTATATATAACATACTAGTCTAGGTATATGGAGAGATTCGAAGATAATTAAGACATAGTCTTTGGGTAGTTGATTTACCTCTTTGGAACCCAAGTTTTCCTTTCTGTCATTAAGAGAATATATTCTTGTATACTCCTGTTTTAGACACACAGTAAATGCTAAAAAGAATATTGCTGGGATGAATGTATGTCCAATTAAGCATCTGTTGATTGGATCAAAATTTGGTGCTAAAAATAAAACTTTATTCCAGAACTGTTTACCCTTACTGTTTTAAAAATCATCTTATTCAGAAGGCAGCTAGGTGCTCCAGTGGATAGAGAGCCAGGCCTAGAGATGGGTAGTCCTAGGTTCAAATCTGGCCTCAGATGCTTCCTAGATGTGTGACCCTAAGCAAGTCACTTAACCCCCAATGCCTAGTCCTTCATGGGATCTTTTGCAAGTTACTTAACCTATCCATTCCCTAGGTAAATCTTCTAAGACTATAAATTACAAAGAACCTACATTGGTAAGAGAGTTTCCTTATTTGGGAATTCCCTGTACCTATAAGTCATCCCTTTGCATCAGGAATTCTTAATCTGAATCCTTAAGGAGTCAGTGGATTGGTTTCAGGAGATCCATGAATTTGTTTAGGGGGAAAATGTCTTATTTTCACTAATCTCAAACAGATATTTAGCATTTCTTCCTATTATAAATGCAACCATGAATCTGAAGAGTCCAGGTTTCACCAGACTACCAAACAGTCTATGAAATAAAAAAGGTTTAGATTGATTCAGTTCTAGTCCTTACTCCCTATTTTATGCATATATCTCCTAGTTCCTATTCTAGATTGCAAACAGTGATCATATTTTGTTAATCACCATAACGTCTAGCATTTAACACAATATTTTGGATGTAGCAGGTACTCAAATATTTTTTGAATTCCAGAAGTTGCCCATAGGTCATCCTACATTTTGGAGACGATGGAGAACAATAATTATTGTTGGAATAGGGTGGCTGCTGGAATGACTCAGAAATAGCAGCTAGTAGGGTAGAAACAGGTGGTAAGATCAGCTGATTCTAACAGAAAGATTTGAGTCACTTTGGCTGCTTCTCCCTCCTCCTACTCGTTCTTTCCAACATCCTTCTCAAGAGGAAAGTTTCTTTTTTAGGATCTCTTCCCCTCCAGTGATATTTTCCAAGATAATTTTAACTGTTTTTAAAGTTCTACAAATCAGTGATGGAACTCTCGTTACATGCTTTTGGGGATATCATTTAAACTTTTGATGGCTCAGTTTCCCCACCTATAAAATGAGTAAGGCTAGACGGAGTTCTTAACCCATTAACAGTCTAGAAACCTATAAATCTCTTCTCAAAATTTTGTTTTTAAATGCATAAAATACATAGGATTACAAAGAAAATCCATGTTATTGAAAAAGAATTGTAAGTTTTTATATATAAATGTAATATATAAATTATATATGTCATATAAATATATATGTATGAATAAATGTATATATAAAGTCACAACCAGTTTAAGAATCACTAGTCTGGATATTTCCCAAGGTCCATCCTAGCTCCGTTATGCTAGAAGTCCATGAGCTTTTACCTAAAAAGATGATAATATCGGGGTTATTGGGGTAAGGAGCACATAATGTGAATGACCACAGTTCCTGATCTTCAGTCACAGTGGCTTCTTCCACAGCACCACTTAGAATTAACTTCAGTTTGAAGGCCTTAGAGTCTGAATTTTCTCTGGGGAAACTTTGCTTACTGTATAAATGGAAATTGTGTGCCTTTGAACTACATATCCCAGCATCCCTTTCTTCTTTCATCCCCACCTTGCATGCTTGTGCATTATATACACTTGTGTGTAACTCCGCCTCTTGCACTCTTCTCTTATGACCTCGGCTGAGTTAGCTCACTTTTTACTCTAGTTTTTTAGTTTGGTTATTATTAATAAGTCTTATTAAATGATACTTGGAATTATTGTATATTAATTTTTAAACTTACATTAGTATCCAAAAAAAGTTATGGGATACGTAAACAGAAATCTTACCTCTCGATGTCTGAGCTGAAAGCTTCTTCCTTCATGATAACAATTATATGTTTTTAGCAGAGATAAGAGTTCTGATCTGGAGGAGTCAAAACACAAATTCAGGCTTGCAGTCTGAGGAAGACAACATGGGTCTAGAACTCAGGAGACCGCTAATCAATCACTTGCTATGGGATATTGGGACTTACAATTTTCTGTGCCATCGAGGACATTTGTATAATGATGCTACCAAAACTTGCCTTGCTGTTTCATAGAATCAAGTGAGAAAACAGATATAAGTCCTTTGAGAATGTATTAAATGTTGTATAAACACAAGACATTTCTATACTAAACAGTCTCTAGAACTCTGAACTACTGTAATCAATACCTAAATCCTATCTACACAGCACCTATGTTACCCTCTCACATTATTAACATTTATGTTTTTCCCAGTAAAGAGAACTCTGTGGGTGTGTATATGTATACTTAAAACATATTTATAAGCAAGAAAGAGTTGAGAATGGAGGGATGGGATGGTGGGTTAAGCCACTTCTCCCTTTCAAGATTACTTACCTACCTCCAACCCCAGACTGCTCACCTCAATTTCCCCCCAAGGACATATCAGAGTAGTTGCAGATCCTTGGTGCAAGTGGCCTGCCTTGCAAAAAGAAAGCTAGGGGACAATTTAGTAATATATGTAAAGCTTGAAGGCACTTTTTTATGACACAAAAATGGTACTGATTGAAGGCACTTTAAAGGTCATACAGTCTAATATCATCCTTTTACAGATGAGGAAACTGAGGCCCGGAGCAGTTAAGTAAGGCATGAAATCATTTACCATATGACTTCTCAGTTCTGTAGAAGAAACCATTTGAAAGTTCTCAAAGAAGACTAGCACGATTAGCACGATATTGACATTATTATATACTTTATGAGCACAGAATCACAAACTGTTAAGATTAAATGGGACTTTCAATGATTTCCAGATGAAACTTCCCATCGTGCCCCTCAAAAATTGCCTATAAAAATAGGCAATGGAGCATCAAGGAGGTTTAAGTGACGTGCTAGATCACAGCATTAGTAAGTAGTAGAGATGAGATCTGAACCTTGATTTTCTTCCTGCCTCTAACTCTACTATTCTATAGACCCCTCCCTCCCTTTCCAGGTATTTCCCAAGATTAGGCAATGATAGAGGACAGAAAGGTGTATGTCAAATTTGAATAGACCTCTGCCTAATGAATGGAGTAAGACAATTAGGACAAGAGACTTTATGACCCTCCCAGTCCATCATCCCTCTCCAGTGGAAGAGGATGCACCTACTTCAGAATGGATTTATTGCCACTGATGAGCACATGTGAATTGGGCAGGAGCTCTTCATCCATCCTGACAAGCAGCTTTGTGGGGACCCGAGAGCCAATCTGCTGAGAAACCAAAAAGGGCTTATAAACAAGACAAGGCTGTGGTGTTTAGGGGAGGTGACGGTGGTCTGTCGTGGTCATTACAAAGTAACACTACCTTTCAACTGTATTGCGTATATATTTTCAATGGGCAAAATGGTTTGCAAGCTATCTATTCCATTAGCATGAGAGTTTCTTGAGGACAGGTCTATCTATTCCATTAGCATGAGAGTTTCTTGAGGACAGGTCTTATGTTTTCCCATTTCTTTCTATCCCAAGTACTTAAGGTAGTGCTTGGCACACAGTAATAAGCATTTAATAAATGTTTGTTAAGCGAGGTCAGTGTTAGAATAATGGGAAAAAGCTTAGGAAGTCATCCAGTTCTTCCTCCAGTGCCTCAAGAAAGCAAGTGATTGTCTTTATGAAGGAAACAAACTTTAAACAGATTAATCAATAAGTATTCAGTAAGTACCTCCTGTGTGCCCCGGACTTTAGACACCAAGATAAAACTGAAACAGTCTTTGCCCTCAAGGAGCTTACAATATAAACAACATGAACACAAATATCTAAATACAAAATATATACAAAGTAAATACAAGTTAATGCTTTCTAAGTAAATAGCAATTAGGAGTAAGGGGATGGGGAAATGATAATAAAAACCAACCACATGTAGGAGATGGCATTGAAGCTAGGAATTCCTAGAGGCAAAGGCAAAGAGGGAATGTATTGAAATTAAGGAGGATGCAATTCAACCAACAAAAATAAAAGCAATAGGCGATATGCAATTGGCTAAGGGATTAATGCAGAACATCCAATAGAAAGTCTTCTATGAAATCAGGAGATCTCCTAGGTGTCTTTAAGTCAAGTGAGCCTCAGCTGGTAGAAATAAACCATTGTGATCAAAGAGCCAGATTGGCCAAATTCTAAATTGGCTGATGGGATAAGTGATGATTTCGTGCCAGTAAAAGCATTTGGAAATAGCCCAGCATAATGGAGGTCCATATCTTGCCGTCTTGTCTACAGGAATAGCACAAAGCATAAACAAATGCTTTCCTGAAATCCAAATATACCCTGCCTACATTAAACTCTTGAATTATTAATCAAACAACAATCCTGTCAGGAGAAAGAAAGTAGGTTAGTCAGGCAGGACAACCTGTTTGTGATGAAGCCAATTTGAACTTTGCCAGTCACTGCTTGATTATTTTGTAAATAGTCACAAACTAGTTCTCTAATAATAAGTTCTAGAATTTGGCCAGTAATGAAACCCCATCAGCTTAAAGTTTGAAGACAACCTCCTCCTCTCTCACTCCCCCCACTTTTTTTTCCTTAGATCATTACAATTTTTTTTTTTTTTAAGATCATGAACTGCTTCTTTTCAGTTAATAGGAATTAGACCACAATTCACCTTCTGGGGACCTGCAACCAAAAGAGGGATAAAAGTTGGGAAAGTGATCCCAAAGGGGAAATTTTGGCAAAATTCCAGAATCACAGATTTTAGAGATTAGCAAGTCCCACCCTGCCCTATGACTTTACAAAGGAGGAAATAGAGTTCCAGAGCTTAAATGGTTTTTCAGGAGAACCAAATATGGGCTCAACCGCAACCCATTTCACCTGACATTTAGTCTAGTGTTCTTTCTGAAGCACCACACTCAGAAACAGCTATACCTCATCGCTGACTCATTGAACTTTAGAGCACCAACATGAACAGGTTTTTGTTTTTCCAGATAAACTGCTACCTAAGGATGCTTCTCCCAGCCTTGTACATGTGCACTCAAAAACAATTTTAAACCCAGGTATATGACTTCCCATTTATTCCTATTCAATTTGATCTTACTAACAATAACACTAATGATGGTTCAAATTTATAGAGATTTGAGGTTTGCAAAGTGTTTTATTTAGATGACCAAATTTGATTTTACCAATAACCCTGTGAGACAGATACTATTATTATCACCATTTTATACAGGGGGAAACATATGTGATCCCCCCCCAGTTGTTGTTCAGTTTTTTTTTTAGTCATGCCTTGACTCTTTTTTACTTCATTTGGGATTTTCTAGGCAGATCCTGGAGTGGTTGCCATTTCCTTCTCTAGCTCATTTTTCAGATGAGAAAACCGAGGCAAACAGGATTAAATATCTTCCCCGGAGTCACTAAGGGTCTGAAGTCAGATTTGAACTCGAGAAGATGAGTCTTCCTATGTCTATATGTGGCACTCTGCCACCTTGCTGCTCTGTGACTTGCCCAGAATCACATAGCCAAATGTGAGAGCCAAGATTTAAGTTCGGGGCTTTGTCATGTCGCTACGTCAAGAGTTTTCTGAACCCTAATTTCATCAACCTGTATTAGCTATGTCTCTCACCCAGTCTCCACCTGTAAACTTGAGATGCATGACATCTATGGGCTTATGTACATCATTGATAATGATATTAAATGGCATGGGGTCAAGCACAGATCCATGAAATACTACAGTGGAGACCTTCCAACTGGACATGGAATCATTAATGATTACTTTAGGGATTCTAGCCTCCATAGAGATCCAAACCCACCTCTTTGCGCCATCATCTAGCCAACCTCTCTACATGATGTCTACAAAAAACAGGATGAGATGCTGGATCAAGTACTTTATAAAATGTGGGAAGCCAAAGGAGGAATATGTTTTAGAGGGAACTTAATATATTCATTCAATGTTTTCTTTAAGATGCAAACAAGGAGGTCCAGTCAGTTAATGGAAAGGTGGGTTTGGAATTCAGGAAAGAGGCTGGAATAGAAATAAAGGTTTGGGAGTGATCTGCATAGAGGTGACAGTTGGAGACTGTCAAAGGGCAGAGTAATAAAGAAAGAAGAGAAAGGGGTCCAGGGCAGAGCTTTGGGGAACACCTACATTAAAGAGGAAAGTGACACTTAGTAAGAGCTAGCAAAGGAGAAAGAGGAGCACTCAGAGAAGGAGGAGGAAAACCAACAGAGCAGTGTCATGAAAACTAAGGGAAGAGAGAATTTTAAGTGACAGGGATTATGTTAGTTACTAAAAGTGACAGCCTAATTAAGGATAAAGAGGACAGAGGAAAAGGTCTATGAGATTAGATCATTAAGAAGGAATTCAACAATGACCATGGAGAGTAGTGATGGAGATTAAATCTTATTACAGTAGATTGAGGGGGAAGACAAAAACTGGATTTGAGAGGGCTTGACTGTATCTACCAGGAATACCCTGGGATAGGCAATTCAGCTTCAGAGCCTTACTTCCCCAAGGCAAGCCTGTAGAGGAAGGTAACTCCAAGACATTCAGAAATCCAAGTAGTCTTTTTCTTTCCAGCCACCAAAATTTTGAAATAGTTTCAGTTCCTCGGTTACTTAAGTCCCTTTCAGATTCAGTTTTTGATTAAGGGAGGGGAAGAAGAGGGAAGCTTGATAAATCATTCTCCCTCTCTTTCTAGATGTTTCATTAATTTTGGATCTTTTAAGGCTGATTTAACCCAGAAAGAGAGAAAGCCAGATAGTACAGTGAAAGGCAGCTGGCTCAAAATGAGCAAGTTCCTAGTCAATATTTCCTGAGGGCTCACAGCTAGCTACTATGCTTTAAGAAAGCTTCAATACACATGAATAAATGCCCACAACTAATCTGGCCTTTCAAATTTAGTATGTCTAAAATATATCTGGTCTTCCCCTTACCGTGGGCCCTAAACTCTCGTTTTTTGAGGATGGCATCACTATCCTTCCAGTTTAGCCTCTCCCTTTCCCAACTCAAATATCTAATTGCAAAATACTACTGAATCTATAAACTCCTCTTATATCAAATTGGTCCCCCTAAATCTAGTCTGTCCATTTTCCACTCCAAACTTCACACAGCTGCCATATATACATATAGATGACCATGTGTTAAGGCAGTTAGGTGGTACAGGGGATCCTGGAGTCAGGAAGATCCAAGTTTAAATTTTATCATCTCATTCCAATCTCTTTTGGCATTCTGATAAAACACTGCTCTCTCTCTCATGCCGCTCATGTGTCAAACAAGCTGTCTTACCGTAATTTATTTGAGATTCAGGGTTCCATGGTGTAGTGGGAAGAAAGGTTGCAATCTCCCTTATATGCCACTTGGGATGCCTGGAAGAAAAATTCCAGGGGGCTCATGTTTGGACTTAGGATCTAGGAGAAGGGAATAAACCCTAATTTAGAGACATGGCTACTAGTCCAGCCCTTGGAGTCTACATTTCCTAAACCGTGGCTAGAGGAATTAGGGTGTAGAAGTGGCCACCAGGACCATTCATCCCAGCCCTGTTCTAATGCAAAAACTGGTGTGGAGTAGATGAGAGAACCATGTATGTGTCAGTGAAGAGAAAGTGAAGCAAGTTAGCTTTATCCAGGGGGAAATAGAATAAGAAAGGGT
Source organism: Monodelphis domestica (assembly GCF_027887165.1). NCBI lineage: Eukaryota > Metazoa > Chordata > Mammalia > Didelphimorphia > Didelphidae > Monodelphis > Monodelphis domestica. The sequence goes on from NC_077227.1 coordinate 44,071,984, forward strand.
GGTCAGGAGGACAGAAGCAAGTCAGGTCCACTGGGACCCTTGTTTGAATGAAGTTCAAAGTCATAAGAGTTAAGCAGTTAAGTTAGTAAGTAAGTAAGGGGTGAGAGAAGAGAGGAATCTGGACCAAATTAGCAACTAATTGATTGAAACTCCCAATGAGAATAGGGCATTAAATCATTACTATATGCTTTACTTCAATGGCAGAAATCCAAGGGATATGAACCCCCTGAAGGTTAAGTGACTTGCCCAGGGTGCCACAGCTAGGAAGAATCTGAGGCCAGATTGGAATCCAGGACCTCCCATCTCCAAGCCTGACTCTCGATTCACTGAGGTGCCTCTAACTTATAAAGCATCATGTGCATTAGATATTATATTCTATGTAATATATATCTACATATACATGTGTGTGTGTGTACTTGTCTTCTCCCATTAAAATGTGAGCTATTGATGAGGAGAAATCATTTCATTCTTTGTGCCTGTATGCTTAGCACCTACTAGGACACCTTGAATTTAGTAGGTGGTCAACACATGCCTACTGTCTGGGAATTGCAAGTAATCCAGCTGGAACAGGTAAGGGGCAGAGAGAGGATTAAACCCAAGTCCTGACTCCCAACTATTTCTGCTTCTCCTCATATTCCCAAAGCCTTTAAGCACATTGTTCTGTACTTATAGCACATTGTCTGGCACACAGGAAATACTCAATATATGTCTGTTAGCTTAAATTGACTCCAACATCATTAAATAGGAGGAAATTGCTTTTTTTAAGGAAAAAGCTAGAGTGAAATGGGGGTTTGTGATCTCCAAAATTAGGGGGAATGAAGGGTCGTTCCAGTAGTAGCTAGAATAAAACTTCATAGCATAGGTTTATAGGATTTAGAATTAGAGATTGTCTAGCATCTAGTTTCATTTCTGTATTTTATAGGTATAAAGGTTAAATAGCCCCCCAGGATTAAAGGAAGCTAATTACTATAAAAGGATATTATATAGATAAGGAAACAAGCCCAGAAAAGTTAAGTGACTTACCCAAAGTTACACAGGGCTAAATAGTAGAGTTGGATTTGGAGCCAAGAGATCCAAGTTCAAATTCTGTTCTGCCACTGACTGACTGGACAGATGACTTCAGGCATATTAACTTCTCTTCTGGATCTTGGTTCTTTCACTTGAAAAAGAAGAGTATTGGACACCATGATCACTAGGGTTCCTGCAAGCCCCAGAATCTGGCCACCTCTATGATTCATGCCCATCACATTTGCTCAGATTTCCCAATTCCTCAATAGGTTCTGCTTTCTATTTTGGGTCTGTTGATCAGTCTTTCCTCTCAATCTAACAGTCAACAAGGCAGTGAGAATTTGCTCTGAATATTAACCATTGCTTTGCTGACTATCCCTGATCCCTCTTCCACCTGTGTCCTTTGTTCATGGTAAATGCAGGGCAAGAAAGAGTTAGGAGAAACCCTAATCTGAATCGTTCCTCTGATGCTTACTAGCTCTATGGCCATGAAAAAAATCAAATCTCTCCTCTTCTCAGTTTCCCCATCTGTTAAGAGAAGATACTGCACTATACTAAGCATTGGGGATACAAATATAGAATAAGAAATTCCCTGGCCTCAAGGAGCTTACAATCTAATCTAATTCAAAAGGAAGCTGAAAAGGGGAGGAAAAAAGTGACAGAAAAAAGAGAGTGACTGGAAAATCCAAAGCAATGAAAAAATAAATAATTAAAGTGATACTGGCCTGGGGAGTTCTCTGATCAGATAAGCCTTATTGGGGAAGATGAGCTGTGAGTACCAAAGTTAATGTGATCTTGCAGGATTATGGGATTCCCATCGACATGATGAGGAAATCCTAAGGAATGCAGTCAAATGGAAAATGATCATGCATGTAAATGCATATTAGTGCTAAGAAGGTTAGGTTACAGCAAGACTTAATCCATCTATAGCTTATCCTTCATATCAAAGAAGAGGTTTTCTAGGTGCCTTATCTCTTACTATGTATGCCTAGATCTAACCACTTACATGGCTAATTACAAGACAAGACAAATATCCAAAAGGTCTCTTTCACAACCAATTTATCGATAAGCATTTATTAAGTGTGTCAGGAACTATGCTAGGAACTAGGGATACAAAGACAAAAAGGAAATATCCTTAAGATTTCTAAGGAAAGGGGCATAAACACAAATATACAAAAAGCATAAAAATAAATAAATACAAGGCAACTTTAGGGAGGATGCCCAAAGATCACGGGATGGAGAGAAGAATCAGGAAAAGCTGTATGTTCCAGATGGTATTTGAGATAAACTCTAAAGGAAGCTAGGGAGCCTAAGAAGAAAGAGGTGAGAAAGGAGAACATTCTAGACATGAGAAGAGCTTATGCAAAGGCAGGGTGACTGGAAATGGCGTACTGTTGAAGAGAAGTAAGAAAATCAATTTGGGTAGACAATAAGGAAAGGAAAGGAAAATAATGTATAATAAGCCTGGAAAGGAGGGTGGGATCCATGTGTGAAAGGCTTTAAACACCAAAGAAAAAAATCTTTCCCCACTTGCTCACCATTAGGGATGGATTTAAGTAAAGGCGTCTCCAAATAGTTTCCTTTAAATTGCAAATATTACAGAGTAGGAAATATACATCACTTTATATCAATTATTACAATAGATAATTCTGTTAGATAAATGTTGTCACATTAGAGAGCATATAATTGGACCAAAGGAAATGGAATACAAGAAATAAATATTTTAAGGGAATTGGGGGGGGGTTTAAGAAGACCTCCAATTGGGTTATCAGAGTGAGATCTTAGAAAGTCAGGAAGCAACATGGAATCTTAGAATTGCAAAGAACCTTGGAATTGATCTAAATCCAACTTCCCTATGTGACATAGGAGGAAAATGATGGCAATAGAAACTGACATTAATGGAACACTTTAAAGCTTGGTTAGTTGGTTAGTTATTATCCTTCCTAATTGAAGAAGACCAAAATGGCATCACTGGTAATGTCTTCTGACTCATACATGAATTGGATTGAAATGAGGCAGGGTTGCCCAGTCATCAGCTTTATCAAAATCCAGGGGCAAGACAAAAATCAAGATGACTGGTGATGGCCTGGGTGTGTGTTGCCATGGATACCTGTTATCACTTCACAGCACCCTCTTCTGCCACCTTCATGGCCACTCAACAAATTGCTCTCATTGGCCCATTCTGTCAGGTGAAAGATTCACACACTTGGGTTAGAAACCTCCTAACTCACCAATGGTTTTGTGGCCTGTTGGTTATCCTCCACCTGGTTCAGCTCACCTGCCAAGATGGTTTAGCAGAGTATGGCTGCTGTGCCATGCTGCAACTTCTTAGAACCACAGGTGAGATGTGAGTGGCAAAAAGAGGAAAGAAATCTTGAAAAGGGCTTCGCAAACTCATACATGCTTTACCAGCGATCTCATTGGTGTCTCCCAACAGTCCTGGGTTAGATGCTATGGTTTTATTATCTTCACTTTATAAATAATGAAACTGAGACCAAAAGTTGAGGAACTTACCTAAGGCCACTGAGTACATCACAAGAAATAGAGCAGGAATATGAACCTCAGTTTTCTACAATCAATCCTTTTTCCACTCCACCAAACTATGACTGTGGGCAAGTCACATCTCTGTGCCCTAAAAAATGATGATCACAAAGGTCCCCTTCCAGCTCAGGTTCTAGGGTTTTATTTTTTTTTCTTTTATTAAGTTAAAAAAAAAAAACACTAAATATCCCTGAGTTCAATAAATGCATTCCAAACAGAGTTTCCATGACATCTACTGTAGGAATAGCTCATCCTTGTCCCTGTTTTTAGAAGAAATGGCCTTCAACTTCTGCAAACTTGCCAACTTTCTGCCCAACACGTTTGTTCAGCCCAACAGATGTTAGGATAAACTGTTCCAACATGGCTACAATGTGATAATTACTGGAGAACTCAGTCCAATGGGATTTCATCCATTTCTATACCTTCTAAATGACTGACCAGGAGTGATGGGGAAGCTGAAACTAGCATTTGGCTGGAGGCAGGAGCTTTCATACAATTAGTAACTTGCCAGCTCAAAGGAAGGGCAGGGAGCAAAATGAGGGAGAAAAGGAGCCTCTTAAGAGGCGAAACGGGTCAGCGCCACTGAAACAGGAGTCTGGCTTTAATTCAAACGGCCATTCAGTTAATCTCTGTCCCTCTGCCAAAGGGCCATTTGCTTCAGTCTTTCTCCACAGGGCATCTAAAAAGCAAAAAGCCTCATTTGGCAGCGAAGCAGCAGCCATAAAGGCATACAGTTAGACAATGGAGAGGACACTAAGCTTGGAATTGGAAAAACCTGGGTTCAAATCTCTCCTGACATTTATCAGAAAGCTGAGCTGCAGGAGGTGTGCTTACCTCTCCTTCTTATTGAGCTTTGTCTATTGATTAGATGTTTTGAAGGTGTTCTAGAGAAACAAAGGATTCTGATGGCCAGGAAAGAACTGAAGAGTTTTAGTAAGCTATAAGCAGAAGATAAGCCAAATGGACAGAATTTGAGCCTGCTTCACTTTGCAGAATATAATACTAGCTAGTGTAACAAAGAAGAAAAGATCTGAACTCAGGTCTTTTTGACTCCCAAGTCTAGCAATCTCATCCATTGTTCCATTGATATGAACGGATCTCTTCTTCCTTAAAGCCCTCATAGCATCACTTTTTTTTAAACTCTCCTACCCACTAAGTTGTCCTTGGAGGGTGGTTTTTGTGTGGGTGTCTTACAGGACCTGGAGTCAGGAAAACTTTTCCTCCTGAGTTCATGTGGCCTCAGACACTTAAGTCACTTAACCCTGTTTGCCTCAGTGTCCTCAACTGTAAATTGAGGAGAAGGAAATGTCAAAACACTCCAGCATCTTTGCCAAGAAAACCTCAAATAGAGTCACAAAAAAAAATTTTAGCTCCCTTCAAGGTTGTCCTTCAGGAAAAGGACTACTTTTTAAGTCACGTTTTTGTCTTTAGTGAATGTCCAGTAAGTGCTTGATGAATTAACCCATCATTCCTTGGAAACACAGTAAAAACCTCTTTTGTGTTTCAATTAATATGTTTTTTAAAAATGAATACAGGGAGCAGCTGGGTAGCTCAGTGGAGAAAGCCAGGCCTAGAGAAGCCAGGTTCTGTATTCTAATCGATCCTCAGACACTTCCTAGCTGTGTGACCCTGGGCAAGTCACTTAATCCCCATAACCTAACCCTTACCACTCTTCTGCCTTGGAAGCAATATACAGTATTGATTCTAAGAAGAAAGGGAAGGGTTTTAAAAACAATAATGAATACACTAATATTGAGTACAGCAATTTCTCCTCTCAAAAGTTCTTTCTAGACTTACCCGAATGGAGGAAACTTTATCAGGACTTAATTGAAATTCTTGGGAAATAATGCCCTCCAACAAAATCCTTCCTCTCAGGCCAAAACCTCTTTCTTTTAGTATATGTTTATTGAATTTAGTTGATTTTTAGGAAAGTATTAAAAGGTCAAGAACAAAAACCAGGCCCAGACAATGGAAAAGGGTAAACAAACATAAGGAGGAATATCTCCGGAATAGTTAATATCATGGCCCTCCCCATCCCCTGAAAGGATGACAGGACCCACCTAAGGCGGTACCCTCAATTCCTGTTCTGAAGTCATTAAGGCCCTAATTAGAGGGAGGAAGGAAGTCTCTGATTACTCTGGGAGTGGTCTAAGAGGGATGAGGAGTTTTTCTCCAGGGGTGTTCAGAAAAGATTACGTGACTATGGTTCCGTTATAAGGAGTGCTAGGTTGTATCCTTGATCACATTTCCCTGGTTCAGTATTCTCATAAAAGTAACTTGGGTTAAGAGCATGCATGGATTCTGCCATGGATTCTCTCCAAGGAGAACAATGCTTGAATCCGGAACGAGACTCAATTACTGAATCGTTTATGGTAGACAAGTGATTAAAGCAGAATACAAGAATTCTTTTTTTTCCCCCAACACTTGTCATGACAACCTCTAGCAGGTGCAGACACGGATGATGGAAGGGAAAAACTGACCATTTTAAAATTTGCTTTGGAACGCCCACATGGGGCCATGCCAACACTGGTCATTGACCTGTGGTTAATAATGCCGCTTTATAGAGATAGGAAGGGCAGCCCCATGGTAGAATGAGCCCTTATATCACCACAAATGCTGGTTGCCCTTGAAGAGCCTCCATTGTGGTCCTCTCCCAAGCTGCTGAGCTGTCCATCATGCGATTAGCTCTAAACCCTGACAGCAGCTGAACACGAATGAGCCAAGCTCATTTCATGATGTGAAATTGCCCAGGGTCCACGGTCTTTGAATTGTTTCTCTTGATAAATGGGGCATCACGGCTCAGAGTAAGAGTCAGCTTGGGATAGTGGATAGACAGCCCCAAGACTGGAAGACCCGGGCTCAAGTCCCACCTCTAATACATACTATCAATCAGTATTTATTAAGCACTTATGTGCCAAACACTGTGCTAAGCACTGAGGAACCCCTGAGCTCTTAACTTCTGGGGGCTCAGGTATGGAAAGACCTTAATAACTGTCTTTAGAGTCAAGATATCCTAGGTTCAAATCCTTTGTCCCTCATGACTTTATCTTTCTGGGCCTTAGTTTTCCTTAATTGTTCAATGAAAGAGTCAGCCCTTAAGCTACTTTCCCATTTTAAATCTATAAAGTTAACACACTATTCTATGGACTGTCTAATCTAGATTTTCGATATACACAGGAGTCATTTTTTAAATGTTTTTTTATGGCAGCACTACAAAGTAATAATTAACATTTAACAAGGAAATGCAGGCACATTATGAAAATTAAAATGTGAAATAATAATTCCATGCTTCCTGTGCTTACCAAAAGTCTTCCCACTTCCATTTCTCTGTTTATTCAATTGCTTCCTCATGGAATTTCCATCTCATGCTACAAATAATTGCTTGTTGAACTCTGACTTGGACATGGGAACCAAAAGTCAAAGGTTTCAAGCCTAGGATTTGCTGATTTTAAGAATGGAGGTACAAGGGGGGGGGGCAGCAGTGGATTGAGAGCCAGGTCTAGAGACAGGAGGTCCTAGGTTCTAGGTTCAAATCTGGCCTCAGCTGTGTGACCCTGGGTGAGTCACTTGACCCCCATTGCCTAGCCCTTACCACTCTTCTGCCTTGGAACCAATACACAGTATTGATTCCAAGATGGAAGGTAAGGGCTTAATTAAAAAAAAAAAAGAAGAAGAATGGAGGTACAAGGATTACTGCAACTGTGATCCTGAATAACCAGAAAGATGCTGGTATTTTCAGCAAAGATAAGTTCGAAGGAAAGGTATGTGTGTAGGCTTATGGGTAGTGAGGAAGTATAAAAATGCTTCATATCAAAGCCATATTGAGTTTAAGACCTGGGGGACATCCAAGTGGATATGTTCAGTAGTTAGCCCGGAATATGGGAGAATTCAGAAGAAATGTTAGAACTATTTTGTGCCATTTTAGGAGTCATACATAAAAATAATAAATTTATAGAATGCCAACCTGCCATAATGGATGGAAAGATGGATTGGGAATCACATAGGCCTTCAAATTCTTACTATATAACTAGTTATGTGATTCTAGACAAGTCATTTCTTAGTGTTCTCATCTGTAAGACGGTGATTTTAGTCCTCCTATATTGTAAAAGATAACTTAAATGGTTTTAATTAGGAAATATTGTTTTATTGACATTTTGTAGGTATAACTTCTACATGTAATTCTCCTAATGACCAATATTATAATAATGAGCAATACTCATAATAGAATAACAAAAAACAAGCTCAATTATTAATTAATTGAATAACTATGTATGTGAATCAGTAATCAATAATCATATTGTGACTAAAAATCACAAAGAAAATCCTCTGAAATGCCATGGCAAGATATCCTTGCCAAGGAAAGCCGTGCATGATGTATCCAGCATCCTGGAAGGTATGTAGCTAGTATGGTATCTCAGGGGGCTATGAAGCTACAAGGATGACTTTGGCTTTTACCATATATGGAACTGATCATCACATCATAGAATAAACCTTCTCTGCTCAGCCCTTTTGAGAAGAGATGAAGACCACTCCCTTTTTAAGGGGGAGGGTCTGTGAAACTTGACTCTATACAGATTGACACAGAAACACTGTGTCTTTGGTGGAGCTGGGATGAGCCTGGACTCTGACATTTTGTAATTCACAACTTTCTACAATAAATGTCAGTATGACTCATAATTGCTTCCTAGTATTTTTTTTTTATTTTTACAATGTGCTGTAATGTTCCACTTTGTATCTGCAGTTCTGCTTGGTTTGAACTCCAGGGAACATGATGCTCCTCCCATGATAAACTGATATAACCAGAATATCATTATCATGCCCTTAACTGAGCTTTGGATACTCAACACTTTCCCAACTCCCTCAGCTGCCTCCTCTCCACTCTCATCAGAGAACTGGAAGATGGAGCACTAAACTGCTCCCAAAGCCTTCCTGTAGAAAGAGAAGGGATCCAACTTGTATCTGCGGCTCTGCTTGGTTTGAACTCCAGGGAATATGATGCCCCAATTCCAATTCATCGCCCCTTCTTCCAGCATCCTTTCCTATGTTGTCTGCTCCCATTAGACTGTAAGCACCCAGAGGGCAGAGACCATCTCTCTCTTTCTTATTTGTATCCCCTGTGTTTAGAATAGTGCCTGGAATATAACAGGTACTAAACTGAATTGTGGTCTACCCTCATTGGAGTGTGAGTTCACGAAGGGATTGTCTGTCTGTCTTGCTTATATTTATATCATGAGTGTTTAGCACAGTATTCAATACATAGTGTTATTGTTGTTTAGTCTTCAGTTATATCCAACTCTTCATGATCTCATGAACCATATTGTCCTTGGAATTTTCTTGGCAGAGATACTGGAGTGGTTTGCCATTTCCTTCTTCAGTGGAGTAAGGCAAACAGAGGAGTTAAGTGACTTACCAAGAGTCACACAGCTAGGAAGAGTATGATGCTGAATTTGAAGTCAAGGGCTTCCTAATTACTGGTGCAGCACTGAATCCATTAAGTCACCTAGCTGCCTCTTTCAATATAAAGTGCCTGATCAGTATTTCATCCATTCATCCACCTATTCATTGGCCTATCCATGCGTCCATCCATCCCCCCATCTGTCCATAAATTCATTCATCCTTTCGTACCTACTTCAGAGTTGTTCTGTGGAACAAATGAGAGTACCCCAGAGAAAATAAGATGGCCAACAGTAGCAAATCTAAGCCCAAGGAGGATGAGAACAGAAAGGTCTATCAGATTTAGCAGCTGAGAGATCCTTCCAGTGTTGGAGTCAAAATCTTGATTATAAGAGATAGAGAAATGAATGGGTGGGGAGAAAGCAGAAGCAGAACAGCTAGCTATTTCTGGGAGCCAGGCTTTGAAAGGGAGGATATATAGGTCAGGTTGCTCAGATTACTTCGGAAACAATAAATCCAAAAGTCTAGTCTAAAGAAAGGCTCAGGCAAAATAGGACCTGAGAATAAAACTGAACAAAGAAAAAATAGGTAGAGTTTCAGATGGTCACATTAGCATTTCCTCCTGAATTTTAATCTCTCTTTTTCTCCCTACTCTTGCCCTGAATTTAACAGCCAGAATCCTGGTGCCACCCTCTTCTCCCCCTAAGGGGATGGGTTAGATAGCTATCTGCAAAGTGGTGTGGAAAGTACCACGTTTATCCACTTAACTTAAACTCATTCTCAACAGTTAGTCAGTCAATTATGAGTTTATTAAGAACCTACTATATGCTAGGCACTGTACTAAGCACTAGGAATATAAAGAAGAGCACAAGACAGCCTTTGCTTTTGAGGATCTCAGTTATTGGGGGAGACCATGAGAAAGCAACTATTTATAACCAAGATATTCATGGGATAAATTAGAGATTTATATAACTTCCCTACATAATCTCTATACTTAATTTATATAATTTCCCTGTATAATCAATATAAGGGAGGTATCTGTTCTAAAGGGGATCATCTGAGATTTGAAGGAAGCCAAGAAGCAGAAATAAGGAGGGAGCACCTTCTAGGCATGGGAGACAACCAGAGGAAATGTCCAGTGCGGTAGATGGAGAGTTTTGTTACAGTAAAGAGGCCAATGTCACTGGGAATAGAGGTCTGGGGAGAGTAGGAGCACTGGAAAGACAGGAAAGTGACAAGTTATAAAGGGCTTTGAGTGCCAAATAGAGGATTTTATATTTGATTCTAGAAATGATGGGGAGCTACTGAACTTGACTGAATAGGTGGTGACATGTCAAAATTGTAAGAAATATAAGGATGAACTTGGGAAGAAGTATGGAAGGAACTACCCTATGGATGGACAGATGGATGGATAAGTATAAGGATGAACTTGGAGAGAAGTAGAATGGGAAGAATGGGAAGGACTACCCTATGAATGGACAGATGGGTAGACTAGAAAATGGATGGATGGATAAGTATAAGGATGAACTTGAATGAAGAGAAACTTAAAGGAGAGAAACCAAAGGACAAGCATCTATTAAATATGAACCAATGGGAGATACATAGTCTTTGTCCTCAAGGAACTTATTAAGTAGATAGACAGTGCAATGAATAGAGTTCAAATCCTGCCTCACTTATTAGCTGTGTGACACCAAGCAAGTCATTGAAACTGCCTGCCAGTTTCCTCCAATGTAAAATAGGGATCATAACAGCATCTTCCTCAGAGATTTTTGGTGAGGATCAACCTAGAACAAATGCTTGTGTCCCCTACACCCATCTCTACTTCCTTTTTCAATTGTTCTCATTGGGTAGCACAATAGTTTGGTAAATTTTCCTGTTTCTCTATGGAGCAGGTCTTCCTTCCATCCAAGTGAGATGAAGAATAAAGCTATTATAGATATCCACCCACCATAAACAAGGTATTTGAGAGCCATTCTTTGGAAATCACATACTCCCATGATGCATGGGAGCATGCATCATCATCGTTCACAAGTGCAATCTCTCCCAGTAAACTCTAAACTCTTTTAAGGTAAGAAGGCTGGCCAGTTCATCCCCATAATGATAAGAATTCAGGCACTGATGGTTGAGTATTTCACTTTTTCTTGACCAGTCTCAGGCTAGTATTTCACATTAGGAAGACCACTATGTTCTCTATGCTATTTTGTCAAGTGGGTACTCACTGCCTTCTCCTCCCTACTCTGGCTCAGAAAAACATAATGATATCAACACAACTCTTCTCGTTAAGATTCTCTCAATAAGCTGTCCTGTTATTTGAACCATCTTTCTGACTTCCCTCTCCAAAGTACCACTTTGCACATGCATTGTTTTTCCCTATTAGAATGTGTGCTTCTTGAGTGCAGAGGACTATTTTCCTTTCTTGTATTTGTATCTCCTGTGCACAGTTTCTGGTCCAAGGTAAGAACTTAATAAATATTTTTGTTCATTCATGTGATCATAAATATAGTTAGGAGATGCCTTAGGAGTCATCCAGTCTACACATTCATTTTATGGATGAGAAATCAAAGGTCCAGAGGCATAACATGACTTGCCCAAGGTCACAAGCTCTGAAATTTAAAATGTTCAAAACTGAATTTCTGTTTTCCCCAAGAAAATCTCTGAATCTCCCAATTTCTTTAGGCCTCAACTAGTCTCTGACTCTTTTCCTACATTCAACTGCAAAGTCCTGTGGGATCTTTTCCCCCATATCTCTTGCTTCCTCTACTTATTCCCTCTTCTTTCACCCTAATTCAAGCACTCATTCAAACTCTTTAACAAAGTTTTCAATGCCCATCTGACCAAAAAAAAAAATCTAGTCCAAATCTACTTTTAAATCCTTATTTCCATTTTGGAGTAAAAAAAACATTATATACTGTTTAGAGTATACATCAGTAAAAGGCTTTATTCATCCATAATTGCAAACCAAGGCAAAATTTGGACCACTGAAAATGGAAGTCTCTATGGGGCTAGAAGAGTTTAAAGGCAAAGCACAAAGAAAGAAGCAATGAATTTCAAGAGAGAAGATCCAGGTTCAAATTCTTCATTTCCCATTTACTAACTCTATGGGGAGAGATAGATTGCTGGGCCTGGAGTCAGCAAGATCTGAGTTTCAATCTGGTCTCAGACATTTACTAGTTGTGTAACCTGGGGCAAGTCATTTAACCCAGTTTGCCTCAGTTTCCTCATCTGTAAAATGAGCTGGAGAGGAAAATGGCAAACCACTCCAGTATCCAGCCAAGAATACCCCAAAAGGTGTCACAAAGAGTCAGATACAACTGAAATGGCTCAAGAGGAACAATAGGACTTATATGATCTTTTGACCAGTCTCTTCACCACCATGGGTCCCAGTTACATCATATATAAAATGAAGGGGTTGAAATAATGTTTCCTGAGTTTCTTTCCAGTTTTAGATGATTCTTTGATTCTAGATTTTCTGTTTATTTAGTATTCAGAAAACAGAGTTCTATTGGATTGACAAGTAGATACAATCCCAGGTCTTGGAAGGGTTGGTGTCAGAGAGAGAGAGAGTGTGTGTGTGTGTGTGTGTGTGTGTGTGTGTGTGTGTGTGTGTGTGTGTGTACACGTTTTAGGAAATGTGTCCTAATCTTCTAGTCTTAGTCTTGCGGGTCTGAGACAAGGTAGACTATTAGTGTCTTTGTCTTTGACTGCCTGTGATCAAATTAAGGTAAAAGGTGGTCAGAAATAGGGGTTAGAAGTGACTGTTCCTTTACAATGAAATGAAGTCATTCTAAAATTATCCTATTTGTGTTGATAAAGGGAAAACAGAGTGCCTCCCCACCTCCAATCCATGTCCCCTTACTTCCCCCTTCACATCCTAGATTTCTAACAAACCAGAGGAGCTGCTGTTCTCCATATTGCTCTTCCTGATCTTGCCTCAGTGCATTTATACACTCCATCCCTTCCCTGGACTCCATACACATCTGTGGTTGCTAAAATCCTCCTCTTCCTTCAAAACCAGCTGAGGGGATGAGTTGTTCCTCCCTCCTCAATCTCTCTGCCCCCTCTTTTTGACCTTTTTAGGTACTTCATCTTCTAACATATTATTGCTGAATGTGTACATATTTATGTTGTGGCTTGGAAACAGGGCTGGATTTGAAGAAAAAGGACCTGGGCTTATGTTCTGCTTCTATTGCTTCTTCTCTGGATGATATTGGTCAAGTCAATGTTCTGAATCTCACTTTTTTTTTTCTTCCACAAAATGATGAAGGTGGATTACATGATGTCTAAGGTCCTTTCCAGTTCTGAATCTATTTCTAAATGCATTTCTGTATTCCAGTGGATCTTCTAGAATGTCTAGAATGAAAGCTCCTTGAGAGCAGGGAAACTATCATTATTTGTTGTATTTTTACTCTATAATACCTAGCAGAATGCCTTGCCGTTAATAAATGTTTACTGAATTGTTGAACTGAATTGAGTGGAGCTGGGGCACAGGGAATAACCATCCCCATCCCCTGGATCAAATTAGATGGTGCTTGAGAGTAAGCTGGACAGGAAGAGGGAGAACCAACAAGATGCTACAGGACGATATATAGACCCTCAGACAGAATCAGGAGATGGCAAACTATAGCATCCTCACTAGGGTAGATTTCTGGGTCTATACCACAGACATAAGCTAATTCAGTCAAAGGAGCAAAGTAACAGGTGTGGTTCTCTAATGCTATTCTAGGAAACATCTGACCATTGTGGCACCCTGCATGTAATAGTGAAGTGGAAGTTGGGAGACCTGAATTTTAGTCTCACTCCTTCTCACTGCAAGTCCCCTTTCTGGGTTCCAGTTTTCTCATCGGCAAAATGAATGGTTGGACCCCATGCATGATCTTTAACATCCTTCTTGCTTTAAAATACTGTAGCACTTCGATTCTATGAAGCATTCTTTCAGGAAACAAACGAACAACTAGGGGAAATGCCAAAGGTTTTTCTCCAGTACTATAATCATTGTAGCAGTGAAGAAGAGACACGCCTATTATTTACTGATAAAATCAATAGCCATCTCATGATTGTGAGAAGACATGAAAACTTGAAAGGAGAACTGAATGACAACTTCCTCCAACTGAAGTGTTAATATCTGCTCTCCTAAAGTTCACTTTTTTCCACCAGGTCCTCTTCACTTGTTCCTTGTTGTTATCAAAACCAAGTCTTCCTTACCCTGAAACTTATCAGTTTAGTAACCACAGACAGGAAAAGTCCCCCCTCCTGCCTCAGACACCTCTAAAATGATGAGGACATTTGTGGGATCTCTGGCTGAGGTGTCAGGAGACAAATGCTGAGAAACTAGAGTTTCCCCTTGCCCTAAAATCAACTGAGAACTCAAATCTTCATAGTGGGTGCTAGATTCTAGGCCTAGGAAAGACTGAATGAGATGATGCTGGGATCATTAACTACCTTTTAGGGAGAAACTAATTGTAGTAGCCCAATCCAAATCAAAAAACTTTTTCTGAGTACTTACTTTATGCCAACTGTGGGGAATACAAAGAAAACAGTTTCTGCTCTCAAGGAGCTTATAGTCTAGTTGGAGAAAATCCATGAATACAAATAGAAAACAGAAAAAGGATTTCAGAGTCAGAAGGAATATTTGACATTCCTCAGCCCAAAGCTTAACTAAATCATCTTTCCAGGATCCAGGCAAATAGTCCAAGGACCTGGTAGCATGAGTCACTCACTCTCTTGCAAGACAACCTTTTCCATCATTGTTATTTTTTAAACAGTTCTGATGTTCAGTATAGTATTTTCCTCAACATACAAAAATCTGCCTTTCTATAACCCCCACTTATTGATCCTAATTCTTCTGTCAGGATCTACTTTGAATATATTTAATTTTTATTCTACCACATAATCCTTCTAAATGCTTGAAGACAACCCTCATGTCTTTAGCCAATTTCTTCTTCTCTTATGCTAAGCATCCATAATTTCTTCAACCACAACAGATCTCACATCCATTCCTTTATTTTCCCCAAATAACCACCACCAATATACAGGCACTTATTATCTCTAGCCAGACTTACTCTAATAGCATCCTAATTGCTCTTTCTGAATTCAGATCCTCCTCCTCCTCCTCCTTTCACCCATACTTCACATAGCTACTTCACTGATATTTGAAAGTACATGTACCATGTCCCTCCACATTTAGTGATGCCTTCTCTAAGAAGGAGGGGAGGGAGGGAGGAAATTTAATGAATATTTCAAGGTAACAAACAAATTAATTAATTAATTTTAAAATGTGAGTGGATCCCTGTTGCTTCTGAAATGAAACACAAACTCTACTGTTTAGCAATTAAAGCCCTTTACAATCTGGCTCCAGTATACTTTTCCAGGCTAATTAAACATTACTTATCACTCTACCTCATGTACTTTATGTTCCAGACAGACTGGCCTATTTGCTATTCCCCACTGATGAGCTGTTTCTAGTCTCTGTATGTTTGAACAGGCTATTCTAGGTCTTTTCAAGGAATGGAGTTGAATTGAATGGATCTAGGATGGGAAAAAAGCCTGGACTCATTCAAGGCTCAGATGAAGTGTCACCTCTTTCTGGAGCCCTCTTCTGATTTTCTAAATATTATTGCCCTATTCTACCCAGAAATTACTCCATAGATATTTTGCATTTAATAAGAGCTTAGTATTTATGTAGCATAAAAGGCTTGAAAAATATTAGCTCATTTAATCCTCTATGCTAGAAGGTAAGAGGAGCTACTATTATCCCTGTTTTACAAATGAAGAAAGTTAAGGAACTTAAGCAGAGATTAAATGCCTACGCCTAGTAAGGATCTGTGGTTGGTTTGGAGTTTGGGTGTTCCTGAATCCAAGTCAAGAACTCTATCCATTAAGCCAGAGCAGCCTGCATTTCATTTCTAAAAACCCATGCCTTTTCTCTTCTATAGGCTACATATCCTAAATTCTCTTAACACTGAATGAATAATAAAGCTGCCTTAAGGTCCCCTCATCATGCCAGATACTCTCCTTTGGATGCATTCCAGTTTATCAATATAACTCCTAACAATATGGTACCCAGAAAACACTCAGAAAGGATACAATGGAACCATTCCCTCCCCTGTGCTGGATATTATTTTTCTCTTAATGGAGCCTATGATCGAATAAGCCTTTTTTGCAACCACATCAGAATTCCCATTCATTGAGTTTCCCTCTTAAAGCCCTAGGGTCCTTTTCTCACACATGGCTTTCCTAATGTACAGATCTGACCATGTCACTTATCTATTCTAGAAAATTCAGTCTCTGCTCACTGCCTCTGGGATAACTGACTGCTACAGGGGAAATGCTGAGCTAAGTAAGGGCTGGATTCCCTGCTCCCTATCTCTCTCCCTCTCCTTCCCCTCCTTCATTCTCTACTTGGGAATTAGATTTTAAAAAAACAACTAAATGTAAGACTTTACATTATTGCTTATTAAATTTGTATATTGTTAGATTCAGCTCACCACCCGTCATTCCAGCCTGTCTTTATGAAGTGAATTATGAAGTGATCCAGCTAGCTCTTACTGAAGGTTATCTGTCATCAATTAGATTGGGGAGCCATCAGTATCTGCATGAGGAAACCGCAGACCAAAGAAATTGACTCTTGTCTACAATCAGAGTGAATTTTAGAATCAGAATTTGAATCCAGATCCTTTGAAACCAAATCTAATGTTTTGGGGGGTTTGTTTTTTTATTTCCACTGTAGTTTCCTGACACCATAATAGAATTCAAATCATAGACTCCATCTGACCAGAATATTTAACATGGGTAATACAATAGCTGCCATTTATATAAGGTTAGGAACTGGAACTGTGATTTTATTGGTCAAGGGTAATGACATCAAACTCAAATAGAAAGGGATCTCTGCTGGCTATACCATGACTTCGAAAAACACAAAGTAACATTCCCTATGTTGTATTGTAGGCTTTTTTTTTTAACTCTTCCTTTCTGCCTAAGTAACGACTTTAAGACAGAAAGGCAAGAGTTAGGCAAACAGAATTGAGAGACTTGTGCAGGGTCACACAGCTAGAAAGTATCTGCAGTCAAATTTGGGGTGGGGGGAAGACAGAGACAGAGAGAGAGTCAGAGAGAATTTCTAAGTAGAAGTACAAACTATCCAGAGGCAGAAAACCACAGAGAAAAAGTTCATAGGTTCATAGTCTCAAACTGGAAGGAACTTAGATACCATGCAGTCCAATACCCTCCCTCTTCCCATTTTACAGATTAGGAGACAAGCTCACAAATTTTAAATAACTTGTCCAGATTTACAAGTATTACAGCTAGGAAATGAACACACATTCTCTGATTTCAGAGCTATCAAAGCACATAAATTTGACTACAACAGAAAATACATGAAAGACTAGTAAAAGATTTGATTAGAAAATTAGAGTAGCAGAGTCTTAACCTGTGATCTGCAGAACACAAGCAGATGTCAGAGGGTCTACAACATAAATAGGGAAATTTTACATGTTCATTTACACTAACTT
Organism: Monodelphis domestica; assembly: GCF_027887165.1. NCBI lineage: Eukaryota > Metazoa > Chordata > Mammalia > Didelphimorphia > Didelphidae > Monodelphis > Monodelphis domestica. The sequence goes on from NC_077227.1 coordinate 44,089,434, forward strand.
TTGAATGAAAATTAGCATTCTCTTCAATTATGAATGTAGGCAACAAACATATTTGAAGGAGTCCAACTTCAGTAGATTGCCAAAGGGGACCATGACACTGAAAAGGTAAGGAACCCTTGAGCTAAATCCAGATGGGAAAATTTGCTAAACCTTTTGGATTCTAGATTTTGAGGACTTTCCTTCTTCCTCTGGTGCCCAACTTTAATTTATACTCCACCCAGATGCCAAATTAATCTTCCCAAGGTACAATGCTGTCCATGTCACTCAGCTGATCAAAAAGTCTTCACTGACTCTCTAATATTACTTCCAGGATCCAAAATAAATTTCTCAATCTGACGTTTAAGACCCTACCCCAGGGGCAGCTAAGTAGCTCAATGGATTGAGAGCCAGGCCTAAAGAAAGAAGGTCCCGCATTCGAATTTGGCCTCAAACACTTCCTAGCTGTGTAACCCTGGGCAAATCACTTAATCCCCATTGCCTAGTCCTAATCATTCTGCATTGGAGTCAATATATAGTATTAATTCTTGGACAAAATGAGTTCTTTTACAAAAAGACCCTTCCCAATCTAGTAGCAAGCTCTATCTTACCTTTTCAGCCTTATTTCCTATCATTCCTCATCATTCACACGAAATTGCAGCCAAATAGGTTTGCTAACAGCTCTTTTCCAAGTTTCCATCTCCTCTGCCTTCCTTGTCTCTCTGCCTTTTGGAATCTGGACCTTCCTTTAAGCCACAGCTGTTTCTTCTTACCAAATTATGTTCAGATTTTCTCCTCCCTCCCAAGTTTTGTTGGTATTCTCTCCCTCCTCATCTCACATTTATCTGCATAAATGGTGAATCTCCTCCCCTATCCCAATAGGAGTATGAAGGCTCCTTGAAATGAAAAAACATATTTTATTTAGTCAATTTAGAAAATTATTCCTTGGTTACAAGAATCATATTCTTTCCCTCCCTCCCCACCGCCCACCCCTTCCCATAGCCAAAGCACAATTCCACTGGGTTTTACATGTGTCCTTGATCAAACCATTGCCATGTCGATGTTTGCGCTACAGTGATGGTTTAGAGAGAGGCCATTTCTTTTTATCCTCGGTGCCTAGCACAGGTGACATATACAAAGCAAGAGTTAATAAAAGTTTGCTGAATTTTGTCAAATGATAACAGAACCTGGATTTAAATCATCTAAGCTCGAGTTAGAATCCTAAATCCACCAGTCTGACCTTGAAGCAATTATAGATCTTTATCAGTAACCTGGACCAAATGATGGTGCATGTGTGAAGGCACTTTTAAAACTGTAATGCGCTGCATATAAATGTAAGTTTTGGTGATAGGCATGACCTGATCCCTTGTTCATTAGGAAAACTAATCAGGTAGCAATGTGTATGATGGATGGGATGGAAAAATGATATTTGAGTATGGAAGACTGAATAGGAGGTTATTACAAAAGTCTAGGAGAGAGATAATGAGGATCTGCCCTAGTTAGAGTAGTAGCAATGGGAATGAATTTCAAGAATGCCATAAAGGAAAATTGCTACCATTGGATTGATCAGCTAGAAGTGGGAAACATGAGAGGAAATAGTAAAAGATGACTGAGATTTCAAGTGTTAATGCCTGGCATAAAGTCAGAACTATTAATAGATTATGGGAAGTAAAAAAGAGGAACAAGTTTTAGGGGAAAGATGATTTCAGTTGGGGATATATTGAGTCTGAGTTTCTGGCAAGGATGTGGAGACATTCAATTTGGAGTTGTCAAGGAAAACACCTGAGAAAAGATCACTGGATTTGGTGATCTAGGAGGTGAGAGCAATACAACAGTGGAGACAGGAGTCAGAGTACAAGTGTTGGTGGTGAAAAGTGACATTAAAGATGGAACCCAACTTTCCTGAAGTTTGGTCATGAAATGAGATGAATTACAGACAGCTCAAGGGAAGGAGTCTTTTTTGAAAAGTTAGGCAGATTTCGTACCTATTTTTACACAGAGAAGAAATTAAAGTACAATGATACACTAGGCAAGAAAAAGAGGGGAAAATGAATGTAGCATGATCCCAAGGGATGAAGGAAAGAGAAGAATTTTAGGGCACAAGTGGAAGAGAGGCAGAGGTGAAACCATAGAAACATTTTGAAAAATGGATTAATAATAATAATTAGCTAGCATTGCTATAACATTTTAAGGTATGGAAAACATATACAGATACTATCTCATTTTATCCTAACAAATACCTTAGGAGGTAGGTGCTATTACCCTTCTCACTTTATAGATTAGCAAAATGAAACTGAAAGTTATTTTTTTTTCCCCTAACTCTGACCTTCAGTCTTAGATTCAGTACTAAGTATTGGTTCCAAGGCAGAAGAGTGGTACGGGCTAGGCAATGGGGTTAAGTGACTTACTCAGGATCACACAGCTATTTGAATGGAGATCCTCCTATCTGTAGGCTCTTTATCCACTGAGCCACCTACTTAATCTATGAAGGTATTTTTCCTGGGATTACTACTCAGATTATAACATGAAGCTGGATGGCCAAGTCTGTTGAATTAATTTATCAGTGTGTGTATGTATGTGTACAGGTATGTATATACTCATATAATTTCTGATCCATGTCATATGCCCTGAAGCTGAACTTTCTTTTAAGCATTATCTCCTAAAATTAGGGTATTAGTTCCTAGGGAGCAGGTACTGTCTCATCTTTTCTTTTGTATCCCCAGTGCTAGGTACATAGAACATACTTAAATATTTTTCCATTCTCGTGTTCTCTCTCCCTCTCCCTCTCCTCCTCCTCTCTCCCTCTCCTCCTCTCTCCCTCATGTTCTCTCTCCCTCTCATGTGCTCTCTCTCTCTCTCTCCCTCTCATGTGCTCTCTCTCTCTCTCTCCCTCTCTCATGTGCTCTCTCTCTCTCTCTCCCTCCCTCGTGTTCTCTCTCTCCCTCCCTCGTGTTCTCTCTCTCCCTCCCTCGTGTTCTCTCTCTCCCTCCCTCGTGTTCTCTCTCTCCCTCCCTCGTGTTCTCTCTCTCCCTCCCTCGTGTTCTCTCTCTCCCTCCCTCGTGTTCTCTCTCTCCCTCCCTCGTGTTCTCTCTCTCCCTCCCTCGTGTTCTCTCTCTCCCTCCCTCGTGTTCTCTCTCTCCCTCCCTCGTGTTCTCTCTCTCCCTCCCTCGTGTTCTCTCTCTCCCTCCCTCGTGTTCTCTCTCTCCCTCCCTCGTGTTCTCTCTCTCCCTCCCTCGTGTTCTCTCTCTCCCTCCCTCGTGTTCTCTCTCTCCCTCCCTCGTGTTCTCTCCCTCCCTCGTGTTCTCTCCCTCCCTCGTGTTCTCTCCCTCCCTCGTGTTCTCTCTCTCCCTCGTGTTCTCTCTCTCCCTCGTGTTCTCTCTCTCCCTCGTGTTCTCTCTCTCCCTCGTGTTCTCTCTCTCCCTCGTGTTCTCTCTCTCCCTCGTGTTCTCTCTCTCTCTCATGTTCTCTCTCTCTCTCATGTTCTCTCTCTCTCTCTCTCGTGTTCTCTCTCTCTCTCATGTTCTCTCTCTCTCTCATGTTCTCTCTCTCTCTCTCTCTCATGTTCTCTCTCTCTCTCTCTCATGTTCTCTCTCTCTCTCTCTCATGTTCTCTCTTCCTCCTCTCCTATCTGTGTATGTGCACCTGTCACTATCTGTATCCTCTTTCTCAAAAGCATTAATAAATTTTTACTGTATGCCCAACATACTGAGGATACAGATTAAAAAAAAAATCAGTCCCTGCCTCGAATTCTATGAGAAAAAATGTACATATGAGTAAATACAAAACATATACAAAGTAAATACAGGGTCAGTGAATAGGGGAGATCCTAGCCACTGGCTCAATACTCTTATCTAGGCCAAGGGCTACTAAGAGACAATGAGCTCAGTCAAGAATCAAAAATGAGGAGGAAATGGAGCTTAGTCAACAATTGGGGAATTGTTAAAGTCTCTCAATGATCCCAAATCATTTCCTATTACAAAGATCCATCTATTTTTTTTTAACAACATTCTTGTGGTGATGCTACAGGGCTGGGCATTCTTCTGCTTTTTAAAGAATTTTATTTTCAGCTCCAAACTCTCCCCATCACCAAGAAGACCAGAAAAAGCACCATTCTTTATTATCATCCAACTGGTCCATGAGGGAAAAATCCTTATTTTAGAAGTATAATAAAAGATTGTAAATATGTTGAGAATAAGGCCCATGCTACTATATGTCTTCATTTCCCCCATGGCACCTACACACACATTAGACTCCAAAATAACAACAAATATCATATAACACTATCTTCTGCCTTCCTGAGTACACACAATAGCAAAATCGTGTCATCCAATCACAGCATTCATTGTCCCCCTAAAAATTCAAGCATCATTTCTCCACTGTTGATTTAAAATTATCCTAATCTATGTATCAATCAATGCATTAAACTGAAGTCAGGAGGCCCTCATTACTCATCTAATAGGCACAAAGCACTGTGCTAGGCACTAATTACACAAAGGCAAAAGGAAAGCAATCCCTGTCCTCAAAAAGCTTATTTATTGGTCCTCTGACACCAGTAAATTATATTGCTGCCAAAGCTGCCATTAAGAACACACAGGAACTAACGTGGATTTAGTATACATTAATGGAGGCGTTTTTATAAAAGATACTAAAGGCCAAGGCCACCAGGAATCTACTGTACGCGATAAAAACAATTGATTTCAGCCGGAGTTTCATACCCCATAGAACAGTATTCTGAACGTGACAGCAGGGGAGGGGCCCGGAGAGTCGGGAGATTTGCTTCTCACGGGAAGTTCTGCATTCATTAGCAACAGCTACAATAAACAAGTGTGTGTGTGTGTGTGTGTGTGTGTGTGTGTGTGTGTGTGTGTGTGTGTGTGTGTGTGTGTGTGTGTGTGTGTATTTTCCCCAATGAGCAGCACGTAGTTAATAGTTTACTAAGAAATGGATACAATGGAATAAGGCGACTTCGCTATCTCCGAGGCTCGGAGAAGTTGGAGATGTTTCCCGTCCACCCCCATCTCTCCACCCCCTAGGTTTGCCCATCTTTAGAAACAAGCATCTTGAGAAGTTGTGGGCTCCAAGTGGGATGAGAGGGTGTGGGAGATTCGACCAGAAGCCCAGCATAGCTCCCGTTTCCAGATTCACGATACTAAGAAGCCCTTTCTCAACAGCTTGGCCCTTCCCTATCGAAAAGGTGGGGCAAGGCAAGACGCCCAGGTAGGTACCAGGGAGCCAAGTGTACAATTCCCACGTGATTAACCCACGTGAAATTCCCGGGGGGCGCGGGTAAGGGAGGGGGAGGGTCTGTCAGGTTCTTCTTTTGCCCTGCCTGCGGCCACCTGGGTTCCTCTACCTAATACCATCTTACGAGGGGAAAGAAACCCAGTGGTCAGCAGAACCTAGAGCATCCGGGGGACACATGTTTCCTCTACATGCCCCCAAGGGAGGGCACCGTCTACGTTCTAGCAATAGTCATCTGGTCTAAAGGGGCAGTGGAGAAAGTAGGGGGTGGGGTGAATTTCAAGGAGAGGTGACTAGGAACAAGACGAGAGTCCTTCTGGGGCAGTGAGACACAGAGATGAGTGCGGGGTACTGCGGGGTGTGGAGTAGAGAAGCAGGCTGGGCAGCATCTGCCTCGGGAAGACCAAAGGCGTGGTTACGCCAGGGGATCAATAAGTGTCCTCAATCCCCGGGCAAGGCACAGAGCCCAAGCAAAGGCGCCTTCTCCCTTCCTGGCTTCCCCGGAGCTGGGGACAGTTGGAGGGCTGTTCCCTACTCAGGCCAGAGTGAAAGGGTAAGGGTGGAAAGGAATCTGCATCACTCACCCACTAGCGATTCCCGAGGCCAAAACAGGCGCGTCCACCCAGAACGCCCTCCTCGCCCTGCGCGTGGCCGGCTCAGCTCCCAGCAGCAGCCCCGGCCAGTGTACCCCCGCCTCTTGGCTCTCCTCATATTCCCGCCCCTGCCCGGTCATCTGCCAATCACCGTGGCCCCGGCAGCACCTAACCCCGCCCCCGCTCCCCGTGGTGGGATGGGCATGTTCAAAGGGAGTGAGAGAGAAGCTGAGGAAAGGAGGATACTGGACTCGCGGAACTTGGGTATTCAGGGGTCTCCAGTCTCATTTTCCTGGGCATCTACTGCGCCCATAAGAACAGTGTGCAGTAGTCCTAGACACTGGTCAAAATCTGTGGAGCCTATGAAGCACAAGATATCTGGGAGAAGGCAGCCAGGAAGAGGCAAGATGCTATTGTAAAAAGGATGCATGCGAGAATTGAGTTTCAGGATCCGGGTGCGAATGCAGTCTTAACTCTTACTACTTGTGTGACAGGGTGCAAATCAATCATTCTCTCTAAACCTCAGTTGCCTCATCTGTAAAATGAAAGGGTTGAACTCGATGGCCTCCTGCTCTTGATCCTATTATCCACCTATAATTCCCTATTTTGAGTAAAAGGATTTCCTTTTGTTAAAAGACACTGCTTCCTTGGTTAGAATTTGGGGGGTTGTCTAAATATTCATTACTGTGGATAATAATGACATTGATCAAAGTTCAGCAGCCCCAGTGAGCCATCGCTGAAGTAAAAAGAGCTCTAGCCCGAGAGTCAAGATAATGCTTTGTGACTAGCTGTGTGACTTTAGAGGATTCCTTTCAACTCTTTGGGCCTCAGTTTCCCCATCTGCAAAATAAGAGTGTTAGATATCTATAAAACTTAGAATCATCGGGTTGGAACTGGAAGGCATTTTACTGGTTAACTAACTCTCATTTTACAGACAAGGAAACTGGGATACAGAAAGGTGAAGTTATTTGCCCAAGGTCATCTAGGTAGTAAGTGGAAGAACTAGGATACTTAGCAGTTATTAAGTTACATTATGTCCTTAAATACAACTTAAATTTTCCTACTTTCTATTTTTATTTCATTTTGGCTGTTATGCCATATTTGATCTAGTTCAAGATAGTCCGTGCCCTCTTAGGAATTCACTATCTAATAATCAAATAGACTTAAGACACTCCACTTCCCTTTTTTGAATTTTCACTAACTCCTCTCCATCCTGGAATGTTCCTCCATCGCATTTTAGCAGCAGCAGTGAAAACATTTAGATAGTACCTACTATGTACAAGGCACTGTGCTAAGCACTTTACAATTAGTTTCCTTTTTTGATCCTCACAACCACCTGGGAGGTAGGTGCTATGATTATGCCCATTTTATAGATAAGGAAACTGAGGCATGCACTGCTAAAGTGACTTGCCTAGGGACACAGAGCTAGGAAGTATCTGAGACTGTATTTGAGCTCAGGTTTTCCTGATTCCAGGTCCAGTGCTCTATCCATCCCACCAGTTAGTTTTCTAGTTTTCCTTTCCATCTAAAATGCCACCTTCTACAGGAAGTCTTTGCTGATCCTTCCAATTTCAAATGTCTTCCTTTTGATGATTGTTTCTACTTTGTCAGTCAATAAGTATCAGCTGTGATAAGTGCTGGGGATACAAATAAGAAAAGGGCAGTTTCAAGAAGCTTACAATCTGATGGGAAAAAGTACACAAAAAGGAAGCTAAAAAGTGAGGGAAGAAGGGAAGCCACCAGAGAGTACCTTTGGGTATGTTGTTCCATAGTCCTGAAAATGTCTGAGCCCTCTATAAGGGGAAGACAATTTATCCTGCTTGTTTGTATATAATAGCTTGCATGTTGTCTCTCTCCATAGACTGGAAATTCTTGAAAGCAGGGACTGCCTTTTGTCTTTCTTTTAACCCCCAGCTTAGCATAGTACCCCCGTACACAGTGGGTGCTTACTAAATGTTTATTGACTAGGTTCAGATTCTGGATTTGCCACTTGCCTTTTAGCTATGTAGCCTTGAACAAGTCACTCCCTATCCCTTAATCCCTATTAAAAGCCAGTTTCTTCTTTAAAAAGCAATATGTAATGTACTAGAAATATTAGAGGTAGCAATTAGAGAAGAAAAAGAAATTGAAGGGATTAAAGTAGGCAATAAGAAAACTAAACTATCACTCTTTGCAGATGATATGATGGTATACCTAGACAATCCTAGAAAATCAACTAAAAAGCCAGTGAAAATAATCAGTAACTTTAGCAAAGTTTCAGGATACAAAATAAACTCATATAAATCATCAGCATTTCTATATATTTCCAACAAAATTCAGCAGCAAGAATTAGAAAGATAAACTCCATTTAAAGCCATGCTAGATAATATAAAATATTTGGGAATCTATCTGGCAAGACAAATTTGGGAATTATATGAACATAACTACAAAATACTTTTCACACAAATAAAACTAGACCTAAACAATTTGAAAAACATTAATTGCTCCTGGGTAGGATGAGCCAATATAAGAAAAATGATGATCCTACCTAAACTAATTTACTTATTCAGGGCTATACCTATCAAACTACCAAAAAACTTTTTTATGCAATTAGAAAAAATTATAACAAAATTCATCTGGAAGAACAAAAGATCAAGAATGTCTAAGGAACTAATGAAAAAAATTTAAAGGATGGAGGTCCAGCAGTACCAGTTTTTAACCTACCATAAAGCAGGGGTCATCAAAACTATATGGTATTGGCTAAGACAGAAGGGTGGATCAATGGAATAGACTAGGGGTAAATGACCTCAGCAAGCTAGTGTTCAGTAAACCCAAAGATCCCAGCTTTTGGAACAAGAACTCACTATTTGACAAAAATTGCTGGGAAAATTGGAAAACAGTATGGGAAAAATTAGGTTTAGATCAACATCTCAACCCTATATCAAGATAAATTCAAAATGGGTAAAGGTTGTATGGAGTGAAATCATAAATAAATTAGTGAACATAGACTAGAACATAGACCTGTCAGATCTATGGGAAAGGAAAGAATTGAAGGCCAAACAAGAGATAAAGAACATTATAAGATATAAAATTAATAATTTTGATTATATTAAATTTAAAAGGTTTTGTACTAGTGAAACCGATGCAACCAAAATTTGAAGGGAAGAACTGGAGAAAAATTTATATAACAAAATTCTCTGACAATGATCTGATTTCCCAAGTATATTAGGAACTAAGTTAAATTTACAAGAAATCAAACCGCTCCCCAACTGACAAATGATCAAGGGATATGAATAGGTAATTTTCAGATGAAAAAAATCAAAACTAAATAATCACATTAAAAAGTATGCTAAATCCCTCCTGATTAGAGAAATGAAAATTAAAAGAACTCTGAGGTATCACCTCACACCTAGCAGATTGGCTAACATGACAGCAAAGGAAAGTAATGAATGTTGGAGAGAATATGGCAAAATTAGGACACTAATGCATTGCTGGTGGAGTTGTGAATTGATCCAACCATTCTGGAGAGCAATTTAGAACTATGCCCAAAGGGTGCTAAAAGACTGTCTGCCCTTTGATCCAGCCATAGCACTGCTGGGTTTGTACCCCAAAGAGATAATAAGGAAAAAGACGTGTACAAGAATATTCATAGCTGTACTCCTTGTGGTGGCAAAAAATTGGAAAATGAGGTGGTGTCTCTCGATTGGGGAATGGCTGAACAAATTGTGATATCTGTTGGTGATGGAATACTATTGTGCTAAAAGTAATAATGAACTGGAATGACCTCCAGGAATTGATGCAGAGTGAAAGGAGCAGAACCAGGAGAACATTGTACACAGAGACTGATACACTGTGGCACAATCGAATGTAATGGACTTCTCCATTAGTGGCAATGCAGTGATCCTGAACAACTTGGAGGGATCTATGAAAAAGAACATTATCCACATTCAGAGGAAAGACTGTGGGAGTAGAAATACAGAAGAAAAACAACTGCTTGATCATTTGGGTCAATGGGGATATGATTGGGGATATAGACTCCAAATGATCATCCTAATACAAATACCAACAACATGGAAATGGGTTCTGATCAAGGACACATGTAAATACCCAGTGGAATTGTAAGTCAGCTATGGGAAGGGGGTAGAGTGAGGGGAGGGAGGGAAAGAATATGATTCTTGTAACCAAGGAATAATGTTCTAAATTGACTAAATAAAATTGTTTTAAAATTAATTAATTAATTATTTTAAAAAATGTTACATGCCCTTTGATCCAGCTATATCACTACTAGATTTGTACTCAAGAGATTAAAAAAAAGAAGAATGTTTGTATAAAAATATTCATAGCTGTACTTTTTGTGGTGGCAAAAAAAAATTGGAAAAAAGGTCCCTCAATTGGGGAATGGCTAAACAAATTGTGATATATGATGGTGATGGAATATTACTGTACTGTAAGGAATTATGAACTGGAGGATTTCTGTATGAAGTGGAAAGACCTCCATGAAGTGATACAGTAAAGTGAGCAGAACTGGGAGAACATTGTACACAGAGACTGATACACTGTGGTACAATCGAATGTAATGGACTTTGCTCCTAATAACAATACAATGATTAAGAACAATCCCATGGAATTTATGAAAAAGAATGTTATCCACATCTAGAGTAGAAATGCAGAAAAATATGATTTATCACTTGATTATATGGGTAAATGATTTGGGACTGTGGTTTTTAAAAGATTACTTTATTAAAAATATGAATAATATGGAAATAGGTTTTGAGTAATAAGACATGTATAACCGAGTAGAATTGCTTGTTAGCTCAGGGAGGGAAGAGAAGAGGAGAGGGAGAGAACTGAAACATGTAACCATGGAAAATATTATTTAAAAAATAGATAAAATAATAGGTGGGGGGAAGCAATATGGCATAGTGGGAAAAGTGCTGGTCTTAGAATTGTGAAGATCTGGATTCAAATCCTGACTGACACTTGAGCCATTTAATTTTTGGTAGTCACATTCTTCTTGAACTTCAGTTTTCTCATCTATAAAATGAATTTTTATGTGGGAAGGAAGAGAAGACCATAGGTAACAATATTTGCAACAGCTTTCTTTTGAGGTTTTTGTGGCAAAAAATATTTTGTAAATTTCAAATTATTTTATAAATGTGATTATCATTGTTATTGTTATTATTATTATTATTATTAGAGGATTTAAAGTGTGAAGAAAATATTGCTGAATGTCATGGGAGAAAAATCTTTATTCTAAAGCTTGTAATTAACAAATATTGAAATTCATGACTAACAAATCCTAGTAACTATGGTATACTGGATAAAACACTGGACTTGGAGTCAGAACAATCTTAGTTCAAAGCCAGTTTCCAACATTTACTAGCTGGAGCAGACCCCAGGTAAGTGATTTAGCCTCTGTCCACTCCATTTGTTTCTCCATTTGTAAATGTGGACAATCCCAGGGGTGTTGTGAGGATAACATGAGATATTGTTTTTAAAATACTGAAAAATACTGTATAAATTCTAGACATGGAGGCAGATAAGTAGCCCAGGGGCTAGAGTTCAGACCTGGATTTTGGAAGACCTGGTTTCAAATATGACCTCTTAGCCGTGTGCCCCTGAGCCAGTCACTTAATTCTGATTACCTAGCCTATGCTGCTCTTCTGTCTTAGATTTGGTACTAAGACTAAAGGTAAAGTTCAAATAAAAATTCTAGCTATGATAATGATGATATTATGGTGACTTGATTTGGAGTTAGGAAACCTAAATTCTACTGCGAGTTTTGCCTTTTGTTTTGAAGTGACTTATATCAGTCATTTCTGCCTTTGGGAGCTTTATCTTCCCTAACTAGTTGACTTGAAGGGTCCCTTTTTTTTGATCGTCTATTAGAAAAAGAGCAACAAATCTAAATCAAGTCTCCAAAGGATCCCTCCCCACCCCCTACCCCAGAGAAGGAAATTTGAACCTAAACGTGTGAAAGGCAAACATATGTTACGTACTAGAATCAGAAAGGGCAATTTTAGACACATTTCACTTTGTGCAACCAAAGAAATGCCCCAAATCTTGACATTAAGGGAGACTCCAGAAAAAAGCATACATTCATCTCATTGCTGTGGTTTCCATTTTTAAAAATCACTACATGTCTTGTTTCTCTCCTCTCCCAGGAGAATGTTAGTCCCTTCAAGACAAAGACATTTTTTTTCTTTTATTTTCATATCCTGCAATGAATGAATGGATGAAGTGAATGAGGCTCAAGCTCTTTCACTTAACACAGCTTATACTTAATAAATGATGGAAGGTGGAGGTAGTGGCTCAGCTAGGTGGCTCAATGGATAGAGAGCCAGGCCAGGAGACAGGAGGTGCTAGGTTCAAATGTGGCCTCTCCTATTTCTTAGCTGTGTAATTCTGGGCAAGCCACTTAACCCCAGTTGCCTAGCCTTTACCATTCTTCTGCCTTGGCACTGATAGTATCAATTTTAAGATGGAAGGTGAGGATTTAAAAAAATTAAAAAGATAATTGAATAAAATGATCATGAACTCTGTACAAAAATACCAAATGAAATGATCTCAGTCATAAAACTACTTTTGATGCACCAGCTTTTATGTCTCTGTGACTTCCTGGAATAAACGTCTTGCTAGACAAGATTGTAACAAGTTTAACCTGATGTTCCTAGAATGGCTATTTGTTGCTTTAGAGCATCATCACAATTTTCCAGCCCATAGTCTGAAGTTAACGATGAGAATCTGTAGCCTATTTAAATTTGCAAGAGATCTTTAAAAATTCAAGGGTTAGGCTATTTTGAAAATGGATTGGATAGAAGAGATGAGGATTAAGCAGAAGCAGAATAAGTACATCTATGAATTTCTTCTTCATGATCCCTATGGAACACTGTACACTTAGGTGGGTCATGAAGGAAAATGCCATTAATCACCTTGCTTCTTTATAGGTGGTCTATAAACTGAGAAAGCTACAACACCTTAAAGTTTCTAAAATTCTTGGAAAAAAGAGGTTATATTTTAAGGCAAGTCTATAAAGGCCTGGAATGCCCGTAAAGAGCAAAATAGAAATGAATTTAAAGGGAGCAGGTAGGTTGTTCAGTGGATTGAGAACCAGGACTAGGGCTGGGAGGTCCTTGGTTCAAAACTGTTTTCATATACTTCCTAGCTATGTGACCTTGGGCAAGTCACTTAATCCCCATTGCTTAGCCCTTATCAGTCTTCTTTCTGCCCTGGAACTAATACACAGTATTGATTGTAAGACAGAAAGTAAGGTTTTGTTTTGTTTTTTAAAGTAATGAATTTGTTAGGAAATGATTTAGGAAATAGAAATGTTGAAAAGATGGAGTTATGTTTCATTGGTGGGTGAGTAAAGCAGCATAATGAAGAATATGGGCCATATAATATCATATCTTCTGGTTGGTTACCTACAACAAGATCCAGTGTAGCGTAAAGAATGTATCTTATAAAGTGTCATATATATATTTGAATTCATAGTATTTTAATTTATAATTATGTAAAATATGGTCATTGATTCCATTCCAAAGAAAATATTGAATTTGGAGTGTGGACAAGTTTGAGGGAGGATCATGGATTAAGATTTGAAGGGAAGCTCAAAGACCATCTAACCCATTACATTCCATGATTCACTTTAGGGGAATTTATTATTAAATTCTATTAAATTAAATATTAATTATTTATTATGCACACTAATAAGGACCTAATTTTTTGCCTGTACAATATAGTCACAACAAGATTCCTAGAATAAAATAATATTTTAATAGCTGATTTTTAAAATAGAGGATTTATCATCATCTGTTCTGAGAATGAACTATACATGTGCAGGCAGAAAACTGGAAACGAGATTTCTGGATAATATTTTATAGCATTAGCAGTATGTAGTAGATAGAACACAGGTCTTGGAGCCAGGAAAAATTGCATTGAGTCCTTTCTGACAGATCCTGAACCTATGACTCTGGAGCAAGCCCTTTAATCTCCAAGTACCCTTAGCAACTCTTTTGTAGCTCCTATCTCCCTGGACTGTTGTGAAGATCAAATTTGATAATATTTGTAAAGAACTTAAAAAATGTTCAGTATATGGTAGATACTTAAGAAATGCTTGTTTCCTTCCTTTCTTCATTCTTTTGTAAGACTATTAGTTATAGAGGTGGTTTTCATTGATAAAAGAGGTTTCCTTATAAGAAATAGAGGATGATTTCAGAAAAATTTGGAAAGATTCACATGAGTTGATGCAAAGTGAAGGACACATAATATATATGAATTATTTAAAACCCTTACTTTCTGTCTTAGAATCAATACTGAGTGTTAGTTCTAAGACAGAAGAGTGATAAGGGCTAGGCAATGGGGGTTAAGTGACTTGCCCAGAGTTACACAGCTGGGAAGTGTTTGAGGTTAGATTTGAACCCAGGACCTCCTGACTCTTAATCCACTGAGCCATCCAGCTTCCCCCTAAACAGAAATATTTTTTGATGAATAACCTCTGTGAATGACCTCTCAGTTATTCTCAGCAATGCAGTGATCCAAGACAATCCCAGAGACTCCTGATGAAAAATGCCATTTTCCTTTTGAGAAAGAAAGGATGGAGTCTGAATGCAGACACAAACATATTATATTTCACTTTCTTTTTTTCCCAATTTGAGATCTCTCCCACCAAATGATTAATACGGAAAAATGTTTTACAGGATCACACAAGTAAAATCTATATCAGATTGTTTACTGTCCCAGGGATGGGGGAGGAGTGAGAGGGAGTAAAGGAGAGAGGGTGTTACTGAGAACACAATTTGGAACTCAAAAATTTTTAAATGAATATTTAAGAGTTTTTACATATAATTGAGGAAAAATAAAATGTTATCAAAGGAGTATTTCTTTAGAAGGGATTCCCTATACTAAGGAGGTCATGGATTTATTCCCTATTTGTGTTCTATACATTATATAAATGAGTATTGTTTTATGATGTTGTTTCTAAGAATTGTCAGATTTAAGCTCCTTGAAGTTGGGGGTAGTGCCACTTTTATATTAGCATGTCCAGAATCTAACACAGTGCCTGACACTTAGGAGATGCTTAAAAAATATTTGATCAATTTTAAGAATCATTTTGTTTTGTTTTAGATTTGGTTGATAATCAATAGCTGTTAGTAGATGCTTTTGTCAGTGCTCACAAAAATTATAGTAAGGCCTGACATTTATACATATTATCACAGTTGGAGGCTTTCAGTACCCCTATGAGGTAGGTTTCACAGCTATTGATCCCATTGTAGAGTCAAAGAAATTAAAATTGTTTTGTAAAGTGACTTCTCCATGGCCACGTTGTAGCTTGTGATTTATATAATAAATGATCTTTGTAGTTCTAAAACTAAAACTATGTGTGATTCCATGAGTATCATTGGGATTCTTTAAATTTGGGAAATGGATTTGGCTTGTGAATTAAGGAAGATAACATTTAAGAGAATGGTTTTATTGAGATGATGTTGGCTCTATTTGGACACTTTGCTTAGGAAGTGTAAGGGAGGAATGAATCCAATGTGAATGGAAAGCAATCTCTGACAGAGATCATTGACAGAGAAAGCATGGGAGAGGTGCAAAGAAGAGAAAAAAAAACAAACCCTCAAGATTCCAGTCAGAGAACAGAAGGGGGATGGGAGAGCTCCAACAGTCACTCAGTCACTTCTTCAGCTCAGAGTGAGAGGAAGGAGGCACATCTTCCAAGCTGGGAAGACGTCTGGTCTTTCTGGGGATCAACAGCTTTCCCTGTGAACCCCTGGACACCTCTTCCCCATTCTCAACAACAGCACAGAGTCATCTGTGAATACTGTAGAGCAGAACTTTGAAAGGAAGCCATCTACAGAGAAATCTCCTGTCAAAGATCTCCTTCTACATTTCTCCCTGACCTGTTCCTGGACTCCTGAATTAAAAGCTAGTTAGCTGAGGAATAGGGATCAACCAGCAGCCAGCCGGAAAAGGGTTCAAGGTACTCAGCCTTGAGCTCCAAGAACTTGGAGAGCCCAGTCTGCCAGAGGGGACAAGAATTAGAGCTTTCTGCTCCACCACTTTCCTTGCCTGACACCCTAACCTCTCCTTCCCTGTGTGAACCCAAATAAATTGTTTACTACTTTAGAATTAGGTCTGGCTGGTTTCTGACACTAGGAAAGGGGACAGAAGATTTGGGGAGAATCACATCTCTCCCCAAAAAGGTTAGCTCAGAATCCCAGAGATCCAAACTGCCTAACCGGAGGACCAACATCTCTCCTTGATAGTGGGGTGACCCAAGGCTTCTGAAGGGAAGTAACAGTGGGTGTCCCTAAGGATACCAGAGGCGGAAGAACTCATCATGCCTCTCAACGATAGCTGGGACCAAAGGGGAGACAGTGGGTCATCTTACCAAAGCTAATCTCTCCAGTTCTTGTCTTCCATCTTCCAGAACTATTCTCTGAGGAGACAAATTCCCTCTGTAAGGGGAACAAGACTTGGCTACCTCTCTTCCAGAAAATGAGAGGGGAAGAAGACTCTTTTCTCCCTCTCTCCCCATTTCCCTCTCTTCTTCCATTCCCCCTGTTCTCCTCTCAATTCTTCTATTACAGAAGACTCCTGCCTAATTCAAACAGCTCCATTGCCTATGTAGACTTTCAGAGGAGTGACATCTTCCTGTTATATCCTCTTAAAACATAGAAGTTGTTTATATGATTTAACAATCATTTTTAAAATTATTCATCAAAAATCCTAATATAGACTTCTTTCTTTTAAAAGAGGTTTTCCATCTGGTTTGCATATTGATAGCCCCTGGGTAGATTTGTACAGCTCTCAAACCTATTACAGAGACAGGCCACAAATGAGTATTTTCTCCCACATGCATAATATTTTCAATGATGTATAGCAAGTAAGAGCCTTTGCTTTGCAGTATGCATTTTTTCTCTGGGTTCATGCTTCGGGAGAAAAGGAATTTTTGTCACCCATCCAGAGGAAGAGGAATTTCCCTTGACTGTGGGGTTTCCTCGGAGGAAGGCAGCTGGGTTTGTAAGAGGATGTAGCCATGATGTAAGGGAGCTGAAAATAATCACAGAAGCTACTGTTTGTGGCAGAGAACTCCATGGAAACATCTCTTTCGAGGCTGGGAAAGCTCTAGGTTCTTAGTTGTAAGTCATGGGTGTCAAAGTCAAAACAAGGTCTATTGGGGAGAGAAAATCCAAAGATTTATTTTGAGAATTGATGGCCTAAAATTGATTTTATGCAATCATATAAGTATTTGTAAAGGAACTATCAACTTATTCTCTTACTCCTTCTATGCCCCACTCCTACCCCTTCTCTGTTATTCACAAACATGAAAAAGAATTCATATTTTAATTCCATTTAAAGTTTTAAAGAACTTTAAGGAGAGGAGTGTCATAGCCAGATAGCCGGCTGCATTGAGGAAAGTGCTGGATTTGGAATCCCAGGTCTGCTGCTTTAATCCCAATTCTGCTACCCTACTACTGTGGCTTAATATATTTAGGCCTCCATTTCCAAATCTTCCAAATCCAAACAAATAATGGTGTTTGGCTAGATGATCCTTGAGTTCCTCTTTAGGTCTAAATCTATAATCTTGCCTCGAACTTTTCTGAATACCAAGTCATCCGTCCCCAAATTGTTAAACAGATTTTCCTAACTGACCATGTCATGCATGATAAACTTCAGTAGCCTACTAAGACTGTTGTTGTTCAGTTATTTTTCATTAGTGTCTCAATCTTCATGGTCCCAGTTAGGGCTTTTTGAAGGGCAAATACTAAAATGGTTTGCCATTTCCTTCTCGAGCTCGTTTTACAGATAAGGAAACTGATTAAAACAAGGTTAAATGACTTGCCCAGAATCACACACTACTTAAGTTTCTGAGTCCATCTTTGAATTCACCAAGAAGGGTCTTTCTGACTCCAGGCTCAGACTACCTAACTACCAGATAGGGTCTCTAGGATCAATAGGATCAAATAGAAACTCCTTTGTTTTACATATAAAGATCTTTACAACTTAGACTCAACTTACCTTTCTAGACTTAATGTATGTTATTACTTCAGCCAGAAATTCTCATCTTGGTGTTCCTCACATATAAAATTCAGTCTTCTGGCTCTGTCTTTGTCATGACTATCTTCCCTGCCTGAAATGCATTCCTTCCCATCTCAACCTTTTAGAATCCTGAATTTCCTTCAAAACTCAATCCTAGGGAGGGCAGAGCCAAGATGGTGGAATAAGGAAGGAACTACCTGAGCTCTCCCAAGCTGACTGCCAAAAAACTATAATAAATGAAATTTGGAGTAGCAGAACCAAGAAAAAGCTGGAATAAAACCCTTTTCTCATCCAAGCCAATGTAGAAAGCCAACAGAAATGATCCATTTCACTGGGGTAAGAGGGGAGCACCGTCAAGCACAGGAGACATCCTGGAAAACCAGAACCCCGTATAGATATGGCAAGCAGGCAAGGCCCACAAGATATGACCCAAGGCAGTCAGGCTACACCCTGACTGAAGGTAACCAAGCAGCCCTGTCCAGAACAGACCTGAGCACAGGAAGCTTAGGGACAGTGCCGCCTCCACCTGAAGAACAGAGCCATACACTGGCAAAAGGGAAATGATTCTGAAATGGGGTGGAAAATAAACAAAAGGGAAAAAAAAGATCCTAACCATGTAAAGTTACTATGGTTACAAGGAAGATCAAAACCCAAACTCAGAAGAAAAAAATGTCAAAACAGATACATGTGAAGCAGTGTGAGAATTCTCTAGTCTGAACCCCTATTCTTTTGGGTTACAATCTGCTCCCACTCTTTGAGTTCAGAACAAGGCCTGAGACTTATCTGTATAAGAGGAACACATGTATACTCTAGGAGGATTCCAGAAGCTTCTTGGCATGTTGTCCCACATGACTCCTGGCATCTGGAAGACCAGCCTCCCAGCTAGCCTAAGGACAACTCCAGCAAATGAGTCTCAGAAAAGTGACATCAAGGAAGATAAGAGTTAGAAGGCTGAAGAAGGGAGAAACGGAAGTGAAGAAAGTACTAGTGGGTGAGAGCTGGCTAGGGGAGCTCTCTATCTGAGAAGCTGTCATAATAGGGGAGGGGAGTAGACTGGCAAAAAAAAAAAAGCCAGGCATCTGTAACTGACTGGTGCCTTTTCTTTCCATGACTGCTTTTTATAATTTAATAAGTAATTAGAAATTAAGATATGGTTTCTAGAGATTTTTAATCTTAATACCACAAAAGAAAATGTGGGCCAGTGTCAAGCGCCAACAAAACTAATAGAGCTTCTCAAAAAGGCTTTAAAAAATCAAATAAGAGAGATATAAAAGAAACGAGAGTGATGTAAGACAATAAAGAAAATGGGCTTAACAGCTGGGGAAAGGAAGTATTGGGAAAAATAAAGTCCTGAGTACAGGAAAAACAAATTATTACTAACCTTTCTGTTATCTCAAAGTACACTGAAAATTGCAAAGTCTAATTCAAATTCAGATTCCAGAAAGTTCTTTGGCAGAGGTGTGAACTCCATAAACCCCAATGCTAAAGCAATGAATAGATTTTAGATTTCAGACTCCATGGGCTTCAACTCCAGAGAAAGAACTGATTGACAATTACACAGAAGAAAGTTTGCTGTTTCTCATTTTATTTTCATTTGATTCCTGATATGTATCTCCTTAGAGGGCATGAGTAATACTAGAAGAGGATTTTCTTCCTAACAGAAGGAAAATTTCTTTTTTTTTCAGAAGGTAACAGAAGTTACCTTCAAGTTACCTTCAAGAAGAACTTGGTAACAGAAGGAAAGAACTAAGGACCCAAATGTGAGAAAACAAATGTAAAAATTATCTTACACAGGAATGGAAAGAATAAAATGTTACCTCTCACCCAAAAAATTTTATAAATTCAAAAGCCAAGTACATTTCTATTTCCAGCAACTTCTTTGCCTAAGGTGTGAACTCCATGGCACTGACTGCTAATGAAGTGACAACGTAGTGAATTAAGGCAGTTTCCAGAGAGATTCACAAATATCTCTGGCAACACCTTGTGTGGTAGCAAAGAATTAGAAACTAAATGGAGTGATGCAGAAGGAAATGAGCAGAAGCAGGAGAATATTATCTGCGGTCACTGAAATAGAATGGGATGATCATCAACTGTGATGGACTTTGGTCCCAACAGGAATATGATGATCCAGGAGGATTCTGAGAGACTTAGGAGACAGAATGCTCTCCACCTCTTGAGAAAGCCCTGTGGCAGTAGAGATGCAGAGGAAAACTCTGGATTTATCACCTGCTTATTTGGGGTATAAGAATTGGGCTTTGGTTTTGATGAGATGATTCCTTCATCAAAATGAATAACATGGACATTTTGGAGTGATGATCCATGTACATCTCAGACTGAATTACCTGTCAACTCGGGAAGGGGGTAGGGAGGAAGGGAGGGAGACAACAAGAATCATAAATCTTTGGAAGACCCATGTGTCAATTTGTGATTAGAATAAAATAAAGAGAAAATCCATAAATACATGACTGGAGAAATGTTCTTACCAATGCTTGGACCCAATGCTTGAGGGGGAAAAGATTCCTGAGCCTCCCCCCCCAACAGCTCCCCAAATCCTCTGAAACTTGCAAAGTCAAGTTGAGATTCAGGTTCTGGCCAGTTCTTGGGTTGAGGTGTGAACTCCCTGGTGCTCCCTGCTCATTCAATGACAACTCTGTGAATCCAGGTAGTTTCCAAAAACATTCAAGAATATCTCTGGCAACACTTTGGGTGGGAGAAAAGAATTGGAAAATAAAGGGATGTTCACCATCCATTGGGGAATGGGTGAACAAATTGTGGAAAGTGATGGTGATGCCTGTGGGGGGGTAGGGAGAAAGGGAGGGAGACAACAAGAAATATAAAAGTTTAGAAATCTGATGTGTCAATTTGTGATTAAAATAAAATAAAGAGAAAACCCATAAATACATGACTGGAGAGATGTGTTTACAAATGCTTGGACCCATTGCTTGGGCTGGGGGAATAAAACATTCCTGAGCTTCCTCCCCCAAGAGCTCCCCAAATCCTCTGAAATGTGCAAAGTCAAGTTGAGATTCAGGTTCTGGCCAGTCCTTGGCCTGAGGTGTGAACTCCCTGGTGCTCCCTGCTCCTGCAATGACTAGATTGTGAACTGAGGCAGTGTCCAGAAGGGTCCTGGCAGAGAGGTGGCCCTGAGGGTCCAGGAATGAAGGCAGTTCACACCTGGGGCTGGTGGAGATGGCATGGGTGGGGCCATGCCTGGGCTAGAGACATAAATAGAAGGGCAGCCTCCACCTGAGGTGACTTTGGTGTGCTGCTCCTGAGGCCAGGTGCTTGGCCCAGGTGCCCTGCCAAGGGAGCTGAGAGGTTTGTGCAGGGTCCCAGGGTGATGGCTGATGAAGAGGGAGAGCAAAGGGCCCATCGGTGCCTGGGATGCTTGAGGATGGTCTTGAAGCCATTCCTCCTGGAATGTGGACATGCTCTTTGCCTGCCCTGCCTGCCCTGCCTGGGGAAGCAAACTCATGGAACCTCCTGTTGTAGTCAGTGCTGGGAATTCTCCCAGCTGAAAACTGGCAGGGCTGGCATGGCCATGCCCCCCGAAGGAGAAGGCATGTGTGGGCTCCACAGGGAGGAGCAGAAGCTGTTCTGTGACCACACCAAGAGCCTGCTGTGTATGAGCTGCTCTCAGGCTGAGGAGCATGTGGGCCACATCCACTGGGCCATTCCAGTGGCTGCCCTGCGCTACACCAAGCTCCTCCAGGCCCAGGTGCACATCTTAGAGTCAAAGGAGAAGAACCTTCAGGAACTCCTCCTTCAGGAGCAGCAGCAACCCCTGGCATGGGCTGTGGTCTGGCCTCAGCACAAAGAAAAGGGGGCAAGGAGAGCCTGGAGTGCATTTCTGAGGAGATGGGGCTCTCTGGAGAGGAAGAAGGACAAAGCTGAGAAGCAGGGGCTGCAGGTGCTCAGAAGACACAAGAGGCTCATGGAGGTCTATGAGAGGCTGAAGGAGATGGAAGCCAGCCAGCAAGATCTCATCCTGAAGGCCAAGAAGGAGTGGGAGGCCATGCTGTGCAGCCAGAGCAGCTTGCTCACAGACAGAATCAGGGAGCTGAAGGAAGCCTTTCCCAAGCCAGCTGTAGAGCTGCTGAGGGATGTGGCAGCAACTCTGCACAGGAGACCTGAAGAGCCCCATTTGGAACCTTTCCTCCTGCAAGTGGATGCCTCCTATCTCTCCGTGGTGACCGAATTTCTGCAGCTCTTCCAGAGCTATCACAGGGGTGACAAGTACACTCACTATGACTTGTCTGAGGAGCACCAGAGGGCCATTCACATTTTACCTGGCTTCTCAGGGAAGACCTACACTGCTTACACCACTGGCAGTGTGGAAGCTGAGGCCACCATCAGGCAAAGAGCCTTCATTGTGCACCCCCAGGCCCAGCAGGAAGTGGCTGCAGAGGAAGAAGAGACCTGAGATGGCCTCCTCCTGAGCACAGCTCTCTAGAGGAAGCCATCAGCCAACAAGACTCTTCATCTCCACTGGAAGAAGCTATCCCCAGCACACATCCATGCCCATGGGCTGAGGCTCTTCTGCTTGGTTTCCAAGTCCTTTCTTTCCATCACCCTTCACAGCTTGTATCAACAAACAATAAACTAAGCTAATCTTAAGAAAACCAAGACCTTCTGCCTCCAATCTTTGCTCATTCCCTCCATCTTTGTGCTCACTGAGAGTCTCCTCAGTGTGGTTAGACTGATGGATGGAGAACTGTATATGGAGAGAGGTCTTAGCACATGGAGGTGGGTAACATTTTCTGGAGGCTTTCTATTAATGTGTTCTTGTTGTAATGGGTTCTTAGGAAACTGAGAGAGGGGCCAAGAGAATCACAGGATCCCCTTGTCCAGCCAAATGGATCTGTTTTCCATGTTGTCTCAGGTCAGCCAACAGGGTTTGGGCAGGAAAGAGCCTCAAGCTCCCTTGTAGCTACAAGGAGCCCTCTCTTGTCCAGTTTCTTGTAAAGAGAGTGACTCAGTTGCTCCTGCCTCTCTGTGTTTGGACAGACTTGATCTCAGATCAGGTCAGAGCACAGTGTTGTGCATGGTAGCAGTCCAGAGTGGGGACCTGGGCCCCACGACTTCTAGGAGCCAGGAGACCTGTGGCATCATCCCAGAGTCTGCACCCCCAGTGAAAGATTGGGACTGATCCTGACCCAGAGGTGTTTTCAAGCAGAAAAAGTGGTTCCACTCATCTTCAATTCACTACAGTGTGCTTTAATATGCCTTCCCCTTTAGGGTTAGGCTCCTGGATGGTAACAGAGTCTGTTTCCTTTCTTACTTGGTATCCTCCCCCCTCTCAGAATGCCCAAAATACACACACACATACACACACACAGTGTAGATGATGAATTCACGTGCATGTCAATATGTGGCAACTTCAATAGAATGCATTGGTTGACTCACCCAACATCTCTTACAAGGTATCCCCTCTTTCCAACATGCTCCCCTGAATGGGTTAATTCAATTTATGCCATAATTTTCTCTAATTAGTCCTCCAGTGTGCCAGATTTTGAAATCAGTTCTTCCATATGTCTCAAATTGGCCACCATCTCAAACCCTCTACCCAGAGAAGATCATGATCAGCTAGAGAGGTTAGGTCTCTGAGCAAAGGAGGACAGCAGGCAATAGTTTTCCCTCTCTGATCTAAGACTAAGACAAGTACTGATATCAAGAAGAGGTGGAGAGAATGCCAGTTGGGGTGGTAGGAAGTGAAACAACATTCTATCAAGAAAGTAATGAGAGAGAGATGAGAAGGAAAACAGACAACTGGGGGGGGGTGGTGGGGAACAGTTGCACAGCAAGTGTGTGTGAAGAGAACAAAGACCATTCATCCTGAAGACTTCATCTCCTCATGACATGGCTGAAAGTGGAAGAAGAAGCTACTACTATCAGCAATGTCAGGAATGCTGTGTAGACTGACTGACTGCTGGGTTTATTTACCCAAAGAGATCCTAAGGAAAAAGACTTGTACAAAAATATTTATAGCTGTGCTTTCATGGTGGCAAAAAATTGGAAAATGGAGAGATGCCCTTCGATGGGTGAATGGCTGAACAAATTGTGGTATCTGTTGGTGATGGAATACTCTAGTGCTCAAAGGAATATGGAATCGGGAGAATTCCATGTGAACTGGAATAACATTAAACACAGAGACAGATACACTGGGGCACAATTGAACATAATGAACTTCTCTACTAGCAGCAATGCAAAGATCCAGGACAATTCTGAGTGACTCATGAGAAAGAACAGTGGGAGCAGAAAATCAGAAGGAAAACAACTGCTTGATCACATGGTTCCATGGGGATGTGGTTGGGGATGTAGACCCTAATGATCACCCTAGTAGAAATAACAATATGAAAATGGGTCTGGATCAATGAGACATAGAAAACCCAGTGAAATTGGCTATGTGAGGGGGGGTGGTGGAAGGAGAAGACAGGAAGAACATGAATCATTTAACCATGGGAAAATATTCTAAATTAATCAGTTAAATAAACTTAATTTTTAAAAAAGAATGCTGTGTGGACTTTTCAGATTGACCAAAGTGACAGTAAAGGAAAAGAATAAATGGAGGTGGGGGGAGGCGGGGATTTGTCCAATTGGGGACACTAATGCATTGCTGGTGGAGTTCTGAATTTATTAGACCTTTCTGAATGGCCACATAGAAAGATTTCCAAAAGGCAATAAAGGGATTCATCCCTTCTGGACCATCAAAAGCTCTAGCATTTCTGTATCCCAAGGAAAGGGGAAAAGATCTATTTGTTCACAAATATCTCTGGCTGTGCTTTTGGTGGTGGCAAAGAATTGGAAACTAAAGGGATATCCCTTCATTGGAGAATGACTGAACAAATTGTGGGATGTGATGGTGATAGAAGTGTATTGTGTTCTAAGGAATGATGAACAGGATGATTTCAGAAAGACCTACATGAAGTGATACAGAAGGAAATGAGCAGAAGCAGGAGAATATTATCTTCAGTCACTGAAATAGAATGGGATGATCATCATCTATGATGGACTTTGGTCCCAACAGGAATATGATGATCCAGGAGGATTCTGAGAGACTTAGGAGACAGAATGCTCTCCACCTCTTGAGAAAGCCCTGTGGCAGGATTTATCGTCTGGATTTATCACCTGCTTATTTGGGGTATAAGAATTGGGCTTTGGTTTTGATGAGATGATTCCTTCATCAAAATGAATAACATGGACATTTTGGAGTGATGATCCATGTACATCTCAGACTGAATTACCTGTCAACTCGGGAAGGGGGTAGGGAGGAAGGGAGGGAGACAACAAGAATCATAAATCTTTGGGAGACCCATGTGTCAATTTGTGATTAGAATAAAATAAAGAGAAAATCCATAAATACATGACTGGAGAAATGTTCTTACCAATGCTTGGACCCAATGCTTGAGGGGAAAAAGATTCCTGAGCCTCCCCCCCCAACAGCTCCCCAAATCCTCTGAAATGTGCAAAGTCAAGTTGAGATTCAGGTTCTGGCCAGTTCTTGGGTTGAGGTGTGAACTCCCTGGTGCTCCCTGCTCATTCAATGACAACTCTGTGATTTCAGGTAGTTTCCAAAAACATTCAAGAATATCTCTGGCAACACTTTGGGTGGGAAAAAAGAATTGGAAAATAAAGGGATGTTCACCATCCATTGGGGAATGGGTGAACAAATTGTGGAAAGTGATGGTGATGCCTGTGGGGGGGGGCGTTAGGGAGAAAGGGAGGGAGACAACAAGAAATATAAAAGTTTAGAAATCTGATGTGTCAATTTGTGATTAAAATAAAATAAAGAGTAAATCCATAAATACATGACTGGAGAGATGTGTTTACAAATGCTTGGACCCATTGCTTGGGCGGGAGGAATAAAACATTCCTAAGCCTCCCCTCCCCCAACAGCTCCCCAAATCCTCTGAAATGTGCAAAGTCAAGGTGAGATTCAGGTTCTGGCCAGTCCTTGGCCTGAGGTGTGAACTCCCTGGTGCTCCCTGCTCCTGCAATGACTAGATTGTGAACTGAGGCAGTGTCCAGAAGGGTCCTGGCAGAGAGGTGGCCCTGAGGGTCCAGGAATGAAGGCAGTTCACACCTGGGGCTGGTGGAGATGGCATGGGTGGGGCCATGCCTGGGCTAGAGACATAAATAGAAGGGCAGCCTCCACCTGAGGTGACTTTGGTGTGCTGCTCCTGAGGCCAGGTGCTTGGCCCAGGTGCCCTGCCAAGGGAGCTGAGAGGTTTGTGCAGGGTCCCAGGGTGATAGGGTGATGGCTGATGAAGGGGTAGAGCAAAGGGCCCATCTGTGCCTGGGATGCTTGAGGATGGTCCTGAAGTCAGTCCTCCTGGAATGTGGACATGCTCTTTGCCTGCCCTGCCTGGGGAAGCAAACTCATGGAGCCTCCTGTTGTAGTCAGTGCTGGGAATTCTCCCAGCTGAAAACTGGCAGGGCTGGCATGGCCATGCCCCCCGAAGGAGAAGGCATGTGTGGGCTCCACAGGGAGGAGCAGAAGCTGTTCTGTGACCACACCAAGAGCCTGCTGTGTATGAGCTGCTCTCAGGCTGAGGAGCATGAGGGCCACATCCACTGGGCCATTCCAGTGGCTGCCCTGCGCTACACCAAGCTCCTCCAGGCCCAGGTGCACATCTTAGAGTCAAAGGAGAAGAACCTTCAGGAACTCCTCCTTCAGGAGCAGCAGCAACCCCTGGCATGGGCTGTGGTCTGGCCTCAGCACAAAGAAAAGGGGGCAAGGAGAGCCTGGAGTGCATTTCTGAGGAGATGGGGCTCTCTGGAGAGGAAGAAGGACAATGCTGAGAAGCAGAGGCTGCAGGTGCTCAGAAGACACAAGAGGCTCATGGAGCTCTATGAGAGGCTGAAGGAGATGGAAGCCAGCCAGCAAGATCTCATCCTGAAGGCCAAGAAGGAGTGGGAGGCCATGCTGTGCAGCCAGAGCAGCTTGCTCACAGACAGAATCAGGGAGCTGAAGGAAGCCCTTCCCAAGCCAGCTGTAGAGCTGCTGAGGGATGTGGCAGCAACTCTGCACAGGAGACCTGAAGAGCCCCATTTGGAACCTTTCCTCCTGCAAGTGGATGCCTCCTATCTCTCTGTGGTGACCGAATTTCTGCAGCTCTTCCAGAGCTATCACAGGGGTGACAAGTACACTCACTATGACTTGTCTGAGGAGCACCAGAGGGCCATTCACATTTTACCTGGCTTCTCAGGGAAGACCTACACTGCTTATACCACTGGCAGTGTGGAAGCTGAGGCCACCATTAGGCAAAGAGCCTTCATTGTGCACCCCCAGGCCCAGTAGGAAGTGGCTGCAGAGGAAGAAGAGATCTGAGATGGCCTCCTCCTGAGCACAGCTCTCTAGAGGAAGCCATCAGCCAACAAGACTCATCTCCACTGGAAGAAGCTATCCCCAGCACACATCCATGCCCATGGGCTGAGGCTCTCCTGCTTGGTTTCCAAGTCCTTTCTTTCCATCACCCTTCTCAGCTTGTATTAATAAACAATAAACTAAGCTAATCGGAATGACTTGAACATAAAGAAGGAAACTATAAATAAATTAGGCAAACACAGAATAGTATACATGTCAGACCTGTGGGAAGGGAAAGACTTTAAAACCAAGCAAGACAGAGTCACAAATATAAAATAAATAATTTTGACTACATCAAATTAAAAAAAGTTTTTGTACAAACAAAAGCAATATAACTAAAATCAGAAGGGAAGCAACAAATTGGGAAACAATCTTCATAAAAACCTCTGACAAAGGTTTAATTACTCAAATTTACAAAGAGCTACATCAATTGTACAAAAAAATCAAGCCATTCTCCAATTGATAAATGGGCAAGGGACAGGAATAGGCAGTTTTTAGATAAAGAAGTCAAAACTATTAATAAGCACATGAAAAAGTTTTCTAAATCTCTCATAATCAGAGAGATGCAAATCAAAACAACTCTGAGGTATCACCTCACATATAGCAGATTGGCTAACATGACAGCAGATGAATGTAGTGAATGCTAGAGGGGATGAGGCAAAGTTGAGACATTAATGCATTGCTGGTGGAGTTGTGAATTGATCCAACCATTCTGGAGGGCAATTTGGAACTATGTCCAAAGGGCAATAAAAGACTGTCTGCCCCTTGATCCAGCCATTGCACTGCTGGGTTTGTACCTCAAAGAGATAATAAGGAAAAAGACTTGCACAAGAATATTCATAGCTGCTCTCTTTGTGGTGGCCAAAAATTGGATAATGAGGGGATGCCCTTCAATTGGGGAATGGCTGAACAAACTGTGGCATATGTTGGTGATGGAATATTATTGTGCTCAAAGGAATAATAAAGTGGAGGAATTCCATGGGAACTGGAATAACCTCCAGGAAGTGATGCAGAATGAGAGGACCAGAACTAGGAAAACATTGTATACAGAGACTGATACAGTGTGGTACAATCTAACATAATGGACTTCTCCATTAGTGGCAATGCAATATCCCTGAACAATCTGCAGGGATCTAGGAGAAAACTATCCACAAGCAGAGGACAAACTATGGGAGTAAAAACACCGAGGAAAAGCAACTGCTTGACTCCAGGACTTGAGGGGACATATCTGAGGAGAGACTCTAAATAAACACTCTAATGCAAATACCAACAATATGGAAATGGGTTCGAATCAAGAACACATGTGATACCCAATGGAATCGTGTGTCAGAGGTGGGGGGGGGGAGGAAAAGAAAATGATCTTTGTCTCCAATGAATAATGTTTGGAAATTATCAAATAAAATATTGTTAAAAAAAAAAAAAGAAAACCAAGACCTTCTGCCTCCAATCTTTCCTCATTCCCTCCATCTGGTGGCCCATCTATTCCTTTGTGCTCACTGAGAGTTTCCTCAGTGTGGTTAGACTGATGGATGGAGAGCTGTATATGGAGAAAGGTCTTAGCACATGGAGGTGGGTAACATTTTCTGGAGGCTTTCTATTAATGTGTTCTTGTTGTAATGGGTTCTTAGGAAACCGAGAGAGGGGCCAAGAGAATCACAGGATCCCCTTGTCCAGCCAAATGGATCTGTTTTCCATGTTGTCTCAGGTCAGCCAACAGGGTTTGGGCAGGAAAGAGCCTCAAGCCCCCTTGTAGCTACAAGGAGCCCTCTCTTGTCCAGTTTCTTGTAAAGAGAGTGACTCAGTTGCTCCTGCCTCTCTGTGTTTGGACAGACTTGATCTCAGATCAGGTCAGAGCACAGTGTTGTGCATGGTAGCAGTCCAGAGTGGGGACCAGGGCCCCACCTCGTCCAGGAGCCAGGAGACCTGTGGCATCATCACAGAGTAAGCCTGCACCCCCAGTGAAAGGGTGTAATTCTCTTTGTATTCCAGTAATTTTATATGTTGTTTAAAAATCATCCTGAAGTCTAAATTCTGTTTTTTTCATATATCTTTCATATTTTTCTTCCTTTTTATCCCTCTTTTATTCCCTTATATTTATTTGCAATATATTTAATATTCTCTACTATATTTATATTACTATATTTTAATGTAATGATATATTTATGGTGTACTTTCCCCCTAAAATTAGACTTTGTAAGTTCTTTCTCATTTTTCACTTCATTTCCCTATTCCTTATGAAAGTTCCTGTGATAGAGTGATTTTTCATTCGTGAAAAATTGTGAATTTTAGATTTTCTATATCTTTATTAGTTTTAAAAATCCTAAAAAAACAGGAATATAAGCACCCCTACTTAAGGATTAAGTGTTGAGGGGGATGGCCTATGAAAGACATGTGCTAACAAGTGACAGACCTCCTGGGCTGTCCTAAATCCAGCTTAAGCTACCATTGGTAAATGTGAGATGCAGGAAGTGAGGCAACAAAAAGCTCTATATATTCGTGTCACTTCCTGTTGCGGGTCTCTTTTGGGGAGGCGTGGTTCTCACTCTGGCTGGTGTGGCTCATGGCAGCTTGCTGAGCGTCCTGGTGGTTTGGCTAGTCACAGCTTGATGGTGAGGTAATTGGGAGAAGCTCTGTAGTGTGGGTTACATGAAGCATCTTCCCTGAGTGACCTGGGTGAGTGATTTAGACCAATTCCTTTTTCCTTTACCTCCTAAAAGTACTATCCTCTTAGGAGGTCCCTTATCTCAGAGTAGACCTGTTGGCTGGAAGTCGAACTAGTTCTAATCTTGTGAGGAGGCTTCATGACTGAGTTCTCTGAACTTCCCTTGGCTTTGGCTAGGCCAGAGAAATCTTATACCCTTTTCTTTCTCTTTTTAATTTCTTCCCTCTATATTAATTAAACCATCATAAAATTCCCAAACTGACTTGAGTATATTTATTGGGATTCAATTAATCCCTGGCGACCACTAGCATAATATATTCAGTCAAAAACCTCTAGATTTACCCCTTAGAAAACAGAGTGGTATATAAATTAATTGGTTGAAAGTGAAATAATTAAATATCAATCACAAAACTGAGTAGATATTTCATGGGCTTTTGAGGATAGCTAATTAGTATAAACTTATCTAGACTTTAGACAAGAGTTTTCACTTTCCATTAAAAATTAGTTCCATTTTCAAAAGTGCTTTTCCTATATTTTGCATATCTTCTTTTTGTATTGTCTCTCCAGTTACAATTTTTTTTTACCATAATAATGATATGTGTAATTGGAAATTTGTTATCCTAAAAACTACAATTCCCAGGAACCTCCTGACTTCCTGTCATTATGTGCTGATGTAGCAAGGAAATAAATTGGGTGGGGTTGCTGGTCTTGATCTCTTTCCTTCCTATAGTGGCTTGCAGCTGTGAATAAGGCTTTTTGAATAGGTAGATTAGTTTGGGCACATGGTTTTTATTTTGTTATCTTTTTATTTTGTTACTTCTAGTGGTTATTAATCTCCCAGCTGACTTTAAGTACCCACAGAGGCATCTTGCATGCCATCTTTTGTACTATAGGTTCATCATCACAGGTCTACTATCAGGGAAACTACTGGATTATGGGAATCTCCTTGAGAGTGTCTTTCAAAGAGTCAAAATAAGTCTAAACTCTCCATGAGGTCAGAATTAAATCTGAGGGCAGGAGGGAAACAGGCTTGTTCTACAGCCAGCTTTAATTTAGATTTATCCATACAACTGAGAGAGGGGTAACTGAGAGATTATTAGGGTATAGTATAAAGAATTCTGACCAAGAAAAGCTTGGTTTGAATACCAGTGGGTCACTTCCTATTGTAGTTGTGTGACTTGCGAAAATCACAGCCTCTTAGCCTCTGTTTGCTTACTCAGTGGGAAAATTGACATAGTGGAAATTGAGGGGACCTTGAAAATACTACGATTTACCCTCTAACCACTCTTAAACAATATGACCAGAGAAATCCATCACTTAAAATATAATGCTTTATTGAGAGAGAGAAATGGCAGGGTACTGTCTCAAGTCATTGACCCAAGACAGATGCTACCCCCAAGGATTTACAGAGAAAATGCATAGCACTGCCTCAAGTCATTGACCCAAGATAAATGCCCCAAAATTCACAGAAAAATCACTTAATGGAGAATTCTGATACAATCATGCCTCCCTGAGGGTTTATAACAATGATTGGAGACAGAATGTTGAATAGTTTTACAATGGACACATTCAAGCAAATTAATATCTTCTAGAAATTGAGGAATCACTGTGGAAAAGCAAATCAGTATTTTAAAGAAATGTTCAGAAAGTTGGAAACAGATAGAAAGAGGGGAGTAGTTTGGGACTGGATTATCTAACAGGGCCTGGTGTAAGGATATGTAAGGATATGTCAAGCCACTGGGCTTGACATCCTGGAAGAAGCTTCCATAGATACAATACAATAGAAAGATACAATAGATAATTTCTAAGACAAAAGAATACTCAAGATTGATACTTGAGATCTGATCATGGGTATTTTAGAGTCTAAGAACAGTCTAGCCTAGGATTCCTGCCTCAGGCAAATTCCAAAACAAACTCGAAAGACTTAATTCAAAATACTGTCCTACTGGGAGAAGGGGGGGAGTCTAATCTTGTATTGAAGGGAGCTTGAAGAGAGCTAACTTTTTGGAAATATTAATAACTTGAGAATAACACATTAATTTCTCACTCCACATAGTAACAATCATGGAATTTTAGCATAGGGTAGTTGTGAATCTCAAATGAGATCATATATGTTAAGTGGTTTCTAGCTCTTAAAGTAGGACATAAGTATTAATTAGTATAACAGGGAGGATCAAGGGTGATCCTGGTTTGTGAGATTGGGACACCTCCCATGGTATCAATCTTGTTCTTTGGCTTCCTTATATATTATACACAAGAGGCAAAATTTGTATTTGTATTAAAAAAGAGAGAAAATTAAATCCTGGGTCACTACATTCACTAAAGTAGGAGAGTTCTGCTGGTTTTGTGACCTGCTACTCTGCCCTAGTTATGGGACCCAATTATGGACAATTGTCCTAAGAACTCAATGCTTGGCTAGTTATAAAGTTATAAATGCCCTAAATACTATGAGTTTGGTTTGCTAAAAATCAATGAAACTTGAAGACATGGGGGGTGGGGGTAGGGGAAATCAATTCTCTTTAGCAACAGGTGTGGTTGGATTAGTATGCACACAGTGGGCATTCAGCAATGCTCTCCAGTTGCTGCTCCATGCCTACTCAAAAGCCAATGTCTCTGGCTCTCTTCCAGTTCAATATGAATGCTTGCACTGTCTCTACTGACCTACTATGAAAAGGAGGGTCATTGTAAGTCCATTCCTCAGCAGTGATGAGGAGCTGGCTATGTTGAGTTATCCATAACTTCATTCTTGGGTGACCAAATTTGTTCCATAACTGGGGGGAATCAGAGATTTAGTCTTTAACTACTTGATAGCTTTGATCTGCTTAAAACTAGTGGGTATCTTCAGGGATAATCTTAAGAAACAATTTAAAAATAAAAATAACTTTGTGCTAAAGTGGGAAGCACATTGGCTCTGTGCACTGGATTTAGAATAGTGTCTGGCATTAGATACTTTAAAATCCTTATTGATTCTTTAACTAGATTCTGAAATCAGAGGACTTGCATTCAAATCCTAGGCCTGTCACTTATTATATGCATGATACTTGGTGAGGCATTTAACCCCTATTTTTTCATCTCTAAGATAGGGGAATTGGATTAATTGACTTCTAAGCTCTAAAGCTATGATCTCAGAAACTGTAACTTCTGTAAAATATTGGGAAGTCATCTTGTGACTTTGGAAAGTAATTTGATATCCTTGAAGCTCAGTTTTCTCCTTTGTTGTATGTAAGTGGATCAGGGTAGATGGTTTGAGGTCTTCTGAGGTCTCTTCTACCCCTAAATTTGAAATTCTAAGACCCTAAAATGCACTCCTACTACTGATGGTTGAGTCAATGGCAGCATGTGTCAACATGGAATCTAAAAACTCCTAACTCATAGCTTAGTAAGATCTGATGAACCCCAAGTTTCAGGACTAGATTGTAAATTGGAGACCCCAAAGTCTGTAATTGTTCCCTGTTCCTGTGAGAATCCACCCTGAAGGGAATCTCAGTCTAGCAGCTTCAGACTGAATAATGGACCCTATTGGATCAGAGACCCTTTTCCATGTGAACTTTAGATTTACTCCACCCTGCTTAGTCTAACAAAACAGGAATGTCTCCACCCTACTTAAGAATTAAATATTGAGAAGGATGGTCTATGACAGACATGTGCTAGCAAATGACAAATCAGAAAC
The DNA here is from genome assembly GCF_027887165.1 of Monodelphis domestica. Lineage (NCBI taxonomy): Eukaryota > Metazoa > Chordata > Mammalia > Didelphimorphia > Didelphidae > Monodelphis > Monodelphis domestica. The sequence continues at coordinate 44,122,970 of NC_077227.1, forward strand.
AACTGACAGACTATGGACTGTCCTAAGTCAAGCTTCAGCTACCATTGGTACATGTTAGACACAGGAAAGTGATGTAAAAATGGCCTATATATTTGGCGTCACTTCCTCTCTTGGCCTTTTTGTGCAGAGGTGGCTGGAGGCAGCATGCTGAGTGTCTTGGTGTCTTAGCATGGCGGCAGCTATTGTTGGGGTTTGGTGGTGAGTGTCCTTGATGCACTACTGAGGGGAAGCTTAGTAACCTAGTTCAGGTGAGGCGTCTTCTCTGAGCTCTCTTGGAGTTTAGGCTGATTCCTTTCTCCTTTACCTTCCAAAACACTATCTTCTTAGGAAGCTCCTAATCTTCTGAGAAGATCTGGTGGCGGAGGTCTTTGAACTCCCCCTGGCACAGGCTAGGCCAGAGAAATCCTATACCCTTTCCCTCTTTCTTCTTCTTAATTCCTTCCCTCTATATTAATTAAACCACCATAAAATTTCCAAACTGACTTGGGTATTTTATTTGGGATATTCCCTGGCGACCAATGAAATTTAGATTAAGTCACAACCCTAAAATTTCCCCTTACACCCAAGAAGACCCACACCTGGGCAGGGACCACCCTTTTAGTAACCACAGTAAGAAGCTCCTTCCCTTAGATCCTAGGCTCTAGCTATGATTCTTTTCCCAAGCTTGATTGTATTCTGTCAGTATAGTTTGAACACTCCCATTAACTTGTAACCATGGTAATATCAATCAATCATCTTTCCCTGCCCCTGGATTCCCCAAATAGTATATAGATTCCCCAAATTCTTTTGTTCCTTGGAGTTGTCTTCTTGTACTCCCAGGGATAATGTCCCCAGAGTCCACGGTGTAAACCCTGTAAAAGTTGTGGTATCAGACTCTGAGTAAAGAGCCAAATATTGGACTTATCCCTTTCCCGATCAAAGAGTAGTTTTTCTTTGGTAGTTCTGTGTTATTTCCAAGTTAATACATGCTTGGGTAGAAATGATATTCCTTGATAATAATGATGATAATAAAAATTATTGTTATAGCAATACATTTCTATGGAGCTTTATGATGTATAAGGGAGGTTATAGGTCTAAATCAAGACATCTTGAATGTGGTGGGAAGGAGGGAAGAGGAACCCATGGAGAAACAGGGACAATGAGGAAATGGATATCTAAGGACACAACATAGATTATGTCTTAGTCATTGGATGTTGTGGAAACAATCGCAGTTAATGGAGAGGGTCGCTTGCTGGTGTAATGAAATAAATGATGAAGTAGAAAGAGGGATTGGAGTGATACGTGGTTCTTTGGAGAGGATGTCCTCATTGGCACATTATGGTCTTGCTGAATGTTTCCTTGGTGGGTTGGGATACCTTTTGAATCTGCCTCCACAGAAAGACAACCCATCATTTATAATGGTTGGTGCTTTTTAGAATATAACATGTAGTTCAATTCCATTATATTTGCAAAGGACTCTTCTAATTGGTAGATTATTTGAAGCAGCTTGATCTGAATGAGAGCAGAGTTGACATGAGTTTAGGAGAGCGACCTTGTAGCTTCGAGAGAGGACATATTCACTTATGGTCTCTCTTCAGGGAGAAACCTCTAAACAGAGAGAAAGGACTTTGAGAAGCAGCAAACATGTGAAGGAGCTGGTACCATTACATGCCCATTTGAAACTCAAATGGTGGTTGTGTCAGGCTAGTAATTTGAGTGGCAGGAAATTTCTTTGACTTGGACAGATGGTTTAGGATATTTTTGACCCTAAGACTTTGTCTTCCCAGCCAGGAAAACATATTTAATTTACATTTTCCCTTTTGTTTTCATAGGGAAGATTTATCTGAGGCACATATAATTTTGTTTCTTTCTGGTTGTATCATAGAATTGATTTTTTAATGTAATTTGTAATTTTTATTTTCTTTTAATTTCTTTGGAGATGGAATGAGCAAATCTAAGTGAGTTTGACATAATTTCTAGCTCATATTAGCAGAAAAATTTTATTATGATATTGTTAAGTTTATTTAATTCTTTTATCTCTTTTTGTTCCTTTTCTGTTTATCCTTTGTTTTTAGCACAATGCCTGACACATTTGTTGTTCAGTTATTTTCAGTCATGTCTGACTCTTTGTGACCCCATTTGGATTTTTCTTGGCAAAGATACTGGAAGGGTTTTCCATTTCCTTCTCCATCTCATTTTACAGATGGGGAAACTGAAGCAAACAGGGTTAAGTGATTTTGTTGAGGTGACAATGCTAGTAAATGTCTAAGGCTGAATTTGAACTCAGGAAGATGAGTCTTCCTGACTCCAGATCTAGTACTCTATCCACTGGTAACCCCTAAGTACTTAAATTCTTGTTAAACCTAGCCACTTACTAGATTCTTGTTAATGTGATTTAAAATATTTGAACTTTACTGTGTGAATAACTAATTGCTATTTGTTGATATATGAAAAAGTCATTGGTGCTCTGTTTGTGATTTGAATTTGCTTGTTCTGTACTATTGTATCGTTTAAGCACAGTATGTTACTCCAATGTAGCAATGTTGCTATAATACTTTACATTTATTATGTTAATATTTATATATTAATGTGGGCATAAAACAATCTAAAAAAGATAGAAATGAATGAATGAATGAATGATTTAAGTATTTACTCTTAGCAAATGATTGTGCCATACAAATGATGTTTTGACTTGATCTGATTGGATTTTAGTGAGGAAGACTTGTTCAGAAGAGTCGGCCTCTTTCTCTTCCAGGCACTGAAGTCCAGTGGGAAGACAAAAGTCGGGACAAGCAGAGCCTGGGATGCAGTGGGTGACCTTGGTCTTGGGTGACCTTGGGTAAGACCAATGTCTTACCGAGCTCTAAGTACTCCATAACACTAGCTCCAGCCACCTTCATAGCTGTTGGGACAAATTGTTCTCATCTACCCATTCCCCCAGAAAAAGTCTTCCCAAGCTTGCAGTAGATATCCCCTGAGATCACCAACAGGTTTAAAGTCTCTTGGCTTCCCTCATCCTGGTTTAGTCCTTCTGCTGAAATGGTTTTTAATGGAGTGTAGCCACTGCACATGTTACAGCTTCTTGGAACTACTTATAGGTAAGAGTTGGGTGGGAGGTGGACACCAAAGGTGGATGAGCATCCCTGAAAAGGCCTGAGCAAGCCCTTACACCAAAGGTGCTAGTCCTCCCTGAATTGCCCATACAAAGCACAGCAGATGCTAATATTCTTCTCTAAACTTTTTTTCATGGATAAAATCAGTTTCTGATGTTGAACCATTAGATAAGGTCAGGGACTTTGGTGGCAAGAACTTTCTTTTCTGTGTAGCTTCTGCCATAGCATCTTACAGAAGCACTTGTCACCACGCATCTCCATAGGGTTTATTTCCCATGATCACCGCTGAGAATTGATAAGGAACTGAGGCACCAGAGTGTCTTCTTTTGTATTTGGAGGTGAAAGGCATAGAGGACTGCTAATATCAGGGGCAGGAGACATTTGAAAGAGATTGGACAGAAAATAAAAGTGTTGGGAGAGTGTACAATGAAGGTCACTAATATTGAGGCCAGTGAGACAGTTTTTCAGCTCACACCTGAGAATGTGACCATGAGAGTTATGACTGAGGAATCGATAGTAGTACTGGGAATTTTGTAAGGCTAGGCTCTGAGGAAGTATTTGCTTAAATAGATAGGAGGTAATCCTTCAAAGAAACTGAATGATGATTCCAGAAATGCTTTTTGGTTTCTGAGTAATTGGCATTTTCTCGAGATATGACCCATGTCCCTTAAGAAAACATTGATTTAGGTAGGAATAGGCGGGAGACTTTGGAAGTCTCCTGAGCCACACAAAATGATGAAACTGACAGTCTAAAGAAGGAATAGCCATATTCCACTTTACTGCTCTTAATGAAATTGAAAATAGCATGATTATTTTTTACTATTATATCTCACTGGCGACTTATATGACCTTGAAATCTACTAAAGCTCACAATCATTTTCATGAAAATTAATATTTCCACAGGCCTTTTCCATCTTGGATTTGAGAGGCTTGTTTTGTGAATCCAAGTACAAGTCTTCATTGTGGTAGAGGCATGGGTTTGGAATCAGATAATCTGAATTCAGATCCAAGTTCTCCCTGTATTATCTTGGTTAAGTCACTCAAAGTTTCTAAACATCATTTTCCTCATTTGTAAAATGAGGAAATTGGTCTAGTTGATGTCACTGAAAGCTTAAAATCTATGATCCTCTGGCCTTATATTTATCCCTGTTACATTTCATATGTTTAGATTTGGCCCAATGTTCTAAACTCAAGAGGTCTTTTTTAGATATGATTTTTCCATCTAGAATATTAACTATCCCTCCTAACTTTTCACCATTCACAAGTTTGATAAGAGTGCCATCTTGACCTTTATCTAAGTCACTGATAAAAGCTCTAAATTGTATGGATGTAAGGATGAAGCAACTTTTCTGGCATCCTTCCAAAATGATATCACCTCATTAATGGCTAATTTTTAGGTGTGGACATTCAACCAGTTCTGAGTTCATTAAACTATACTTTTTATTATAGCCCATATCTCTCTATCTTATACACAAGAATAGAATGAGGATTCTTTCAAATGCTAATCTGAAATCTAGATATAATACCTATAATATTCCCCTGATCTACCAGTCTAATAAATGTCAAAAAGAAATGAAGGTAAACTGATATGACCTTTTCTGGACAAATTTTGGCCTATTTTATGATCATTATTCTCTTTCCTAGATGCTCATGTACCATGTTTTTTAATACATTTAGTTCATTTTTGGGTCAGTTAGCTGGCCCAGTGGATAGAAAACAAGGCCAAGAGTTATGACATAAAATCCTTCCTCCAAAGGGAGGTAAAGGCCTCCCTTTGTTTGGGAAAGGCCTAGATGGGTAGGAGATGATAAACACCCACCTAGGGACCTCCCCAAGCCTAGCAAAGCATAAAACCCTTGGGATTTTGAAACCACATTTATTTTGATCATTGCAGTAAAGGGAAAGGATAGGAAGGGTCTTAAAACTACAGATCTAGACTCAAACCATCTTCTTTGCACCTCATGAGAGGTACTCTTCATTGCTTCTCTACGCCCTGTCTATCCACTCCCTATTCTTACTTAAAACCCCAAATGCTATCTATCTGCTAATCTATCTACCCAGATTAACTTTAAGAAGGCTGAGACAGGATTCACTAGTAGCCTGAATCCCCTCTCAAGCCTGGTGTTGGCTTCCTAGGTAACCCAGAGTCCCAGGTGACAAACCCTTGGGATTGCCTTAGCCAAGTGGATCTCTGACCAGTAGCTCTCAGTCAGGTGAATCTCTGTCCTCCAGGGAAAAGGCAGTCTACTCCAAGGCAAATTCTCTTACCCAAGAATCCCTAAACTTTCCACAAGATTAGTTCTTCCCAGGGGATGCTAGAGCAAAGATCTTTCTTCCAGCTCAGTGTAAAAGTTAAAATTAAATCTCAATAATAAAAATATTCTATTTTAGGAGATTTATTAATGATCATTAGAAATAAATGAATAAAAAGTTAGCAAAATAAAAAGACCATGTGCCCATGGCTAATCAGCCAGTTTAAACCCTCGCTTACCACCATGCTTGCTGTCATCAAGCCAAAGAGGCCCAAGAGGACTGCCCACTCACTAATATCCTCTGTCTATAGGAAGTATGTAAAGACAGGAAGTCAGAGGGCTCCTGGGAAATGTAGTTCTTTTTTTAGGGTAACAGATTTTTCAATTACACATCAGTGGAAAGCCAGAATCAGGAGTGACAGTTAAAAACAGTCAAATCCCAACATCTTCCTTTCCCCCCAGGGCTTGTATCCAAATTCTCCTTCTTTCCTCTTAAAGATATCTGTTATAATTTTTCTCTGTCCCTTAGCATTTACATTCCTACAGTTAGAAGACCTGGATTTAAACATGGCCTCAGACATCTGTGTGTCCCTGGGCAAGTCACTTAAGCCCAATTGCCTTTACCTTCTTGGAACCACTATTTAGTATCCATTCTAAGACAGGGTTTAAAAACAATGATACATTTCAAAAGTTTTCCAGGAACCTATCAATGTTGATGACCTGTATAGTTTATAGATTCTTTTTTCTTTCTTGTTCCTTTTTGCAGTCTGAGTTGTTTTTCTTTTTCTAGTCCTTCGGTGCCTCCATATTTTCTATCTTTGAGATCTTTGAGAGATCAGTAACAGTGGCTAATTAATGACATCTTCCAATTCTTTGCACCAGTCTAGGCAAGGGTAGTGAAACAGATATAAATACTTTTTCTTTTAATGTCATTTCCATTGATGTTTGATTCACTTGGGCATGGCAATTTGAACTTATTAATTACATTTTGGTCTGGTTTTTTATTTCTCATCTCCCATATTCTCTTCTTTCTTCTTTTGTAAAATGGTAGTCTACATGGTTTTCTAACTCTAAATCTATCTAAATCTAAATTTCTTCCCATGATTTCATTAAAACATATATTCTTTTCTATTCTGGCAGATCCCACCTATATAATTGAAAATCTGTTACCCTAAAAAAGAACTACATTTCCCGGGAGCCCACTGACTTCCGGTCATTCCGTACTTCCTGTAGACAGGGGATATTAGGCAGTGATGTGGAGGGTCCTGCCTCTTGGGCTTGAAGGCAAGGATGGCAAGCACGGGGGTTTTGAAATGGCTGATTAGCCATGGGCATGTGGTTTTTATTTTGTATCCCTTTTAAACCTTTTACTTCTAATGATCTTTAATAAATCTTTAAAATACAATATTTTATTATTTGAGATTAATTTTAATTTTTACACACTCTTAGTCCTCAAACTGTAAGCAGATGGCTCTCTACATCACTGAAAATGTGGCTATTCACTTTAGAAACTCTTGAGAACTCAGTTCTTGGATATTTTTACTCTTGCCAATGATAGTAAATTATGGCTTCAATGAGTAAAGTAATATAGAAAAAAAAAAGGAACTCTTATTAGTCCTGGACTAGTAGGAATAAAGTCTTAGGGGACAGATGCCTAAAACTCATATCTAGCAGTAGGAAAGAACCTAGCTTTTATATTAAGTTTTCAATTCCCCTTTTCTGTAAATGGAATCTTTGCTACCAGGTTTGTGAGGTTTCAGTGACAAAGTAGACAGAACATTAGACCTAGAGTCAGGAAAGACCCGAGTTGAAATCCAATAGCTATGGTCAAATCATTTTACCTCTGTTTGTCTCAGTTTCTCCTATTGCAAAACGGGGATGATATTAGCACCCAATTTAGGATTATTATGGGAACCAAGTGAGATATTTTGTGAAGGGCTTAGCACAACTCCTGGCACATAGTAGTCACTGAAGAAGTGCTTGCTCCTTCCTAGATCTCTTGCTTCCCAGGGCAGGACTTATACTCCAAAGGACAGATGCATCACCTTGGAAGGAAACAACAAGATTTAATTAAGTACATACATGTCTTCATTAATAAAACAGTTGGACTATAAACAGAAGGGAATAACCTTGAATGAAGGGATAGCATTGGCCTTGTGCCTTATCACCAGAGCTGACAATTTAGCATGGGAGAACTGTAACCACTGGCCAATTGAAAGGAGGAACTCTTAGGATAACATGGACATATATAGAAACTTTGTTCCTTATATCAGGTCGTTTACTCGTGAAACACATGCCAGCTCATGATCTTCCCCGCTTCTTCGTGAAAGCAGACCTTGGCCTGACTGTAGCGCCAACCCCTTCTTAGATGAAATGGCAACAGAAAGCTATACAGATGGGCCTGATTCCCCAACAATATTTCCCAAAGCAATGAGAGAAACAGTCTGATGTCACTCCTAGCAACTGAAATGACACACCTTCTAATGTTCTGACAAATTGAAAATGAAGGGACTTGTTTGGTCCTGAAAATATGAAGGTTAAAGACTCCGTAAAGGACACGTCTCACTGGGGAAGTTGCTGGGAAATTGTTTTTGCTTGTCTCCTCTCTCCACATTGCCTCCTCTTCTCTGCCACAAGAGTCGCTACACATCATTCTTTGATTTTCTTTTCTAAAAAACTCTTTATCTTTTTTTGGAGATCTGGAGGAAGTGAGAGAAGACTAAAGAGAGGAATTTGAAGGGCAGAGAGGAAGATTTATGGTGGAAGAAAAGACTTGGGGTGGGGCATGTGGGCCATCTTCACACATTGTGAAGTCATGCATAAATAAGCATAAAGTTATTTATTATCACTTGAGAGGGAAATTTTATTAGAGTTTTCCAAAAATCATTATTTTCTTTTTTTAATCCAAGTGTGCCTTCAGTCTGATAAAATGAGCCATGGATTTAGAATCTGAGGATATGAATTTTACTCTAGTTTAAAAAAGTTATTATACTTTTTTTCCTATTTATTGATTCTTCGATTATAGTATTCATTGGAGAAGGTATATAGCTGAGGGTTAGGCTAGACCACTAAAGTCATGGATAATAGATTTCAAGCCAGGAGGGACCCAGGAATTCAACTCCTTTCTTGTGCAGATGAGGAAAATTGAAGCCCAGAGAGCTTGTGACTTGTTCAAGGTCATAACGGTAAATGTACTTTGTATTCAAACCCAGTTTCTCTGACTCCAAATTCAGCACTCTTTGAACTGTACTGTGATACAGTCTTCCATCTATCAACTTATCAGTTTTTTTGGTAAATGTACTTTGTATTCAAACCCAGTTTCTCTGACTCCAAATTCAGCACTCTTTGAACTGTACTGTGATACAGTCTTCCATCTATCAACTTATCAGTTTTTTTGGGGGGGGTTATTGTTTGCAATGGTTCCATCCACATTTCCTAATGTTCCCCCTTTCCAAATTATGACTATACCCACTTCCTACAGAGAGATAGGCTGATATACTAGACTCTAGTAACTAGAGAGATGAATTCAAAGACTGCTGGGAGACCTGAGTTTTAAGTCTGTTTTTGATATATACTTGATGTATGATCCTGGGCAAATTACTTAATCAGTGCATCCCAGGCAACTCATTAAGATTATGAGAAGGGGAAGAGGAAGAAGGAAGGGAGGAAAAGAGGGAGAGAGAGAGACAGAGACAGAGACAGAAAGACAGAGAGAGACAGGGGTGGGGAGGGAGAGAGAGTGAGAGAGAGAGATAGATAGAGACACACAGAGAGAGAAAGAGACAGGGAGAGGGGGGAGGGAGAGACAGAGAGAGACAGACAGACAGAGAGAGAGAGAGAGGGAGAGAGAGAGAGAAAGAGACAGAGTAGGGAGGGAGGAAAAGACAGAGAGAGACAGAAAGAGAGGGAGGAGAGAGAGGGGGGGGAGAGGGAGAGACAGAGAGAGAGACAGAGAGAGAGAGAGAGAGAGAGAAAATTTCTTCTTGCAGCAAAGGTTCCCCATATCTTTTACAAACAAGAATTCTCATTGAAATTAAGACAAAAAGAAAAGGAAAAAGGATATATTATGTTTCTCTTTAGACTGTTATTATTCACAGCCAGCTTTGACTCAGCTCAGAAGTTGGCTTTGAGGAAAAAGTATCTGATTTTGAGCCTGAAAACTTATGCTTGCATTCTTGGTCTGAGCTTACTAGCTATATGACCTTGGTTGGCTAAGCCACAGGAGGCATACAATGACATTTATTGTCTTTAATATGCATATAAATAAAAGCATAAAGAAAAGACAGTCCTTGCTCTCAAGGAAGTTACATACCTTAGCAGTAAAGCTCAGAGTCAGGAGTTCAAATCCAGCCATAGACATTTAGTGACTGTATGATTCTGGCCAAACCACTTTATTGCTGTCTGCCTCAGTTTCCTCATCTGTGAAATGAGATAATCATAGCACCTACCTGTCAGGGTTGTAGTGAGGACCAAAGCTTTATAAAGCAATTAGCACAGTGACTTGAGTCTATCCCTCAAATGGACTTCACTTCTATGAAATGAGATGATGGGCTAGGTGAACTCTGAAGTTCATTTTCCCCAGTAAATTCTATGATTCTGGGTTTTTTTGTTTGTTTGTTTGCTTTTTGTTTTTTGGACAGGACATGTCATTTCATCAGTGGTGTGAATTCTCGAGGAGGAAACTCCCTTTACAGAGGCAGACAGGTACCTGCTCTACCACTGAGAGTTTGAAGGAGGTACCTGAGCAGATAACTGATTTTGCCAGGGACATAGAACCAATATGAATCAGAGGGAGGATCTGAACCAAGATGATCCTGACTCTGAGGCTCTGTATTGACTGGCCATGAAGTATCTCAGATCCTACTTTCTTTTATAATCCTTCATTTATTTATTTATTTATTCATTCATTTATTTATCTATTTAATTATTAATTAATCAATTTATTTATTTATTCATTTATTTATTCATCTATCCATTTATTTATTTATTTATTTATTTTGCACTTTCTGTTTTAGTAACAGCTCTAAGATAGAAGGGCAAGGGCTAGACAAATGAGGTTAGATGACTTGCCCAGGGTCATGAAGCTAGGAAGAGTCTGAAGAGTGTAGTCTTTTAATTGATTCATAGAATATTAGAGTTGGGGGCAACAGTGAATTGAGAGCCAGACCTAGAGATTAGAGGTCCTGGATTTAAATTTTCCCTGAGATACTTCCTAGCCGCATGACCCTGGGCAACTCACATAACCTCTTTTGCCTAGCCCTTACCACTCTTCTTCCTTGGAACCAATATACAGGATTGATTCCAAGAAAGAAGGTAAATTTTTTTTTAAATGTTAGAGCTGAAAGAGAGCTTAGTCAGTGGTGTACTGATAACTGTTTTATTAAGCAGCTCTGAAAAAATGAATACACAAAACACTTTTTAGTTTAATCGGAAATATTAACATTTTCTCCTTCAGTTTCTTCAGTCTAGAGACAATCAACGAAATAATAAATCAAGCTCAGATTTTGCTAATTTCCAAGGCATTGAAGCTCAGACTGAACATATAATTGTCTCCCAAATCACTCCAGAACAGTCCTAATTAGGAATCATCTCCAATCTCTTCTTTTGACAGATGAGGAAACTGTGACCTCTAGAGGAGAAATGACTCACCGAAAGCCCCATATTCAGGAGAACCACACCAAATTCTTGACCTCTACCTTCAATAAGGTGCTCTTTCTATCACAAACAAATTGTTTTTAACCCTTCTCATTTTGAAAAGCCATGGTGTAAAATTCAATTTAACAAAACAATTCATTTAAGCATTGCTCTTGTTGTTTGATGTTTTAAATGTTTAAATTTATGTTTCCCATCCTTTTGAACAATCAACTGGGAAGATGTCGGAGGCCAGCTGTGAGGGGTCACATGAGCCCTTTATCACTTAGGAAATTCCTGTTTACTTCTTTAGGACAAGGCCTTTCTCCCTTCAAATCCTTGGCATGATGAGGATAATCATCCAGGCCTTCTGGTTCTCTGTTGATTTAAAGACTTTTCCAACAGCTGGAGGGTCAGGGTGAAAAGTTGATGGCCAGAGAGTTGCATTAGTTTGGAGAAAGGAAATTGCAATTAAGATTTTGTTCACACAAGTTCAGAGGTCTTCAGATGACTGGGTGTGGTTTGGTGTGTGTGTGTGTGTTATGTCAACAGGTTTTTTTTTTTCATATTTGATTGCATATAGAAAGGTCTTATATCCTTTGAGAAATTTGAGAGTTGGAAAAGAATTCCAGTGAATAACTAGAAATTAAACTAAAATAGTTTGGAGGATTGTAAGTTTGTGGAAAGGGTGACTTGGGATCAGGAGATAGCAGTTTGAATCCTTGCCTAACTTCCCTGAACCTCAGTTTCCTCACCTGTAAAATAAGACAAAAATAATCTGTGTACTAGCTACTTCATAGAACTGCTATAAAGAAAGTGCTTTTTTGATTGTCATAATGTGGAAATTGGCTCTCAAGGTAGAGGATCTGGATTTAAATCCTACCATTGATGCTTCCTGTCTGTATTTGCTTGGGGAAGACACTGACCTAACTTTAGCTTCAGTGAGTTTACCTGTAAAATGTTGGAGTGGGACTAGATGATCTTTGAAATTTCTCCCCAGTCAGGTAACTGGGGATAACTCTAGAGGAAAAGCAGAGCAAGGATTTGTATTAGCTGCTCCCCTGGAACAGAGCAGGCAAATTCTTTCAAGTCTGACCAGAGGAAAATCAGTCTTTGTATCACCCTGTTTACAGCTTGAAAGCGTGAGATTATTATTTTCTAATGTTAATTTTTAACGAAAAAACCCTTACCTTCTGTCTCAGAATGAATACCAAGTATCAGTTCCAAGGCAAATGAAAGGAAAAGGCTAGGCAAGTGGAATTAAGTGACTTACCAAGGTCACCTGGCTAGGAAGTATCTAAGGCCAGGTTTGAACCCAGGACTCTCCCATCATCAAGCCTGGCTCTCCATCCATTAAGCCACCCAGCTGCCCCTAACCCTTCACATTTTATAAATGAAAGCACTGGGCTTGGAATTCTGGAAATGCTTATTATTATTCTAGACTAGAAAGAAAGTCACAGGAATTCACTCACTCTTGGGTTCTGCAGCTAAAAAGAAGATATAGTGATATCAGTCTGCAGGGTCCTAGTTTTTACACTCAGAGCAGGAGTCAGTATCAGCAAATTAACAAATGCCATTGGTGGAGGGGAAATAAAATATTTTTCTTTTCTTTTGTATTCAGATAGAAATATATTATAATAATAGTTAGCATTTATATAGCACACTAAAGTTTGCCTTTACACACACACACACACACACACACACACTCACATATACAATATATTTGAATTTGATGCTCATAATAAGTGCTGTCATTATCCCCATTTTGCAGACAGGGAAACAGAGTCTGACCAAGGTGGTGACACACCCAGAGTCACATAACTAGTAAGTGTTCAGGTCTTTTCAATCTCTAAGTGTTGCATTTTTTCTAATGACACATCTAGGGTATAGCCACATAAGGGAAGGAACTGGATTCATTTGGCAGCTTCCTGTTTTTAACTAATTATTTTTGCCAACGAGTGCAATTCTCAGTTGTTTCTACATTGTGGAAGGATTGCCGGGGTTGCTAGTACCCTCTAAATTCCAATATCAATTCCATTATCTTGGTTAGACCTTCTTAAACTTTTAGGGTTACCAAAGGGCATGGTAACATCCATAAAATGCCTTAAGTTTGCCCCCAAATACTTCCCTTTTCTGGGTGACTGTTTTGACCTTATCTCTAGGCTCGAGAAGATTCTGTCCCTTTCAGTTACTCACTGACTTAAATCTGGAAAACAGTTGCATGAAATCATCACTTCCTCTTTGATTTGGCAGCCAGGACCCAGGGTTGGGAATTGAACTTGGCTCCACTGCGTAAGATCGCAGGTGTTCCAATAGGTGTTATCAGACTTTGCCACCAGGAGGGGCATAATAAATCCTTGATGGCCACTTGATCTACATGTTTCAGGAAGCCAAGCAATCTCAGAACTTGCTAATCTCCTAAATGTTTTGTTACTTAAAAAATTTTCCATTACAGATGCCGGCTCAAGAAAGGGTATCCAAAGCCATGTTTTTTCAAGTGTTTATTAAAACTTAGCATGATGGGCTGAGAGTAATTCACCCCCGTCCCTACTCTAAGCCTTTCTACTCCCATGAGTCCAGTTTCACAAAGTTAAAGAAGTCCCCTGCTAAATTCAGTGGTACTGACATGTAGTTGAGTTCAACACCTGGATATCTGCAATATCTGGGTTTTATTGATATATAGGGATAGTCTTAGACCTCTAATTTCTTCATTATTGGGAACTTCTGGTTAAGGAAACTCCTTCTATTGGTCAGCATCTTCCTTGCAATTTACAACCTTAGAGAGATGACTTGAATTCTGAGAAGTTAAATAATTTACTGGAATCACACAGGCAGTTTGTCTGTCATTGGAATAATAACTTGAATTTGGATCTTCCTGGCACTGAGGTTCCATCCTTGAAATATTCAAACTTCCCATGATCACATCTCTAAATGACATTGTGGCAGTTTGTTCCCTCTCTTTACTTCTGGTTGTGAATCCCTCCTTTGGGATCTTCCCCAAAGGGGATCATCTGTGATGAGCAATCCATTTCAAAATTCAACAAACTCCTTCATCACTCTCCAACTTATGCTTCCAGCATTTTAGTCACTTCTTCTCTCTCTATCTATATAGATCCTCATTATTAGAGAAAATGGAGTTCTTATGGTGTTTACATTGTTTTCCTCTAAGGTGACACAAAACTCCATTCATTTAGATTTGATGACTGTGAGATTGATGAGAATACAGAGGTAAAAGGAACCTTCTAGGTCATTTAATTTATGCCTTTCCTTTTATTTTTATTCATTATTTATTTATTTTTAAAATTTAAACCCTTACCTTCTGTCTTGGAATCAATACTGTGTATTGGTTCCAAGGCAGAAGAGTGGTAAGGGCTAGGCAATGGGGGTTAAGTGACTTGCCCAGGGTCACACAGCTGGGAAGTGTCTGAGGCCATATTTGAACCCAGGACCTCCCATCTCTGGGCCTGACTCTCAAGCTACCCAGCTGCCCCCTCTGTCTTCTGTTTAGATGAAGAAATTGAGATTGAGAGGGAAAATCACTTCCCTAAGAGCATACTGGTAGTTAGAGGTGAAGGTGGCATTAGATGCCTGGGCTTCAGTCCTCTTTCCAGTATTAAGGGATGGGGATATGGCCTTGGTCCAGGAGATCTGTAGCTGGCAAGAGCTTATGACCCTTCTATAGGCCAGAGCAAAAGCCCTAAGGAATGTAGGCTGGAGCATGTAGCCCAACACTCTTTGTCCCTCCAACTCCCATGCCCAATCTTCCTTTCCCAGCTCCATTGTTCCCTCTCATCCTGTCCCACAGACTTTCAGTTGCTCCCTTCTCCTCATCCACCTTCTCTACTATTCCTTCCTCTCTCTTCTTCTGTTTACTCAATCTCTGTAGAAAGTGCAAATTAATAGTGCAAAGGGAATGGTGGGGGAGGTTTTTTGTTTGTCAAAAGCAGATGAACTGTTTTTCAGAACCTTAGAACACATGGACAATTGAAATGTTCATTATGAAGCATTTTCCTTATTAAAGCAAAGCTCTTTAGAGACTTTGTTGATCAGTGGGGTTGATTTCCTGGGCTGACCTGTGGTCTTTCACTTGCTTATGAGTGTTTGCTAATTCAGGTTTGTCACTGATTCAAGACTATTCCTCTTATCCAGGACATGCTGATAAGCCAGAGAACTCTTGCAGGATGAAAAGACTTCATCACACAATCCTGACAATCAGAGGACGTCATGCCCAACTCCCAGCACGGTCACTAGAGTTCCTGCTGTCAATAGTTTCTGTGGAGTCTTTCTCCATATTGAATTTCCTCATGCAAAATGCTTGGAATTAATGGCTTGTGTCATGATATCACAGCAGATGAATTATAAATGTCTTCAGTTCCTCTTAGATTAAAGGACTTCCCTCTTTGGAAACTAGAAACTGGTGGTGTTACCTGGGGAATTACCTGAGAATTGTTATGAAATTCTCATTTTCTCATTCAGACTTTTGTTTTCCTTTTAAAAGTGGGGATGTTTGTCCTTTTGGTGAGCCATCAAAACCAATAAGATTCATCATCTGGTGGCCAACTTTCAAAAATGAACACTGACTGTGCTTCCTTTATAGCTCCTTTTGGCCCCAAAGCACACGGGAGGTGCTTAATAAATCCTCTTTTTTTTTTTTTTTAAACTCACCTTCCATCTTGGAATCAATACTGTGTATTGGTTCCAAGGCAGAAGAGCAATAAGGGCTAGGCAGTGAGGGTTAAGTGACTTGCCCAGGGTCACACGGCTGGGAAGTGTCTGATTAATAAATCCTCTTGACAGACTCTAAATTCAACAAGATCATATATCTTTTGTGCTCTTTTAAAAGGCACATGGATTCCCTGGTAAACTACATCTGAGATATATGGTCTTGGATGACCAATACAAGGCTACTCTAGTTATAGACTATTTCTTGCCTGAGGGACTGAATACAGTCTTTTTTAAAAGTCCTTTAAATCCAAGACAGAAGAGTAAGGGTTAGGCAAATGGGGTTAAGTGACTTGCCCAGGGTCACATAATTAGAAAGTGTGTGAGGCCAGATTTCAACCTAAAATCTAAAATAAGAGGAAATGAGCTTTATTAACCATACATCAGGGGATGCTGGTCCATCTTTGTAGGGTTATCCTTGGAGACTCCATAAGTTCCATGGGGACCTCTGACACCCAAATCCTTCTGAAACCTCATAAATTCCTTGGAGAGTCTTTGAAACTCAAAGGCTCTTACAGGAGTGGGAATATGAATTGAAACTTTTGGGGGAATCCCTTTTGGGCCCTCTGTGATGAGTAATGGAAGGGGAATCCTAAATACTCTTCAAAACAAGCCTGTGGATGCAAGAGAGGACATAAGAAGAGGGGCCTCTGGAGGGGGAATGATGGGCACCGTATCAGATGTGGTTTCCTCTGGTTCACTGTCTCTGTCATCCAGGCTCTCGGTGATAGAGGGGATGATTTTGACCACCTTCTCTTCAAAGTGCACCTGCTTTTTTCCAGGCAGCAAATCAGCTGGCTCCAGAACCAGCTCCATCAGTGTGTCTGGAGGCCTGGCTGGGGGAGACTTCTGGTTCCCCTTCAAGATGCTTTTCATACGGACAAAGAGGGAGGTTGGCTCTTCCCTGAAGGAGCTGTGGAAGGTGTATGTTTGCTCGGTATCCCCGTGTCCTGTGGTGCTCACAGCACTAGCAGAGGGGTCTGTGTATTGCTCTGGAGTACAACCAGTTTTGTTTTTCTTACGTTTGCTCAGGAGGAAGTATGCCAGACCAGTGATGATCAGCATAGACCCTGAAAAAGATGGCGAGCATCAGTCACTCTGGAAATAGCATTGTGGAAAATGAAAGCCCATTAGGCACAAAACTTCTGGGGGCCATCACCCTCCTAGTCCCCATCTCTGTGCACCCTCATTCAAAATTCTTTCCCCTTAGTATTAATGCCCAATAGTTTGGATCTCAGCAAAGAAGGGACTTATTCCCCTTCATGTTGACCTGAAAATAATAATTGATGTGTATAAGAACTTAATAGCTTCTACATAGTACAAAGCATTGTCCCATCATCACCATTTATCATAGAAAGTCACAGAGTAGCTAGAAATTCTTAGCGTGGAGTCTGTGAACATATATTTTACTAACTGTATTTGAGTAGAATTGGTTTCCTTTGTGATGCTATGTATTTTATTTGATTCATAGGTTTCACCAGAATGCCAAAGTAGTCCATAATACCAAAAAAAAAAAAAGGTTAGAAACCCTTGATTTACAAAGTAATTTTCTTGCAACAGAGGCATTTTGCCCTAGTAAATAGAGGACTTATTTCCATAGTAATGATGATATCCATTTCTATGGCACTTTAAGGCTTAGGAGGTACTAATGTCCCTTGGTGTATTAGGCATTAGAAAAAGGAAGGTCTGCATTTGTGTCTCACCTCTGACACATTAGTAGTGTGATGCTGGGAAAATTACTTAACCTGTCATTACCCTAGGCAAATATTGAAGACTAGAAATTGCTGAGAAGATGCTGACCTTCATTAGTCTAGCAGAGTGATGGCAAACCTTTAAAAGTGCTGTGCCCAACCCCTCCTTTTCCCCACCCTCCTTTCCCACAAGGGAGGGAGGAAGTGCTCCATTGGGCTGCTGGGTGGAGGGGCAGGTAAAATGAGGAAGGTACTCAACAAGTGTAGAGAGGGAGAGAGGAGCAGCTCTGCCCGAGTCCCCCTACCTTTCTAGTAACAGACTTTGGGAGGGGGAGACTGTGTGTCCACAGAGAGAGCTCTGTGTGCTATCTTTGGCACCCATGCCATAGTTTCGCCATTCCTGGTCTAGCACAAGTTTCTATTCCCTAGAATTTGTAGGCTCATAGAATGTTAGAGATGTAAGTAACCAGAGAGATGGTCTAATCCTACTTCTTCATTTAGCTAATGGGGAAATGGAATTCTGAAGAGGTAAAATGAATTTCTGAATGTCTTTACACAGTTGGTAAGCAGCAGAACTGGGATTCAAACTTTTCCACTCATTCCTATATACCTAGGCAGTTAGTAATGATTGACCTAAAAATAGGGTCTAGCAACTGGGACTTGGACTCAAAGAATTGCCACCATTTGAACTCTAGCAGGTAGGAGCATCCAAACTTAGCACTAGATGGTGTCAATAATTAGTTAAATAGGAAACTCTGTGATAATGAGCTTTTTCATCCAATGGATATATACTAGATCAGCTCTTCCTTAACCTTGCTTAGCTCCTTCCCAACAGCAAATTCTCAGTGTCCTCCAGTCTGCTGGCCTCTATCTGGTCTTGTGTTCCTGAGTCCAAGGTCTTTCAGATCCCTCAATTGAATTTATATTAAAAAGCTAGTCTTTTGCCATTCTGCTTCTCCATATTTTAGAATGATGTCTCTGAGTTACAGCATGCCTGTGGATTAGGTGGCTCCCCCTTTGGCTCAGAAGTGAGAGGAAAACCAAAGAAAGTCTCTAAGTAAGATACATTTAGTGTAGGGTCATTCTGTGGTTTACTTAGTAGCTGACTTTTATATTATGTATTATATTATAATAAAAAAATCACATGGTAATTATTCTGTAAGCTCCTTGATGCCAGGGACTATCTTTTACCACTTTTTTTTTTTATCCCCAGTGCTTAGCACAATGCCTGACACAGAATAAGTTCTTAGTAAATGTTTATTGATTGACTGATACAGTAAAAAAAAAAAACATTTCATTTGGGACTCAAGATCTGGGTTCAAATCCCACTTATAACACTTAATATTCATGTGACCTCAGGAAAATAATTTAACCTTTCTGGGCTTCAGTTCCTTATTAATAAATTGATGAAGTTATCTCAGTTTTAAATCTATTCTCTACTACCCTAAGAAATCTCTTTTTAAAAGTCGAACTGGAGGTCCTAGCTTGGAGAGCTCTCCAAGCTGACTGCATGGAGAGAAATCTCCAGGTGTAACAGTACCTATAAGAACTGTTGAAGAAAGAACATTGTAAATCCTAAAGGGCCCTAGAAATGGATGTCATTATATTGTTATTGTAACTTCTTTCAAATTTGATTACCTTATTTTCTAAAAAGAATTTGCTACTGATTAACTTGATTTTGGTAATCACCAAAACAGTTAAACTCTGCAGAAGTTTAGAATCAATACTGGATAAAAATATTTCCCCACGAAGATGCTGTTTTTATTTTTAGGCTCCCAAAGGGCTCTGGGCTTTTCCATTAAGGAGGATTGTCTTTCCTAGGAGCCTTCCATTTAGTTAGGATGAGCTATACTAGCTTTCTCTTCACCCCAGGGACCCCAGCCAATCATTTCAGAGCTCTGGTGTATGGCTGGAGAGCTTGGACTGTTCAGTGATTTGGATTTTGAGAGCACTTTGGTACTGTGAATGTAGTATTCCCATTAATACCTGCTAGTGGTCATACCTGGGATGGTCACGTGCCAGACCAGCACTGGATGCAAAAAGCAGGCAACAGAAAGCAGCACATAGCCCAGGAATTTCTGGAAGCAACCCAGCTTGCAGGCCTTTTCCCATAAGACATAGGCCAGAGATTCTGGTTGGCACCTAAGAAAAGACAGGTGAGGATGGGAATGGCCATGGTTGATGGAGCAAATTGCAAAAGAAGAAGGGGGAGGGAAAATATTGAGGGAGGAGAGTGGTGGTAAAAGGAGAAGGGGTGAGAAGAGAGTTCAACAGCAAAAGGAAGTGGGAGAGGCAGAGGAGAGTAGGGGCAAAGGAAAGGAGAAATGAAAAGAAAAAAAGGAGAGAGGAGAAGAGAGGAGAGGAGAGGAGGAGGGAAAGAGAGGAAAGGAAAGAAGAGGAGAGGAGGAAGGGAAAAGAGAGGAGAAGAAGGAGGGGAAGAAAGAAAGAGAGTCAGAGAGATTAATTTGAGGCAGAGAAACAGACATCACACTGGTGCCTTTGGGAAGAAAGCCTCTCCTTGCTGACACCTGGTGTTTGTGTAGTTGCCTGAACTATTAGAGTGAATATTACCCTCTTTCTCCAATATTTTGTATCTCATTTAAAGACAAGGTTGGGTGACCTCTAGTGGCTAGGGGAGGAAACCCTACAATGTGAGGGTTCAGGGAAACTAGAAATATTTATCATTTTTAGCAATCCATATTTCTGGCTGGCTAACTGCTCCCTTTTTGCTTGACCTTTCCCCCTTGCCAATATATTTGGAGACTTAAAATCCATCAATGGTTCAAACCTCCAGGGAAGACGGTTAATGATGACCAGACATCAATCAATATTGAATGGAAGCAGTGTGATTTGATTGCTTCATAAAAGGAAATCAGGCTAATTTCCCTGGTGGATTCTGCTTTTCTCCATGTGACTCAGTTTCTAAATCTGTGAAGTGATCAAGGTAGCCCTACATCTAACTCTCACACAGGAAAATGTGATGAATAAGATCCATGGGAGCTGAGACCAACTATGGGAAATGGATCATACAAAGTTTTGGTTTCTTTCCTTAAGGGCTCTCCTTTCTGTCCCTCCTCTTTCTTCTTATTTCACTATTCAGATTAGCCTTCTTACTCAGGTTATGGCAGTATGGATTGGAGTTGGGAGAGGCTTTGGAGATCATCTAGTTCAATCCCTTCAATTTGCAATTGAGGAAAGTGAAGGTCTTGGAGGTAGAGTGACTTCTCAAGGGTCACACAAGGAGTAATTGTCAGAGGCAAGATCAAACTCAGGTCCTCTGAATCAAACATCATATCTCATTGCATCCTACCCATTTGTAGCCATTCTAAAACACCCTCTAATACCATCCCTATCCAGTGTGCCCTCTTTGCAATGATCAAAATAACACACATTCCAAAAATGCCACTTGCTAAATATCTTAGCACTGCAACAGACCTTAGAGGTCATCTGTCCAAATTTATTTTTTATGCTGAAATCTCCTCTGAGTATTCCCCAAAAGTAACCAAAGTAGAAGATCTAGATCTAGTAAAAGAATTAAATCTAGAAGTCTTGGAGTCCAACATTCATTTTAGAGATATGAAAACAGGGTCCTATCCCAAGGACGTTAAGAAATTTGTGTATGGTGGGCTCAGAAGCTAGCTAGACAGCAATGCAATGATCTAGGACAATTCTGACTTATAAGAAAGAATACTATCCACATTTAGAGGAGGAACTGTGGGAGCAGAGACACAGAAGAAAGACAACTGCTTGATCACATGGGTTGAGAGGGATATGATTGGGGATGTAGACTAAAAGATCACCCCAGTGCAAATATCAATAATATGGAAATAGGTCTTGATCAATGACACATGTAAAATCCAGTGGAATTGCTCATTGGCTAGAGGAGGGGGGGTAGGAGGAGGGGAGGGAAAGAACATGAATCTTGAAACCGTGGGAAAATATTTTAAATTAACTAATTAAATAAAATTTTCCAAAAATCAAAAATTTAAAAAATAAAAAAAAAGAATCTAGTTAGAAACTGCCTCCTTTGACTCCAGTAAGAGCATTTCCCACTCTATCACCTTGTATCCCCGGATGCCCGACTTTCAATCTTTGATACTTACTAGCTGAGTGAATACATGAAGAGCTTTGACCCAGTAGCCTCCAAAAGTTTTAAAGCTTGAACATTCTATTATTCAAAATCACTTATTAACTGTGTGATGCTAGATAAATCACTTAACCTCTAGCTGTCTCAGTTTCCACTATAAACTATAAAATCAGGATAATAATAGCATTTATATCTCAGGATCACTGGGAGGATCAAATAAGATATTTGTAAAAGCACTTTAGCATGGTGCCTGGGACATAGTAGACTCAGTAAATTCTTGTTCCCTTCTCTTCCTTACTAACACTCCCTGAGCCTCGGTCTATTCATCTGTAAAATGAGGAGAATTACATTGAAATATCTATCTCCGAAGACTTGTGAGGAAACTGCTTTGCAAGCAGGAACACATTAGGAAAAATGAGAGCTATTATTTTGAAAAATTTCAGGGATATGTAACTAAATATTATAAGATTTAAATTTATATTTATTTATATATTATATATATATATATATATTTAAATTAATATCAATATCTCCAACAATGTCCACACGAGGTCTGCCATGGTCTAACAAGATTGTGATCCTTTGCAGATGTTGACATGCCCCATCTTGACCAGCCACTCTGAGCATCACTGAATATATCTTTTGTGAGGAGGAATTGAAATAGGAGTGGTTTAAACTAAGGAGTTCCTCATTTTTTTATTTGAGCAGTTTATTTTTCCTCCTGAAGGCTTCAGATCATTGTGGGAGGAGGGGTTCTAAAATAGAAGGGGAGAGCAGATAGTGACAGAGAAATCCCTGAGTTGGGGAGTGGGGATACTGGCAGTAGTCTCTGAGCAGTACAGGGGTAGCAAATTAGCACCAGGCTGCATCCTCATGGGGTATCCTAGAAAAAAATCAATCAGTCAGAAGACTGTGCAACTAGGAAAGGGAAAGGTAACTGGACTGGAGGTCTAACAATATGTAATCAAACTTGAGAGCTATTGTTAAGCCCCCTTCTACTATTTAGGGACTGTACCTTTAAGGAGCCTAAAGGTTTTCCCCTCCTGCTAGTCACCTGCAATTGATTCTGGGAAAGCCATTTAGACTCCCTCCCTCCAAGGAACTTGGAGCATTTGTCCAGTGGCCCACGAGTAAAGATTTAGCTTAGATTTTTTTTCTTCCAAAATGGAAACCTAAAACAAGGATTCATCATATTCCACCAAGGACCCTGGAGAGCCATTGGAAAGCCTAGAAATTGTAATCATTGTTTAACTAATACAGATCTGGGCTTAAAAGGGATTCAGTGGGTTTTGCAGATCTGCCTGCTGTCAATTGGTTCCAGAATGGGTGGATCCCACTAGATTTAGGAAGTCTGATAACAGAAAGCCATTTTAGTTGAAGCCACCAGCACATCTGAGGGGGAAGAAAGAAGGGTAAAAATAACAAAACAAGAATTCATTTTTATGTAGCTCTTATTTTCCTCATAACAAGGTTAGGTAGCATCAGTAGTATCCCCATTTTACATATTTAATGGATGAGGAAGCCAAGAGTGGCAAGCCATTTTGTTTATGGTCAGAAAAGCTAAAGAGGTTTGAGTTGAGAATGGGATCTCAGTTGTACCACAGTGTCTTAACGGAGTTTCTCAAGAGACCTAGCTTGCAATCTCAGTTGTATCACATAATATCCATTCGATTTTGGGCAATCCAGTACAGTCCAACAAACATTATTAAGCACCTGCTTAATAAAATAAAATAAAATAAATTAATTAAAAAATAAAGGTCTGATGCAGGGACTGGGAGTAGCTAAAAATCTATCCACTTACTATTTATTTGGCTGTAGAGAGTGGTGGCTGAAGCTGGTAACCCAACATGGAATAATCAAATGAACTCGGGTCTCCATAGTTATAAGAACTAAACTTCAATTCTGTTTTTTTCTTTCTTTCTGTGTGACCTTGAATAAATTGCTTTATATCTCTGGGCCTCTGCTCCATCATTTAAATCTTTTAATTTATTATTATTTCTTCCATGAACAAAAATCTATTTTTCTCTCTTTTCTTGTCAGGAAAGCAAGAAAAAAGATGAACAATTTGTCCTGTTAAACAAAACAAAACATTAGCCAGTTTCCAAAAATATATTTCTCAATCTGTTCCCTGTGTTCATCGTATCTCTGTGAAGAGACAGGAAGCGTGTTTTGTTTTCATCTATAAAATAAAGGGATTAGGTTGGGTATCCCCATATGTCCCTTCTAGCAAGCGATCACTGCCCATAAATGGAGGACCTTAAAAACCACAGGCCCACGACTGAAATTTTCCCAAGCTATCTGATGTCTCTGAGTTACCAGATGTACTCCTTTCAGCCTGACTGTTATTCTTTAGAGAAAACGGAGTAATCAGTGTCTCCAGCAGAGCCTAGCCTGATAGCTCTGGTTCCTTTGGGGAAAAGAAATCTGAGACTCTTCCTGGAGAGACCCTGAATGGTATTGGATAGAACACACTTATCACCATGGATTTCAGAGAGCTAAACTCCCCCTGGCCTCTTTGACTGATATAACAATCTGCCTGGTTGAAGGGATCACCCTACAATGCATTGAATCCTGAGGTATAGGGAGGAGTCTATGACCCATTTTCCTTTATTGTTTTCAAGACTGAGATATTTTCAGCCCAAGATGAGATACCTGGATAAAGAGCATAATTATTGCCACCCTCTACAACTGGGCTGAAGAAAGAGCAGAACTTGTGTGACCCTTAAGCAAGCCCCTTAAGTCCTCCATGGCCCTCAGTTTTCTTATCTGTAAAATAGGGATGTTGGATTAATTTGTTTCTGATGTTCCTTCTAGCTCTAGAGTTGAGAGATACTACATTGATTTATGAATGAAGAATTATGGGAGGGGGCACTGAAGAGAGGTGTTTTGCCTTCTTTTTCATCTCTATTCATTGAATCCCCTCAAATTTCCTTTAAGATTCAACTCAAGGGCTACTTTCTACATGAAGGACTACTCTGATTCAACTACTAATTTCCCAGAAATTCACTTTTATTTCTTCTGTATATACTTACAGGAATACAGGTTTTTCCCTCTAATATAATATGTTTTCATAATATAACATAATATAACATAACATAATATGACATAACATAATATAATATAATATGATAATGTAAATATGATATGATATATGATATGATATATGATAATATAAAACATAACATAACATAACATAACGTAACATAACATAACATAACATAACATAATGTGAATTTCAAAACTACTCCACCCTGTTCAGACCATTCTTTGGAGGATGAGATTTAACTATTTCCTGATCAATGATAATGGAGATATTTAGAGTAACTGAGTCAGGTCTTGGAAACTGCAATCTCCACCCTACTCAGGTAGAGATTTGGAAGAGCTGCAGCAAAACTCAAGATTTAATTATTTGAGAATAAGGCCCTCAACAGACATGTGCAGAAAAGGACAGACCTCTGGGCAGTCCTAGGTCAAGCTAGAGCCACCATTGGCACTTGTAAGGCACAGAAAATGAGGTAGGGAACAGCCTCTGGAATTCGCTCACTTCCTGTGGACAGGGCGAGAGGCAGTTCCTGTGAGGAGCTTGAGCAGAGAGGAGGCCCACAGACAGCTTCTTTCAGATTGGTCACGTGAGTCAAGGACTGATTCCCTTCTTTACCTTGGCCTTACAGGCCTAAAAACTCCCTCTGACTTTATCAGAAGGTTGAATTAACATCTTTCCCTTTCCTCCTCTCTCCATTCTCTCCCTCTCCCTTTTCTTACTCCCATTGTGATTAAACCACCATAAACTCCATTCTGACTTGAATGTTTCATTTAGGGAATTATATAGCTGATTTCCCTGGCGACCATAAATTAATATTTTTAACAACCTTTAAAGGTGATTTTCACCACAACAATAATAGAATAGAATAGAATTGAATATGACATGATATGACACAATATAATTAATATAATATAATTAATATGATATGATATGATATAATATAATATAATATAATATAATATAAAAGTTTCTTGAGATCAGGATGTCTTTCTTCTTTTGTCTTTGTATCTAAAGTACCCAGATTTGGCCTAGAATGGGTGGTGAACAAAGGCTTGCCAATAAATAACAACATCAGTGGCTCACTTTTGTGGGTTGCTTATTAAATTTACAAAGAACTTTCACATTTATGATCTCATCTCATCCTCTCTGTAACCTGGTGAGGTAGATTGTGCAACACCATTAGCTGCAATTGGCAAAACAGGAAACTAAAGTTCAAATATATTTAAATGACTTGAATCATAACATAAGGATCCTAAGTGTCTCAGATGGGACTTAAAACCAGGTTTTGTAAAACCATTGGATCAGTTCCCAGTTATTAGTGTCTCCATTTCCCCACATCCCTTTAAACATTTGTCATTTTGTCCTTTTGTCATTTTAGTCAAGCTGAGAGGGATGAGATGGTATCTCAGAGTTGTTTTGACTTGCTGCATTTCTTGAATCAAAAATGATTTAAAGCATTTTTGGTATTTGTGCTGCCGAAACAAGCATGACTTAGATCATTTTTCTTATATTTACATAAAGCTTTGATTTCTTCATCTAAAAATTGTCTGTTCATACCTTTTGACCATTTATCAATTGGGGAATGGCTCATATTTTTATACATTTGACAAAGGTCTCTATTAATTTTAGATATGAGGTCTTTATCTGAGAAACTGCCTATAAATTTTCCCTTTTCCCAATTTATTGCTCTCATTCTAATTTTGTTCCAGAGGAAAAATGGATAAATAGAAATGAAGAAGATATATATGTATATGTACATATATATATATACACACACACACACACACATATATATATATATATATATCTGTCTCTGTTAGCTGGTGCCTGCTCTAATGTGGGGAGAGGAGGGAGGGACAGAGTTACCTGGGAATTTTAGTGGTACAAATAAAATAATTAAGAAAAACTACCCCTCCCTCCCAAACCCCAACTAACCAAATAAATCTTCTGACTCTGGAGGATAGAATTCTTTAACTTTTTAAATAAAAACCCTTAATTAAAAAAACTGGAAACTTATATTCTTCTATCACCTTAATTTCCAAATATACTCCCCACTCAATGTGAATTTTCTTGTAACAAAAAATAAAAGAGAAAAAAATGACTGATCTGTCAAATAAAGTAGACTTCTACTGAGGCTGAGACTGTGCAAGGTTTTACATCCATGCTCCTTTGCCTCTGCAAATAAGGGAGGATCCATGTTTTCATCTCTTCTTTGGAGTCATTTTAAGCTCCAAGACTGGCTAGACTATACCACACTGTGTCTGCAGGAATAAAAGAATTTTAGGCTTATTGGGTAGTTGAGGTGGTTTTGCTTCCCTCCTTCCCTTCATCTCCTCAGTTACATCCAGCCAGCAGGGAAACCTGGAAAGTACTCACCTGAAGCAGATTGAAAGCAGTTTAGCCACAAAGTAAGACCCTTCACATATAGAGACTGCGGTCCCTGAAAATCTAAAGGATGAATGCTGGTTAGAGGCAACATCGACAAATGGCCCTTTCTCTCCCCTCTCCTACTTTTAGGAGTTGTTCCATTAATCAATGGTTTCTGTGTCCTCATAAATTTATTGTCCTTACACATTGTTTTTCCCCCTATGTATTGACTTCATTCATTCAATTATTCACCTGGAACTTGTGGAGCACCCATATTTGAAAGCCATTGCGCTAAGTTCTGAAGTCTATGTGGAGACAAATAAGACATGGCTTTGACCCTTGCTTGACTAATTTAACATAATGCATTATTAGTAAGAAGGCAGGTAGATGGCTTAGTAGATAGAATACTGGACCCCACCTTAGATACTTCCTGGCTGTGTGATCCTGGGCAAGTAATTTATCCTCTGTTTGCCTTAATCCACTGGAGAAGGAAATGGCCAACCACTTTAACATTCACCATTTTTATTATTTTTTAAACCCTTACCTTCCATATTGGAATCCAGACTGTGTATTGGTTCCAAGGCAGAAGAGCTATAAGGGCTAGACAATGGGGGGTTAAGCGACTTGCCCAGAGTCACGCAGCTAGGATGTGCTTTAGGCCAGATTTGAACCCAGGACCTCCTGTCTCTGGGCCTGATTCTTAATCCACTGAGCCACTTAGCTGCCCCCCCCCTCCAATATGGACAGTATTGACATACTATGCTCCGTGGGGTCATGAAGAGTTGGATATAATAACACATTATTAGTAAATGTAAGCTGCCCTTTCTTCCCAAATCTGACTGATATAAAACCTGAGTTCTACACATATTTCCTATTCTGTGCATGAATTATTTGTATATATATATATATATATATGTATATATTTACATAATAATATACATACACATATATTTGTGATTATTACTAAAAGTTTAGTTTTCTTTTGGAGGTCTTGGTTTTATGGATATCTAGTGAATTTGTTACCAAATATCTAGTCTGCTTGTAATAAGCCTCTCTATCTCAAATAGCTATTGTGGTGAAGTGGATAGACTGCTGGGTTTAGAGTCAGGAAGACCTGAGTTCAGATTCAACTCCAGACCCTTTTGAGCTGTGTGATGCTGGGCAAGTCACTTAATCTCTGTCTTAATTTCCTCAACTGGAAAATAGGATACATAATAGCACCCACCTAAAAAGGTTTTTGTAAGGATCAAATGAGCTAATATTTGTAATGAGGTTAGCATGGTGCCTGGACAAGAGGAGATGCTTAATATTTGTTTCCTTTCCTATCCTCAGCTTATGTGGTTTTTATATAGTTAGACCTGAAAGAGGGCTAGCTAGGTAGCTCAGTGAATAGAGAGCCAGACCTGGAGACAGTCGGTCCTGGGTTCAAATGGGTAATCAAATACTTCCTACCCGTGTGATCCTGGATAAGTCATTTAATCCCAATTGCCTAGCCCTTACTTTTCTTCTGCCTTGGAACTGATTCTTAGTATTAATTCTAAGACAGAAGGTAAGGGTTAAAAAAAAAAAGAACTGGAAGGAACCTTTGAAGTCATCTAGTCTAACCCTCTTAAAAAACAAACAAACAAACAAAAAAAAAAACAAGAAGCAGTTTTCTAATTGAGGAATTTGAGGTCACAAATGGTAGAAGCAAAATTCATCTGACTGTAAATGCAGCTCTCTTTCCAATGCACCTCACTGAAACTCCCAGGACCATCCTGAAAGCCTTTCCATCATGGTAGAACCCAGTGATGGTGAACCTTTTAGAAATGGAATGTTGGGCCTGCACCACCCCCACCCCCCAGACTCAGTGCTGTGCTCCTCCCTGACACTGAGTGCTGGGCGCACCCCCCCCTTACCCCGCAAGGGAGGGAGAGTGTTCCCATTGGGCTGCTGGGAGAAGGGCAAGGTGAATGAGGAATGTCTTTAGCCTGGGTAGAGGGGGGGAAGGGAGCAGTTCTGCTCAAGTCCCTCTGTCTTTATAGTAATGAATTTAGGGGGTTGGGGAGGGCAGCTGTGTGCCCCCAGAGAGTGCTCTGTGTGTCATCTTTGGCATCTGTGCCGTAGGTTCACTATCACTGGTATAACCCATCAGTGCTTAGTGTCCTTTGGCATGACATTTAAGAGCCTAGCATCACCACACTCCACAATGAAGGATCCCAGAACTTGATGTCCTGGTAGGTCGAAGACTTACTCTGGACATTTGGGGAGGAAAAGTAATAAATTAATAACAACAACTCACATTTCTGGAGTACTTTTAGATTTACCAAGTCATTAGCCTTAGGTTTTTTGTTTTTTTTTTTAAACCCTAACCTTCTGTCTCAGAATCAGTACTGTTTATTGGTTTCAAGGCAGAAGAGCATCAACAATTAGGCAATGGGGTCAAGTGGCTTGCCTGGGGTCACATAGCGAGGAAATATCTGAGACTAGATTTGAACCCAGAATCTCCTGTCTCTTAGTCCGGCTTTCTATCTACTGAGCCACCTATCTGCCCCCTATTATGCTTAATTTTACAGATGTAGATACTAAGGCTCAGAGAGGAGGAGTCAGTTACCCAAAGTTGAATCCCTGTTCAGAATAGAATACCCTTGAAATCCTTTGATGAGATTGTCTTCCTTTATAAGGTGGCTAGTATCGAAGGGGATCAATGGCATAAATATTTATGAAATCCTTTCGATACACTTTACAGATATTATTTCATTTGGGTCTCCTCTACAGGCCAACTTTACCATAAAGTTCTTGACAAAGAACAATGATTTACTATTGGCAAAAATAATAAATCTTACAGTACTTACAGAAGATAGAAAGCCAGGCTTTTGAATTGTCCTTGGAGTAAAGTTTCAATTCCCACGCCGATTAGCACTGGAAACAAAAGAGGCATGGTGGAGAAGGGGCTGGAGAATGGCTTGCTGCCTGATGACAGACTCAGACACAACATCTCATTGCCCACAGGTCCGAGGACCTGAATGCTTGTTTATTGTGGAAGAGTTCTGGCCCTCCATCCATGTGCTTCCAAATCCCATAGCTGGATCCATCTTTTCACTAGAGGACCCTTCATTACTGGTTCCCTTCCCTTGTCACCTTGACCCACATGGGTGAGACTTGCTTCTTCTATATGGAACCAGGTTGCCCTGCCATTTCTTTCAGTCTCCTTGCTGTGGCCCCAATGGATACCCTTATTTCCTTCCCTTTGTGCCCTGTCTTCCTCTATTAGACTGTAATTTCCCTGTAGGTAAGGACTGCCTTGTTTGCTTTTATCTATTTCCCCAGTCCTAGCACTGTGCCTAACAGGGAGTAAGTGCTTAAGAAATGCTCTACATAGCCTACTTCATGGCTTGGTCTTCCTCAGAGGAAACCCAACGATTTGAATGACTTGTCCAGAGCGGAAGACCTGATAGAAGCTGATTGAGAAAAGGGCTGGTTCTTACGACAAAGTAAAGGGAGGTTCGGCTACTCAAGACTGGTGATTTTTTCTGTACCCAGAATCCTCCACTGAGAATATAGAAGTTGAGAATATTCTAATATGACTCTCTGAGGCCCTGTGTGAAATTAATATAAAAATACAGCCCCTTGTCTGAACATGTGAATGCCACGTGGCCACTTGAAGCCCGGATTTCCTGAAGGAGCTGGTGGATGATGTGTTTAGTGGTGGTGAGGGAGGTCCCAGACTGGCCAATCAGAGTGCCCCATAGGAATAACGTCATTGGCTATACAAAAGATGGGGCCAAGCAGGAGCCAGTCTCTTTTTTGGCTCTGGCATCATCCTGAGTGAGGACTTTCCTCCCTCAGCCCAGCAGTGTCTGAGCTCATCTTTCCCATGCTGGCACTTAAAATGGGCTGAATCCAGGAACTGAAGAAGAGCAGATCAGCTGGGAGAACTTGGTAGTTAAAAAGACCTGGCGGTATTTTTCTCTCTCACCTTTACTAATATAATAAATAATTGTAGTTCAATATCAAGTCTCCAGGATTAATTTTAACCATAATAGCACAGACTGTGAACATGACTACACATTGAAACCACAGGTACTTCTTTTATTTCTTCTCTAGAGATCAGATCTCATAATAACCAGTTCTCGCCTCCTAATAGTTTCCCTGACATAGACCACTGGATTACATTATAGTAATTTTTAAGTAAAGTAATTTATGTGTGTGTGTGTGTGTGTTTGTGTGATGTCACGTGATGTAGGTCTCCAGAAGGTCTCTCCAGCTCCCTGCCCTTCCAGATGTGTTTAATTGCTTTTAAGATTATGACTCTTCTATTCTCCATACAACAAAGGCAACATAATCCTTCTCTGTGTACCTTTTACCGAGAACAGCCTGTAAAGAAGTTTAGATGTTTGGAAATCAACTCATTCTTTCCAATGTACCAATGAGCAATTGAATTGTTTTCTCAACTTTGATGCTTGCAAAGGCAAAGTCAGAACATTTTTATTTATTTACTAAAACCTTTGCCTTCTGTCTTAGAATCAACACTGGGTATTGATCCTGAGGCAGAAGGGCAGTAAGGGCTAGGTATGGGAGTAAGTGACTTGCCCAGGGTCACATAGCTAGGAAGTATGTGAAGATAGACTTTGAACCCAGGACCTCCTGTCTCTAAACTTGGCTCTCAATCCACTGAGCCACCTAGCTGCTCCCCAGAAAGTTTTTTGAAAAGAATGTTGCCCCAATTTTATACTGCTTTGACATAGATGTGATTGTATTCAAGATAGGTTATGAAAGCTAAGCCAAGCTACTAGAATTAATGGGAAACTCAAATAAAAAGTAAAGCATATTTTAAAGCACTTACAAGTCCTTTGTGAAATCTACATCTACAGAAACTTGGCGGCTCATCCTGATGTTTGTTTTCCTTGTCTCAGTCCCACCCTGGGTGCCCTGGTCAGAGCTCCCCTGTAAGCAAACTCCTTCATCCTCTCCCCAAACTAGGCTTCAGGGTTATTGCCAGATCCCAAATCTGTGGATTTGTCCCTAAACCTTTCTCCCTTTCCCTTCTGGTAACCCTGAAGCTTCTCCAAGGTGCCTGTTCTCTGCCCTGCTCCTGTAAGGCTTTGTTTTTTGCCCTCTGGTACAACTTGGAAAGGATCTCCTGGTCTTGAACAAAGATCCCAAGTCAGAGTCAGAGGATCTCATTTTAAATTCTGGCCCTGATACTTCCTCACTATGTAACCTTTGGTGAGTCACTTCTCTTTGAGATTAAGAGATGTTGGATTCTATGTCAAATCTTATCTATGAATGACTGGACTAGATTTTCTTTCTTTCTTTCTTTCTTTCTTTCTTTCTTTCTTTCTTTCTTTCTTTCTTTCTTTCTTTCTTTCTTTCTTTCTTTCTTTCTTTCTTTCTTTCTTTCTTCCTTCCTTCCTTCCTTCCTTCCTTCCTTCCTTCCTTCCTTCCTTCCTTCCTTCCTTCCTTCCTTCCTTCCTTCCTTTCTTTCTTTCTTTCTTTCTTTCTTTCTTTCTTTCTTTCTTTCTTTCTTTCTTTCTTTCTTTCTTTCTTTCTTTCTTTCTTTCTTTCTTTCTTTCTACCCTTACCTTCCATCTTGGAGTCGATACTGTGTATTACCTCCAAGGCAGAAGAGTGGTAAGGGCCAGGCAATGGGGGTCAAGTGACTTGCCCAGGGTCACACAGCTGGGAAGTATCTGAGGCCAGATTAAGGCCTGGCTCTCAATCCACTGAGCTACCCACTATCAGGTACATAACAACAGATTAAGAAATTATTTCTTAATCTGTTGTTATGTACCTGATACTCTGTTCAGTGCTGGGAACACAAAGAAAGGCGAAAATATTGTTCCTGCCCTCTTAAGAACTCGGTCTAACTGGGGAGAGGACGTGTAAGCAATTGGACAAGGTGGATGCTGTGTCAATGGCAAATAATGGAGGAAGTAGGATGGGGGAAGGTGGGAGGCAGAGGGGGGTGGGGAGCCTCCTGTAGAAGGTAGCATTTGAGCTGTCTCAAAGACGTCAGACAATAGAAATGAGGAGGAAGAGCACTCCGGGCCTCACTGAAGAGGCACAGAGGTGAGAGCTGGAGTGTCATGTGTCAGGAACATCCAGAAAGTCAGTGTCGATGGATGGCAGAGGGTGGAGGAAGTCAAAATAGAAGAAACCTGGAAGGTAGGAAGGGGCCAGGCGGTGAAGGGCGCTGGGTACCGCACAGCTCAGGGGAAGTGAAGGCTCTGGAGTTCATTGAGAGAGCCTGTGAGGAAGCGGCAGCGACATAGTATCATTGATACTTCAATAGAATCACTCTGTTGTAAGAGGTGATGCATATGGTAACATTATATAACCTACCACCCAGTGTATGTACACATAGAACAGTAGGTACACACAACCCCCCCATATGTATAAATGGGGCTATATACATGCATGCACAGTTCACATACATGTACTTGTGGGTACATGCATATATATACATATATGTGCATATACACACATATATGATTTTGTAGGGCATCAGTGATCGTAGAATGTGCCATTAAGTACGTAGCTCATGCATGGTTGCTTGGCATAATGGAAGGACTTTTAGACTCTGTGGCTGATGCGTCAATGACCCCCAAATAAGGGGAATTTATTGGTCAGCTGATGATTCCTGAGGATTTGGTACAGCAGTGCACAAGCTATTATCTTATTGAATTCCAGCTACCTACTGGGGGCCCCCAGGGGGGGAACAGATTGCAAGTAGAACACAGGAAATTGTTATTTAGAAATGGTATAATTAAATTACCTCCCTGAGCTTTCATTTCTTCAACAATAAAATGAAGGGATTTTTTCAAATTCTGGAAGTTTTCCCTGGAAGCACCTTTTGGAGACTCTTGAAAAACTATTGTGTCAGGGTCAGCTAGATGGCTCAGTGGACACAAAGAGAGGCATGGAGATAGGAGGTTCTGAGTTCAAATGTGGCCTCTGATACTTCCTAGCTTCATGATCCTGGGCAAGTCATTTAAACCTAATTGTCTCAGCTTTACTGCTCCTCTACCTTGGAACTGATACTTAGTATAAATTCTAAAACAGAAGGTAAGAGTTAAAAAAAGTTTTTTTTTAAAAAAGAAAGGCTACTGTGTTTCAAATCTAGCTTCAGACAGGGTGTGTAGCCCTGGGAAGTGGCTTAACCCCAATTACCTAAAAATGTAGGTTTCTGTATAAATACATATAAACACAAATGTACATAAATATAAAGATATTATATATGTACATATCTATAATATAAATGTATACATATAGGTTTGAAGTAGGAAATAAACCCAAGATGGAAGAAACCATTCTTCCTTCTCTGGCCCCACTTTTGGAAGTTGGGAATGCCAGGCCAAGTCTGGCCACATCTTTTCTCCCCCTCTCGGACAGTTTCTACTCATTAGCCACAATCTTGGACTCTACTTCTGCAGAAACCTTTCCCTGTCCTTGGAAAGGATGAGTAAGGGGGGCAATTGGGAAGCTCAGTGGATAGAGAGAGAGGTCTGGAGATAGGAAGTCTTGGGTTCAAATTTGACCTCAGATACTTCCTAGCTCTGTGTCCCTGGGCAAGTCACTTAACTCCCATTGCCTAGCCCTAACCACTCTTCTGCCTTGGAACCAATACACAGTATTGATTCTAAGATAGAAGGTAAGGGGTTAAAAAAAAGAGAAAGAAAAAAGAAAGGAGGAGTAAGGTCACATGACCCAACAGTCCTACCTTTTCCAAGACAGCAAAATAGCCCTTTGACTCATTTTAGCCTAAATGATTGAAGGAAACCCCCAGATTCAAAATAGTTCTGCCTTTTGGGAAGTTTACATAAAGTTTATACAAAATCCGTAAATCAAAACCTTGATTTCTTTCTAAACATTCTCAGCCCCCAGCTTGGCAGTTCCAAGGATGAGGCCTCTAATCCTGGTCCTTTCTGGATCTCAGTATTCAAACAACTCCCTACTCTACTGCTGCCTCCCCCCCCCCAAATACATATAAGGACGCACACAAATCAACAGCAATTAGACCAATCCAATTGATCTGGCCATACTAGCTCCACTCAGCTAAAACTTCTTACCAGCATTTTGTTCTTTGGTGAATCCCTAATTCCTCCCCCACTTCCCAGCTCCGCATTTACATACTGTCTCTCCCCATTAGAATGTAAGCTCTTTGAGGACAGGGACTATCTTTTAATTGGCACAGTGGCAGACACATGGTAGACATTTAATAAATGCCCAATCTAGCCTGCAAAGGAAACTAGAAAAGCAGTGTCACAGAATGGAATGAGCTCTGGAATCCGTTTCTGCTCTACTTACACAAATAGGAGAGGAAGACAATACTTAATATTCTGGTACTTATTCTCCCAAATGGAAAACCAGCAATCACCCGGCCACCTCCAATATGTCTCCTCATTGCCCAGCTGCCTGGTCTTTATTTTACTATTTCAGTTGCCATTCCATTACTGTATTCTCTTCAAATGGGTGTTACCACTGCTCATTGCTACTGGCTACTCTGGAACTCTTGTAGCTAGGCCATGATGTCTTTCATGCCTACTAAGTGAAATTTGTTGGCCAATAGTTCTTTGAATGATCATTAGCCTTTGAGCTAAAATTTTTTATTCAAGGCATTACTTAATAGATTGGCAATTCAATTTGATAAGAGATTCCCTCCAAATAATCAATTTGTATTTTAATCTTGTGTGCTCAGTAAATATATATACCTGTTTTCTTTTCTCTCTTTCTCTCTCTTCTTTCCTTCCCTCCCCCTCCTCCCTCCCTTCCTCCCTCTTTCTCTGCCTCTCTCTTTTTTCTTTGTTTCTTCCTTCCTTCCTTCCTTCCTTCCTTCCTTCCTTCCTTCCTTCCTTCCTTCCTTCCTTCCTTCCTTCCTCCCTTCCTTCCTTCCTTCCTTCCTTCCTTCCTTCCTTCCTTCCTTCCTTCCTTCCTTCCTTCCTTCCTTCCCTCCTTTCTTTCTTTCTTTGTTTCTTTGTTTCTTTCCTTTGTTTGTTTGTTTGTTTGTTTGTTTGTTTGTTTGTTTGTTTGTTTGTTTGTTTCTTTCTTTCTTTCTTTCTTTCTTTCTTTCTTTCTTTCTTTCTTTCTTTCTTTCTTTCTTTCTTTCTTTCTTTCTTTCTTTCTTTTCCTTTCCCCTTCATACATGATATTGTATAGACCTTGGTTATAGTTCTGACTCTTCTACAAGTTTCATGGAATTTAGATCTATGAGGGCTCTAGAAATTAAGAACCAAAGACATCAGAAGAAAGAGTATGAATTCTAATCTAAGTCCTTTGACTCCAAACCATTTGCTCTTTCCATCTCATGTTTCCAACTCTAATTTGGTGTGTTACCTTCCCTTTTCTGGGTATCAATATCATCTGTAAAATAAGTAGAGTATCACTTGTTTTTAAGGAGAATGATCTGTGATTTATTGCTCTCATTTTGCTCACTCTATTATTAACAAAGTTAAAGAAGTCTCAGTTTTACAAGCCTCTTATTCTGTTTGAGTGTTCCAGGGTGCAGTTCCCTTAGTGAAGAGGTGCAGAATGTTTAGAATAGCCACTAGGAAACCAAATGAAAAAAGTAAAGGAATTCCAAGCAGCCTTGGGGCCCAGGTACAGTTATTGGACTTCATGATCTTGGAGTGGGCCTGTGCCTTTTTTCTACAATGTTGTTAACAGCTCATGTTCAATAGTTCATAAAGTCTAGACATGGGGTTGATCTAGTCAAAGAAGGAAGGGAATTAAAGGTGAGTGTGAAAGCAGTATCAAAGTACCTATCCAAGGCGTCCCAGCTGGGGAAGGCATCCAGTGGCATTCCCTCTTTTTTGGCATGTTTTCAGCTGGATGTTGTCTGGTTTTCCTCCAAAGGCCAAGGCCATCCCTTGCTCTGGGGATTACTTCCCTGCCCCTCACTCCATACTGTTCTCTGCCCAGGGTAGGTCCATTGTGAACTTTTATGCTACGTTTTTATGTGAATCTAAAGATCTTTTATGTGGTTGGCAAACAGACCCACCAAGAAGACAATGGCTGCCTTCTTACATTGCTGGAGTTCTGTATGTTGAATAGCAGCCCACTAGGGCCTTTTAGAACTCTAGCAACACTACACCTTAGTTCTGAGCATAAATGATTGGAGAATTCCCATACTTCTTAGAGAAAGAAGGTGAGTAGAGGTTGAGCTTCATTAAGAGAGGAGGGATAGATTTCCCTTTTTGTTTATTAACGAATGGCTTCAATTCCTCCCTTGTTCTCTAGGCAAAGAAGAGATTCCTTTATTCCCTGCTCACTTTTTGAGTGAACTAGCTCCCTCAGGGGTCACACTGTCCCCAGAAATCCCCCATTCACTCTTTTGAGTGCAATTCAGGGACTAGAACGGAAGAACGGACTTAGAAAATATGGGAGGTACACTATCTCTGCTCCAATCTCAGGCCATCACTCTCTGTCTAATGCTAGTCCAGGGTCCGGCCAAATGTGGTTGATGTCAGAGTTTTACCTAAGTTTGAAGGACTTACCAAATTTTTGTATTATTTTTATTTGTATTATATGTTTTTACTTGTATTCTGTATTTTTACTGATGTTTTATGTATCTCTAGTTTTTTTTTAAATCCTCACCTTCTGTCTTAGAATCAGTTCTGTGTATTGTAACATTTAAAATAGTTGTCTGCCATAAACTGTGGCAGTTAAAAGAGTGGGAGCCATAAACTGTTATAATTAAAATGGTTGATGTTGTAAACTGTAGTGAGTTAAAATGGTGGAAGATATAAATTGTGATAGATATAAGAGTGGGTGAGTAAATTTGACCGCAGAAAATATATTTCACTACAGTGTCTTGGTTTTTAAATCAAATATAAGGTGGTCGCCAGGGAATATATTCCCAATTATGAATATACCCAAGTCAACTGGGTTTTATAGAGATTTTAATTAACAATACAATGAGTAATCAAAGAAAGAGAGAGAGAGAAAGGTATAAGTATGAAGGGCCTTAAGCCAACATGGCCTAGACCTGAGTCTTAAGAGAGAGAGAATCAGTCAATCTTTTATCACTCACCATAAGATTTGTCTAAGCAAGGATTCTAGTGACACCAGGCCAGCTCCATCTCAGCTGACTTCACCAGAGAGAGTTCAAGCCAGAGTCCTCCTCAAAGAGAGATCCAGCCAGAGACTGTTTCAAAGGGCCTCTCTCCAGAGCCTTCAGAGGGACAGAGTCCCCTCAGAGGAGCTCCAGCGAGACCTCCTTAGAGATTGTCCTCCAAGAGCTTCCCTTCTCCATAGCCTCTCTTAAGAGATTCTTCCCAAGCAATCCTCATAAGAGATTTCTCCAAAAGGATTGTCTTTCAAGAGATTCTGCTTTTTCTTATATGGGGGTTTTCTCCTATGTCACCTCCCCTAAGTCCTTACATCTACCAATCACAGTAGATGTTTTCCAAAGGACAACCCATTCTAAAAACACTGCTGGGTCGACTAATTCCCTCAGTAAGTCTGAACTAGAGAAAACACAGCTGAGTCGACTAATCCCCGTAAGAGAAAACCTCTAAGTAAGTTTTCACCTCTTTGCTCCTGGCAAGTTTACAAGTTGCCCGACCTTTATAGATACCTAGCATCCCATTGTATCAATTCTAAAAACAGGCATGGCTCAAAGAACTCCCTGCCTCATCATAAGCATGGGTCCAAGTACTTTTATTGTTTAGCAAGGAGTTTTCTCCCCTAAAGCAGTCTTAAGTACGGGTGGAGTAGAGGTCCTCCCATTTCTGATCCTGGCAAGTTCTTACATCAAAATGGGGAATGTTCCCAGTAGGGAATTGTTCCAATTGAGAATTCTCCGATGGGGAAATTTTTAACATTCACAAGTCTGAGAAATTTCAAGATTCACAGTATTGGTTCTAAGGCAGAAGAGAGGTAAGGGCTAGGCAATGGGGGTTAAGTGACTTGCCCAGGGTCACACAACTGGGAAGTGTCTGAGGCCAGATTTGAACCTAGGACCTCCTGTCTCTAGGCCTGACTCTCAATCCACTAGCTAACTAGTTGCCCCTGTATCTCTAGTTCTGAAGAAGCCACGAATATAAAGGTTTGGAGGCAAATATTTGGGGCCAAATAACAGAGTAATTTGATAAACGATTACCCTATAGCTCTTGACTCAAAGAATGCATGATTGGTCTATTTCTTATTACTCCATGCTATTAATCAATGAAACAATAAACATTTATTAAAGTCTACTAGGCATTGGGTTAGGCACTGGGGATACAAGATAAAATCTTGTCTTTTCCTCAGTGAGTCCTACAGTAGGAGAGGGCACACACACATACAAACACATATATTTACACACACACACACACATACACACACATGGAATGATGTAGAAGATACAATGCTAAGCCTGAAGTCAGGAAGGCTCATCTTCTCGAGTTCCCCAGTTATTAGCTATGTATGAACCTGGGCCAGTCATTTACCAAATTTGCCTCAGTTTCTTTATTTGTAAAATGATTGGGTGCAGAATATGGCAAACCACTCCAGTATTTCTGCCAAGAAAACTTCAAATGGGGTCACAAAGAAATGGATTGATTGAACATTAACAACAACATAGATATGGTAATTAGGAAAGACTTCATGTTGAGGATGGTACTTGAACTGAATCTTTTTTTTTCAAACCCATAACTTTTCTGTCTTGGTATCTATTCTAAGGCAAAAGAGTGGTATGGGCTAGACAAATGGGGGTTAAGTGACTTGGCCAGGGTCACAACTAGGAAGTGTCTGAGGTCAGATTTGAATCCAAATCCTCGTGAATCCAGGTCTGGTGCTGTATTCACTGTGCTACCTAGCTGCCCCTTGAAATGAATTTTGAAGGTGATCTGGTATACTAAAAGATTCAAGTGAGGATAGAAGAGAGTCCAGGCATGGGAAATAATCCATGGCACAGAGATGGGAAATGGAATGTCCTATATGAGAAATAGTAAGTATGTTTGGTTAGATCATAGAATCTGTCAAAGAAAATAATGTCCAATAAGACAAGAAGGTAGGTTGGAGCCAAGTTTTGAAGAATTTTAACTGCTAAGCACAGAAGTTTATACTTGCTCTCAGAGATAGCGGAAAACCACGAGTTAGCTTCTAGCTGTTTTAAAGTTGGGAATTTGGTAAAAAGTGGTTAACAGAGCACCTAGAAGTACACTCTGGGAAATCTGGGAGTTGACAAATGAAAATATATTTCTAGTGATGTTCTGTGATTCCAAGGCATGAAAAACCTCAGTTTCTGAAGAATTAAAGTTCTTTAAAGTCAATGGAATAGTGTATGAGTTGGTATGAGTAGGTGCATAAATAATTTAACACCAATTAATTATATAGGAGGAGTGGCTAAAAGGATCTCACTAGAGAGATGTGGATTTGGAAAAGAAGAGTTATTTTTCTCCATTTTGGTTTAATTTGTTTATGATGTGACCTTTTTAAAATTAAAAAAAAATTATAAAAACCCTTACCTTCCGTCTTAGAATCAATACTGTGTATTGGTTCCAAGGCAGAAGAGCTGTAAGGCCTAGGCAATGGGGGTCAAGTGACTTGCCCAGCGTCATACAGCTGTGGTCAGATTTGAACTGAGGACCCCCCCGTCTCTAGGCCTGGCTCTCAATTTACTGAGCTACTCAGCTACCCCTAATGTGACCTTTTATATGAAGATCATATACACATTTGGAGTTTATCTTGGTATAAGCTATGAGATACTGAACTAAATCTAATTTCTCTAGTATTGCCATCCCATTTCCAAGTTTTTGTCAAATTTGTGATTATTGTTCATTTATTTTTCCAACTCTTTATGGCCTCATTTGAGGTTTTCTTGGCAAAGAGACTGGAGTGGTGCACTGTTTCCTTTTCCAGCTCATTTTATAGGTGAGGAAACAGGGGTAAGTGACTTGCCCAGGGTCACATAGCTAATAAGTATATGAGGCAAGATTTGAACTCAGGAAGATGAATCTTCCTGTTTCCTGGCCTGGCACTCTATGCACTGTGCTAACTTGCTTCTATCAAATAGGAAGTCCTTCTCCCAGTGACTGGAATCTTTGGTATTAGTCACATTTGATTCTATAGGTCGTATACCCAATAAATTCCACTGATCAATTTCTTAACCAGTTCCAAATTAATTTTTAATAATTACTACTTAGTTGTATAGTTTGCCATTTATATGTACATATGTGTATGCATGTATGTATATGCCTCAAATACGTCCTCTTCATTCCCATTTCTTTGCATTATTTCTCTTGAGATTTAAACCATTTTTTCTTCATATGAATTTTGCTAGTATTTTTCTATTTTGTATAGAGTAACCTTTTGGTAATTTGATTGGTATGACACTGAATAAATAAACTAATTTTAGGTTGTACTATCATTTTTTGATAAATTGACCCATGTTTCCCAGGAGCAAATCCTATTTTCTAGTATTTAGGCTTGTGTTTCTGTAAATAGTTGTTTACTTTTTTATTTACATAGGTATTACATGCAAATTAGAAGACAAGTAAATTATCTATCACCAATTAAACATAATTTCTCTTTTAACCTCCTTTTGCTTGATTTTATTCACTTAATATAAAAATGTCAACCTTTTTTGTGGGTTCATTTTATATCCTATAAGTTCGTTATGGTTATTAATTACATTGATTATTTAGTTAGTTCTGTTATTAAGCACATCATCCTTATCATTTACAAAAAGGGGATGATTTCTCTTCCCATGGTTCCTCCATCAATTTTTTTTTCTTATCTAATTGCCATAGCCAGCGTTTCTCATACTATGTCAAGATGATAGAAAAGGAAACCGGTAAATGTTATATGGGCTGTGGGATAATGGGTACAAAGATATTTGGAAGGATACAGATTGAATATGCTGATTTCCCTGGCAGAGAGACCTCCCTAGTAATGTAGTTCCTCGTTATACTACAAGCTGACACCTTCTCACTATTTTTTTTTTGGTCATAGAAAGTTGTCTTGACTGCCAAAAGTTTATGGAACTTGGCTAAGATTGCATAGTTACTAGATTACAGAGGCAGAATTTGAACCTTGAAAGGCCTTCCTGGCTTGAGATAGGCTCTCTACCTGGGATGCCGTACTACTCTATATTGGAAGATAGAGAAAAAAAGGATCATTGCAAAATGAAAGAAGCTGCGACTAGTTTGTCGTCCTCCTGGTTGGAGGGAGGACTCGCATGAATTATATTAATGCATCTAGAAGGCTTAGCTAATTTGGCCCTGGATGTGAAAGGTAGAAACAAATCCATCAGTGCTGCCATTTTTACTAGATGTTATTGATTTGAAAAAAGAAATAATCCCAAGTAGACCCATTCCTCTCAGTGAAATATTTCTTCCATGTTACAAGTGGAAAAAACTCCTCAAAACTAAAGACACAGCAAGACCATAGAAATCTGACTCAAAGATATAAGTGTATTTCTGGGGAAGAATACAATTCTTTATGATCATACACAGATCACACAAATCATTAGAATGTGAAGAGACCTTATAAGTTCTCTAGTCACAGAAGGAATTTATAGGAATGTGAAGGGACCTCAGAGGGCATCTAGTATATCTTTATTATTTTGCAGATTAGAAAACTGAGTCATGGAGAAGTGACATATTTATATATCTATCACAGTGATCATCAGTGGAATGACACAGTGGATATTTTTGGAAATAAGAAAACCTAGTTCTAAATCCAATCTCTGATACTTACTATCTGGAGAACCACGGCCAAGTTGCTTAACTTTTCCAAGACTCAGTTTCTTCATCTGTAAAAAGATGAGAACTAAATGGCCTCTAGGCTCCCTTTCAGCTCTGTAGCTATGATGTGTGGAAAGGAAATGGGATGATTGGAAAACAGGGAATAAAGGGAGGTTTGTATGGGGTAAGGAGGAGTTAAGGGGAGAGAGGGAACACTGCTTGGTGAGGCAAGGGAGGGAGATGCCCCCTGCTGAGCAGGGGTCCGATAAGGTCTTTTTGTCTTTGAATGACTGAAACTGAAGTTCAGCTTCCTCTATGACCAGAAATGATAGTCCACTTATCTGACTGCAAATTCAAATGAAAAGGAAGGAGACTACATGCAAATAGAGCTTGCAAAAGACTTGGGGAATATAGAAATCACCAAGAAATAGTCAATGCAAGACACAAATCACACAGAATCACTATATTCAATGATGTTTGATTCAGAAAAT
Organism: Monodelphis domestica; assembly: GCF_027887165.1. NCBI lineage: Eukaryota > Metazoa > Chordata > Mammalia > Didelphimorphia > Didelphidae > Monodelphis > Monodelphis domestica. Next base: position 44,165,996 of record NC_077227.1, read on the forward strand.
GAAGAAGACCAAGAACCTTATGAATATATTAAACCTTACAATCAAGATCACAAAGCTTTACAAGAGGAGGAGACGGATGATTTCATTAACAACTCAAATCAAGAACAAACGATCCAGTCAGAAGAGTTAGTTAAGGAAATAAACTACACAATTACATTAGAAGAAATGCTGGCAGCATTGGGAGTCAAGAATTACCAAGAACTTTGTGAAAAGTATGTGGAAGTGGGTGGATAAAGTAGATAGAGACACTAAATTTGCAGTACAAGAAAATCATATACCTGATCCAAAACAAAAGGAAGAAGAAGCAAACAATGTAATGCTATCACATCTTCCTTTCTCTGACATAGAACTTCTCACAAACTAGACTGCAAATTAACAAAATGTATACAAGCTTTACAGACAAGAATAGCAGAATTGCATGAAATGGGCTTGATACAACAAACAGTACCCCTGGATTACAATTTGCACAACATCAAACCAGGAGACATAGTATACTTAAAAAATTTCAATAGAAAATTGGCTACAGACATAAAATGGACTGGACCACATGAAGTATTGCTTACTACCCCAACAGCTATAAAAGTTGCAGGGAAAGACTCATGGTTTCACTGTTCCCACGTGAAACCAGAAAAAGTTCAACATCACTGTAACAGACATCGAAGATAATTAGACAACAGATAGGGCTGAGAAATGAAAACAAAAACTGATTAACACAAAAAGTACAACACAAAGAAATAATAGTGATACATAATGTTCGAGACAACTTTCCAGCCCAGAGGAAAAGCAACCCAGAGGAAAAGCATCCCAGAGGAAAATATTTTAAACCAGCCCAGAGGAAAAGCATCAAGAGAAGATTCTAGAGACAAGAAACAAAGAGGAAAAGCTGAAATGGACAGCTAAGACTTTGAACTTTGTAAATGTGTTTATATAAGAAGTGGACAGACAGAAAACAAAACTTATATGTAAGATTGAGTGTGTTGAAATAATAAAACAAAAGTAATTTCACATATTAGGGAAATAGCATGCATCATTACATAACATGGAAGAAAGAAGAAATCCATCAGTCAACATGAGAAGTGGAAATCTGAAGAAACGTGATAAGTATTAATTCAACACAACACTATTAGACACAAAACACAAAATCACAAACTGACATATTGAGAGACCTTGTTTATATAAACAAGTGTCTGAAATTTTATTTATGCAAAATATAAATATGTATATAGTTAGTTCCATAAGGTCTTAGGCAAATAGAAAGATCAATAGATATTTCTATTTGATTGACATCATGATGTGGAACAATGTATATTGTTGTATTATATGTAAATAATTTCTGTAAATAATGTATTACTTTTAGTTAACTTAGAGTAAGTAGTATTAGCACTAAGACTCAAATTTTTGGTAATAGTTTTGTTTAAACATTTATTGTACTTAATTTATTGTAAAACCCCAAACTACCCTTACCCAAACTTTCCTGCTAAAAATTCCTTAGAGCAGATTTACTAAATTGATAACTATCATATAAATAAGTGACCTTGGGAAGGTCACAACAAAAAAAGGGGACGATTGTGGAAAGGAAATTAGACCGACAGTTTGTGGGGGAAGGGACCAACTGGGAGTGGCAGTTGGGTCTTGTGACTAGCACTTCCTTCCTGCAGGGAGTAGCAGTGGGGTGTTGTGACTAGTCCTTCCTGCCTGCCGTGTGGTACTTGCTTCCGGGTGTTGGAGGAGAGAGGAGCTTGTTCATCCCAGTCTGGAGTGGCATGTTCTTCTTGGTTCAGCTGGAACATTCAGGCCCAGTCGCTTCTGCAGGTTAGACCTGTTCTTGTTTGCTTTCTATCTACTGCTAAGATTCTGAATTATACAAAACTGGACTGATATAGAGGAGATGGAAGTGGGAAAACCCTCTGCCAGCCTCTAGGGCCTGGCCCTATACTCTGAAGCTAAGGAAAAACTCCAATTCCAACTGGATTATTAAACTTTATATTATTTGAATTTGCGGTCAGATAAGTGGACTATCATTTCTGGTCATAGAGGGAGCTGAACTTCAGTTTCAGTCATTCAAAGACAAAAAGACCTTATCGGACTCCTGCTGTTTCCTCTCAGCAGGGGACATCTCCCTCCCTTGCTTCACCAAGCAGTGTTCCCTCTCTCCCCTTAACTCCTCCTTACCCCATACAAACCTCCCTTTATTCCCTGTTTTCCAATCATCCCATTTCCTTTCCCAATAAATATTACAGATGCCACCCTTTCACTGGTTGGGTATCTGTCAGCTCTTGATGTTGCTATTCCCTGAAAAAGGGAGTACCAACAGACAATTTCTTTTTTCGTTCCTAATTTATTATTATTATTATATATAATTAATATATTATTATTATATTGATTTTGTTCCTACTGACAACTCCAGGAGACTTAGGACACTACTTGCTCTTCATTACTCTAAATTTAAAGAAAGAAGAGTAGTCCTTGGAGGGCTCACAGGACTCTCACCATTTGGACATTAGAGTTCTGCCCCCCCCCCAAAAAAAAAATTAAGTTGTGTATCCATTGTCCTTCTGGCAATTCTCTGGCACCGTTTTCTGGTTTCTTTCAGGGGTGCGCTTCATGGCCATGACCACTAGGTGGCAGTGGTTATTCAGCTAACAGCATCCTTCCAAAATGCTTTCAGACCCCTCCACACTTAAAAATGACTGGGGATCCTAAAGAAATTTGTCTACGTGGGTTCAATCTTGAAATATTTACCCTATTGGAAATTCAAACAGAAAATTTTGGACGTATTTATTTTAAAATAATAATAAACCAAACGAGATAATAAAACATCAATAAAATAAAAATGAAATCAACAAAATAATGAATAAAATGTTAACATAAACAATATTTTTAATGGAACCATATGCTTTGCAAAACACAAAAAATAGCAAGAAGAATGATACTATTTTACACACTTTTGCTAATCTCTTTACTGTCTGACTTAGCAGAAGACAGCTGAGCTGAATTCTCATGCCAGCTTCCTCATTCGCTCTGTTGTGATTGGAGGATATAAAGAAATGCAACTTCATATGATGCATGCTTGGGAAATAAAGGAATATTTTAATGAGTAAATGCCATTTTCTCATTATGATGAAAAGAATTTGGACCGCACAAACTCCTCGAAAGCTCAGGGACTGGCTCTCAGGGGTCCTCGGACCACCCTTTGAGAACTACTGTTCTAAAAAATGAGATATTTGAAAAACGCTTAGCTTGGTTCCTGATTCACACACAGCAGGTGCCATATTCATGCTGGCCATTGTTATTGTTATCATTAATTGCTCTGCTCATAAATGGCGTTTCCCTGGGAATGGTTTTGCAATCTGAAGTTTATAGTATAGATTTTAGATCTAGGAAAGACTTCATTTTACAAAGGAGGAAATTGCCTTCCAGACAAATGATTCCAAGTCTTTCAAGGTCACACAGGTAACAGGAAGGAGAGCTGGATTTGAACCCAGGTCAGTCATTTATTCAACAAGCATGATTGCTTATCCTTATCCATTGGGCTAAGGGATATTAAAAGGCTAGAAGCAGATCTTCTCATTCCAAATCCAGTGTTCTAACCAATTATTGTTGTTCAGTCTTGTTAGTCATGTCCAACTCTTTGTGACTCTATTTGGAGTTTGTTGGCAAAGATACTGGAGAGGTTTGCCATTTCCTTTTTCCAGTTCATTTTACAGATGAGGAAACTGAGGCAAACCGAGTAAAGTGACTTGCCTAGGGTCATATAGCTTGTGAGTGTCAGAGACTTCTGGCCCATCACTCCATCCATTTCACCACAACCCATTTTAACCAGTACACCATGCTATATAGACTATATTTGCTTGGATTCTACTCTTGGATTTGGTTTATTTGTGTCCTTCAAGGTATAGAGCCTCCTGGGTGTCAGCACACCTGGGAAAACATTAATCAGGAATGTGCCAAGAACTGGCGAAAATACAGCTTAGAGGACGGAATAAACCAATGCTCATTTCTTATTTTTTCTTCTGTGAGGGAGAGAGGCAGAAAAGTGTGTTAGAAAGAATAATAAATTTGAATTTAGAGTCAGATGACATGGGTTTGAATTCCATCTCTAGTACTCACCACCTGTTTGTTGTTGGGCAAGTCACAAACTCTCTGGGCCTTAGTTTCCTAATCTCTAAAATTATCTGTAAAATGGGAACAAATCATAGCACCTACCTCACAAGGGGCTTAAATGGGATGATATGTAAAGTACTTTGTAAACATTAACACAGAACCTATTTTTCTTATTGTAAAGATGTTATCCTAGATGATTTCAAAGGTGCCTTTCATGTGCAAATCTTTTGATCCTGTACTTTACTCTACTTTCTTATCTACTCTTTAAAGTTCCAGTTGGGTAAGGGTAGAGTATGGATATTTATAAATCAAGCTCTTTAAAAAAATCACTCACTTTCTGTCTTAGAATTAATAGTGTGTTTTGGTTCCAAGGCAGTGGAGTAGTAAGGGCTAGACAATGGAGGTTAAGTGACTTGCCCAGGGTCACACAGCTCATAGGTGTCAGAGGCCAGATTTGAACCCAGGACCTCCCATCTCTAGGCTTGACTCTCAATCTACTTAGTCACCTAGCTGCCCCCCTATAAACCAAGTTCTTGACTTTAAACTTCATGTCCTATGGAATATCTCTAAGATGCCCTTTAGCTGGACCATCCAGAATTTTTTCCAGAGAGGACTCAAAAATAAAGAGCCCAAAATGGGAATTCCTTCTGGGCTCTAAGAATAGTGGGCATATTGATAAGTGTCTGCAATATCAGGCTATTTAACCCCAGGGGCCTAATTCCATCTTCCTTCTGTAAAATGAGAAGTACCTCTTCTATCCTCTATTCTCTTCTCAGGATGTTTTGAAAAAAAAAAAATCTGGAGGTATTGGACCAAGATGATAGTAGGGAGAAAGGTGCAGTAGAAAAAAATACCAGCCCAGAAACCAGAACCTTGAATTCTAACCCTGCTTCTTCTATGAATGAGGTTTTGATCTCAGTGAAATCTTTTTATTTTTCTGAATCTCAGTTTCTTCCTCAATAAATGTGTGTGTGTGTGAGGGAGGGAAGGGGACCAGGGTGTAGTTTGAACATGATTTTCTTCAAGATTCTAGTTCTGACTTTCCAGAAGACTCTTCACTCATTCTCAGTATTTTTCCTCTTATTCACCAGCAATCTCCTCACCTTGGAGTGAGTGTAGGATCACTAATTCATAAGGTCTGTAGGGCAGAGGTGTTTTCATAATGTTTTACAACTGGATCTCCAGGGTATTTGGGAGTGGTGGGGACATAGGATGATATGCATGATAGGACATATGCATGATAACACATTGATGAATTTGAATTATTTAAATTGAATTATTAAAAATGAATTTTTCCATCACTTTATTGTCTGGCCATTCAACAAAATAATTCATCAAGCCCTAATTTGTAGGTATTTACTGATTTCTGAGTTGTAAATACCCTGACAGTTTAACAATCATCTCTCATGAGCCAGTTTGATGCCTTGGCCATTTTATTCCTCATTCTCTGGACTTTTCCAAACTTGCACCACCACTACCACCACTATCATCACTCCTTCCAGCTTCCCTTTCCTATGCTATCTTCCTCTATTAGAATATCAACCCCTTGAAGGCAGGGGACTGGGCTGCTTGCTTGTACTTATATCACTATCACTTACCATAGAGCTTATTCAATATATTGTTTTTGTTCGTCAGTTATTTTCAGTCCTGGCCAACTCTTCATGACTCCATTTGGGGTTTTCTTGGCAAAGACCCTGGAGTGCTTTGCCATTTTCTTTTCAATCTCATTTTACAGATGAGGAAAATGAGACAAACAGGGTTAAGTGACTTGCCCAGAGTTATACAGCTAGTGAAGATGGGTTTCTCTAATGCCAGGTTTGGCACTCTATCCACTATGCAACCTAACTGTCCTTTAGTAAGTACTTAATAAATGCTCTCTTTCTCTATCTCATGATATCTATCTATATCTGTATCTATATCGATTTCTCTTTTTCATCTATTCATTCTAAGAGGTGGATGTATACATATTAAAGCATGCATTAAGCTGTATGGGGGTGCCTATATGTTAGGGGAATTGAAAACAAAAAGGATCTATGTATAATTATGTAGGATTAATATACCTCTGAAGAAAAAAGTTTAAAAAGCATTCAAAAGATTTTTGTTGTTTTTCCATACTCAGAGGCACTGATCCTCAAGAACCTGAAGAAAGGTAAGGCAGCTCAGGTTTTGCTTTCCACAGGCATTTATGGGAGAGAAGAAAAAGTCTTGAAGTTGACATCAAAAGGTTAGAGTTCAAATCCCACCTCTTATATTTAATGAACTTTGTGTTCTTGGGTAAGTCACTTCCCTGCCCTGGACCTATGCTTCTCTCTTTTTAAAATTAATTAAGTTTACCTTTAAAGTAAACATAAGTATACATATATATGTATATATATATATATATATATATGTTAAGCATATATATGTGTGTATGTTTCACTTTTATTTCCTTTCCTTTTCAAAGAGATATCAAGTAGCATGGGGAGTGAAGGGGGACAGAAAATCTGTGTTCAGAGACTGCTCTGTTTGAGACAAGCTCCTTGTAGCTTCTTGAAGGAAGAGTCAATGTCCCTGAATTTTTTGTTTGTGTTCTCTCCCACCCCCACCCATGCCACCAACACCCATCACTTATTATTAGCACTGGACAATTACTTGTTGATTGACCAGTAATACATTTGGATTTAATTTAATCTATTTTTTTTATAAGACATTTGATTTTATTTGGAACAGGGAGATCTTGGTAAGGAATTTCTTCTAGCAAAGCATATCATCACTTGTTCTAAATTTATGAGCCTTAAAAAGTTTTCTGGGCCACTGAGAGGTTAGGTGACTAATCCAAGGTCACATAGTCAGTACATGTCAGAGATGGGAGTTGAACCTCAGTTTTCCTGACTCAAAGCTAGCTCTTGATGATTGAGTCATATTGGCTCTCATGCATGGAATGTAATTTCCATTTCTCTCCAGATGCTGTCAGAGTGCTACTGCCTGTTGGAATTCCAAAAAACTGCTTCAACATAGCTGGAGAGAACAGAGTCCAACTCTGGTGTGAATTAGCTCCACCTTGTATGACTCTGACCCTCATCCCTCCCAGGGTACAGGATGAGAATGCTAAGACTTGGAAGCAGCCCATTGGTTCATCATCTCATGGGAGGCCTGGGATTGGGTTAGACCATGTGGGAAAGTTTCTGGATTTGCTTTCTTAGGGGAAATCCCTACCAGAGTCTGAGATCATTTGTTTCTGCCTTGTGATCTGGAGAAGTCTAACAAGAATGCTTGTTGTGTGATATATTTACATATATTTTCTCTCGAGGGGATTTTTTCCTTTTGTTGGAAATCAGAACTGAGAAAGCCATGCTCAGAAATGCAGATAAAAAAAGAAAACCCCCTTACCTGGTGTCTTAGAATCAATTGGTTCTAAGGCAGAAGAGCAGAGTGGTATGGGCCAGGAAATGGGAGTTCAGTGACTTGGCCAGGGCCACGCAGGTAGGAAAAGTGTCTGAGGTCAAATTTGAACCCTGGACCTATCCTCTCCTCTCCAGGTCTGACTCTCTCTATACACAGAGCCACCTTGTTTCTCTGTGCGGATAATTTTTTTTAAAATTACAGTTGACTTCATAACCTATTAGCAACATGCTACAAAATGTGATAGCAGCTAGGTGGTACGGTGGATAGAGTGCTCAATCTGGAGTCAGGAAGATTTATTTTCATGAGTTCAAATCTAGCCTTAAACACTTGCTAGCTGTGTGACCCTGAGGAAATCCCTTAACCCTGTTTGCCTCAGTTTCTTCATCTGTAAAATGGGCTGGAGAAGGAAATGGCAAACCACTCCAGTATCTTTGCCAAGAAAACTCCAAATGAGGTCATGAAGAGTTAGGGAAAAAAAAAGACTGAACAAACAACTGATAGAGAGGAGAATACAGGGAAACTTTCACTCAGTTCTTTTATCTCTAATGGGCTATATGTGAATGTGTGTCTGAGCCCAATGTGGAGCAAGCCTTAAAGATGTAGATGACAAAGAAATAGGTTCAGTAGGAGGTGTTTGTGCTATTTGTTTCTCTCTCCCCCCAAATGTTCCCATTATACCTACTGAATTTCTCCCCATCTCTATAAAATGTGCCATAGGGCTTTATGAGAGATGGGCTCAGTGAACCTGGCACCCACAGAATCACAGAGTCTTAAATTTCCTATAAAATGGGACCTCAGCATCCAACTGGTCTAATCCTTATTTCTTCCTATCAGAAATCACCTTTCCAGCGTCCCTAGCAGATTCTGATGAAGGATAATTCATAGCCTCATGAAGCAGCTCATTGTATAGTTTAGAATACTCTGATTTAGCTGACATTTCTGCCCTCTTGGATCAATTGGTACAAATAGAATCTCTTTTCACATAATGGCCCTCATAGTCTTGAAGATAGATATCAGCATCATCTTCCTCCAACCCAAGATTTCTCTTCCTTTGGTTAAATATCCCCAGTTTCTCACTTCTATCAATCCACCCTTTTGCAGCATGATTACCAGTCTTCTCAACATTCAGGTTTCCCCTCTCGGGCATCCTCTGGCTTCTCAACATCCCTTCTACTCAACATTGCCATTCTAGCAATGCCCAGTTGGGGAATTTCAGTCAGGGTTAGGGCTGGAAGCAGGGCATCAGTCTGGTGATTTAAGTATCATTGGAATTTCTATTCCCATTTTCCAGATGAGAAAACTGGGGTAAATGACTTAGGCATGGCCGTGTGACTAGTGTGTGTCAGAACTTCCTAATTCTGATCTCATACTCTTTCCACATGATTCCACATTGTCCAAAATACAGCGAAAGAAGTTTTCCCCACAGTGCTTAGGGCAAGTGACCACCCAAGCCGCCATGGTTGGACTCTGTTATTTCATATAGTTGATGATTGATAAATATTTAATGAATGCATGCACCATGAACGAAGAATCAGGTGACTGTTACTAAGTAGATCACTTCATCTCAGCTGCCCTTCCATCCATCTAAAAGTGACCCATTGGAATTACAAATCTCCAACTCCCTCCAACTTTCCCCACACTGAGCGACTCCAGGTAGAGGAAAAAGTCTGTCTGGCGAATTAATTTGATTTTAGAACTAAACCAACCCCAAGTAGTGAAAGAGGACTTTTTACTGAATAGGTCTTATATTCTTTGTGCTTCAGAGGCTAGAGAAAGCCAAGCTCTGCAAGCTGAGGCTAAATGGACAAGCAGCTTGGGAAGCATTGAAGTTGGGTCCAACTACCCCCCGTTAAGGGAAAGCCGTAACCCGAGCAATAATGCCATCATAATTAGAAGGCAAAAGCGCAGGGGAGAGGGGATTAGGAAAAGAGAATGGGGCTCTGTGTCCCAGAGGGACCATTTCCCTATGGGGCCAAGGCTGCATACTCTGGCACCAGGTGAATTGGTGGATTAGGGGTGTTAGTGTGTTCCTTCAGATTCTCTGGCAAGACTTAGCTTTCTTTTAGAGTTTTGCTACCTCCAACATGGAAAATATGGGCTTCATTGAGAAGGAACAATAGAAGCCAAGTTGATGGTCAGCCTTGGTGCCGAGCTGTGTCAGAGTCACCAACTCAAACTTAGAAAGGACTACAGAGGTCATCCAGCCCAACTCCTTCACTTTACAAATGAGGAAACTGAGGCCATTAAAGTGATAAAAGTGGCAAGAGGAGGGGGCGGCTGGGTGGCTCAGTGGATTGAGAGCCAGGCCAAGAGATGAGAAGTCCTGGGTTCAAATGTGGCCTCAGACACTTCTTAGCAGTGTGACCCTGGGCAAAGTCACTTGACCCCCATTGCCTAGCCCTTACCCTTCTTCTGACTTGGAACCGATTCACAGTATTGATTCTAAGATGGAAGGTAAGAGTTTAAAAGAAAAGTGGCAAGGGGGAGAATCAGGATTTGATGTCTTGATCCCTGGAGAAGTTCCATATTCTCTTCTGGGACTATCTAAAGTCAAGTCAAAGAACATTGATTAAGTACCTACTGTGTGCCAGTTACTGTGCTAAGTGCTGGGAATAAAAAGAAAGGCAAAAACACCACCTCTATCCTCATGGAGTTCACCTCTAAGTTGTTGATGTTTAGCCATTTTTTCATGCCCAGCTTTTCTTGACTTCTTTTGGGGTTTTCTTGGCAAAGACACTGGGGTGTTTTCCATTTCCTTCTCTAGCCCATTTGAAAGGTGAGGAAACTGAGGTAAACAAGGTGAAGTGACTTGCCCAGGGTTGTCCAGCTAGTAAGTATCTAAGGCCAGATTTGAACTCAGATCTTCCTGAAGCCATGCCTGGTGCTCTATTCACTGCCATCACTAGATGCCTTTTTCTAAGTACCTACTTAGAAAATGCCACCAGATAGATCTACTATCATGTTCCTTGGATCACATAGTTGAACAGTCAGAACATTTCACCTTCTAAAAGTGTGAGGCATTCTCTAATAGTGTGTTTGAATATATAGTGGATAGTATCATTCTTGATGTTAGCCATGAATAACAGTAATAGAACTTCCAGTGTGTTTTTTTCTATGATACCAGGCATCCAGAGAAAACATGAAGAAAAGGATAGAAGACTGGCCTTGGATGAGGAAGACTTAGGTTCAAATCCTACCTCTGACACATACTGGCTATATGACCCTGCAAATATCATTTATCCTCTCTGGTTCTCCTTGCAAGTGGATTATTTCAGTTTTTATTAGTCATATCCTCCGTAAGTACCTGGAACATAGTAGGTACTAAATCAATGCTTGTTGATTCACTTATGACTTACATTTCCCAACACTGATAAAAATCACAAGTCTAGACCGAAAACAAAATAAAATAAAACCAAAACAAGATTCCTCCCCTGCCTCTCCAAATATCAAAAAGTCAAAAAACAACGACAGTAACAGCAAAAAACAAACCCCAGCATCAGTACCTTTTTCAAATCCCTATTGAGGGTAAATGGAAAATTCATTGAAAGTAAATCACCTACAATGATGACTTCTGTAGTTATACATTCAGAAGCACATATGTTGTTTTCTCCCAGTATAATACAAGCACACTAAGGAGCTTATATATATATATATATATATATATATATATATATAGATATAGATATATATATATATATATATATATATATATATATAGATAGATATATATATATATATATATATATATAGATAGATAGATATAGTCTCTGTATCTTTAATGTCTAGACATCTTTTCTGTATAATTTCCTTTTGGAATATCAATTTCTCCCATTTGGCCTATCATTTCCTTTTCTCATCAGTCTCTTCACATGTCTCTAATTTTTTTATTAGCTTATTTGCTGGTGAAAGGCCAAAGTTTAGTAGATATAGAATTTTGGCTTCTGTAAGTCACTCTCTGTCTCTCCTTAGTCTAGGAACACTTTTGATATTGCTATATTTTCCAGTTAATAGAAGGCCAAGAGATCAATCACTTAGGCCAGCGATGATAGAGAATTTAGAGGGGAGGGTGATGTGAGAAATGTCCTCAGGCAAGAGGGAGGGGGGCAGCCTGGCCCCATGTTCCTCTGGCTTTCTAGTAATGAACTCTGGTGTACTCTGTGCTCAGGTGATGATGTGTGTGTGCCCATAGAGAAAGCTCTAAGGTCCCTCTTTGGCACATGTGCCATAGGTTTGCCACCACAGACTTAGGCACTTAAAAAACAACCCTTACCTTCTGCCTTAGAACTTAGAATTCTAAGTATTGGTCCAAGGCAGAAGAATGATAAAGGCTAGGCAATTGGGGTTAAGTGATTAGCCCAGTGTCACACAGATAGAAAGTATCTGAGGCCATATTTGAACTCAAGACTTCATATCTATAGGCTTGGGTTCTATCTACTGAGCCACCTACCTGCCCCATTTAGAAACATTTTATATCATTTTTGAGCCATGGGCAAGCAAGACACAAACATTTACTAAGATATTAGAACCAAATGAATTGATATCTGCCAAGGACCAGCGGTGGAGCACATAGAACAAACACAAACATTGGAAGTCATCAGAGATCATAAGTCATCAATAGAGTTTATGAACAGGCAGCAGTGACTGTGACCCATGAAAGACCTTGGACAATAGTGTTAGAAGCCTAGAAAAGGGACTGGGTAATAGGGATTGGGTACCTTCAGCAAGGATGGTATTTGACATTGAGAAAGCCAGTAAATTAGCATTTATTAAGTGATTATTCTACTCTAGACACAATGTTAAATGCTAAGAATAAAAAGAAAACAAAAAAAAAAACACTGCCCTTTCCCTCAAAGAACTTCCATTCTAATGGGAAAATAGGCATTCTGTATATTCCTCCTATGTAAGATCAGAACATGTCTCAGAGTGTGGGACTCAGTCATAGAATCACAGAATTCTAGAGATGCCATCTAAATCATTCCTAAAAGGAATCCTCAATATGTCAACTTGAGTGAGTGGTTGTTCTGCTTCTTCTTGAAGACCTCCAGTATTGGAGCCCACTGGCCCTTAGATAATAAGTGGGCACAAAGGGAAGTAAGGATGGGATGCTATATTAGTATTAATCATTGGATTGCTGGGCTTGGTGTTCAATGAATCTGATTACCTCTCAAGGTAAGTCATAAGTTCCTCACAGTACTTCCTGCCTTCTTATACCAGTAGTGGTGGTAGAAAGGACTGGCTTCCTTTCCTTCCACTGATTATCAGCTTTACATCAAGCTATAGCTTACTCATTTTCCTTCCTGATATCACTTATGTCAGGTGTGGTAGAAAGTCAAGAAGTTCAAATAGCCACCCACATGTCGTTTCCTTTTGGATGCTGTCAGACACTTCATCGAGATTCAGAATCCTCATCCTAATTCACCTTGGCAGGAGACTTCAAAGAGTTCGTGGAGGCTTGTACTTGAAATGGAATCTGGTTAGTGACTTGAGAGAGTCATGGGAATTTTTTCTCAAAGGGACATTTGTTTGTTGGTCGTGATCTGTGCACTGGTCTGGAGCATCCTTTCTTACATCTTACTTGGTCCATGCCAATGTGAGCTGATTCTGTGTCATGTTCTACTTGTTAGACTCATCAAGTCAATTCTGCCAATGAGAAGGCTTAAGCCATCCCATAACTTGGGGTACTGTGGGTCTTATTGGGTCTTCTCCATCAAGACCACTAGTGTGAAATGTAGACATTATATACTCTATAGTGGATGTAGTGTGAATAGCATTGGACTTGCAGACAGGATCACCTGAGCTCAAGCCCTGCCTCACTTACTAGCTGTGTGTCCCTGGGTAAGTCCTTAGTCTTTCTGTCCCTCAGTTACCTTATCTATAAAATAAGACAAATGAGCTAGATGGCTTTTAAAATCCCTTCCATTTCCAAATCTCTGAACCCATATCAATGTGGGCTATGATCATTCATGGGGCACCTAGTTCAAGAAGACTGATCTTCCCGAGTTCAAATGTGGCCTCAGACACTTACTATGTCCCTGTTTGCTTCAATTTCCTCATCTATAAAAAGAGTTGGAAAAGTAAAAGACAAATAACGTTAAGGGACTCACCCAGAGTTGCACAGCTAGTACATTTAAGTAAGTTCTCCATTCTAAACTTGTAGGTTGCAGGATCATTTGAGCTATTTCTCCATCTACCTTCTTTTAAGGAAGGAGTTAGATGGGTTCCAATTTAAATCTTTCCATATTTATAAGAGAAAGTCACCACTTCAGGTCCATTTATAGGATTCATTAAGATGGTGCAGTGGTTAGAGTGCCAGATCTGAAGTCAGGAAGACCCAAGTTCCAATCTGACCTCAGACACTAGTTGCATGACTCTGGGCATGCTATTAACTCTGTTGGACTTGGTTTTCTCATCTGTAAAATGAGCTTGATGAAGAAATAACAAACCACTCTAGCATTTTTACCAAAAAAAAAAACCCACAAAGAGTCAGACATGAATGAAAAATGACTGAACAATAACATTGATTATTCAGTGACTGTTTCTTCCCCTGCTTCACTAGCACCATTAAGGCTGGTGACAGTAGACTCTCAAAGATCACCCTGGTGCAAATATTAATAATGTGGAAATGGGTCTTGATCAATGACACATATTAAACCCAGTGGAATTGCGTCTCAGGTATGGGAAGGGGGTGAGGGGAGGGGAGGGAAAGAATATGAGTCTTGTAACCATGGAAAAATATTCTAAATCATCTAATCAAATTAAAAAAAAGAAAATTGAAAAAAAAAAGAAAACAATTCTCTTTGTACTAAGCCCAGAAATCCAGTGACTGTGATGGCCATCTAAATAAAGCAGAACAAAAACAAACAAGCAAACAGAAGGAGAAAGACACACCAAGTCTGAAAATATAGAATAAGCAAGGCATAAAAGTGTCTGGAAATAAATGGACAAAGACTGAAGCCAAGAGAAACATTGAGGGCAAAGCTGATAAGCTGACGTGGATATTTTGTAAATGGAAATTCATTTACCCAAATGTATACAGTCACAAAGTAAGTTTAATTAGTTTTTATTGATGTGTAAAACTCAACTTCGAGTAAATCATCACTGGGAAAAATATTTTTCTATGGCATTCCTCCCAGTCTGCTGGGGAGATACATTAAACACTGAAGTAGCAACTCTGGTGCTCACATAATCAGAACTGTGGTAGCTTAGGGCTCATTAGAAACTTTTATTATTCAAAACTTGGGGTTGGGGGAGGGTAGGTGACTCAGTGGATTGAAAGCCAGGCCTAGAGATGGAAGGCCCTGAGTTCAAGTGTGACCTCAGATACCTCCTAGCTGTGTGATCCTGGGAAAGTCATTTAACCTAGCTAGCCCTTTCCACTTTTCTGCCTTGGAACCAATATATAGTATTGACTATTGACTCCAAGATGGAAGGTGAAGGTTAAACGCGCGCGTGCACACACACACACACACACACACACACAACCTTGGGCCAGTTTCTCTATCCTACACCAATGACTGTTTATGCTTGCATTGCCCCCCTGTTTTCATTGCACATACAGTAATTCTTTAAATCAATGACAGACTGCCTGGGGGAGCTGGCAGCTGTCCAGGCTGACACAGTACACTGGGCAAACAGTCACAACAGCAGATAAACAAGAGACTTGCTATTGCCACACTCCCCAAGGGTCCTTGGGCATAGGAGACCAGGTCCAGATTGACTGATTGATCCACCAGGGCAGGGTGGGGAGTTCTGGCTCATCTTAGCAAGGAACAGGAAGAGACATCAAGATAGTACTTTCCTCGCAAATAATTGCATGTGTTTTGTTGTTGTTGTTCACGCTGTCCGACTCTGTGACTCCATTTAGGGTTTTCTTGGCACAAATGCTGGAACGGTTTGCCATTTCCTTTTCAAGATCATTTTACAGATGAGGAAACCAGAGCAAATTGGGCTAAGTGACTTGCCCATGGTCACATAGCTAGTAGATGTCGGAGACCAGATTTGAACGCAGGAAGAGGAGTCTTTCTGATCTGTTGTGCCCCTTATTTTCTCGGTTCTGTGTGGTAGTTACATAGTTATTATTAGGCAGAATCTCAGCCCTAGACAGGTCTTCAGAGGCCAGAGAATCCAATCTATGTTCACTCCTCTATAAATCATCACAGGAACAAGCATTTCGATGGTGCCAACTCTGTGCTAGGCACTGTGCTTAATATTATTATTTTTAACAAATATTATCTCATTTGATCCTCACAACAGCTCTTCAAGATGGGTGATATGCTTATCTTGATATTATAGCTGAGGAAACTGAGGCAAAAGGGTTGAGTGACTTGCCTAAGATCATACAGTTAGAAATTGTCTATAGTCTAATTTGAATTCAAATCTTTCTGATGTCAGGGTCTGTGCTCCAACCACTGCACGGACAGCTGCTCACGGACAAATGGCCATCCAATTTCCTATTGAGGGGAGGGGATGGTGGATTACTACTGCAAGCAATCCATTGCACTTTTGGATAAATATTATTGTTAAAAGCCTCCCTCATGCGAAGCCTGGATCTTCTATATTATCTTGTCAGAAGATGATACATTGAGATTGCGTCTAGGAATGAGAATTTGGAAATTCGATTTCATAGATGAGGAAATTGAAAGTCAAGAAGGTAAGTCAATTCGTCAAGGTCATTGAGCTAGCAGGGGTCAAAACTAGGACAAATCAGACCATAATGATCCTGGGGATGCTGTGTAGAAGGGAAGCTGCATCCTTGGAGCCTGGAGAGCTTCCATCTCTCCTCCATATATCCCCGTGTCTTGTTTCCTGATTGAGACCCTTGGAAAGAGGAAGTGGAGCCCAAATCCCTCAGGAGGAGAGACTTTTTTAAGGCTGGGGCAGGCGATCCTTGCCAGGAATGGTCAAGGGAAGCAATACCACGGTGTCATATAAAATAGTGGCACTTTACAAAGACACTGCAGGACACTTTTCCCTCCCAGAATGTCTGACACTTGATATGAATCTCCTGAGGAAGCTATCCCTACCTGTTTATCTGATCAGAGCTTGATAACCACACATGGGTCTGTGCGTTGCCAGGCACTTTGACCCATCTGCCCTAGTGAGAAGCTCAATTGCCCTCTTCTTGACTCAGAACTGCTTTGTCCCTCCCTTTATGGCTCACATCAAAATGCCACTCTAATCCCCTGGGCAAGAATCATAAATGTGAAGTGAAATATGAGGAAAGCAGCTATTTGGAGCCCATCCCTCACCACCAGAGCAGGGATCTTCACCTTCTTTTATGTCCCAGATCCCTTTGGCTGTATGCTCAAGCCAGGGGACCGCTTTTCAGAATAACAGCTTTAAATTCATGAAATAAAGCACACAAGGTTCTGTAAATACTAATTAAGTAATTAGCTTAATTAAGAGCTGACTCTAGAGAGAAGAAATTAAAGTAAATGAAAATACAAAGATGCAATCTCTGCCTCCTCCATCCATGGATTCTTTTTTAAGAACTCTTTTATTAGAGGTTTGTTTGGTAACTGTCCACATCACTTCCTCATTGGCTGAGTGCAGAGAAGTCATAAGGAGCTGGAGGGGCTCCCAGATGCTTGGCTTGTGGATTGCAATGGAAGCTTTGCTCAACTGAGTCAATTAGTCAATAATTGACTAAACTTGAGTCAATTAAGTCAAGGGGTTCTCCATGTACACCTTTTTAAATATCCTTCTCCTCCCATAGCTTAGTAAATCTCTTGCTAGCTGTTAAATGACCTATGAATGTCTTTTTTTTTGTTCCAGTATCTTTCTTTTGTACCATAAGGCAAATGACAGCTGATATGTACTGTACTTAGATGTGTAAGAATACATTACAATCATAGATGATATTCTATAGTGCTTTAAAGTTTTTGAAGCATTTTACAATCATCTCATTTGATCCTCACAACAGGCTTATTTGGAAGGCATTAAAGGAACATTCATTTCCATTTTATATTTGGAGAAACTGAGGCTCAGAGATTTGCCCATGGTCGGTCACCTCAGATCAGAGGTAGGATTTAAATCCAAGTCTTCCTCTTGTTCCAAGTTCAGTATACTTTCCATTACAACATGTTGTCAGTGTCAAGTATTAGATCCTCACAATAACCCGATGATTTAGACAACACAGGAATTATTTTCCCTACAAGTTTAAGCTTATGTAAGCAATTACTAAATTTTAAAGACTAACTAATGCCCTTAACTAGAGTACAATCATAATATAGCTAAGATTATATGGTCTATTGTTCCAGAAAGCCATCCTAAACCTAACTGATCAAACTGATCTCCCTCCCAAAAGACAGATTCAATATCCCCTATAGAAAAGAAGTCCTTCTGAAAGCAGGGCTTTTTCAGCCTCACCTTTCCCATCCCATCCTTGTTGCTGTGTCCTCTGGTGCCTAACCTAATACATTGCATGGAGTATAAACTTAATAAATGCTTATCAAATTGAACTGCTGATTCCTAAAAATGTATGTTATTGTCACATTGGGTAAGAATATGTTTGCTTCAGTGAAACTCATCCCCATTACGGGAAAAAGGACCTCATCTTCGATCAGTGACATCAAATTTGCATGTGTAGAACAGCACATTTATATAATTTTCTCTTTCTGCAACTCCATCAGTCATGGAACTGTGATAGCAATATAAAATAATAGTATTATTGTAATTAATATAAATAATAAATATAAGAAGTTATATAAAGCAGAAGTTATGTCATATCATAAAACACCACCTGGGAAATAATTGTAATCATACTCTGAGACCACCTCAGATAAGCATATTTAGGAGAAAAGCCGGATTTAAGATGTGAAACCACTTTAGGAATATCAAAAAAGTCCTACTTGAATAATTAAAAAAAACACCTTCTGAGTTAGCTATGATTTTGTGCAATTTATGAAGTTTATTTTATGAAATTTTAAAACAAAAGCAGTTTCCATTTACTCTTGTGACTTAGAACTCCTTAATAAGAGGGCAGATTTTATTGTGAAGCAAAATGAAGACAATATCTAACAATTCACCTACTTGTGAAAGCCAAAAACAAGATTTGTAGAATTAAAATATGATACAGTCTTTGTCAAAATAAGGAGACACATGATGAGAGACATATTGACTACTTACAGCTCTACCCTGCATTCAAAAGCCTTAGATTTTCAGGGTGAGCATTTATCCCTCAGAAAAAGATAATCCACTACAAATCAGGGCTTGGTTTATTATTTTGTTGATTGTGCAGACTTAAGAGAGGGTTACTAATGTAGATTAAACATAAAAGTGTATATGAAAACATTATTTTTTCCAATTGTTAAACATTTATTAGTATACCACTGTATTGCTTAATAAACATTACTTGAATTCAGTAGGAGTATAGTAGAAAGTTCAGGGAATGAGGTCATCACCTAAGAGGAGACCTGGTTATGATAAGCTAATAATAACACCACCACTACTACTACTACTACTACTACTACTACTACTACTACTACTACTACTACTACTACTACCACCACTACTACCACTACTACCACTACTACCACTACTACTACTACTACTACTACTACTACTACTACTACTACTACTACTACTACTACTACCACCACCACCACTACTACTACTACTACTACTACTACAGTACTACTACTACTACTTGGCATTCATATAGAAGTTTAAGGTTTATAAGCTATTCATTATCTTATTTGAACCTCATACCACTTCTGGCTATGTCAATAAAATAAAAATGACTGTACTAAAGTAATGTACAGTTTTAATTCCATACCATTCAAATAAAATTCTTTTTGTAGAAAACAATTCAGAACAATACAATTCCTTTCAAAGAACAAAAACATCAGAATTTTAAGGACAAAGAGAAATAGAGCAGAAGAATAGAGCATCAAAAAGAAAAGAAAACATTTAAAGATGGTTGAGGAAATAGAAACCTTTAGGTAGAAAAAGGGTGATTGTGGGATTTAATGCTGCATTTTCCCTTTCATTTATCAGGATTTTGAAATCTCTGTCTTTCAGGGTACCATGATCTCAGGCAATGAAAGAGAAAAGGATTTGAATAATGTTAAGGTTACTGTGGCCCTGGATGTTGTTGCATAGAACCATAATAAAAAAGTCCTTTTAGTGTTCACGATTCTGAAGAGCTTGGACAGGCTGACAGCATAACTCAGCATGTAAGAAGAGATGAGAAATACAGGAGGAACAACAGATTCATGTAGGGCAGGCCCCCCCAAAGACATCAGATCCTATTCTGTTCTACTTGAGTTGCCCTGATGAATTTGTAGCTGGAAGACAATCTCTTTCTCCCTCCCTGACCAATATTTCTTCACTTATTTCCATCTCATTCTCACTGTTTCTGTCTTTTCCCTTTCTCCATTTTTTTCCTTCAAGGACAAATTCTTGACTAGCAGTATGGTTGGCTCAACTTCAAACACCAGGAGAGTAAGCCTTGCTTTTTGCTACTTTTATGTATTTGCTGACAGCAACCACAGCATGGGAGAGAGGTAGGTGTCTTGCTCAATGATATAAGCAGCAGCTGCCGCCGCCTTCCTATTGCAAACAGCTCAGCTTCTCTGACTTTCTCACTGTGATATCAATGTCTGGTAAGTAGGCATTGAAACCAGGGAATTTGGCAGAGAAAACTGTTATTTTTCCCTCCTCACCTCATGTTTTAGTGACCACAACAGCCTCCTAAATCATCTCCTTTATCTCTTCTCCTTCCTTCCTTCCTTCCTTCCTTCCTTCCTTCCTTCCTTCCTTCCTTCCTTCCTTTCTTTCTTTCTTTCTTTCTTTCTTTCTTTCTTTCTTTCTTTCTTTCTTTCTTTCTTTCTTTCTTTCTTTCTTTCTTTCTTTCTTTCTTTCTTTCTTTCTTTCTTTCTTTCTTTCTTTCTTTCTTTCTTTCTTTCTTTCTTTCTTTCTTTCTTTCTTTCCATATTGTGTATTGGTTCCAAAGCAGAAGAGTGGTAAAGGCTAGGCAATGGGGGTTAAGTGACTTGCCCAGGGTCACACAGCTGGGAAGTATCTGGGGTCACATTTGAACCCAGGACCTCCCATCTCTGGTCCTGGCTCTCAATCCACTGAGCTATCCAGCTGTCCCCTTCTCCATCCTTCCTAATTCACATTGTAAAACACTGTTGTCATTTCAATCTTCCCCCAAAACCAGTTTTATCATAATACACCTTCTCAAGACCCTGAAATGTTACCCAGTTGTCTCCATCATTAAGTCTAAACATTTCATATCTGTCATTCAGCATCCTTAATAATCTAATTTACCCTTTATTTGTATTCATGGAGCTATTTATGCTCTGTAATTTAGTTATTTGTAGTTATTTGTAGTTATTTATGATTTATTACTCATTTTTTATTACTCTGCAATATAATTTTTCTTTTCTAGTTAGGCACATCTTCTTATCCTTATCTATGATAGGCTATCTCATATTCGTGCCTTCATGTATGCCAGCTTTGTCTCCTTCAATCAGAAGTTTATAAACTTTTTTTTATCATGGACACCTTTGGCAGTCTGGAAAGTCTATGTGACTCCTTTCAGAATAACCTTTAAAAAAATTAAAAAACAAAATAATTAGGATTATAAAGGAAATCAATTATTGAAAAATAGTTCTATATCTATACCTAAATCTACTTACTTATCATTTACCCATCCAACCATCCATCTTCTAAATAAAACCAAGTGCATAAACTCCAGATTAAGAACCCCTGACTTAAGAGGATTTTAAATTTCTTGATTGCAGGGTCTGTCCTATATATTCTTCTGCTTAGCCTGGGCATATAAGTATTGCTTAAAACACTTGTTAGTTGGTTGATAAATTATAGGTAGGCAGCTAGATACCTCTCAATAGATATGAGTTAAAAGCTTAGGGAAAAGTTTTCTGAAAGGACTTTTGGCAATCATCCTAAAAATACCTGACTTGATCTGTCCATTCCCACTAGCTATCATCTTATCTTTCTTTCACCCTTTCAACTAAACTCCTTGAAAACACTGTCTATAATAGGTGTCTCCACTTTCTTTCTCCTCACTCTCTTCTTAACCCTTTATAGTCTGGTTTCTGACCTTATCATTCAACCAAAATTGCTCTCTCCTTGGGTCTTTCTCTTCTTTATATTATTTTGCTTGGTGATCTCAACAGCTCCCATGGTTCCAATGACCATCTTTTATGTCTTTGATCTACTTGTCTTGTCCTAATTTCTTTCCAGAGACCTTAAACTCAACATAACCAAAAACCGAACTCACTAGCTTTCCCACAAAGCATCCCCTCTTCCTAATTTTTCTCCCTGTTGAGGATATTGTTATCTTTGCAGTTACCCAGCCTGGCAGATTGCATATCTTCCTTCAAAATCCCCCGCTCCTTATTCAATCAGCTGACAAATACCATTGTTTTATAAATCTTTGTGATATCTGTTATATATACCATCTTCTCTCCTCTGACATTGCTACCAACTTGGTTTAGGCTCTAATCACTTCATGCTTGGACTATTGCGATAGTCTCCTGGTAAATCATCCTACTTCAAGTCTCTCCCCAGGGCAATTTGTGTTCCGATTAGCTATTAAAGTGATCTCCCTATGAAAAAAAATCTGATTATATCACACTCCTATTCAATAAACTCCAGCATCTCTAATCTCACAAGTCAAATATGATTCCTCTGTTTGCTATTCAAAGACCATGTAACTTGCCCTTTCACCTCACTTTTCCAGTTTTTTAAAACCTTATTTCCCTTCATATATTTACTCTCTGAACCAATGAAAATGATCTCCTTGCTCTTCCTTGTATATGACACTCCAAAAATCTCTCTCTCTGTCTCTCTCTGTCTCTCTCTGTCTCTCTCTCTCTGTCTCTCTCTCTGTCTCTCTCTGTCTCTCTCTCTCTCTCTCTCTCTCTCTCTCTCTCTCTCTCTCTCTCTCTCTCTCTCCCCCTCCCCCTTCTGGTTTCCCGGGCTTTCAAGTCTCAGTATTTAGTGCAATTTATAGAGTGCCAAGCCTGGAGTTGAGAAAACCTAGGTTCAAATTTGGTCTTAGATACTTCCTAGTTGTATGACCCTGGACAAGTTACTTAACCCCCATTGCTTAGATCTTATCTTTTTTTCTGCCTTGCAACTAATACTTAGTATTGACTCACAGACAGAAGGTAAGATTTTTTTTAACCTTTACCTTCTGTCTTAGAATTAATTAATACTGTATATTGGTACCAAGGAAGAAGAGCAGTAAGGATTAGATAATGGGGATTAAGTGACATGCTCAAGGTCACACAGCTAGGAAGTGTCTGAGGCCAGATTTGAACACAGGATTTTTCATCTTTAGGCCTGACTTGCAATCCACTGAGCTACCTGGCTGCTCTCAAACTAAGGATTAAAAAAAAATCTTAATGTCTTCCCTCTGAGACTGACCTGTTATGTATCTTGTTTGTGCACTATCTCGCCCATTAGACTGTAGTTTTCTTGAATGGAAGGACTGGTTTTTGCCTTTCTTCGCATCCTCATCATTTAGCACATTGATTGGCACACAGTAGGTACTTGGTAAATGCTATGTGACTAGTTGACTCTCTAACTGACAGCTAGCCAGGAATATTGAAACCATAGACAGACCATGGAAGGGCATTTAAGAAATGATTTCATGCCATATGAGGATCAGTTGAAGGAACCATTGATGGTAGAAGGTTTGGAGGTGGGCTGGGAAGGGGAGACCTGATCATTGTTTTCTAATATTTAAAAAAAAAAAACCTTTCCTATAGATGAGTGGTTAGACTTGTTCTTCTGGCCCCTAGAAAACAGAATTTGGATAAATAAGTGGAAGTTGCAAATTGGGATTCGAGGTCAATAAAAAATTTCCTAGCAATTAAAATTGTACAAAAGCAAGGGCAGCTAGGTGGCTCAGTGGACTGAAAGCCAAGCTGAGAGACAGGATGTCCTGGGTTCAAATTTCAGCTCATATACTTTCTAGCTGTGTGATCCTGAAAAAAATCACTTCACTTCTGTGCTCTAGCCTTTAACACTCTTCTACCTTGGAAGCAATACACAATATTGATTCTAAGATGGTAAGTAAGGGTTTAAAATGAAAGCATGCTTTCTATCTTTTTGGAGGTCTTAAATCAAAGCATGGGTGAGTTTTAGCATTTTTTAGATGTGTTGTCGCAGCCTCGTTTTCAGGAGTAGATTAAAATAGCTGGCCACTGAGGGCCCATCTAATTCTAAACTTCTGTGATTCTGAAATATTTGTAGAATATGTAATGCTGAACTCTGAGATAGGTTCAGGTGAGTTAAAATATGCACCCAACTCAATCCTGAGGGGAAATATGATGCTAGATTAAGAAATGATTGATAATGGAATGATTAATGAGAAAGTCAGTAGATGGGGTCTATGTGTTTGTATTTTTAAGAAATCTTAACCTAAATAGTGTATAATTTTTTTTTGCACAATAGGAATTAGCACTAATAGTTCATAATTAAAATCGCTACCCATTCTAATAAAGAGTTCCGTTTTTATGAGACAAAACATGGGGAAATATAAATTTGCCGGTGGTATTGACTGCTATTATGGAGGAAACTGAGCAGAGTCCAATTCTAAAGAGGAATTCCTTATGGTTAATAAGGTCTTTAGATGCTACTGCTTGTAGATTACATTCTTCTGATTGCATTAAGCTCAATAAAATTTTAGAGATCTATAGTCTCTCAAAAAGATAAATGTAGTTTATGGGGAGTAGTAGAGAGCTTAATGGAGGGAGAGACTAACTGGTGAGGGCTCAGACTTTAGGGCATTCTCAGATTTGCTCTTCCTGGGAGGTTATCTGGAACATGGGCAACTCCTGCTTGTTCCAATTCAAAATATGGAATCTCTGAGGACATTGGCACTGAGAGATGAGGAGGAGTCTTCTAATTGGTTACAGAGTTAGAAGAAATGATGCTTCATAAGGTGATGATGAACTGCAACCAATGACCCATCAGTCTCATAGTTTCTTATCCCTCCTGGCACTGAGTGAGGCAATGATGATGGTTCTGAGCTGCTGAGTGGGTGTAGGGACAGTCAGTTTCCATCAGTCCAGGAGCAAAAGATGACTGGTTCTTTTTGAGTTTTTTCTTTCCTGATACTATGCTAGTGTGTACTTCTAAAGGAGGCTGCTCAGGACAGTGTGTGTTTGGGAGATGCAGAGGCTTTAGTAGAGTCTTCCAGAATGATAGTGACCAACAACAGAGTAAATGCCTGCAGATCAAAGTGGAGAAATAGTCTCACTGGCAACCAGAGACAAAAACTTCTGGAGTGGCCACTGGAGTGGTACTGGCCAATGACAAAGTGTTGGCAGATGGAAGTAGAAAGACAGTCATCCAAGGGTATTAGTAGTTTCATCCCTGGGGAGCTACAACTAAGTATAAACTCTACATAGGCACAAATGAATTGAAAGATGGAAAAATGAAAGACAGAACTTATATATACAAAAATAAACATAGTTCCTGATTCCATTTTCTTAAAACAGGAGAACATAGGGATATTGTATAAGAAAGCTATATAAGCCAAATAATCTTTGGATGAGGCATGGGTATGTGTTTATTTGTGCGTATGTAGGTATATATGGAATGTGTATTCCATTTATTCTTGGAATGGTCAGAAAAATTGAAAAAGCAAAACATCATTAATGAAATGTTTTCCAGATCTAAATATACCATTTGCCAACATTTATAGATAATAGTATTTTTAGGTCCACAGGGCTTTTCTTTCACAACCACCCTGTGAAGGAGGTGGTATAAGTATTATCCCCAGTAGACAGATGAGGAAACTGAGGGTTAGAAAAGTTAAGTCATTTCCCTGTTGTCATGCAGTTCGTCAATCCCAAAACCAAGATGGAAAGGTTGATCTGCTAACGAGTATATTGCGTACTCCACTCTCCTCTACCATCTCTCAATTTTACCTTGAAAGGGTAATAAATCCCCTCCACTTGTATCAGTGTGCTCAATGATCTTTTTATTGGGAGGAGGTAGTTGTGAGATAGAACTGAAGAGGGAACATATAATTGTTGACCTTCAAGATGGATGCATCCAAAACAGATTTTCTTGGACTTTGAAGTGGGGAAGGGCTACATTCCCTATTAGTCGTCCTCTTTCAAACAGAATAAGAACATCTGGGTTTGAAATCCTCGGACCCTTGGGCCCTACCATGGATTCATAAACAATGGCCCCATTTGCAGTTCTTGTAAAAGCCTTGTGGTATAGGGAAGTCATGGGTCTGGAAAGACACTTCCTTCTCAAAACATATAATCAGCCTTGTATACAAAAGAAATCTGTGGATCCAAAATATTTGCTCTGTGAGAATGAGTGAGTTGTTAGGAGAAACAATGTTTACACAAAATCACTGTTTCAAACTCTGTACCTTATTTGTTTGTTGGCAAAGGCAAGGGCAAACCGAGACTCCCTGAATCAGCTGCTTCAAAATAGACTCCATCATTTGTTTGCTTCCTTATCAATGGATGTGTGTATAAACAACCCATGACATGTTTTTGCCCTGATGCTGTGTGTATTATGAGTGCTTTTTTTCAAGGTGGGGGAAGGAAGAATGACACATCAGGGCAGTGACAGAATTGTCTTTTCTCTCACAATGGACTACAAACAGTGGGCTCTTGGACCATGCTTAGGAAAATGGGAGTTTAAATTTGGTGCCAGACCTTAATTGCTATGTGACCCTGGGCAAGTCACTTAACTGTCATCTGCCTCATTTTTCTTAATTGTAAAGTGGAGATGATAAAAGCATCTACCTCTCAGGGCTGTTGTGAGGACCAAATAAGATATAAGTAAAGCAATTCACACAGTGCTTGGTCCATAGTAGGTGCTTCCTCCCATAAATGCTCCCCTCCACTCCAGATCACTTTAGTTCCCTAATCTATAAAATGGGAAGAATAATAAATAGCACCTACCTCCCAGGATGGATGTGAGGATAAAATGAGATAATATTTGTAAAGTACTTTGTAAAACCTTAGAGCTGCCTCTAAGTACTAGTTTATTGTAATTGTTGTTGTCGTATTATAACTATTACTCAAAGGGCAGTCTGGTCCCATTGAAAGAGGGTTGGACCCAAAGTTAGCCCAGCCTTAAGTCTGCTTTCTCCCTCTAAGACTTAGGTTGTTATACCATGGGAAAACCACTTGACCATTCTTCCTCAGGTTCATCATCTAGAATGTGAAACCATTAATATGATCATAAGTTCACGGATTTAGAGATGGAAGGGACTTTAGAGACCACCAAGTTCAATCCACCCATTTTACAGATGAGAAAACTGACATCAGAAGGGTCAGAGTGGTCTGCCCAGGTTCATACAAATAGTAGAGGGCAGAGATAGGATTTCATTCTAAATCTGGGGAGCTTTAAGGTCTCTTCTGTCTATAAATCCTATAATTGTGTGACCTATGACTAGAAGGATTTGAGTCACTGAAAAGACACAAGGCTATTCAACTTCTTTCTAAACATATAGAAGCAGGGGTGGCCCTACATAAAATGACTTAGTGGGTCAAGTTGACCTTTGAAGGGTCAGCTACTTTTCCACAGAGAAAGCTGATATCCTCATGCTCTTTCCTTTTGCTGACTGTAACAATGGACTTACCTGCTTTATTCACACTGAGGTGGTAAATGAATGAGTGGATGGAATGCCTGGCCTGAAGTCAGGAAGACTCATCTTTGTGAGCTCAAATCTGGTCTTAGATACTTCTTAGCTGTGTGACCCTGGGCAAGTAACTTAACCCTGTTTGCCTCCGATTTTTCATCTAGAGAAAGAAATGGCATGGAAAAATGCTCAAAATACTCTAAATCATTACTGACTAGAAGCAGCTCTCTATAGAGGCAAAGAACTGGAAGTTGATGGAATGGCCATCAATTGGGGAAATGCTAAGCAAGTTATGTCATATGATTGTAATAGAATACTACTGTGTAGTAAGGAATGATGAGTGGGTGAGTTAAAAAGCAAACATGGAAAGATCTAAATGAAATTATGAAGAACAAAATGAGCAGAACCAAGAAAAAATTACATATAGCAACAGAAATATGATTTGAAAAACAACTGTGACTGTCCACCTCCAGAAAAAGAACTGATATGTAGACATATATACAACATACTTTTATATATATTTGTCAAATGATTCTTTCTCTAGTGTGGGGAAGAAAGTGAGGGAGAGAGATACATGGGAAATTTAATGTAACAAACAAACAAATAGATTTAAGCTTAAAAAAAAACACCCAAGAAATGGCAAACCATTTCAGTATTTCTGTCCCCAAAAACGACTGAGAATAGCTCTTCTATCATTTCATTGAATGTGATTCCACCTAATTCAAAAGATGAAAATATAGGCCCATAGATGCTCAGAATTTGGAGGGATCTTAAAGGTTATCTCATCCAACCCAATCATTTTACAGGTGATATAATTGAGTCAGAAATATAACAAGCCTCATTGAAAAGCCATACATCAAGTTGATGACCAATGGAACATGAACTGGTGTCTATCTCCAAAGCCATTGCTGACTGACTTTAATTTAATTTCAAACAATATTTATTGATCACTTACTGCTTACAGAGCTCTATCCTAGGAAAAATGATATCAACATTATATAAGACTGGGTCTCTGGAATGACTAATTGAGTAAATGACATATTAAGAGGTATCAGAATTTTAAGTTAAAGGGAAGAAGCTTTGGTAGACAGGATGAAAGAAGGAAGAATTTCAGAAATGAGTCAGTGTAACAGGATTTCTTTGGGCAGCAGGAACTCACTGGTAGCTGATTTTCTATTGTGTCTATGTTTAAGTTTAGCCTGAGTCATAGCATTATTCCTTGAACTAAAATAAAAGCCTGGCCACTGTTGAGGAATCAAGACTCCCCACCCAACTGGGCCATGACTACACACCCTTGAAAAGCTACGTAATCCAGGATTTACAACTCAGCTGGGAAATCATAAAAGGCAATCATGATCATTCATGAAATAGAGTAATGACTAGCAATGACATAGCACTTTAAGGTTTGCAAAGCACTTTATATATACTATTTCATTTAATCTTCACAATTACTTGCAACACCCATCAAATGTCTGAAGTAGGATTTGAACTCATGTTTTAATAACTCCAATTCTAATTCTTATGAAGTTCTTTTTTACCATGTGGGACAAAATAAACAATAATCCCTCTTCCAAATATAATACCCTTCTCTTCCTTTCCTTTCCCTTGCCTTGCCTTCCCTTCCTGTTCCCTTCTCTTGCCTTCCCTTCCTTTTCCTTTCCTTGTCGTCCTCTTGCCTTCGCGTCCCTTGCCTTGCCTTCCCTTCTCTTTCCTTCCCTTTTATTCCCTTCCCTTCCCCTCCCTTTTCTTCCCTTGTCTTTCCCTTCCCTCCCTTCTACTTGCCTTGCCTTGCCTTCCTTTCCTCTTCCCTTCCCTTGCCTTGCCTTGTTTTGCCTTCCCTTCCTTTTCCTTCTCTTGTCTTCTTCACCTTCCCTTCCCTTCCCTACCCTTGCCTTGCCTTCCTTTCCCTACCCTTGTCTTCTCCTTCCCTTGCCTTCCCTTGCCTTCCCTTCCCTTGCCTTCCCTTCCCTTGCCTTCCCTTGCCTTCCCTTCCCTTGCCTTCCCTTCCCTTGTCTTCCCTTCCCTTCCCTTCCCTTGCCTTCCCTTCCCTTGCCTTCCCTTCCCTTCCCTTGCCTTCCCTTCCCTTCCCTTCCCTTCCCTTTCTTTTGTCTTTGCCTTGACTCACCTCGCCTCATCTTCCCTTCCATCTGCTTTTCTTTTGACTGAATCTCCCTACTTTGCCTAGGATAGGAGTGTAATGATTACTCACAGGCCTTATCCCACTACTAATTGACTTTAACATGCACTATTTCCAGTCTTGACCAGTTTACTGGCCCAATGGCTCTCTGCACCTTGGGGATCATCAAATCAATGCCACTTATTATTATTAGCAATAATAATTAGCACACATGGAAAATATTTTATGTGATTGCACATGTAAAATTTATATCAGATTGCTTACTGTCTCAGGGAGTGGAGAGAGGGGAGAGAAAAATTGGAACTAAAAGTTTAGAAAAGAATGTTAAAATTGCTTTTACAATGCAATTGGGGAAAAATAAAATATTACAAAAATAATAATAATAAGGATTTTTCCTCATCTGTTGAGCCAAAAATCCTCCTCCTCTCTGTAACTTCAATCTATTGATCTGATTTTGCCTTCAAGGATCAAATCTGAACCATCTTTCATATGTTATCCATTCTATTTGAAGAAAGCTATACTTTTCTCCTCTAATATCTACTCTTATATATAAGGCAGATAGCCTTCATTCCTGTAGTTGACTCTCCTAGGGAATGGTTTTGAGTCTCTTTGCCATCTTGTTTGTGTTACTTTGGATTTACTCTGGCCTGTTAAAATTCCTTCTACAAAGTGGCACCATATTTAAAATATTAATTCCCATCTAGTCATGCTTTCCCATCTTATCTACTGAGACATCAAAAAGTAGCAATGAAATCATGATCTTTGTAGCATTTAAAAATTCATAAGAGTACTGGGGAAATAAAGGTAAAAAATGTAATGAACCTTGTCTTTGAGGAGCTATGGATGTCTTCTCAAATCATCCTTTTTAAATCAGGAGAGATGGTGCAATCTGAATTGAGCTTGCAATAAAGTTTGAAATTTGGTAGTTGAAGCTGTGAGGGACATTATTATTTCCAAGTATAAAAGATAGGATATGTGAATGCGAAGTGGGAAAAGTTGAGAAATGGTGGAGAAGGGTAAAAAGCCCTGTTCACTTGGAGCATAGAAGATATGAAGGGCAGTAATGGAAAATGTGACTGGACATGGAGGTTAGAGGCAGGCTGCAGAGGACTCACTAATGACATCAATGTTAATGGCTGGACTTTGAACGGAAAGAAAGGGCTGTGGTTAAGAGAAGTGATGTACAGACTGAGGAGGAACTTCAGTCACTACTGTGGGTATAGACACATTAGACTTTTTAACTGCCTTTGGTTAATCCATTAGGAGGACAGATTTATAATTTTTTAATGACTTCCAGACAAAAGCCATGTCTCTATTCCATTTACTATACTATAATCAACTCTCATTTATTTCTGCTAATGGAAGGGAACAGGAGGAGCATGAATAATCCAAAACGTCAGATAACATAAATATAGTCATTAGCTTTGAGTTCTCTTTTATAGATTCTCCACCCCCAGAAGATTTACCTTTTTATACTTTGCTCTTAAGTTAACCTAATGTACTGTCCTTTTTATATAAAGAGAAGACACTACTGTCCAGATTCCAGCAGAGCTTGTGCTTTGAGAGGGACTAGATTAGTGTTGAGTACCTGGGACCATGGCCAAACCTCTGAGGAAGTTGGAGATGCAGATGGTGGATCCTATATTCTAACCAATTGAATTAGTGAACCATCTTGTAAATGAGTTAGCATTTCCTACCATCTTCAAGGAATGGATGATAGAAATAAGGGACAGAAAACTTGCTAATTGATGGAGGGACTAAAGTGAGATTAAAAAAAAAATCCTGACATAATCTACATAATGACTGCCTTTCTCTTATCCATGACACTGATGGTCATGGGGTCATAGATTTAAAGTTAGATGGGATGTTAAAGAGCATTTAATCAAACTTGAAGCTGAAGTCCAAAGAGGATGATTGACTTTCCCAAAATCAAATAGGAAATGAGTGACTGGCAGGAGTTGAACTCAAGTCCTTTGACTCTAAATCAAATACTCTTTCCACTAGACCACACTGTTGATGATACTCATGGTCATAATAAGAAATGCTCTCAGGAACAGCTAGGTGACTCAGTGGATTGAGAGCCAGGCCTAGAGATGGGAGGTCCCCGGTTCAAATCTGACCTCAGGCAAGTGTGACACTGGGAAAGTCACTTAACTCCCATCACCTAGCCCTTCCTTCTCTTCTGTCTTGGGACCAATCCACAGTATTGATTCCAAGTTGGAAAGTAAAATTTTTTTAAAGCAATGATTTCATCCACCTATGCAGCATCCACAAAATATTAAATATCTTATCTTGGGACTGTGTCTACATGAACTCCACTTATAAAAGCTGAGAAGGATGGGAAATAATAGTAATGAATTTTCATTAATATAGCTCTTGGGGGCTTACTGAAGACTTTAATGACAACAATAATCCATATTTCTCTAGTTCAGTGGTTCTCAACTTGTGGGTCGAGACCCCGGCGGGGGTTGAATGACCAAAACACAGGGGTCACCTAAAGCCATTGGAAAATACATATTTCCGATGGCTTTAGCCGCTGAGAAATCACACTACTTTACAGCAAGATCTCAGAAAGAATGGGGAACCTGCTGCCCGAACATTGTACTAATATTAGTTACTTATCAGCAGCCCTCCCCCTATGAGGGGGATGGATTTACCCTGTTGCCTGGAGACCGGAACTCAAACAGAGACCCAGAGAGCACCTAGGCACTGGCTCCAGAGGGGTTAAGTACGAGTCCTGGAGCGGATAACTCCTGGAGTGGATAACGGAGCTGAGTAAAGTGAAGCAAAGTGAAGCCTCAGCTCGAGCTGGAGGGAGACGACAGGAAGAAGAAGGCAGCATTTGCGGACCCCCTCCCCAGGCAGGACTTACCTCCCGCCCCAGTGCTCAGGCTGCGTCCTGCTGGATTAATATTTATCAACATATAATTAAATATTGTTTTGTGATTAATCACTATGTTTAAATTATGTTTGATTTGTAGCAATGAGAAAACATAATGCATATCAGATATTTACATTCCGAATCATAACTGTAGCAAAATTACAGTTTTGAAGTAGTCACCAAAATCATTTTTTGGTTTGGGGTCACCGCAACATGAGGAACTGTATTGCGAGGTCATGGCATTAGAAAGGTTGAGAACCACTGCTCTAGTTAGAGGCTTCGAAAGCATTTCCTGATGGTGCTCCTGTGAGATGGGGTCATCTTCTCCAAGTGAGAAGACTAAGGCTCAGATTGGTTGCCTAACTTCATGTAGATAGCAAGTGTTGGAGCTGGGCTATGCATGGAAGTCTTTCCTTTCCACTGTAAAACAAATCCTTAGAAGTGCCTGGATTCCTGCAGCCATTCTCTCATTTCCCTCTCTGCTTTTGTGAAAGGGACAGATAGGGGTTACCTTTTGGGGATCTTGCTCTATCTCCAGGGAATACCTATCAGAGAATGTGAGAGCCAGGAGGGAACTGGGAGACCATCAAGTCCCATCCTTTCAAGTCCAGCAAAATGAGAGCCCAAGAAGAATAAAGTACAGCTTTTGTAATACAAGCAAGCCTATGAATTTCCCACTGCTACCTGTCAATCACTTTATTTACTCATTAAACAGATAGATAATGTCGTACACAGTCTACGCCAATGGAGAAGTTTCTCCTACCCTGGGAGAAAGCTGTAACATTAACCCCAGTGCATGCCTTTCACTTGGCTAGAGTGGGTACAACTTGGTAAGTTTTGAGCGGGTGGCCAGTTCCGTATACCATCATCCCGGAAACGACCCGCCCCGGGGTCTTGGGGAAGAAACCCCGGAGGCATGGAGAACAGTGACAGGTCAGCTGAATGTCTCTTTCCCCTTGTCTGTTTCCGTTCCCAGCTCCTTTGATAGGACTGTTTGCTACTGAACACACCTGAGGCAGCCAAGAAGCAGGAAGAGATTGACTTACCTGCTGCTGTGGAGATGCCCAAGAATCGACAGGAGTACTCCAGTCCAGTCCAAAATGCCTGCCGCTTCATCCTTGTCCTTGAAGTGGGGGCGGCCAGCCAGGAGAGGCAGCCCAGGCTGCCCTTGCTAACTAGCCCTGGCTCTTGCCTGCATGTCTCCTCAGAAGAACGCAGGGACCCGCAGGAGCTCCCAGAGTCCCAATGACCTTTCTGAAAGAGGCGTCCCCTCCCATTTGGTTTCCTAGAGGACCGTGCCTGCGGAGGCCCCGAGGGCAGAGTGGAAGCCAAACAGGTTGTGGCTACATCCAGCCAGCTAATGCCGCTTGGGTTCCCTCCCAGAAGTGTGAATAAAAATCACCTTTCCTGCTCTCAGCCTCGCTCCCCCTTCCTACGCTGTCTCAATGATTGTGCTTAATAATTACCTTGTCAGAATTCCTTTCAGAGGCTGCAGCTATGTGCTGCTGGATACACTGTGGCTCCCCCCACCCCCAGATTCACTTTGGAGTTGCTGTTGGACTGTAGATCAATCTGATTAAAGGCACATAAACTCCTTAGTGCTGGAGGGCAGCTCACAACAGCATCAATTAACTGTTTGTGGCCAGGGAGCAGACTGGGGCTCCTTGTCAAAACCTGCCCATTGACAAAGCTCCACATTGCACCTGACCTGGGCAAAGGTGAGAGCCCGACTGGAGATTATGTCCTACTGTGTGTGTCCTACTGTGTGTGTCCTACTGTGTGTGTCCTACTGTGTGTGTGTGTGTGTGTGTGTGTGTGTGTGCTCAGGGAAGTTTATGACAAGGTCATTGTACCCTTTTCTAGCTAAGGGCTAAAAGAGGATTTTGGGCAGTTCTGTGATCTTGGACTTAACCTCCTTGAAAGAAAAAAGGAGTTGTTCTAGATGGCCTCTGAGGTCCCCTCTAGCAGAGGATCTGGGATCGGAAGATCTCATGTCTTTTTGGAGAATTTGCACCGTTGTGGTTAAATTGGATGTTCTTCTTTTTGCTTCCCAGGCTCTGCAGTGGCTATAAATCGAACCACAGGCTCAGCAGTCATAGAAGAATTCCAGATGCCAGGGATGGCTCCTGGGAGCTTAAAAAAGTCAGTTTAGTATGAAATGTTGGTGTGTGTTAATGGCTGCCTTTGGAAAAATGGGACCTCAAGGGGGATGGAAAAAAAAAGAAAAAAGAAAGGCATATTCATAATTCATAGCAATCCCTGGGCTCTGAAGATAGATATGGCTGCCAAGGGGTGTCTTGTGTCTGGTTTTAGAACTTTGGGAAAACCATAAGTATCATCCACAGAAAGGGAAATTATCAGGTCCATAAGCCTAACAAGATATTAGAGAACAGACGATACCTATTTAATGCAACAATCACTTTTGCCCAGAGCTTGTCTCTCTGATGGGATTGGCCAGGCATCATTCTGCCCCACATGTGCTCATTTTTCCCTGCTCGGTCTCTGGAGAGGGCAGCCATATTCCATTAGTTGCCCTTCCTCTGGGAGGGAAGGGCCTGGAAAAGTGCATGATTGAAACAATGTCAGCAAAGGGAGATCTTCCTTAATCTGGCTCCAGGTTGAGCAAGAATAGGAACATCCAAGAAAATACAGGGCTCTGGGAGTGGACCTGTACTTTCTGTTGATGTTGAGAAGCATGGCAAAGAGACTTAGAGGGGCCATGTTCATTGTCTTTAGGGTTTGAAGAGCTGTCATGTGGAAGAGAGTGCAGACTGGTTTTGGTTGGCCTCAGGGGGCAAAATTAGGAGGAATGGGTAGAGGAGAGAGAAAGGTAAACGTGGGCTTGATGAAAGGAAAATAAGGTTCTACCAAGATGGAATGTGCTGCCTTAAGAGTTAGTCAGTCTCCCCCAACCACACACCTCATCCCACCTTGAAGCTGAATGCCCTCTAAAAATACACTACAGAGCATAATATCATGGAAAGAAGGCTGGATTTGAGTCCAAGTCCCAACACAGTAATTTTTTTGGGGAAAATCGGAGCAAATCTTTGAATGTTTGAGCCTACCTCAATTTTCTCGTTTGCACAATGAAGGGCTTGGATTATGTGACCTAATCTGTGATCCCAGTTGGATTTTTTTTTTCCTGGCATGGGGTAGGATAGATGGCTCCTGCGATCCTTTTCAATTATGAAATTTTGTGATTTTCTAATCTCAACTGTACTACCACCTAGGAATTTTGGCATTCGATCCCAGCTGCTTTGTGGAAAACATCCAACTCCTCACAAACTAAGAGGCCTTTCTTTATTTCAATAAAATAAGACTTACAAGTGGTAGCTTGGTGCAGTGGGATGCAGGAACCGTCCCAGAATCAGGAGACACTTCAGTTTCAATCCTGGCTCTGGTATTTGTTAGCTAGGAGAGTCTGGGCAATGCTACCAGCCATTTCGCCTTAGTTTGCTCATCCATAAAACATCTATAAAAAAAGGAGAAATACCCCTTCTGTTTGATAGCTGTGGTAATGTTGACAAGAAAGATTACAAAGAAAGTGCTCCGAGAACCTCTATGTGCCATGTAAATATGGGTTGTTATTAATAGAAAGAAGAGTGAAAATGAGTCCCCAGTAGGACCAGAAAAGCTGTTAAAGACCCTGTAACTAATTCTCATTAGTTTGTCAGCCAGATGGTTTTTCCCTAGGACTGATATCTTGAGGGGGCTGATCTGGGGGCAGGTTCAAAATATGCATCCAAAGAGATTTTAAAATATTCCCTGGGCCCTGCCATCTTCTTTATTTATCATTTTTTGCATGATTGCAAATATCTGGGAATTGCTTTTCCACATGCATCTTCTTGAGAGTGACCTGGCAACTATGAACACTCACCAGAGTCACTTCTTTTTTCTTGGGGGGGGGTAGGGGGTGTTCAGGAATGCAAAATCACCATCTCCAGAGAACAAGGTTCTTTCTTTAAAAGAATTTTAAAAAGAAATTGTGTGGGTGGGATGTACCATATTTTAACCAGAGTCTCAGAGTCACTGGGCAGAAATCCTCCCTTATGGACCATTGAGGATAAAGAGATTCATAATTAATTAGAGCCTTTAAAATAAGCAAGGATCTGACAGGACAAGAATAAGTATTGAAGGATAATCCATTTGTGGAGAACCACCTGTGCTCTCCCAGGATGTCATTCTCATATAAATGGCTCCTCATGTTAATGTGAGAGTTTCATATCTCATAGGGCTTTCAAAGACTTTAGGAATCCTATCCACCATGTTGGTTGGGAACATAGCATTTATTACCCCCAGTGGATCTAAAGGAAGATGTGTGGGAGAGAAAGGAAAGGAAAGGAGAGAAGAAGGGAGAAAGGAAGAGAGGGAGAGAGACAGAGAGAGACAGAGACAGAGACAGAGAAACAGAGAGAGAGAATATACTATATTGACACAAGAGAATTTAGGATGCCAATGAAGGAAAGAAGTTTAGAGGTCATCTAGTCCAACAACCACATTTTTCAGATAAGGAAATTGAGGTCAATCAATGGATTGGAGAAGTGGCTGACACATTGTAGGTGCTTAATAAATAAATGCTTATTGGATTGACTTAGTTTTAGTGATTTGCCCAAATTCTCATGCCTATGTATAATTAGAAATCTTGAACCCTTAGACTCCATTTCCCAGAATTCTTTTCCTGTCCCAAGAATCCTTTTCCCTTAGTTCTTGTTAGCATCCTTACGTTATTGTTTTTAAGTTGAATGTTTGTTCTGCTCTTGCTCCGTCATACAGGGCTGGGAAAGTGAGTTTTCTTTACTGAGGTTTTCTTCCCTTGCTTCATGTTTGTTATTAATAAAATCTTATAAATATAATACTTGGCGTATTGGATATTAATTTTAAAATCTACACCTAGTTGGTTTCAGAACCAGGGCTAGAACTCGGTTCCACATGATCAGTACAATACTTTTTCCACTACAGCAGAGTCTAAATGCTGTTTTACCTACAACTTTTTAATACTAGTTGTTCATTCAAGCACATGTGGTTAATCTATGCCCAGACCTTTGGGTCTGGGTTCATACAGGGCAGAGTTGATCTTGAAAGCTTAGCGATACCAACTCTATGACTTGCATCTCCACCCGGGATTTGCCCAAGGAATATCAGATTTTGGCACCAAGCCCAGGTGTGAGGATAGGTATATAGATGATTAAGACAAGGTCTCTGCCCTCAAAGAGATCAGAATCTCAGAATTATTATGCTGGGTTTGAATTATTCTTTACTACATGTTTAAGGTTGTGTCAACAAGATAGTGAAACAGCCCTAATCCCTTCAGTCAGCTGAGTGAAGAAATCAAACTGGTTTGTAGGCTCCAAAGGGGTTGGGCCCATGTCTCATTCATTCATGAATTTTAAAACTAATGAGGGGCTACTGTATGAAAAGAACTTTTTTCGTTATTGCAGGGGACACAAAGAAAAATAAGAAATAGCTCTTCCCTTGTGAAACTTAAAGTCTAATGGAGAAATAAGATGTGTAAATGGATTTCTATAATCTAAGAAATTGTGTCAACTATATTTCAGAGTTACATGGTAGAATATAATAAATACTGGACTTGAAATGAGAAGATATGGATTCAGATTCTAGGTGTGTTTACTACTATTGGGTCTATGACTTTGGGCAAGAGGAAACAGTTAGCAGACCTAGATTGGAATCCCAATTCTCTCCCTTTCTGCAATTTCTTCACCTGTAAATAATAACTGCTAATATTTATATAGTGTTTTGAAGTTTGGAGCATTTAAAAACATAGTCCTTACCTTCTGATCTAATAACAACTCTAAGACAGAAGGGCAAAGGCTAGGCAACAGGGATTAAGTGACCTGCCTAGGGTCACACAGCAGGAAGTGTTTGAGGCTAGATCCAAACCCAGGTCATCTTGACTCCAGGCCTGGTGCTCTATCCATTGTGCTCTATAGTTGCCCCTATTAATGACACTTTTTGATCCTCATCACAATGCTAGGTGGTAGGTGCTATTGGTATTTCCATTTTTCAGATGGGGAAACTGAGGAATAAGGGAACTTGAGGAAATTTTCCAGGGGCATATAACTAGTAGGTGCCGGAGACAGGATTTGAACTCATATGTTCCTGACTTCAAATACTGAGCTTAATTCACTGATCCACCTGGTGGTCTCAGTAAAATAAAAGGATTGGCTTTGATGTTTGATAAACTGCTTATTCACTTTGAACCTCAGTTTCTTCTTTTATAAAACTGGGATAATAATATCTGTAGAACTTATCTCACAGGGTGATTGTGAGGGTCAAATGAGAAGCTGATTTTACCCTTTATAACATTTATAGTTGTAAAGCACCATATGTAATTTGGAGGTTCTTATTTGTGTCTCGGACCCCCGTGACAATGTGGCGAAGCCTAGGCATCCCTTCTCAGATTTGTGTTTTCAAAGGATCAAAATAAAATATAGAGGATTCCAGAGGAAACTGAAGGTTAGTGAAAAATGAAGATACCATTTATTTTCCTTTTACAAGTTTACTTTATTTTATTAACTTTCCCCATGGACTCATTTTGGGTCTGTGGCTCCCAGATTAAGAACTCCTGAGATAGATGGAAATTGGAAATATTCTTTTATTGATGATGATGATGATGATGAAGCTTTGGAGTGTTTGTGAGAGAACTCTCTAGTGCAGGTTATAATCTCTTTATTCTTTTGCTTAATGCATTGTTGAGTTGAAAAGAAAACAAAACACAACAAAATCTCTTGGGTGCTAAACCTAGTGATAAGATTCTCCACACCTAAGTAGGTTGGTCTTTGGATGACAGGAATGCACAGTCTAGCAATGGGCATATACACATGACGCTTTTCTATTTGTTGGGGACCTGCTAGAACTTGTAATCTCTTTGTAGACCCTTTGAGTGTCCAGGGTCATTTCCTCAAGCAAAAAAAGTGGTGGACATGGAGTCAGGAAGACCTGAGTTACTTACTAGCTCTGTTACCCTGCCTCAGTTTCCTCATCTGTAAAATGATGAAAATCATTGCACTTTATATGCTTATCATGAGGACCAAGTGAGACAATATATGTAAAGTGCCTTGCAGACCTTATGAGTGCTAGATAAGCACTGGCTATTATCATTATTCTTCACTATGATGAGGCATTAGAGGAGGAAGAGTAATAGTAGTAAGACAACTTGGTGACACAGTGGGTAAAGTTCTGGACCTGCGATCAAGACCTAAATTCTGATCTGACCTCAGACATTTATTGTGTGTAGGACTCTGGGCAAGTCACATCACCTCTATTGGTATCCTCAACTGTAAAATGGGGATATGAATAGCACCTAAGACTGTGAGGATCAAATGAGATAAAATGCTTAGCACATTATCTGGCACATAGTGGGCACTGCACAAAATGCTGGATATTATTGTTATTGTTGTTGTATTAGTAGTAGGATTAACATTATTTATTCATATCAAGATTGGTTATGTTGTTATTATTACAGGAAAGTGTATCATTACCAAACTTTTCCCATCATGCATTCCCATCTATAAACACCCCCTCCCTAATTCCTTCTTGCTTATTTAATCAATGAACCAGCACTTAAGTATTCATTAAGTCTTTATTATGAGAAAGAATAGGATTAGGCCCTGGAGATGAAGACAAGAGCAGCCCTTGCCTTCAAAGAGATCGCATCCTAATGGAGATGACAAATTATAGGTCCTACACTATTAATCTTTCCTATGTACTGTAGACTGTACAGAAAAATGGAAATTAAGAAGGACACAATGAAGATAAAATACATAGCATCTTAAAAGAATTTTATTTTTTCAATGGTCAAAATCCTTTGGCTTTCAACTAAAACAGCATTAATAATAATAATTTTCAATGAGAGCAATGTGACGAATTTGCTTCATATTTTTAAAAATCTTGATTAAAGAGATCAAATTGGGGGCAGATGGGTGACTCATTGGATGGAGAGCCAAATCTGGCCTCA
Source organism: Monodelphis domestica (assembly GCF_027887165.1). NCBI lineage: Eukaryota > Metazoa > Chordata > Mammalia > Didelphimorphia > Didelphidae > Monodelphis > Monodelphis domestica. Next base: position 44,206,074 of record NC_077227.1, read on the forward strand.
GACACTTCCCAGCTGTGTGACTCTGGGCAAATCACTTAACCCCCATTGCCTAGCCCTTACCACTCTTCTGCCTTGAAACCAATTGACAGTATTGATTCCAAGATGGAAGGTAAGGGTTTTAAAAAATATAAATAAAGAGATCAAATTCAGTTTATTCCAATACTTAGTTTTATTAACTATCTGCTGAAATGGGAAGGAATATAGACAACCATCAGAACAGACAAAAAAAACCTGAATTCAAATTTATCCTTTGACACATGGTGTGACCCTGGGCAAGTCACTTCAACTCTTCCTGTCTCAGTTTCCTCAATTGTAAAATGGGGATATTAATAGGACCTACCTCCCAGGATTGTGAGGATTAAATGAGATACAATATTTATAATGTATATCAGGTGTAGAGGTGAACACTTGTCATCCATGCTAATAGGGGAGAGTGAGACTGATGTTGAAGTGTTTTGAGTGGCAGCAGGAATAAAGTCTGTCAAGAATCTACACTATGTCCAATTGTGTGTGTATGTGTGTGTGTTAATGAAAGCAATCCAAATCTTTAGTCCCTAGAAGTGTAACTTCCTATAAGAAGCTTTTATGGATTCTTCAAATTATTAGTGCTCTTGCCTCCAGCCTTCCTCCTCTCTGCCCCAATTCATTTTATGGAGGTCATATTTGCTTTGCCATGACCAGTTCTTCCATTTCTCCAGTAGAAGACAAGCATCTCTAGAGCAGGCAGTATTTTGATTTTGTCTTGGAAGCCACAATGGCTGCCACCCAGTATTTACTAAATAAATAAGTCAGACATCACCAGACTCTATTTCTGTTCAGCCTTTCCCCATCACACACAGCCCTTCTCTACTTCTGGTCTGTCTCGTTAATTTTCAAAACAACTCTCAGGAATGGTCAGTTTTACTCTGTTTGAGAGATTCCACGAAAAGGGCCAAATAACCAAGGAACATGCGAGTTTTCACTTCCTGAATTATGCCTTTCAGCCCATCAGCATTAATGATTATTACTGGCAATTCCCACCCCCTAAACACACCCCTTCAGGTCTCACCTGGAATAGAAAAGAATTGCAATTTGCCACTGCTCTAGGGTTTGGCCATTTTTACACAACTCACCTGGCCTGAGCTTCTGAGCAGGTAAAGTTCATTAAAGGGAGTGGAGGGAGAGGATCAGGGAAGGGTATCCCTGAGTGGCCAAGAGGAGGGCAGAGCCAGGAATCCTAACTAGTCTCTCCTTTTTGCCCCTTAAACCTGGGCAGGGGCAAACCAAGCTCTTGTGTAGGCTTCAGGACTCACTGGGGCTGCCACTCAGGAGTGGTACAGAGAGCAAACATAACATTGCTCATAGGGATGGGTTAAGCAGCTCAGCCCAGTCGGACACAGTTCGCCTCCTTGGTGGTTGCTTCCTGGCCCTGGGTGTTATTCTGAAGAAGTAGGGATGGGAAGAGGAGAAAAGAGGGTGCTGAGTAAGCAGCCCAAGGCAAGGGATGGATAGGAGTGGGTTGGTACCATCTCTTCTTTTGCTTCTTCAAGGACTGGTGTAACAGGGTTAACTTACCTACACCTGACACCTGGTTATGTAGGGAGGGAGGACTTTGGAGGAGCATTAAGGACTTTCTATTTGCAGCTCAAACCTGCCCTGGCTTCTGAGCATGCTTGGTTCCACCCAGAGTAACTGAGGACCTGTGTTCTCCTTCTCTTGGTTTTTGTAAGCCCACGTAGGGCTAAATGTGACACCACAGTCATCTCTTCCTACAGGCTAAGTGAAGAGGCCAGTGTCAACTCATATATCAGAAACGAGCAAACATTGATGGGTCTCTAAAATTTTAAAGAAAATACAATAAAAGAGAAAAGTTCCATTTTCTTCTTAAAAATTTCCAGCCTTCTGGAGGCAGAGTCAAGATGGTGGAGTAGATGAGCTCTCCAACATCCCCTCCAAACACCTTGAAAATAAGATTGATTCTGGAGCGGTAGATTCCAACAAAAGGTCAAAGTGAGACATTATTCCAGATCAAAACAAGTTCTTAAGAGATTGGAAAGAAGATCATTAAAAAGGTTGGAGGAAGGTGACATGGAAGCCACGTGGACGAAATGCTAGTGGTGGGACTACATCCTACTGATAGAAACAGCAGCAATTTAAAGAGCTCTCAAGCCAGAGGGAATCACACCACCTTGGAAGTACCTAAACTTCAAAGGCTCAGAACTAGCTGTGAAAACAGCAGTGTGAAAAGGTGTGAAGCCTGAGACACAGCCCCTCACTATCCCCATCCATTGGGAAAAGAGACCAACATTAACCTAAAGTTGCAAATCAAGAAGTTGATAGAAAAAATGAGTAAAGAAACAAACAAAATGACAATAAAAAGCCACTATGGTGCTGAGAAGATCAAAACACAAACTCAGAAGATAACGGAGTGAAAACAGGTATGAGCAAAGTCTCCAAGGGGGGAAAAAAAGCATGAATTGGACACAAACCCAACAAGAATTATCAGTAGAACTTGAAAAATGATTTTTGAGGGGGCATCTGGGTAGCTCAGTGGATTGAGAGCCAGGTCTAGAGATGGGAGGTCCTAGGTTCAAATGTGGCCTCAGATACTTTCTAGCTGTGTAACCTTGGGCAAGTCACTTGACCCCCATTGTCTAGTCCCTACAACTCTTCTGCCTTGAAACCAATACACGGTATTGATTTCAAGATGAGAGGTAAGGGTTTAAAAAATGATTTTCAAAATCAAATAAGAGCAGTAGAAGAAAAATAGTTGTATTAATAGATGGGGCTAATTGTTTTGACTTTGTGTAAATAATTTACAGCAAGTTTCTCTAATAAAGGCCTTATTTTACAAATGTATAGGAAACTGAGCCAGATTTCTAAAAATAAAAATCATCCCCCAGTCTACAAATGGTCAAAGGATATAAACAGGCAGTTTTCAGAAGAAGAAATCAAAGCTTTTAGTAGTCACTTGAATGGGGCAGGTAGGTGACTCAGAGGATAGAGAGCCAAACCTAGAGATGGGAGGTCCTGGGTTCAAATATGGCCTTAAAAAGTTCCAAACTACATGATCTGCTGGTTCTTTATCTGTAAAATGGGGATAATAATAACCCCTGTCTCCTAGGGTTGTAAGGCTAAAATGAAATAATTTATGTAATGTGCTTTACAGATCTTAAAGTGCTACAGACTATTGGATATTATTATGTAGGGTTTAATTTGTCATTTCTTTTTTTCCTTAGAGTGTTCTATGTTTTTATTGTTTTACAGCAGAATGCACAACACAGATGATCATAACTGCCCCAGTCAACTGTGCAAAATAGTATATATAGTACTTAAATGGGAGGTGTGAGATTTTAAAATAATACTTAAATACAAATGTATGGTCCTACAAAATAGCATTAAACTAGATGGTCTAAGTTGATCTGCCTCCTTGGACCCACAGTAACTGTTATTTCCCCCCAAACCAATAGAATCAATACAATGAATCATCATCAGCTTCATTGTGTGAATAATGGATCCCAATAAATGAGTCCCTTTTTCTTAGAGCTTTTCCTGGCTCCTCTACAGACATCATCTGGCCTGGATAAAAAGACAACAGGAGTTTCTTGAAGGTCTGTGGTCCAAAATGCTAAGTGTGGTTAAGTTTTCTACATGATTCTACAGTCACTGTTTCCATTTTTAGTTAGGATGTGCTTAGATTACTCTCTTCAGTTCTTCACACAGGACAAGTACAAAAGCTGCACCCATGGCCCTAAGAACACTGGACCAGGCGCCCTTGAAGAAAGTTTTGTCATCCTCATCTTTAGCCATCTTCCTCCAGCAGGCAATTGTCCCAGTGAACGTGGTATCAGCTCCTTTGTGCCCAGACTGCATCCTTATTCTCCAGCTTACTGTATCCAAGGGATGGGAAACCACATTGGCTATAACAGTCACTGTTTGTGCAATAATCCGATTTATCACAAGAGGAGGGCTCTTAGGATCTGGAAGCATGCCTTTTGCTGTATCATCGATTCCAAAGTAGGCTGCTAGGGAGACATTAAAACCTTGATATAAGCTCCGGATTCCATCAAACTTGGTGATTTTCACGAGGCAGTTTCTCACAGTACCAGATTTCCCAACATCAGCTGCCAAGAGGGTTCTTGCAACATCCAAAGGGTAGACAAAGCAGAGAGAAGTGGCTCCAGATAACTAGCAAAATACCTTCAAAATTCTGTGTGTATGTCCACTCCTCCCCCAAACACCTGCTTACACTTATCCTTAAAGGCAAAGCAAAGGGCCTGGGTGGGGAAATATCTGATGGCATTTTCCAGGTTATCCTGCCAGAAGGAAAGCATCCCTTGTTCCTTTGGAATGGACTATAGAGTCCACAATGCCTTTGGTACTGCTTATCTGCAGCAATTTGTTTACTTGCATGCTGTGCCTGCAATAGTAGATTGACTCTCTCGATGGGGACCATCGAGGTCTTGGAAATAGCATGGGCGATGCCACTGGCCAAGAAGTCCTTGGCCTGTTCTGTCATCGTGACAGAGGGGAAAGGTGGTGGAATTGGAAACAGAAAGCAGGTGTAAGAGGGCTGAAAGCTGGGGAACTCTTTGCTATCTCAATGTGTCATTTCTTCACTCAGTCTAGGAGTGGTATAGATCTGGGGCCATGTGAAAGCCACAAAGAGGCAATTTAGAGTAGACCTGAAGGAGTCCTCAAATCACAGTTTTAGAGTAGCAAGATCTCTTGAGACCATTTACACCAAATTGTTCTTTAAGAAGAATTATCCTCTATAATAAATGCAACAAGTGGTCATTCAGTCTTTGCTTGTAGTCCTTCGGTAAGTGTGAACTCACTATTTTCTATGGCAGCCCATTCCACTATTCTGTAACTCTAATAATTTTTTCTTCTTTCTATCAAGGCTAAATTTGTCTCTGTAACAATTCAAGTATCTCAAATGGGTTATGTTGCTTAGGAATGGACTATTTCGAAGACAGTGGGCTCTTTCTCAGCAGAGGCTTATAAATAGAAATTGAATGATCCCTGTCATAGATCTTGTAGAGGAGAATTCTATTTAGTTATGGGCTGGACTTGTTGGCCTCTGAGGTCCCTTCCTTAAAAACAAACAAAAACGAAACTCTAACCTTCCATTTTTAAAATCAATACTGTGTATTGGTTCCAAGGCAGAAAAGTGGTAAGGAGTGGGCAATAATAGTTAGGTGACTTACCCAGTATCACACAGCTAGGATGTGTCTGAGACCAGATTTGAACCCAGGACCATCTATCACTCAGCCTGGCTCTCAGTCCACTGGGCCACCCAGCTGTCTCCTCTGAGGTCCCTTCTAACTTTGAGATTCTGGGACTGTGAATCTAGGGCAGGGATTTTATTTCTTTTTAAAAAAAACATTAGTTTATTTGGTCATTTTCATACATTATTCATTGGAAACATAGATCATTTTCTTTTCCTCCCCCCCCTCCTCCCACCACCTCTCCCCTAGCCAACGCGTGATTCCACTGGGTATCACATGTGTCCTTGCTCCGAACCCATTTCCTTGTTGTTGGTATTTGCATTAGGGTACTCATTTAGCTTCTCTCCTCAATCATATCCCCTCCACCCCTGTAGTCAAGCAGCTGCCTTTCCTCAGTGTTTTTACTCCCACAGTTTGTCCTCTGCTTGAGGATAATTTTTTTTTCTCATAGATCCCTGCAGATTGTTCAGGGCCATTGTAAAGCCATTAATGGATAAGTCCATTACGTTCGATTGTACCACAGTGTCTCAGTCTCTGTGTACAATGTTCTCCTAATTCTGCTCCTTTCACTCTGCATCAGTTCCTAGAAGTTGTTCCAGTTCACATGGAATCCTTCCAGTTCATTATTCCTTTGAGCACAACAGTATTCCATCACCAACATATACCACAATTTGTTCAGCCATTCCCCAATCAAAGGGCATCCTCTCATTTTCCAATTTTTTGCCACTACAAAGAGCTCAGCTATGAATATTCTTGTACAAGCCTTTTTCCTTATTATCTCTTTGGGGTACAAACCCAGCAATGCTATGGCTGGATCAAAGGGCAGACAGTCTTTTATCGCTCTTTGGGCATAGTTCCAAATTGCCCTCCAGAATGGTTGGATCAATTCACAACCCCACCAGCAATGCATTAATGTCCTGATTTTGCCACATCCCCTCCAGCATTCATTACTTTCCTTGCTGTCATGTTGGCCAATCTGCTAGGTGTGAGGTGATACCTCAGAGTTGTTTTGATTTGCATCTCTCTGATTATGAGAGATTTAGAACATTTTTTCATGTGCTTATTAATAGTTTTGATTTCTTTGGCTGAGAACTGCCTGTTCATGTCCCTTGCCCATTTTTCAATTGGAGAATGGTTAGATTTTTTGTACAACTAGTTTAACTCTTTATAAACTTGAGTAATTAGACCTTTGTCAGAGGTTTTTGTTATGAAGATTATTTCCCAATTTGTTGCCTCCCTTCTAATGTTAGTTACATTGGTTTTGTTTGTACAGAAACTTTTTAATTTGATGTAGTCAAAATTATTTATTTTACATTTTGTGACTCTTTCTAAGTCTTGCTTGGCTTTAAAATCTTTCCCTTCCCACAGATCTGACAGGTATACTATTCTGTGTTCACATAATTTACTTATAGTTTCCTTCTTTATGTTCAGGTCATTCACCCATTCTGAGTTTATCTTGGTGTAGGGTGTGAGGTGTTGATCCAAACCTAATCTTTCCCACACTGTCTTCCAATTTGCCCAGCAGTTTTTATCAAATAGTGGATTTTTGTCCCAAAAGCTGGGGTCTTTGGGTTTGTCATGGACTATCTTGCTGAGGTCATTTACGCCAAGTCTATTCTACTGATCCTCCTTTCTGTCTCTTAGCCAGTACCAAATTGTTTTGATGACCACTGCTTTGTAATACAGTTTGAGATCTGGGACTGCAAGGCCACCTTCCTTTGTATTTTTTTTCATTATTTTCCTGGATATCCTTGATCCTTTGTTCTTCCAAATGAACTTTGTTATGGTTTTCTCTAATTCAGTAAAAAAGTTTTTTGGAAGATCAATGGGTATGGCACTAAATAGATAGATAAATTTGGGTAGGATGGTAATTTTTATTATGTTAGCTCGTCCCACCCATGAGCAATCAATGTTTTTCCAATTGTTTAGATCTAGTTTTAATTGTGTGGAGAGTGTTTTGTAGTTGTGTTCATATAGTTCCTGTGTTTGTCTCGGCAGATAGATTCCTAAGTATTTTATATTGTCTCAGGTGACTTTAAATGGAATTTCTCTAATTCTTGCTGCTGAATTGGGTTGGAGATATATAGAAATGCTGATGACTTATGCGGGTTTATTTTGTATCCTGCAACTTTGCTAAAGTTGTTGATTATTTCAACTATCTTTTTGGTTGATTCTCTAGGATTCCTTAAGTATATCATCATATCATCCGCAAAGAGTGACACCTTGGTCTCCTCATTGCCAATTTTAATACCTTCAATTTCCTTTTCTTCTCTAATTGCTACTGCTAGTGTTTCTAGTACAATATTAAATAGTAAAGGTGATAATGGGCATCCTTGTTTTACTCCTGATCTTATTAGGAAGGCTTCGAGTTTATCCCCATTGCAGATGATGTTTGCTGATGGTTTTAGATATATACTGTTTATTATTTTTAGGAAAGGCCCTTCTATTCATATACTTTCTAGTCTTTTCAATAGGAATGGGTGTTGTATTTTATCAAAGTCTTTTTCTGCATCTACTGAGATAATCATGTGATTTTTGTTGGTTTGCTTGTTAATATGGTCAATTATGTGGATGGTTTTCCCAATATTGAACCATCCTTGCATTCCTGGTGTGAATCCTGCCTGATCATAGTGGATAACCCTTGTGATGACTTGCTGGAGTCTTTTTGCTGGTATCCTATTTAAGATTTTTTCGTCTATATTCATTAGGGAGATTGTCCTATAGTTTTCTTTCTCTGTGTTTAATCTGCCTGGCTTTAGGATCAGTACCATGTTTGTGTTGTAAAAAGAATTTGGCAGAACCCCTTCTTGGCTTATTCTGTCACATAGTTTGTATAATATTGGGATTAGTTGTTCTTTGAATGTTTGATAGAATTCATTTGTGAATCCATCTGGACCTGGGGATTTTTTTATTTCTAAATTCATATAGCCCTTAGGGCTTTGTGGCTATGTAAGAAATAGGAAATACTCATAATACTCTGAGTTGATATTCAGGCAGTGGTGCATCCTGTACTTGATCCAAAGAGTTGCTTTGTCAGATGGGTTGCTTCAAGGTACCAGGCATGGAGAACTTGTAGCTTTTAGGGTCAGTGCTGCTTTTTTTTTCTTTTTAAGTGATGACTCCAAGCTGTGCCATGTTCAAAAGAATCATTGAGGGATGAAAGAATCAGAAGCACAAAGAGATAATTGATCCAGTCAATACATGAGCATAAAGTCAGAGGAACCACTGTAACTCCATTGTCTCCAATACTGCGTAAGCACAGGCCTGCCAAGGAGTTGATTACAGAAGTCAAAAAGCAAGTGGCTTAGATCATTCCTTTGGTTTCCCCGGAGACAGGAGCAGACAAGGACAGTTCCGTCAAGAACTTGTCCCACTCCATTGGAAATGGCGACAAGTGTTAGGAATTTTTAGTAATCCAATCCAACCCAATCCATATCTATTAAATTCTGGGGGAGGGACAATGTAACAAAAAATAGTCTCTGTCCCAAAGGCACTTATATTCTATACAAGATATAAACAGATGAATATATTCAATATCATTTGAAAGGGGGAAGAGTTTAATGACTAAGGAGGCATGGAGGGCTACATGGCAGGGTGGATGGAATACTACTTTTGAATTCAGAAAGATCTGGTTTTATATTCCACTTCAACAATATAGCTCTATAACAATGGAATAGATCCTTAGGTCAAAGAATATTTATTAAGCACCTATTATATACCAGGCAATACACTAAGTGATGGAGATACAAAGGGAAGTAAAAAATAAACCAAAGATGAACAACCAAAACCAGTCCTTGCTCTCAAAGAGCTTGCAGAGGAAGGCAACATGCCAACAACCAAATTCAAATAAGATAAAAATGGAATAAATAGGAAATCATTAATAGAGGGAAGACATCATAGCTAGGGAAGACTGAGAAAGGCTTCTTAAAGAAAATAGGGCTTCGGCTGAGAGCTGATGGAAGGCTACAAGTTGTAGATGAGAAGGGAGAGTGTTTCAGGCAAGAGGTACAATCAATGAAGACAGTCATGGGGAGATGGAGAACTATGTGTGAGCAATACTGAGGAGGCTGCTGTTACCCAATGACAGAGCACATAGGGATAAGGAAGTAAGGCATAAGAAGGCTGGAAAGGTAGGAAAAGGGACAGGTCATGAAGGACTTCGAACCCCAAACAGAGGATGTTTATAGTTGATCCTGGAGATAAGAAGGAGACACTGAAGCATGTGTGTGCATACGTGTGTGTGTGTGTGTGTGTGTGTGTGTGTGTGTGTGTGTGTGTTGTGATTTAGGTAAACCTGCACCTTAGAAAGATCAATTTGATAAACTGAATCAATTGTCAGACTGAAGGAAAGATTGGAGCAGGTGAATTGAGGCAGATAGACTCATTAGGGTCTGGTGCAATAGTCCAGGCATGAGGTGATAGGATCCTGGACCAGGGTGGCAGCTGGATCAGGGGAGAAAAGAGTGTATATAAGAGACATTATAATATATAAGTTACATATATATGACATATAAATTGACAAGTGATTAGAGAAGGAAAATCACTTTTTTGTTTTTAAATTTTATTTAATTAATTAAGAATATTTTTCCATGGTTATATGATTTGGGTTCTTTCCCTCCCTTCCCTCCTCCTGCCCCCTCCCATAGCTGACACGCAGTTTCACTGGGTTTTACATGTGCCATTGATCAAGACCTATAAGGAAAATCACTTTGACAGATTTGTCGAAGTAGAGAGTCAAGTAGAGAAACTGGGATCATTACAAAACAAAACAAAGCAAACAATAAAGATAAGTGAGTGCTTGAGCTGGGGAAGTGGCTGAGTCAATAGAAGGACACATGTGAGAGATGTAAAGATGGGAGAAACATGATCTGGCAATTGGTTGGCTGTATGGATGAAAAAATGGGAGTGAGAGACTGAAGACAATTCAAAGATTGTCAAATTGAGTGGACTAAAAAGATGGCGGCTCCCTTGAGAGCAATAAGGAAGTTTTAAAGGAGGGTCAGGGATGAGTTAGTGAGGAAAGATAATGAGTTTTCTTTGGGACAGGTTAAGTTTGTGATGACTATAGGATATTCAGCTCAAAATGTATCACAAATAGTTGGAGCTATGGGACTGGAACTTCGGAGAGACTCGGGCTAAAAAATACAGGTCTTGGAGATATGTTAACAGAAGTAACCTCAAACCCACAAGAGTTGATGACATGATCAAGAACACAGAGAATATTATAAAGATATTTTGTTTTACCAATTACATATAATAACAAATTTCCACATAAGTTTTCAGAAGTTTTATGATCCAAATTGTCTCCCTCCCTCCTTTACCTCACCCCTCCCAGACCCAGCAAGCAATTTATCTGGGCATTATGCAAAACAAATTTCCATATTGTTCATATTTCTAAGAGACTAATCATAGAAAACAAAAACACCAAAACAAAACTCCCAATAAGTGAAAAATTTCATGCCTAGATCTACATTCTGACTCTAATAAAAGAACCTAGGGAATAGAGAGATAGAACAGAGACTTCATAAACATCTATCATTGGGAAACATGGCATTGATGATCATTCAACTAAGAAAACAGATCAGGCAGGAAGGTAGAAGGGGAAATGAGATAGATGTGTGTCATGGAAATCCAGAGAGGACAGATTTTTAAGGAGGCAAGGGTGGTCAACAGTGCCAAATGCTACAAAGATCAAGAAATATGAAGACTAGGGGGCAGCTGGGTAGCTCAGTGGATTGAGAACCAGGCCTAGAGATGGGAGGTCATGGGTTCAAATCTGGCCTCAGACACTTCCCAGCTGTGTGACTCTGGGCAAATCACTTAACTGTTTGTCTCAGTTCCTTCAAAATGAGCAGAAGAAGGAATTGGCAAATATGGACTCAGATATTTCCTAGTGCTGTGTCGCTGGGCGAGTCACTTGACCCCCATTGCCTAGCCCTTACCACTCTTCTGCCTTGGAACCAATGCACAGTATTGATTCCAAGACAGAAGGTGAGGGTTAAAAAAAAGAAAAATGAAGACTGAGATAAGGACATTGTATTTGACAATTGAGCAAGGAATAGCAAGGAGGACAGAGTCAGTGGATCTCAGAGTACTTAGGGAGAGTAAGGCATAAGAAAACTGGAAATATTGGAAGGGGACAGATTATGAAAGGTTTAAAGCCAAGTAGAATTTTGATCCTGGAGATAATAGTGAGGCCATGGATTTTTATTGAATTTAGGGGAATAAGGTATGTATTGTGCAATCTGAACTTTAGGAAGATCAATTTGATTGTTGAGTAGAGGATTGGAGTGGGGACACAAATAGGGAGATAAACCAGAAGGCAATGATTGTAATAGTCAAAGAGTAAGGTGATTAAGTCCTCCCTGTACTTGGGTAATGGTAGTATCAGACCAGAGAATGGAGTATATATGAGAGATTTAGCCAAGGTATAAATGACAGAATTGGGAACAAATGGGATGTGAAGGGGAGTGACAAGTTGGGGTTGGCACTTACCTTTGGGGACTAGCATTCATAGACAGAGTTCTTATGTTATTTTTCCTTCACAAGATGCCCAGAATGGGTAGATAACTTTTGTAGGTAGGTCTGTCAATCTGCTAAGTGAAAGAAATTAGCCTTTTAAAATTCACCAATGAATCCTGCCCATTCAGTTAAATAATACACCTTGTGTAGACACAGCCTTAATATATTTGTACATAAAGTTCCTGGAGAGCAGGTCTGCCATTTTGAAATTCTTTATATTCTATATATGTAAGAATCAGCTTTTTTCATGGCAGGTAGACCCCAAAGGAATTTCTCTGTGGTACTAACTCTTCCTCAGGCTTCCAGGTTCAGAGTTGGACACCCACCTTTGGTGTCAATTTGTCACCCGACTCTCACCTGTGTTTCCAAGAAGCTGTAGGATGTACAGCTTCCATATTCCTGTCAACCATCTTGGAAGATGGGCTAAATCAGATTTCAGGTAAATAATGGACCGCAAACCCTTTTGTGAGTTAGGAGTGGTGGTTACCCCAAGCATATGAAGACTTCCTTCAGTGGAATGGGTGGATGAGAACAATTTATCCCAATGGTCACGAAGGTGGCTGAAGCAGGCACTATGGAGTGCTTAGAGCTTTGCTAGACACCAGAGAAGGCAAGATCATCCTTTTCATCCCAGGCCATCATCAGTCATTCTGACTTTTGCTACTGTACTTTGACAATTCTGCAAGAAAGGCTGACAATTTTGCACTGCATCACTTATATCTCATTCACTTGCAAGTCAAGACATCTCTCATCTCATCATGATGTCATTGGTTTTACTTGAACATGGAGGACAAACAACATACCAGTTCCATGATGGAGAACCACCTTTCAGCAGCTGATTTAGTTCTCAGTTCACAGCCAGTTTCTTTCTTATCTTTTCAATTCCCTTACCCATTAGTCTCATCATGCCTTCTATATGCTGTTGTTTACACACGATTCTTCATTTCCCATTTCTGTGCTTTTGCCTGATTGCTCTCCAGCTCAGAATTCTCTTCCCTACCCCTCTCTCTGCCTCTTGGAATCACAATTCTCCTTCATAACTCAGCTGAAGAACCACCTCCTGTCAAATACTATTCTGTTCCTCCTGGGTGCTAGATCCTTCTCTGTGGTAAGAAGGATATTCTCTGGTCTGGCTTTAGGCAAGTTAGACTAGTTTTTCTTTACAAGACAAAGAGGGCCAATTAGGTGGCTCAGTGGTTTGAGAACCAGGCCTAGAGATAGGAAGTTCTCAGCTTCAAATCTAGCTTCAGACACTTCCTAGCTAGACCTGGGCAAGTCACTTAACCCCAGTTGTCTAGGCCTTACTGCTTTTTTGCCTTGGAACCAATACTTAATATTGATTCTAAGATAGAAGGTAAGGGTGAAAAAAGGACATTAAAACTGTCTTCCAAATATGATTGGTTCAGGTTAGTTTCCCAGGCACTTAAGTATAAAAATATCCAGCAAATGAGAGGATAGAACATTCCTCTCAGCATCCATACTGTAGACCTGCAACATGACCAGTGATGACAGCTCAGGAAAGCAGTGTTCAACTGGATCCCCAATGAACATCCCTTCCCTGCTCTGAATGGTCTTACCTGCTTTACCTAATGAAGTCTCCATTAGTTAATTCTATAATGAGCATCTCTTTTTGTAAGATTTCCAAAGCTCAGACGACAGATGAGCCTGGTCAGTCCTGGACTATGACACACTCAAAAGAAAACTTGGATTTGACCAATTGCCAATGTCTTCTCTTTGCATAAATTTGTGTTGCCTCCCCACTTTTTCCTCTGTATCTCCAGTGCCTAGTACAGTGCCTAACACATAGTAGGTCCTTAATAAATGCTATCATTGAAGTATTGGTACATGGGGTTTTTAAAAAAAAGTTATGTTTGACAATTACATTTACCAATTGGATGTCTTGAACTCAATGTAATTTCAAATGCTTCCAGAACCCAATTAGGAGAGTTGGAGAGAAACTGAAATGGGCTTGAAAGGGAATCACATTAGCCAGGTCCAATCCCTAAATGTACAGAGAGTCTCTGAGGTATCAGGGATCTCAAGGCAATCTGAGAAAGACATTGGTGCTATCAGAATGATTAAGAATGAATAGAAAAGTCCAAGAATTGATCTACCTCTTAGAGCGCCTTTGAAATGGACTCTCTGTGAGGGGTATAGGACCTATGAGCCTCTTTTCAACTCAACCTGAGCATCCTATAGAAGCTTGAGGAAATTGTGACCCAAATAAGTAAAGGGACTTATTCAGGGCAAGTTAGGTGGTAAAATGGAGAGAGTGCTGGGCCTGTCTATAGACAAGAAGACCTGAGTTCAAATTCATCCTCATATTCTCACCAGCTATGCTCCCCTGAGCAATTTACTTCACCACTGCTTCTTCCATTTCCTCAACTATAAAATGGGGATATTGATAACATCTCCCAGGGCTGTTGTAAAGATCTAAGGAGACAATACTTGTAATGGGCTGAGCACGGTGCCTGGCACATAGAGGTACTTCATACGTGCTTATTTCTTTCCTTCCAAGGTGACAGATAATGGCTAAGTTGTGATTTGAACCTGGGTCATCTGATTCTAAGCATACTGCTATTAGGCATCAAAGTAAAGAGTAGAGTTTAACATTCATTAATGTTAATGTTCATGTTAATGACTCCTCAACAAGTAGTATTCTCATGTGAGGGGCAATCACTCCATAGGACATTGAGTCTAAAGGCATGTTAGAGGTTGTCTAGTTCAATTCACTCATTTTACAGATGAAACACCTGAGGCCCAGAGAGGTATGGACACTTGTCCAAGGTCTCATAGGCAGTAAACAGATAAAGCTGGAACCTGAACCCAGACCTCTGACTCCAAATTCCAAACCTTTTGCTCTGTCCCACACTGCAGGGAGGCCTACATTTAACAGAGCTCAAACAAAGTTACCTTTTCCTTAAAGGGAGAAGACAAGACAAACATTCATTTCTACCTCAACTAATATCCACAGGTCCATCCTGGAGACATGAATGGAAAGTAACATTGCACACCACCAAGGCAATACTTAATGCGGGTGAGCTCATTATATAGGGGACATCATTATATAGGAATTATCTCTCTCTTCATCTATCTATCTATCTATCTATCTATCTATCTATCTATCTATCTATCTATTATCTGTCATCTATATCTATTATCTATCATCTATCTATCATCTATCTATTATCCATCTATCTATCTATCTATCTACCTACCTACCTATCTATCTATCTGTCCATCCATCTGTCTATCTATTTATCTATCTGTCTGTCTGTCCATCCATCCATCCATCCATCCATCCATCCATCCATCCATCCATCCATCTATCTATCTATCCATCTATCTATCTATCTATCTATCTATCTATCTATCTATCTATCTATCTATCATCTATCTATCTATCTATTATCTGTCTATCTATCTATTATCCATCTATCCATCTATCTATCTATCTATCTATCTGTCTGTCTGTCTGTCTATCTATATATCTATCTATCTATTTTCCATCTGTCTATCTATCTGTCTATCTATCTATCTATCTATCTATCTATCTGTCTGTCTGTCTGTCTGTCTGTCTATCTATCTATCTATCTATCTATCTATCTATCTATCTATCTATCTATCTATCTACCTATGACTGCCCTAAGTCAATGATCCTGAAAACTACCCCCCAGCATTGACACAGTTATTCTAAGCTCCTGCATCAGGAGCTGCTGAAGACCCAGAAAGGTGCTAAGAAGATCTGAGGTCAATAAACACCTCCTCTCTTCTATGCCAGACACTGGAGATAGTTGCATTTGAATGGAGAAGATCGCATAAACACATGTGTATATATACACAGACACACACAAAATACCTACAAAATCAGAACAAGGCAGTTTGGGAGGGAGGGCACTAGCAGCAGTGGGGATCAAATGTAAAACCATTAGTTTTATGTGCTTCCCTCCCTTTTCCCCTTCCTCTCCTGAATTAAATCGACTAGTTATTTTCAAATAATGAACGATGCTAAGAGAATCCTTAGAGATGTCAAGATTGACACTGGGGCAGAGTAATTAGGCTTTTCAAAAAATACTGGCAATAAGGGCCTGGGTAGGAGGGGGTGAGAAGGTAGACCCAAATGATGCAATCTCAGCATTAATTTTCTACTTATTATTATTTATAAGCTTTTCTTTCTTCTTGTATTGAAAGGACTATATATAGATTCCATTCTGTGAAAGTTCATGAGATAAAGGGTTTGGGAAACCATCAGAGCATCTCTCTTGCTCTAATCCTGAGCTCACTCACTCTTCTAAGTAGAAACATTCTTACAAATATCAATTAAGCAATTAAATAAAACATAGAAGTTGAGAATCAAAAGGTCTTGTGTTCAAATCTAACCTTTCACATATGTAGGCTGTGTGACCATGGGCAGGACATTTAACTAGTTAAAGCCTCAGCTTTCCAATCTATAAATTAGGAATGCTAGTAATAGTACATCTTACATCTTAAGCGACATAATGCATATAAAATGTGAACTTTAAAGGTCCATTATTTCTTGTGATGTGAGCATCCTGTCTATGACATTATATTAGGCACTATTTACACTGGAAGGGAGTCTCAGCTAGGCTCAGGAGAATTGTCCTTAGCAATCCTGCTGGATTTATTATGAAATTCCCAGACATCAACAAGCATGATTATTTCATTATATAAAAAAAAACAGAAAAAAGAATTATGATGAAACTATGTATTATTACATAGTTTTAAAGGTGAATACTTAGTCTAACTTGATAGTGAACAAACATGTAAGGCAGGTGGGTGGCTCAGTAGCTAGAAAGCCAAGTGTTGAGATGGGAGATCATGGGTTCAAATCTGACCTCTTGTACTTCCTAGCTATGTGACCCTGGGCAAGTCACAACTCCCATTGCCTAGCTCTTACTTTTCTTTTATCTTGGAACCAATACACAGTATCAATTCCAAGATGGAAGGTAAGGGTTTAAAAAATGTCCTGCTTGACTAATTAGCATTCTTTCAAGCAATGGCTTCTCCAGAGCTGGTCTTCCTCCCTACGTATTGGTGCTGTTTCTTACTAGAACCAGGTTTCAATGCTTCAAGGTTGTCCCTTTCCCCCTCTGGGGGTTCTCTCAAGTAACAGAGATGTCAGCCTCTCTACCATTAGTCAGTGATCTAGGAGGGTTGTTAAGAATCCATCACCGCGCAGCCATCCTGAGGTCACCTCCGAATTGCTGGAGGTTAGTTCTCAGAGGACAGTTTTGCAGCCACCAGTTTGGTCCTAGACACTTTTCCATCTGTGTCAGACCTGCTCAAGCTGGCATCCTGCTTGCATACCGTTGACCACCTCTAAGCTGCAATGAACCATCAGAGGAGAAATTTAAGAGTGGTAAATAGGGGCACAAAGGAAAAAAACCCCAGCAAGTAATTGATTTCTGCTAGGATTTCAACTTGGCATGTCTTTTTCCATCTAGGGGAAGGTACAAAGCAGCCTCCATCCAACCAATGAATCCAGAGAGCTCCATTCTAGCATGCTGTGCAGGGGAGCTGTACTGGGGAAACAACTAAGCATCATTCTATGAAGGATTTTGAAATGAGCTAATAGAGATTCACATCCACTTTCAGTAGATCCTGTGGGAACTATAAACTCAATTTCCTCAAAGTCCAAGCAGCTAAGAGCTCTCTAAAGGTAATACGGCATAACAGATCTATTAAGAGAGAACAGAAAACCCTCTCCTGGGTTTCCGGAGAAATTCTCTGAGTGCCCAGCTTAGGCAATATGATGGGGAGGCTAGCCCTTGGGACGTCAAGGGTCCAGTGAGGTCAGCTGCAAGTCATATTAAAGGGTTGGACTTAGCTCTATAAAAACCTAATCATTTAAAGTGCCATCTCCATCGTTATAAATTAAGAGAACCAGGGCAGAGATCTTGAGTAATTCCACATTTGGGAAATATGAAAGGTCAGATCATAAGACCTCAGCATCTTAATTGTATTTTGGAGGGAGGGAAAACCCTCTAATTATCCTCAATAAATGGAGATTTGGCAAGGTTTTAGTTGACCAAGGTCAGCAGCAAAAATATATAATGCAGGCCAAATGGGCCACTTGCTAATTCTTGATGTTTTGTTCCTGATTCTAAGTTCTAAAATTTTTGATTTAGACTCATTTCTGTAGGCTGGGCCATCTCGAGCAGGAGTCCTGGTGCAGATACTGGTAAGGGACTGGAAATCGCCAATCAGGGCAGGAAGTACTACTGGGGGATACATAGGAGGGACTAGAAGCAAGGTGTTACCAATTCTAAGTAATAGACTATTCCCAGGATCTAACCCATAGCAGGAAATCAGGGTGTCGTGCCAAGAACAGAAGCCCCAAAATAGGAACTGATAATTTAGGCTAAAATCAAGGAGCCATTAAAACAGCTGGGAGCCACAAGAAAGACTCTTGAATGGCAGTTGTTTTTCTGTCCTGCCCTACTCTTGTGACCCCTTTTGCAGTTTTCTTGACAAAGATCCTGGAGTGGTTTGCCATTTCCTTCTCCAGCTCATTTTACAGATGAGGAATCCGAGGTAAAAGATGTTAAGTGACTTGCTCAGGGTCATACAACTAAGTGTCTGAGGCTGGATTTGAACTCTGGTCTTCCTGACTCCAGGACCTGTACCAAGCAGCCTCCTGAAAGGCAGTCAGAGAGTCTTTTGTCCTTCATTTTCAAAGAGGATATACCTTTTTACCAAAGCACTGCTGTGTTTACTGTCTGCTTTTAAAGTCATTTTCATCCCCACAGAGCTCATAAACCTCAACTTGGTACTGACCAGTGTAAGAAGAACAATTCGAGCTTGTGTCTGCAAAGATGTTAGATGGGTTGTTTGGGAATTTTATCATCTTTTGGGCTATCTCAATAACTTAATTCCTATGAAATCATGTCATGCAAAAGAACAATCCTGTTTTTTTTTTTCATCCTTCGTTTTGAATCATACAGACAAAAAAATCTTAGATTTAGAGCTAGAAAGAATCTCAAAGGTTTTAATTAGAACCCCATTATTTGACAGATAGGGAAACTGAGTCAAAGTGACATTAGGTAGTAAGTGATAGCAACAGAATTCACACCCAGGTCCTCTGAATGAAATGCTTGAGGTCTTGTCATTCTATCATATGACGACATGTTCTCATTTGTGAGCCTCTTGTGTTATAATCTGAGGACGTCTCAAGGAGTTGTGCTAATGAAACATGGGAAATTCAGGCCAAATGTTTTATGAATTTTGCATCTAGTGGGAATTAGAAAAGGGTAACTAATGTGGAAGGCTATAAGAGGAAAAACAACACAATTAAAAGCAAGCTCTGAGAATGATGGGGAATAGTGGTCATCTTTACATATGGGGTGGATAAAACAACAAAATGTTTTCCTTTATCATAAAGCTATTCTCATTATGATAAAGCAGAATCCTGTTAAAGTAAACCTTCAAAGTGGCCAGTTTTATTCCAATTATAGAATGTCAGGGCTAGAAAGTAGAAAAAGTCATGGATTTAGAGTGAGAAAGAGCCTTGGAGATCCTATCATCTAATGCCTTTATTTTGCAGAAACCATTAAAGCCTAAAGGATGTAAGTGACTTCTCTAAGGTCACACGGAATGTCATTAATAGAGCTGGGAATCTAATTTAGATCTCTTTAGTCTCAAGAAGCATCTTTTCCATTGCAATATGTGGTCAACTACTTATACAGCCTTCAAAGTTCAGCTCTAAGGCTAAATACTCCATGAAGCTTATTCTGCTTCTTCTAGAAAGAGGCATCTTCTCTCATTCTGTACTACCAGAGTCCCTTAATCCCTATAAAAGTGGATAATAATAGCACTTATCTCTTGGGGTTGTTATGAGGATCAGATGATATTTGTAAAGGGCTTAGCACATAGTGGGTGCTTAATAAATGTTTGCTTCCATCCTTCAAAATTCTTATAGTTATACTAGATGATTATAAGTCACATAATTCTGTAGTTATTAAGGAGATCAATAAAAGTGAGGTCCATGGTAGATAGATGTGAGTGGATTGCAACAAAATTCATCCTCTATCCTCCCCCCCCTTTTATTTTTTGCAAAAAAATTCAAAATAGAAAAAAGGAATCATGTGATAGAAGTGACATGGTGGCAAAAGAGAAATATTTATGGTCAGCAAAAGAAATGATTTGGAATGCTATGCTTCCATATTTCCATATCTTGGCTTCACTGGGAGCCATTCAGCTTGTTGGAGACCAAAATGGAGAGGCTGTGATGGGACAAATTTTTTTGTTAGAAGGAGCCTGATGGGTTACCCTCCCCATTCAACTGATTCATGGATATGACTCTGAGTTCAATCCTTTCATTTTACAGATGAGAAAAATAAGGCCAGGAGATAAAGTTAGCTTTAAAGGCATTTTAAGGAATGGCAGCAGTCACTGTAGCAGATAGCCAAACCTGTATTTAAATCTTTCCCTTGATGCCCACCAAGTGAGTTACTATAGATAAGTCTCTGAGCCTCGGTTCCCTCACTGCCAAAATGAGACATCTTATTTATCTCTCAGGATTATCACGTGTCAAGTAGGACAAGGAATGTAAATTGCTTTGCAGGTTTTAAAGAGTGATAGAGAAAACAATTATTATTATTCCATATATTTTGAAATTTTGTCATATTCAAAAAACACTAATGTCCATTATCTAAGGGATGTAACATTTTTTTCTTTGATTTTTCTTTTTTTTACTCTTGATAAATAGCAGAAATTGAAACTTAAGCTCACTCATTCATTTAGCAAATATTTGTTGAATCCCTACTATGTTTAATCCACACAGAGCTTTCCCAAGGGAAAAAAATAAAAAGGAGTGCAGGGATTCTGACTCTCCTTCCCTTGCTCTAATTCCTTATCCTCTATATCTCTTTAGTCCACAGAGCTTCTAATAGGACTGGAAATGACTAAATAAGATTATTTTGAGAGGTAAAAGGAAGGCTGATATCCATAACATTCACATTGTGGGGGGAGGTCAGATTAAAATACAATCAAGAAATGTTTAACAACATTATGAAAAAAATATGATACATTACAGATAATGTTAATTTGTGGTTTTTTAAGTCAAAATGGGCTTGTAGGGATTGGTTTCTTTCTTTTTATTAAAATATTTTATTAATATTTCAAAATCTTTTTTGCTATCACTAAAATATTAACCGTGATTCTTTTAGTAAGAGCAATCTGATGGAATATACCTCATTTTTTAAAAGTTTATTTATTTAATAAAAATTTTCCATGGTTGCATGGATCATGTTCTTTCCCTCCTCTCCTTCCACCTCCTACTGTAGCCAATGAGCAATTAGGGATTGATTTCTATGTGAGTTTGATACCACTGATCTAGTCCATCACCCTGATCTCAGTAGCAAGTGCTACAAACAACCCAGATAAAGGAGAATCCATTTCATTCATTCTAATCTGAGATCTCAGACCTTCCGCAGAGAAGAGAGATCACCTGCTTTATGAGTCATTTCAACAGAGGGAACCAATAATGGCAACTTAATTGCTGGGGAACTTGGAGGTTTAGAAAGCTCTTGTTCTTCACAACAATTTTGTAATAGAGGGAATACAATATTACTGGCTATTTTATATATGAGGAAACTGAGGATTCAACATAGATTATAACTATCAGAGCTAGGATTCAAACCTAGGATTTTTTTTTCTTTTCAGTTTTGTTTCTATGACACTAGTCATGATCATAATCATCATAAATCAACTCCAACCTTTTAATCTCTCAAAAAAAAACCTGTTGGAGCTATATTAAGAATCAATAATAGGGAAGATAAGTGGTTTAGTGGATTGAGAGCCAGAACTAGAGCCTGGAGGTCCTGGATTCAAATTTGGTGTCAGATACTTTCTAGCTGTGTGACCCTGAGCAAGTCATTTAACTTTGATTGCCAAACCCTTACTGCTCTTCTGCCTTGGGACTGACCCTTAATATCGAGTCCAAGATAGAATGTAAGAGTTAAAAAAATCACAAAATAGGAATAAGCCCCCTCAAGGGCAGGGCTATCCTCAAGGAAAAATAATATGGTTTTAGAAATGGAAGGAACTCAAGACATCATCTGAACTAGCCTTCTGCTTCTTGAAGCAAGAGAAATTTACCTTTAAAGACAATCTCTCTTGCTCTTTCTCTCCCTCCCTCCCCAGTCCTTCCTTCCTGTATTATTGTAATTCTCCATACCCACTACCAAGCCTTCCCTCAAGGAAGGATCTGACATCAGATTCAGAATCTCCTTTCCAATAAACCCAACAAAGGGTTAAATGAAGAGCAGCAAGATGAGAAACTCCTTATCTCTGGAGGCAACCCTTTCACTTTCAATTACTTTTAATTGTTCAAGTATTTTCCTTACAAACCCAGTGGAATTGCTTTTTGGCTCCTGGAGGGGGGGGGAAGGAGAGGAGGGAAAGAATATGAATCATGGAACCATGGGGAAAAAATTCTAAATTAAATAAATAAAGTTATTTTAAAAAAGAATAAAAAAAGAAGCATACAGAAGGAACACTGCCAATGCTTTGCGCACAGGAGTACTTAATAATATTAACTGTTTTATTCATTAATATTATTTAAGAATGTAAGCATGATAAGGCTCTTGAATTAACATCAGTAAAATGACTTAAAATTGTAAAAAATAAAGTATTTCCGTTACATTAAACTGAAATGGAATTCTTTGCATCTTCTCTCTATTGCTCTGGGTTCTCTCCCTCAGTTAAAGGGAACAAGTCTAATCTTTCCCACAACATCTCTTCAAATACTTCAAGAGAGCTGTCATTTTCTCCCAATCATTTCTTCTCTAGGCTAAATGTCCAAGTTCTTTCAATTAGTTCTCACCGTGCTTGGAACATAGTCGGTCCTGGCTGGCCTCCCTGATCTATGTATGCAGCTTATTTTTTGAGCCAAAGTTACAACACTTTACATTCATTTCCATTAAGTTTTATCTTATCTGATTTGGTCCAGGGTTCTAGTCTGTCAAGATTTTGACTTAGCCCAGCAGTAGTTGAGATAAGGTCTTATCCAGCAGCGTGCTATTTTTCAATATGAACCAATGCTATTTTCATGAACATATTAAGCCTAAGATGAGTCTCCTCAGAGGACCATGGCGACCAAAAGCCATTTGGGGAAAAGGTGGGGGGAAAATTTTTTGTTTTTCTGCTTGTTATATCTTTCAAGGAGGAAGGTGGATGGCTAAGCAGATAGAGACATGTCTGGAGGCAGGAAGATCCAAATTCAAATCCAACCTTATCTCTGTTTCCCTTAATTAACTGGAGGAGGAAATGGCAGACCACTGTAGTGTCTTTGCCAACAAAACCTCATGAACAGCATTGGAGTGGTATGGTCTATAGGGTCACAAAGAGATAATAGACACAATTTAATGACCACACAACAAACTGTCTTTGAAGTTAATGGTGTTAATTGGTTAAGTGGACCTTAACTGATGATGGAAAAAAACCATAACCCTAATGGAATTTTCAGCTGGTATTAGAGAAAGATAATTTCCTCACTCCCTGGAGAATCAACACTGGTTCTGTTAAAAAATTCTGGTTGACTACCACTTTTGGACCTTGGGTGGTTTGCTTTCCCAGCTTTCTTGGAACTCACCAGGTAGTAGATTGGAATATTACTTTTGTATATAATGGAAGAACAAACACCAAGGCAAGGAAGCCAGGCTTTTCTTCACAATGTTTTCCACCAGACAGAAGAGGTCTAAAGGAGAGTCAGCCCTCAAAGTACTCTCCCTTTTTTGTCTTTGGAATATTATTAGGTAGGAAGAAGAGGATGAGGCCAACTGCTGGTTTTTGAATATGCCCATTCAGCCAATCAAAGAGGTTTCCAAGGCACCATATGGTTAGCAGACAAGAACAAGTTACTGAAGATCTCTGTGTGCTCCAGAGCCTTTTCTATGGTATTCCTATTACCTGTTGTCATGACATTCCAGAAGCAAACTCCCCAGCTTCTTCTACATGGGGAATTACATCAACTGCACTCTGTCTATGCTCACAAAAATGGAAATTGGTGGCAAGTCTCCTTTACATGGGGTTTGCCCACGGTCCTATACAAAGTGTTTTGAAAAATGTTTAACAACCAGCTCTTATGTGTGTGTGTGTGTGTGTGTGTGTGTATCAGTAGCATATTTTAAAATGTAAATTTTCATTACTAACATTCTTGTCATCATTTTATCAAAGCAAGATGATCAACAAAACAATAAATTAAGTCTTAATTTATACTGCTTGCTGATTTCTGAAGCATCCATACTTGCATACTTGCAAATTGAAAATGTAAAAACTGGCTCTTGTTATTAGGTTCAAGCTGGTTTTAATAGACTCCTAGAACATCATGAGAAACTTAGTCCCTTAAAAGGATATCAACTAGGGACAGCTAGGCAGCTCTGTAGATAGAGCTCCAGGGCTAGAGTTGGGAGGTTCTGGGTTCAAATGTGATTCAGACTTTTTCTAATTGTGTGAACCTGGGCAAGTCACTTAACCACACCCCCCCCCCCCCCCACTGCCTCTCCTCTCCCTCACTGCTTTTCTGCCTTGGAACCAAAACACGGTATTGATTCTAAGATCAAAGTAAGGTTTAAAAATTATACATAAGTACCAGTTACTTTTTTATTTCCTCTTTCTTCAATTTGTCCTTCATGTTACTGATAAAATAATTCTTCTTACTCCTTATCCATTTCAATTCTGAGCTCAAATACCATCACTCCCTGCCCCCCCCACCCCCAAGCCAGGCTGAAACCTTGATTCCTGGGATCTCAGACCCTCCACAATCTGGCACTCTTCTCATTGTATATATACCACATACCAGTCAAAGGGAATTATTTTCTCTGCCATGAATATGTCTTGTGCTTTCCTGTCTTTGTGTCGCTTCCCTCCCTTTTCCATTGGAATTCCTGCATTCTGTAAAGCTTAAGTCATGTGCCCTCCCCTCCATAAAGAATTCTATGATCCCAGTTCTTCCTTATATTCTTCCTCTGACCTCAGGAAGCTCTTTACTCTGCACTTTAATGCCCAGTCTGGATACTGTGTTTATATCAGTCATCTCTATTTGTATCTTGGGCATTTAGGTGGTGTAGTAGAGAGAGTGGAGAGCCTGGAGTCAAGTCTGGAAGAACATATCTTCCCGAGTTCAAATCTGGCCTCAACCTACCAGGTGTGTGACTCTAGGCAAGTCGCTTCATCTTATTTGCCTCAGTTTCCTCACCTGTAAAAGGATCTAGAGAAGGAAATGGCAAACTACTCCATTATCTTTCTCAAGAAAACCACATGGGGTCTCGAAGAGTAAGATAGTACTGAAAAACAGCTGAACAAAATCTTTGTCTCTTAGGTTCCTATTATAGCGCAAGTTCTCCTTGGGCAAGGATTAGGATGAATTCAAACTTTAGATCCCTTCCCCACCTCCAGATTAGCTCCGCATTAGGTACACAAAGGGGTTTAATGAAGGTTTGCTCTAGAAATGACAATCAACAGTACATTCAGTGCTACTGTACAGTTCATTGTTCGTGTTTGTCCAGGCAGTTCAATATAAAAATGAGGGGGAAGCTCAGGAAAGAGAGGCTCATTCTGTCCTGCTGTTCACAATGGAATAATCAAACATGACTGGCATTTACAAGAGGAATAATAAAGGGCAATCTCTCTTTTGTTGCTGTTCCCATAGTAGCACAGGACCATCTTTTAGAGTGGGGCTGACTCTCAAGAATTTTGCAGAAATAAAGCATTGAAATGAAGCACCATCATATTGAAATCTACTTTACCTTGCCTGTTTTTTAAAATTAATATTCCATAGCCCCGGAGGTTTCTTCTTGCTGAAGGGAGGGAGCGACTTAGTTTAGGATGGACCCTGACTGTAAATACTTCATCACTGAATTCAGAAACATTTAAAAGGCTGTTCAGAGACTCTGGTTTTCCATTAAACACGTTACTTGACTTAATAGCCCTTCAGAGACTGGTTAATTTTCCAAAAATGAAACTAGCATGCTGGCTTAAAATCCTCACGTCTTTAGCCCACTGCACCAGATAAATAACTTATTATACCTATCCTGGACTGTATCTTCCAGTCAACTATAATTTTTAAATGGAGGGAAAACCTTGGGTAGGTGAAAGGATTTTACAAATACAACAAGATATTATATAGAGAGTCCCACCTTTGAAGTCAGGAGTTAAGGATTTAAATCAAGGCTCTGGAAGTTGTTCAATGAAAAGGATACTGGATTTGGAGTTAGAGAACTGGGGTTCAAATTCAGACTTCTTTATGACCCTAGACAAGTCACTTAACTTCTTTAGAACTCATGATCCTAATCTGTCAAATGAGGCAGTTAGATTAGATGGCCCCTGAGCTCCCTCCTAGCTATCAGTCTATCATCCTCCTTATTTTCTGACTGACATTTGAGAAGTCACTCCTATCTCCCTGGCTCTCACCTTCCTCCTTTGTAACCTGTAGACATTAGACCTAATGATTGCTCAAAATCTTTCTGGTCATTATATTTTACTGTCTTAAAAAAACCCATTTATTTATTAAATTTATTTACTAAATTATTTAATTAATTAATTAATTTAGAATACTTTATATTTTACAGTCTTGTGTGAAGCCACATGGCTTGAAGTTGTGGGTTGATACCTAAAGGTTTCCTAGCTCTGAAGAAATGTCCCTTCACATTCATTTCTTCTTGCCTACCTTCCATGGGAAGGGTATGAGGTGAATCTTTGCAGATGTGTTAATTTACATTTCTTTAATTACTAGTAATTAATAACATTTCCATATGGGAATTAATAGCTTGGATTTCTTCCCTTGAGAATTGTCTGTTCCTATCTTTTAACGATTTATCAATTGGGAAATAGCTCTTATGCTTATACATTTGAATCAGCTTCTTCCTTATCTGACAAAAAGCCAATGGACTAAATACAGGGAAAAATAATGCATTTTAGGATTTGGTTAATGTTTGCTTGCTTAATTATTTATTTATTTTGATTTAAAAAATGTTATTATCATGCACAATCCACTTCCATATTGGTCATTGTTGTAAGAGCACACTCATACTGTAAACAAGGAATTTGCCAAGAACAAGGGAGACCTGCAAAGATTGAAGAAAATGTGTCTGGAAGGGCAGATGGAAAATTCTGGACCAACGGGGGAAGGGAGAGTTCCATTGAAGATTCAAAAGGAGAAACTGTTGGCCAGAGAGTTTCTGGTCACTCTCTTATATAAGACTCTGAGAAAGAGCTGGTTAGGAGAGTTTCTCTTCTAATACCCTTTTGCCTGGCTGAGCTGAATGAAAAGTTTCTTGCCCTAAAACTGAAGACTACCCTGGATTACAATTTCCCTTAGGGGAACTATATTTCTTGAAGACAGCTTTGATCCCACCATCAAAAGTGGCCATCGGAAATAGTTAACAGGGATCTCCTTGTGTCCCTCTACCCTCTACCCTCTACTCTCTACTCTCTCTCTCTTTCTTTCAAGAAAATAAATTAGATAATTTAAATTACAGAACTGTTTCAAAGTATATGTAATAGTAGGGAGGATTTTCAAATTAAAGAAGAATGCTGGGAGGGGTTGACATCCTCTGATTATGGTCAGGACTGACTCCATTGAAGTCCAGCTTAGTGGAAGAAGAGGGAAGTTGCTACCCAGAAATCAGTCCCCCAAAGCAGCTGGTTTTCTGGTCCCTGCATCTTTTAAGTCTCCTCCTTTTCTCTCTCTATTACAATACCAAACCAAAACCCCTAAAGAAAACCACAGATACACTGATGTGAAAGATAGTATACATTGATTCGCATCCATCCATCCATCCATCTGACTCTAACAATTCTTTCTCTGGAGGTGGATTTGCTCCACTATTTACAAAAGCTATAAGAGAGGTTTTTTCTTTTAATTTTTTTAATTGGAGGGAGAAAGTCAATGCTTGTTTTTTGAAAAAAAATTTACCTTTGTTTATTATTGGTGGGAATTGTGGATATAAATGAATATTATTATATGTAGAAGTATTGTAAAGTAGAAAAGTTTCTGGTCAACATTTCAGATTCAATTAGAGTCTGGGGAAATGGGTGGAACCTCAGCAATGAGGAGAATCCAGCCCTTTGGAAGAAAAAATGACTATGGAATTTGATGAGAGGTTCAGCTTCTTTGACCTGAAAAAGGAATATGCAGAGTAGCAGATTAAGGGGAGCTAGACAGGACATTATGGATCAAACTCCCTTATTTTATAGAAGAGGAAATTAAGTCATAGAAACATTAAGTGACTTATCAGATCTCTAAAATAGTAAATAATGGAGCCAGTATTCAGACTCAGATGATCTGGGTCCTTGTCTCTCATTTTTTCTTTTATATTCCTTTATAGTAGGTCAGAATGAGGTTGGTAAACCTAGGAAGTGAGGCCAAATTAGAGAATTCTCTGTGACAATTTATACATTATACATTGGTTTTCTTTTAATTGCAAGTATTATAAAATCTGCTTCCATTTGGGGTGAATCAGAGTTTTAAGGGTATAAGGAATTTGAGAGTTCATTTAGTCAAGGCTCAGGGGAGTAGATTAAATGATTTAGGCAAGGTAATAAAGCATATTAGTGGTGGATCTGGAATTTGAACCCAAGTCTCCTTTATATCCATTCCAAAGCAGAACTGAAAAGAAAATAGAACCCAAGTTTCCTTTTTCTTAGCCCAGTATTATTTTTATTGCACCTGGAATATTAACTTAACACAGGGTCCTAGTACACGTTCATAGAGATTTTTCAAAGTTATTTAACAGCATTTGAAAAATCTTAACATTATTTTTGCTCTGCTGCTACCTGGCTTTTTCATTATGATTTTGAATCTTTCTTCACTACATCTACCATTTAGATTGTAAACTCCCTGAGAAATGAGACTGCCATTCTGAAGCTTTCAATCCCCAGGGCTTATTTAGGGTGGGCCCCTGTGAGGACTGACTTTGCTTTGAAAGTTCATTTCTTCAGTCACTTGAGTTGGGAATGTTTGGAGAATTTAGGACTTAGAATTTCTTCCAGCCAGAAGGCAGCTGAGGCCAGGGAATGAGAAAAGAATTACCCAAGATCACTTGTACAGTGGCTAAGCCAGGAATAGAGCCCAGATCAGTGTTTTCTCCCCTATATATCTACTATCAGATGGATAATGAGTCTCCATTTATAAAGAATTTAGATTCCAAGAGCACTTGGCTGGGGCACAGTATTCTCTCTGTCCCCAAGTCCTGCTTCTTGAGAGACAGAGGAGCTTGCCAAGGGCTACTTAGAAAGTAGATGAATAATAAATACTTATAGATTTAGGGAAGTTTTATGCCAGGTTGCTTGAACTCAGAAAAAAGGAAAAGAGCTTCCTGCTTGTAGGGTAGAAGAAGAGGGAGTACCAGAGGGTAGTTGGAATCAATTTGAGACTCTCTAATGGGCTGATGACAGTAGCAGACAGATACGGAAGGGACTGGTACCCTGAGAGGTTTAGAGAGGTAGCAGTAAAGGTTAAGTGAAGAAATAAGCCAGATAATGGTTCTGTCCAGTCCCTTTCCAGCCTGTGGTCCTATTTCACATCTGGGTACATGTCAGCCCAAGTAGCATCGGGGCTGGAAATAACAGAGATGGGAACATGTGCATTTAGGTTCAAACTCCATTTTCCCATCTGTAAAACCAGAAGATTCAATTCTATATCAGGAGCTTCAGGGTGATCACTCTAAAGAAAGTGTGTCATAGTGAACAGGGAACTGAATCTGAAGTTAGGAAGACCTAGGTTGGGAATCCTGACTGTAAGATTAAAAATATATCCAATACTCCAAGTATTATATTTTATGACAATTTTATTAATAATAACTTGAAATAGAGGTAATAAAAACCATGAGTAGAGAGAGATAACTTGACCACGGTTGGGGGAAAGAAGAGGGAAAGCTGGGGTTACAGCAAACTTTTATTACCAAAATGCAAGGATGCAACATGGGGATGACAAACGAAAGGGATGCTGGGAGTCCAAGGGTACAAAATTCTATTTACATGCCTCAAGCACCGACTAGCTGTGTGACCTTGGATAAATCACTTAGCTCTCTTTGATATAGTTTTAGCATCCATAATATGAGGATATTAGAGTCAATAGCCTCTAAGGACTTTCCTTTGGAGAAAGAAATGGGAAACTATTCCCATTGCTTTGCCAAGAAAACCCCAAATGTGGTCATGAAGAATAGAACAGAAATGAAATGAATAAAAAACAAAAACAAGGCCCTTTCTTACTCTAAAAATACATTGATATGAAAACTTATTTAAAATTTGCTGAGATAATCAGAAAAAAATTGGGAGGCTCAAAAGATCAGCTCTTCTCCTCAAATTCTCTTTGGCCTTTATGGTATTCACTATAGTTTATCAAACCTGAATTTCTCCTCAGAAAGAGGTCAAAATCTAACCCCATATAACCCATCAGCCAGGAAAAACACCTTCTCTCTTCTCCCTAATTTTTTTTCTCTTTGGGGCATTCGATGACAACATATGAGATGGCCGGGATTTATATCCACATATTTGGCAGCTGTTGTTGGATCTGCTCGGGGGCTGAGAGATATAAATCTCGTTTGTGTGTGTGTCTTTCTCTAAGACTAAAAGTTATTTGTTATTTGAATCCAAGTGCCTCAGAGGATCAGTAGGGGAATAAGGCTTGGCCAGGAAGGTTTGGTTAGGTACATTTTTACAGAGCTCCGTATTATCTTACCCTTTTCTCTATCTCTTCAAACTCCCTATTATCATTTTGAAAAATAACAATCACTTATAAATATAAAAGTCAAACAAGGGATAAATCACCCTTGCCCTCATCGGGTTCCAACGATCACTAGGTTAAGAGCTCATCTGGTTTTTATTCCCATTGCTGCTCTTTGTTCTTTCCTTAAGTTGCTGCTGGAGAGAGGCTGAGGTTGGCATTGGAGGAATGGGGGTTGTGGCTGCCATCTTAACTGGGCAGGCTGGTAACTGAAAGGAGGTACAAGCAATGAAAATGCTTTCTGAATGTCCTGGCAAGCTCCTCTGTCTCTCAAGAAGTAGGACTTGGGGACAGAGAGAATACTGTGCCCCAGCCAAGTGCTCTTGGAATCTAAATTCTTTATAAATGGAGACTCATTATCCATCTGATAGTGCATATATAGGGGAGAAATCACTGATCTGGGCTCTATTCCTGGCTTAGCCACTGTACAAGTGATCTTGGGTAATTCTTTTCTCATTCCCTGGCCTCAGCTGCCTTCTAGCTGGAAGAAATTTCAAGTCCTAAATTCTCCAAACATTTCCAACACGAGTGACCAAGGAAATAAACTCTCAAAGCAAAGTCAGTCCTCATAGGCGCCCACCCTAAACAAAAAGGAGTATTTGGAATTGTCTTAAGTTTCTCTTTCTGTGTTGGGAAACAGGCACATCTTCCTTCTGGTGCTCATAGTATTGTATGTCTCTTGAAGCCTGGGGATGGATTCCCTACTACTTTCTCTAGAGGGCACTGAGTCAGAGGCAGTCCTAGGCAAAATTGTAATGAAGATGACATTTTTGGTCAAAGTTCATTTTCATTCTTGTTTTCTATTACTCTTTTCTCATTGATGGCTTTCCCCCAAGGATGTTCAGTGTCGTCATCTTGCTTCAGTTTTCATGGACCCCTACTTTATGGAACATCATCCATAGGCCCTTCTTTTCCATTCTCTTTCTCTTTCCTGGTCTTAAATACCCTCAAAATCTACCTTTATTTTGTTTGTTTCCCTTTAATCTGTGGGTTCGTAAAGTTTTATGAGTCATGAATCACACTGGCAATCCAATGACACCTACAAACTCCTTTTCAAATAATGTTTTTAAGGGCATCAAGTAAGATTGATTACAAAGGAAAATAGTATCAAAGTGAAGTTATCAACCTTTTGAAAAGACAATCACGGACCCGATAGACCCCTATATCTCTCCCATAAAGTCAGGGTATGCTGCTAAATTTGTAACAACTGGATTTTTGGGGGTGGGTTGGGGTAGAGGCGAGATATACCTACAATACTTGGAAGTTTGTTTCGTGTGCCACCATATGCCAGGTAACAGGGGAATTGGAATGGCTGCTTTCAAAATTTTATTTCAAAGTGAGAATTGAAAGACTTTCAGGGAGAACCAACAAAAGGCATATTTTTGGGCGGTGGCCCTTTCTTCTCAACAACCATTAACCACAACATAAAAGCATCTGTCTACTCAGCCTTTGCCCAAGGCCATTTTGACATATACCACTCAGCACACTCTTGCTCATTAAACTAGAATTACTCTACTGGTGCCTTCTAATACTAGAGTCTTTCAGTGCTGATTATAGGGCAAGAGTGTGAGAATTTAGACTGAAATTGCCATAGATGTGTGGGTAAGATGGTCATTTGAGATTGAGTTGTGATCCTTTGCTAGCCTTGAACTTGGGAGGGAGACATAAAGGACATACTCAGCCTTGAAGGGTATGGCAATGGGCATTGAACATCAAGGAGAATGGGGGGTCTTCAAGCTTGTTGAGGAATTTAACCAATGGAATGAGATCTACTGGAAAATATTGCTAGGCTGAGCCACAAATATAGAGTCTCATTGTGATCATTTCAGCTCTTGTAATCTTTGGCACAGGCGTGCCTTAAGAGAGGGAGGGTGACTCAGAAAGATGATTAGGAAATGAATGAATGAAAAATAACATTTATTAAGGGCTTCATATGTGCCAGGCACTGTATGACACACTAATACTGCAAATGCAAAGAAGACAATCCCTGCCTTCAGTAAACTTACATTCTCTCTCTTTTTTAATATTTAATTTTTTTTCCAATTACATGTACTTAAAAAGAAAAACCCTTACCTTCTGTCTTAGATTTGATACTATCAGTTTTATGGTAGAAGAGTGATAAGGCTAAGTAGCTGGGGTTAAGTGACTTGCCCATAGTCATGGAGCTAGGAGGTATCTGAAGCTAAATTTGAACCCAGGACCTCCTGATTTCAGATCTGGTGCTCTATCCACTGTGTTACCTTACTGTCCCAATAATTGCTTTAATTTTTAAAATTTCAAATTCTTTCCCTCCCCTCTCCCTTGTTTAAAAGCTAATCAATTTGATGTAATTTATGTGCAGTCATGAAAAATATATCTCCATATTAGTCATGTTGTGAAAGAAAACATAGAAAATAAGAAAAAAATTATGTTTTGATCTGCATTTGGACTCCATCAGTGCTTACTTAGTTCCTGGCACATAGTACACTTAATCAATACTTGCTTGCTTCCTTGCTTGCTTTCTTCCTTCTCTCTTGCTCCTCTTCCTCCTCCTTTTTTTGCTTCTCCTTTTTTCCTTGTCCTCTTCCTCCCCTTTTCTCCTCCTTCTCTTCTTTTTCTTCCTCCTTTGCTTTTTCCTCCTCCTCCTCTTTTTCCTCCTCTTCCTCTTTTATTCCCTCCTCTTCTTTTTCTTCCCCCTCCTCTTTTTCTCCTCTTTTTCCTCCTCCTCTTTTTCTTTCTCCTCTTGCTCCACATCCTCCTCCCTCTACAAAATAATATGGAAAAATGTTTTATGTGATTGTACACTTGAA
The DNA here is from genome assembly GCF_027887165.1 of Monodelphis domestica. Classification (NCBI taxonomy): domain Eukaryota; kingdom Metazoa; phylum Chordata; class Mammalia; order Didelphimorphia; family Didelphidae; genus Monodelphis; species Monodelphis domestica. The sequence continues at coordinate 44,239,343 of NC_077227.1, forward strand.
ATCTAAATCAGATTGTTTATCTTCTCAGCGTGGGTGGAGAGGTTGGAAGGAGTAAGGGAGACAGGGTGGGAAGTAGGGTGAGAAATTGGAACCCAAATTGTAAAAAATGAATGTTAAAACTTGTTTTTACATGTAACTGGGGGAAAATAAAACATTATCTAAAAATCAATAAAGACATTTTTTGATGTAATAATGTAATAAACACAACAATAGAGTATCTGCTCCATAAACTTTGGGCACACTTTCCTACAAATACATATCCAGACAGTGGGAAGAGTGGCTACTTCAGTCAGTTAATCAATCAACAAGTATTTACTACCCATTTAGCATATGTCAGACACACGGCGTAAAGTGCTGGAGATACACAGAGACAAAAACCAACAAAGAAAAAAAGACAGTTCCTGCCCTCAAGAGGTCACAGTCTAAATGGGAGACAACATGTAAACAAACAAACCTGGAACCCAAACTGCCTATTTACAACTGGGAACATAACGCATATAAATATAAAAATATACACATAATAACTATAGAATCTGAAATTGGAGCTAATGACAGGGGAGGACACTAGCATCAAGAGAGACAAAGAAGGACTTTTTGCAGAAGGTTCTAGGTGGGATTTCGAAGGAGCCAGGGAATCCAAGAGATGGAAGTGAGAAGCGAGGGATTTTTGAGCATGGCAAAAAGGCAGTGAAAATATAGTTAGTAGACAGAGTGTCTTGGTTGAAGAACAGTAAGGAAGCCAGTATCATTGGATCTCAGCATTGAGTGGGGAGTAAGGTGTAAGAAGACTAGAAATGGAGGAAGGGGCCAAGTTATGAAGGGTGGCAAAAGTCAGATAGATGATTTGAGAACCTTGAGAATAAAAGGGAAAAGCTCCAAATTCAGGGAACCTGTGATTGAGGCACAGAGGTAATAAAAGCAGTAAAGACAAGAACAAGAGCTTCAGGGCTGATGTTTTTATTGTGCATTAAGGTTTGCAAAGTGCTTTACTCAGAGTATTTTATTAGAATCTCAAATAACCTCATGAATTAGGTACTATTGTTATCCTCATTTTATAGTTGAAGAAACTGATGCTGAGAATGATTCAATGAGTTGTCCAGGGTCACACAGCAGGACTCTCTGATACAGGATTCAAAATCAGGTCTTTTTGACCCTTAAATCTAGCGCTCTATTTACTCTGCAACCTATTTGCCTCCAGGTAGGTATTTTTTTCCACAAAAGTTTAAAAAAAGAGATAATTTAAAAATACTTGTATGAAATGGTCAAGATAGTAAATGATCTATTATAATAACCACTATAACTCATACCTAGAGGGGTTTAGATTTGGCAAAGCACACTCCTCAAAATGACATGTGAGATAAGTAGTAAACATATGGTTAACTCCATTTTACAGATGAATAAACTGAGGCTCAGAGAGGTTATATGATCAATCCAAGGACACATAGCTGTAAAGCATCAGAGATGGGATTCCCAGTTCACCAATTTCTAGCCCCAGATTTTTCTCATTCCTATATAACAGAGAGATAGAGCAATGATCTTAGATAAAGGAAAACCTGAGTTAGGTTGCCTCAGATACTTGTTAGGTGTGTGACACTGGGCAAGTCACTTAACTTCTCATCTGTTAAATAGGCATGTAAAGCTCTTTGCAAACCTTAAAGTGTTCTCTAAATGCCAGTTATTATACCAATTTTAATTATTATCTGATCATCTAATATCCTTTAATGAGAACTCAACTAGAAATAAAAAAGGACCCAGGCCCTTCTTAAGAGGAAAGATGGGGCAATTAATTAAAAATGGGAATTGCCCATTAGAGCAAGAGGCCTCTCTGAGAGTGTGAGAGGTTGAAGGAAGCAAAGATGATTAATGAGGAGAAGAAGGATGGGAGCATGGGTTTATTACCCTGGAGTCTCTGGGAGTCACCATTGAGTTAGAGAGGCTATGAATCAGGCCTGACCATTATTCTATCAGCTTCATGAACTCCTCCTGCTTATAGTCTCTTCACTTCTGTGCTTCTTTGGAAAGGGATTTTCTGCCTAAAATTGTGTACAGCTCTGGATTCTGACCAAATGAACTATTACAGCAATAGGCAAAAGGTTCTGAGAACCAAAGGGAGAAACCATTTTAAAACACCTGGGTCAAGAATAATAGTCACTTGATTGAAACATTTTAAAAAATGCACTTTAGTAACTCTTTTCACTTACAGAAGAGAGGAGTACAGATGGCTCAGCAAAACCTTAGCAATCAGAGAAAATGCATTTAAGAATCATTCTTTCTTTGCCTTTGGTTTTCCATTATGAGAAGTCCAATAGATTTAAAAGATTTATGGGGGGCACTTTACAGATCACTGCAAAAGAATTCCTCTCCATAATCAGGCATCTTTCATGTTCATTTCAAAAAATGCAGAGCTGGGATGAGGTGGAATTGCTGGCTGGGAAGGAGAGACTTTCTTTTGGTGTGTTGAAAGGCCCCTTGCAAACCCCTGGGAAATGTCATCCTAACAGCTCCAGCTGTAGACCTCAACCAGATTTCTGGGTCCATCAACTCATTTTTTCCAGGAGGGAATCTGGAATCCCATAAGATTGAAGCTGTAGTAATTTTAGCCAGAAATGGATGATTCTTGGGGCTGAATATCTAGCCAGTGGATTATCTGGGCTCTTTGCTTCTCTTTTCCTCTCTCCTCTTCCTACACTGGGGTCATTTCACTGCTCATTCATTCATTCATTCATCTAAGAAAAATTTACTGATCACCTACCAGGTGCAAGGCACCGTTCCAATTGTTGTGAGGGTTACAAATATTCCTATGACACAGTTCCAGCTCTGGAGGAGCTTTCGATATCATAGGAGAGATGACGTGTTCAGGAATGAGCACAAAAGCAAGGCAGGATATCATGAGTATCAGAGGAGAGGTACTAACAAAATGCTAGAGGAGCGCTTGGGACAGAAAGATTCCCGTCTGGTTCAGAGGGATCAGGGAAGACTTTATAGGGAGGAAGTCGTATTTGAGTTGGGTTTTGATGGATAGAGAGGATTTTGACCAGCAGAGATGGGATGGGAGCAGGCATTCCAGGTGTAGGGGATTGCTCAGTAAAGGCTCAGAGAAAGAAGTATTGTTCATTAGAAAAAAAGAAATGTAAAAAACTCTGCTTCGCAAAATGGTAGGAGAGGGAGGGAAGAAGCTGAAACGTTTTTGTAGTATCATCAGATAATAAAAATATCATCAGATTACCTAGAGCTCAAAAGGACTAATGAGATCATCAAGTCTAGTGCTTATATTTTACCAATGAGGAGATTCATAGAGGGTACAGAGTTAGGTAGGATTGGAATCCAAGTCTTCTTAACTCTAAACCCATTATCCTCATCTGGGGGATTCTTTGATTGACAGAACCTCTGTTTTCCTTGACAAGGGCCAAGTAAGGGAGACTTAGTACAGAGGTAGAGTTCAGCCAGGATAGGGCTAACAAGTCAAAATGGCATCAGGCAATGGCTATGGAAGCAGGTATTGAATCAATGACATGGAACAATAGCTCGTAGTGGTTAAAGACTGGGCTAAGGTTGGGCAGGTACCAAAGTGGACAGATTATACAGATGTTGGGGAAGAAAGATGATAATGAGTAGATATAGCAGGAGCCAGTAGCAGGCATTCTAAAGGTGAAATGGTGATGTGGTAGAAACCAGATCAATTGAAAAGGGGAAGCAAAAGATTCCCAGGTGAGCAGGATGCCCCTACAGAGTTCTGTTCTTGATTGAGACTTTCTGAAGCCCCATTAAGGCTACCTAGGTTTGGCCTTGAAATGTCTCCTCCAATTAAATTTGAGAACTATTTCTCAAACACATGCCAAATCTGCTGAATACTAGAATACAATGACAAAGGACAAGTCTTTCTTCTCAAGGAACTTACATTGTATTTGTGTGGGTGGGCAGGGAGATGATATATATATATATATATATATATATATATAAAGATAATTAAATATAAAATATAAAGAAAGAAAATATAAAGAAAGAAAACTCAAAGTAAATTCTTTTTGAAAAAGGTAAAGGGGGAAGTTAAGCAAAAACAACCAGGGTGATTTGCAATCTATTATGTTGTTGTCAAATTCAAATAGAAACGGATCCCTGCCAGTGTGCATTTAGTTAGGAAATCACAAATTAATATCCATGATAGGAATAGCTAAGTGGCTTGGTGGATTGAGTCATGCTTGGAATTGGGAGGTCCTGTGTTCAAATCTGACTTCAGACAGTTCTTAACTCTGTGGCCTTGGGCAAGTCACTTAACCTCAATTTCCTAGCACTCACTGCTCTTTTGCTTTGAAACCAATATTCAGTATCAATTCTAAGATGGCAGGTAAATTTGAAAAAAATCTATGTTGCATTTTTATTCAGAGCAATTAGGTGGCCCAGTAGAAACAACATTGGATCTGGAATCAGGAAGATCTGAGTTCAACTCCAGCATCACATGCTTATTAGCTGTGTGACCCTGGACAAGTTACTTAATCCCATTTGTCTCAGTTTCTTCATTTGTAAAATGAGATAGAGAATGAAATGACAAACTACTCTCTTTGTCTAGAAAATCTCAAATGGAGTCATAAAGAGTCAGACACAATTTATATTTATTTGTTCAACATTTTCTAATTATAGTTAATTTGGGTTTGGCCTTACTTGGAATGAACTTGACACTTCTTATGTAAGAAGTGATACTTGATCTGAGTCTTGAAGGGACATAGGGATTTTAAGGGGGAAAAGAGAAAAGGGAGAGCATCCAAGTCATGGAGACCAATCAGTGCAAAAACATGGAGAGAGGAGATGGGATATCATGCATTCATGTATTCCATAGCCCAGGTGACCTGGAGTGAGGAATGCATGTTGGAGAGTAATGTGGATTCAGTCTACAATGACAGGATGGAGCCAGATTAGGACATTTAAAGATTCCAAAAAGAAGTTTGTATATTATTCTAGAGGCAAGAAGGGATCATTGAAGCTTCTTGCCCAGAAGAGTGTTGTGGTCTAACTTGTATTTCAGTGATATTCGTTTGGTAGCTAGGTGAAATATGGATTGAACAGGAAAAGGGCTGACTAACTGGAGACCCTTTAGGAAGTCAGTGCAATTGTTCAGGCAAGAGAGAAGGAAGAAGAGCCAGAACTAGCATGGTGGCCACGGAGGGAGAGAAGAATCTGGATGTGCTAGATGTTGTCAATATAGAATTGATAAGACTTGGCAAATAACTACCATATGGGAGGAAAGAGAAAATGAAGAATAGAGTACAACTCTGAGGTTTTAAACCTGAATTCCATGATTAGACAGAACCTCAGAGGTCATGTAGTCCAATCCCTTCACCATTACAGATTGGCAAACTGATGCCCATAGAGATTTGCTCAAGGTCACGCATACACCAAAAGTCAGAGGCAGGATAAAAATTTAAGCCTTACTGATAACAAACCCAACATTCCAGATTTCCAGAAGTGTGGTGGAGCCCCTTTATAGAAATCAACAAATTAGGAAAAGAATGGAACTCGAGGGGAAGAGAACAAATTCCACGATAATGTTTTTCACTTGACTGAGATATCCAGGTAGCAATAACACATCTTCTACAAAGATGGATGTGATATCTTCAAAGTCCATTTTGTACCTACCAGAGTGGCCTAAGGGACATGGAGCAAGGGCTTTGCTCTGAATTCTAACAAAATTTTCCATTACTATAGGTTGGCTATATTGTAATTTATTCTTGTATTCACCCTCTGTTGCTCCATTTTCCTTTAAGGGGCATTCCCCAAACTAGAAAGTGCTATGCTCTAATTTCAATGTAAATAAACTAATCCTCAGTTGCAAATATGGTGCTGAGTTGAGTCCTGTTATAATCCTAAGATCTATGTTTTCTTATTAGAAACTAATATAACAGTTCATGCCAAAAATAAACCTGGAAATTCACTGAGCCAAGGTTGAAGTTAATAACTGAGACTAAATGTTGGCCATGGGCAAACTTGGTTAATATTTGAATGGGAAAAAGAGGATGCATTGTTATTTTAGGCTCAATGAATTTTTCTACTTCTAGGGCCTGATGAACTGAACCAAAACAAATACATGTTGGCTGGCAGAGAGAGTATCTGGAATCCAATTGCTTGCCCCTAAGAAATATACTCAGATAGATAAGAATTCCCATCAAAACTCCTGGTCCTGGTCATCATATGACTAAGCTAACCTTTTTCATTGTGATATTTATCAGGCTTCATGGCTGGTGGGATGGACAAGACTCAGAATATACTGGTGCAGGAGTTTTTAACCATTTTAGTGTTATGGACCCCTTTTAACCGTCTTAGGTCTCTTTCTCAAAATTATGTTTTTTACATGTATAAAATAAAACATATAAGATTGCAAAGGAAACCAATTATGTTGAAAGGAAATTATCAAAACTTTTTTTTTTTAAGTTAAAGGACTCTAGATTGCAAATCTTCCACTTATCTGATACTTGTCATTATACAGTATTGGTGAGTGATAGAGTGAACCAGAGCCAGGACAGCAAAGAAGTAGAGGCTGACAGATCAATTAAGACAGGGAAAGAAATTGGTAAAGGTCCTATGAGGAGATATGTGTGTATATATATATGTGATATTACATGTCATATTTATAGGAATATATAAAAGAATATATAGGAAAATATAGAACATAATATAACACATAAAATAATATAAATAATATAACATAACATAATATAATGTAATACAATATAATATACAACACAATATAATATAATACATATAATATAATTACAATATACAATATAATACAATATAATACAATATAATATAATATAATATAATATAATATAATATAACATAACATAACATAATATAACATAATATAATATAACAATATAATATAACACAATACAATACAACACAATACAATACAATACAATACAATACAATATAATATAATATAATATAATATAATATAATATAATATAATATAATATAATATAATATAATATAATATAATATAATATAATATAATATAATATAATATAATATAATATAATATAATATAATAATATAAAAGGTTAGGCACCAAGGAGACGTTGTAACTGATAAGAGTGAAAAAATCTAACCAGGTGCTTTATTCCTCTAATGAAAAATAGAAACTGTATCCTATTTTCCCTAGTAGGAACTTTAGCAATTATTTTCTCTGCTTTAATTAGACTGCCAAACTTCACTTCTTAGTTATGGTGGAGCTGAACCATTCCATTAATCCACCAGGAGCTAGTAGTGACAAGTATCAAGGAAGCTCCTTGTTGGGAAGCAAATGGAAGCTGAGCATGGTGTCATGAGAATATAATGGAATCCAGTGAACAGAGAATCCACAGGAAGTCTGTTAGTATTAGGTGATAGGATGTACTGGAAGTAGTTGTATTTCAAAGTTTGACTCCAATATTTGGAAAGATGAGTGAGAATAAGCAGGAGTTGAAGGCAAGGACTTTGGCCCTGGAGAATATGACAAGGGCTTTGTCAATGGAATTTAAGTAGAAGATAGGGACTAGGAAGGACCTTAGTTACCCAAAGGGTCAAGATTCAAAATCAGACCAGAAACCATGATAGCTACACCTTTATAACCAATGCAAGGAACCAACAGCAAGGGTTGATAAAAACCCAATGACTTATTTTCACTTAAATAAGATTCATAATAATAATAATTCAGGTGATGACTTTCTTCTTTATATACAAAACCTTAAATACTGAACTTGTCCTATGTAGGAAAGTTCACTGGCAAAGATCTGGATTTAAATATTGCTTTTGAAACTTATCATTTGGGTAACTTTAGGCAAGTCACTTTATTTTTACAAACCGTAGATTAATTTCTTCATTTGTAAAATGAGGAGAGAGCTTTTTATATTCAGTGATCTTCAAGATTCCTTCCAATTCTAAAATCCAAAATGATTAATACATAACTTGTAAAAAGAAAATAAGAGGAATAGGGGAAAAGTATTTTTTTCATTTCATTCACTTAATATATCAAAACATACCAGACTATGATATTTTGTTGAAAAATATGGATGGAATAGCTGTGAATATGAGGATTTCATTAGGTCAGGTGTCTTTAAGTTGCTGACTAACAATGGTGGTAAATGATATTCAGTGCAGATCACACATACAGACTTGACCTGAGAAAAATCTTGACCTAATTATGCAAGCCCATATCTAATGGTAATGTAGGCCACATGACAGAATGGAATAATAACAATTACTATATGCTTTAATAGTAGTTGGGTTGGGTTTTTTTAATGAATTATGATTAAAAACATCACATCATCTTGTGACAGACCAGCCTATTGATTGGTAAGCTTCATTAAATTTCCTGAAGCTGATCCTTAGGTAACAGACAAAGGGTAGGGTCGCCTATGTCTTCAAGGACCCAGGATTACCTGTAGCCATAAGGAGTTAGCAAAGGATTTGAAAAATAAACTGTTGTTTTTTTCCTCTTTTCTCCTAAAATAATATAATTTTCCTTACAAAATTAGTCTTAAATTTGATATAATTTAGGCCTTAATTAGGTCTTAATTTGACTCCAAACAGAACTTTATGTTTTTCCCCACCTTGAGGGTAAATCTCCAGGTGGGCTTAAGTGGCTACAGCTGCAGGAATTGGGTTGGGGGTGGAGAGTGGGCAGGAAGTTAGGCTGACTGCTCTAGAACTTGGTCACATCTGATAACTAATCAAATGGTCACATAATCTCATTTATCTCAAAGATCACAGACTTAGTGCTGGAAGGGAGATCACGGGCTATTTAGTCCAGCCACTTCATTTTGGATGAGGAAACTCAGGTAAAATCATCTAACATCTCCACCCTCATGACCTTCCCTTCTCATTTTGCAAATACTCAGACTGCTGAAAGACTTGGCCAAGGTTATACAGTAGCAGACACGGTTCTAGAAGAGAGCTCTTCCATTCCAAATTAGGGACTATTCTTTTCACCTTTCTACCCACTCTTCTCTTTGACATTCATTCTAGTGAATGTGTAAGCAATGTGACAGCTGTAGCTGGACACCACACACTTCCTCTCCATCACCACTACTCCAAAAGGTATGTATTTAAGTTCTTGATTTATTTGTGAGGTGTATGTATAAAGGATGCATGTATATATTAAAATGTGCATGTATATATACACATATATTATATATACATATTACGCCTTCCCTTCTAACAGAATTTGGTAAATAAATGAAGGGGATAAGAGTTCTTTTCCTGGACACATCATGGACCACCTCCCAGTTAACTATTTACCACTTAGGGATATCTTGAGATGTTCAAGGAAGGAGCTGAATAATGAGCTCCCCAACGTGTATTTAGGTAACTGATCCTGGATCTTTGAGGTCTTTGGTCATAGAGAAGACCAATGACCTGTGTCACTTTGTTGACTATTAGATCAAATGAACAGATCTGTTTCTGGAACCCAGTGAAACATAGATCAAAAGAAAAGCTAGAGGGGCAGCTAGGGGGCTCTGTGGATAGAGTCAGTACTAGAGACAGGAGGCCCTTGAATCAAATGTGGCCTTGGGCACTTCTTAGCTGTGGGAATTTGGGCAAGTCACTTAACCCCAAGGGCACCCAGTTTCCTCCAGACCACATAGCCTGACAGCCTGCTGTATTTCAAGGGAGCACAGGCTGTCTCTGCTGTAGACATAGCCAAACACCAAATACCATCACAAAAGAGGAAATTTATTATGTTCTAACAGACAGGAAAGAACTGATTATTAGTGTTGGAGTGAGCTCTAATAATTTGTCTGTAAACAATCGAACCATTGATTTATTAAAGTAGAAGTTCTCAAAGTGTGGGATCCCTAAGGGATTGTGAGACCCTTTCAGGGGGTCCATGAATTCAAAACTATTTTTATTATAATTTATAAGACTTCTAAGAATGTTTCTTTCTAATACAACAAGTATCCATAGATATAATACATAAACAACAGCTTTTTTTTGGCGGGGGGGAGAAGGATTCTTAATAGTTTTTTAAGAGTACAAAGATATCCTGGGACAAAAAAATTCAAGGTAGAAGAGCAGTAAGGGTTGGGCAATGGGAGTTAAGTGACTTGCCTAGGGTAACACAGCTAGAAAGTATTTGAGATCAGTTTGGAACCAAGGACCTCCCATTTCTAAGCCTAGCTCTCAATCCACTGAGCCACCTAGCTGCCCCACTACTGCCATTTCTTAAGAAAGTTTACATGTAAAGCAACTGTAATAATTAGGGGACCAAAGGAACCTCAAATTGCCTTAGCCAGCAAAAATTGGATCTTCTTGATAAGAAGAGAGTTATGTAGCCAGAGACAGTGCTGGTTTCAAATATAAACTTACTTGTAAAATCTTATGAGGAGGGATCTTGGGAAATATGAGTGGTATCATCTTTTAAAATCGTAAGAAGCAGTATAGAGAAAGGAGTAAGTTCACAGAAAGACTGATGAGAGACCTGAATGAACTCTATTATCCAAAAGGTTATTTTAGTATAAAACTGGAATGATGACAGTAAACAAAAAAAAAAAGCAAGATGAAAACATTAAAAACCTGGAAATATTTCTATAACAAACTCTTCTCTGTCAGAGTCTGTGGAGTCACTACATTCACACTCAAGCTTTACAGTCCACAGTGAGTACTACATGAGGAAGTGGATATAGTGGATACCAAAGGTAGGAAGGAGCCAAGACAGAGAAGAAAGATGAGAAGAACATGGACCAAGATGAAGTACAAGGAGAGTTGGTCTCTGCTGGAGACTGGATAATTGAGAGAACATTGAAGAATCAATAATGAAGCTATCCAAGAAAAGAGAACATACAAAAATGCACATTATTATTACTGAGTACTATAGAGACAACATCAAAGCAATCAAGCCATTCCTACTTTTCCATTTTTGCAAAATCTTTATGAGAATAATTGATTTATGGTTTGAAGGGATCCTTAAGCAAAGTGAGAGAATGGGACAATCATACTTTTGGATACAAAAATAAACTCCATCTTTACAGTCACTGAGTTGCTTGAGAAATCCAGAGAAAATGCAATGGGATCCCATTGTGCTCATCATTTGACTCTTTGAGAGGCATTTGATTAATAGTGGCATATGTTGGTGATGGAATACTTTTGTGCTGTTGGAAATGATGAGCAGGGTGATTTAAGGAAAAACTGGAAAGGAAAAGTATAGGGAACTTCAATAGAGAAATGAGAAAGTACAGACTACATACAGAGGACAGAGAGTTGCCCATTTCAGTTGAAGTATACCATCTGTCGTACCTACTTATGTGGAGAAGTAGTGTCACAGTAGACTGTGGAACATCTAGACACCCAGGGAAGAGTGTGGACTTGTTAGCAAGCAAGTTACTGGGAAAAATATCTCTACATTAGCTTTATTTAGAAATTTTCTTTATGAATATATATGAGTAGTCAACAAAACCAATAAAATGATAGTAGGAACAAAACCAAAATACTAACAGCAAGATGCGCAGTGTTCAAATGTCAACTGTCATTCCTTATAAGCTCAAGAACAATTCACCTCCCTGTATGTAGGCTTCAGTTTTTCCCATCCATAGAATGAAGTAGTTAATTCTAAGGTCCTTTCCAGCTCTAAATCTATGCTCCAGTGAAAAACAAAAATATAACAAAACAACCCAAAGTGATTGTGAATGATTGTCCATGTAATTGTAATTGCTTCAATTTACTGAGTATTAAAAAGGTGTGGGGTGGAAATCCAGTGTATTTCAACCGTATCAAGTCAGGACAAGGATCACCTACTATGTTTTGAGTATCATTGCAATCTAACATTGCTTTTACAGTTATTGGTAGTGTGTATAGTATTCTTCAAGGACTTGCTCTCTTCTTCACTCTGTCACTTCAGATGCCTTCCATTTTTCTTTGAATTTTTAATAGTCATCATTCTTTCAATAATCCACATATTTTATGTTATTCAGTCATTCCTCAATTATTGATCACATAAATTATTCTCAGGTATTTGTTTATTTTTGTTTTGCTGCTGCAAGTAATGATGCTGGAGATATTATTGTATGACAATTTCTTTTATCGCCCACCCATCATTCTTCTGCCCCATCTTTCACCCCCATTAATGTCTCAAGGTGTAAAGTTAATCATGGGATTTGGGGTCAAAGAGTTTTTGTTGAGGATAGCACTATCCTCTTAGTCACTCAGATCTCTAAATTCCCATCTTTCCCCTCCTATTTGAATATCTGATCAGTTGCCAAGTCTTGTCAAGACTACCTCCCCAATATTTTTTAGCATCTTTCCTCTTCTGTACTATAAATGGGCAATCCTATCTTAGGAGGCCATTATATATTACTGAAACTATTTTAAGTCTCCTCATTTATCTCCCTTGCTTACAACTGATTCATCTCCCTTTTTATAATTCAACTCTCATACAGATTCCAAGATAATCTTAAAGCATGGCCATAGATTGTGCCATTTCTCTGCTTAAAAATCTTTCATTGATTCCCTATTGCTATGGGATAAAATACCATAATCCAGGCAGAATCTAAAAAACTCAATTTTACTCTTCTTGGCATTTTGATGGATATTAGGTGATAAGTGTTTACATTTTTACAAATTTTAATTTCTAACAGTAAATATTGGAAGATTTAGTCTATATAAACAAAAGTTCTTTTGGTTTTGATAATTTTAAGGAGTATAAAGGGGTCCTGGGATCAAAAAGTTTGAGAATTGCTTTATTGGAGGGATGTTATAAAGAAGGCAAGAGAGAAGAGAGAGTCAAAGAAATTACTGAGGTTTCAAGAACAAGGTGGGGTTAAAAATGGGTCTTTGATAGACAATAGTGGTGCTAGAAGAGGTTGTTTAGGAGGAAAGACAATAATCTCTTCTTTGGAATCATCAAGATTGACAGACTCATAGCACATCTATGTGCTAGAGGTTCCTTTTAGGAAGTTGTAAATGTATATTGTCCACTGTTTCCCAGAATAGTAGACATTTTGCTCCATTTCACACAATTTCACTAACAGTTTTATCAGCTGTCATTAATTATTCCTTTAATCGTGAGTTCTCAATTTTTTTTGTGTTTTGAACTTTTTTATGCCTGGAAGTCTAGTGAAGTCCATGGATCCTTTTTTTTTTTTTAAGAACAATGTTTTTATATGTATAAAAGAAAACATTCAGGACAACAAAGGAAACCAATCTTATCTGGTCATTAGAAAGACTACTTGGAAGGGATATGAAGGATATATTGGAGGGGAGAAAATGTAGTTAGGTAAGCCTTTTGGCTTTCAAAACACTTTATAAGTAGGTAGGTATAATAACCATTTTATTGATGTGGAATCTTAAATTCAGAAGGTGGCTTGCCTAAGGCATAAGGAGTAAGTACCAGAAAGAATTTCTTTAGGGTTGCATTGACAAATTAGAACAAGTAGACTGGGGTTGGGGATGGGAGAGAAGATAGTCTAAGATCAGGAAGAAAATCACTGCCCCCCTCACCCCCAATGAGCTTGCCGTGCAAAACTGTACAAAATTTGCATTTGATACTTCTCATCTTCATAATGGGGGTTAAGTGACTTGCCCAGGGTCACACAGCTGGGAAGTGTCTGAGGCCAGATTTGAACCTATGACCTCCCATCTCTAGGCCTGGCTCTCAATCCACTGAGCTACCCAATGGCCCCCCAAATGATATTTTCTAAAAGAAATTACTCGTTTGTGCTATTTGTGAGCATTGAAAGGGTTAATTAATGAAGCAAGACATTTTAACTTTTCAGGTATACTTTAATTGGTTTGAATAACTCTGCTTTTATTATTGAAAAGCTCATTTATTATTTCCCATTTCCAAAATGTAGCACTGAAGGAATAAAGACTGAGTAATCCTCTTACTTGGGCAGAGTATGGGACACAACAGACTAGTCCCTGTTCATGTCTTCACTGGACAAATAGAGGCATTGTTTGAACTATGATGAAACTGTAGAGATGCTTTAGGTATGCAAAAAAATGACTTGAGTGAATGCCATCCCTAAGGGAACGGTAGTATCCAGGGTATGGTCTCCCTCTTAAGTAATTAATAGAAAGCCAGGAAAAATATTGGAGTTGGAGAACTGGGGGCTAGCTTATGCTTACCAAGCAAAGGAAAGGGAATCACCATGAAAAGTTCAAAACCCAACCAGTTCTCTATTCACTCCTCATCTGTGCCTCAGAGAATTCCTCTCTTCCTTCATGATATAGTCCAAGTACCATCTTTAAGAAGCCTTTCCTGATTCCCTACAACAACTAGCACTCACCCTACCAATTTACATTGTATCCAACTACATTATATTTACTGATTCATTAAATATTTACTTAAGTAGAACTTGCCTCCTCCAATAGAATGTAAGGTCTTTGAAGGCAAGACTGATTCATTTTTGTTTTTGTATTATTAGCACCTAGCTGTGTATATGGCATATAATGGGCACTTAACAAATTGGTAATAAAGTAACAACAATGAACATGTATAGCACTTCAAGGTCTACAAAGTGTTTTACATCTATTTTTTTACACTGCCTCCCCCCCTCTCTCCCTGTCTGTCTCTCTCTTTCTCCTTCCCTTTCCCTCTTTCCTTCTTCCTTTCTCTCTCCCTCTCTCCCTCCTTCTCTTTCTCTCCCTCCTTCCCTCCTTCCCTCCCATTCTCTTTCTCTCTCTCCTTCCCTCTCTCTATCTCCCTCCCTTTTTTCCTTCCTTCCTCTCTCTTTCCCTCTCTCTCCTTCTTTTTCCCTCCCTCCCCCACTCTATCTCTCTCCTCCTCTCCCTCCCTCTTTCCCTCCCTCTCTCTCCCCCCTTCTGTCTTTCTCCTCTCTCCCCTCTCTCTTGCTGTATCTATCTCTCTGTGTCTCTAACTTTATCTCTATATCTTTGTATCTCTCTATTTCTGTCAACTGCTTTGTAAGGTATCATTATTAACCCCATATTATGGAAGAAGAAACTGAGAGACAGTGAAGTTGTGGACTTTTCTTGTGAATCTCGCTACCTTTTTAAAATGTCTGCCTGCCTTTGTAGAAGAAGGTGATGAGGCAGTTGCATAATTAGCTCCTCTAGCTTTTCATGATCTTTGTTTCTTACTTTTTCTTATTAGGCAGAAAATAATTTAATTCTATATTTTTCAAATTTTTGAGCCACTATTCTGTGTGTTTTTAATATCAAGCATAATAGTGGAGGGAAAATCCAAAACATTACTAGTAAGCAATTAAGGCTGGATTTGAACTCAGGTCTTGACTTTAAATCCAGCACTCTATCCACCACCCCATAGAGCTTCCTAGATACATGTTAATTTATTGACCTAATATGTTAAAGACAATCCAGGGAATACTAAAAGATTGGACTTGGGAAGGGCTTGCAGGTCAATACCTTTTGCCAATTACTTCTTGAGAATGTGGCAGTGATTTTTCCCATTATCTTTAAATATTTGATCAATGACAATTAGAAATGGAGTCTAGGCACAGGCCAGACACTTTTCTGTCACTGCCAAAACTCTTGGCAGATTGGAGTTAACTCATGGGCCATGTTTTCCTCAAAATATTTCTAATAATCTAAAGTTATATTTCAATATCTCATCCTGTTGAGGAAGTCATCCTAGAGTACTAAAATCTAATCTAGCAGAGGAAGTCTGGAAGGTCCCCCTGAACTAAAGCTTTTATTAGAGTCCAAGTGACAGACCCTTTGTCTTCCTGTCTTTGGTCTGAGGAACAACTTAAAAGTCCAAAGTTCATCATCAACATCTAACCAATTTTTAAAAAAGGAGTATTTGTTAAAATTAACGTAGTAACAAAGCCATTCTTTATGGGTCTTTTTTGGTCATCTAACAGATCTTTAACTATAACATAAATTATTTTTTATAAAGTTGATGAGTGCTTTCAATTGTTCAGTTAATATTGATGGAGTGTATTGAGCATATCCTGACAAAGCATTTGTTATAAATTTAAGCAACATTTGAAATTTGGATCCTCTGAGTATTCATTTCTGCTCATTGCTTTCAGCTAGGCATTCTTTATCTTTTTTGTGGTTTTGACCCTTTTGGCAGTCTGGGGAAATCTAAGGACCTCTTCTCAGAATAACATTGTCAAATGAATAAAATAAAATATAATGTCTTACATTCTAAAGGAAATTAGACTACTATTTCAATTAGTGTGAAATATCAATTCTTTTTTTTTCCTATCCACATTTTTCCTATCCTACCCTGAAATTTACTCATGGACCCCAGGTTACACATCCCTTGTTTAAACCTTCACTTCAAGTCAGTAATCTGACCTATCACAAAATAATTCACTGGGTGCCATGATGAGTGGGATTTTTCGGTACCACAAAGATGAACATTTGTTATGATCACCAGCTAGTTATAGAATGGAGTGGGAGGCAGAGATCCAGCTGGATTCCATTTGGTAACCTGAGCCACAATTTTCAGTGAACCCAAACTACTTGGTGTTCCAGCAGTCTATCTCTTCAGTGCCATATTTTCTCAATGATGTTTGAGGGCTGGGAGTCATGGAAGACCACAGTTTTAGATGGATGAAAATGATATTCAAGTCAAAGAGCATTGGAAACACACATGGTGGGTATGAAAGGGGTAAGTTCATTCCTACCTATCTGAAAAAACTTAAATGTGAGAAATGTAAGAATTTATTTTTCATATACTGTATTGATTCTTCTGTACATTACTGTATATTCCTCTCTTTGGGATCTGGGTCAGAGATACCACCTAGTCTGCTGTTTTTTTTCCCCCATTTCCTTTGTCCTTGGGAATCCCAAAGAATTTTTTTTAACAGTTTCGATGTTTTTAATATTCTTTAACATTCTGAGAAGAGGTCCATTTATTAGAATTTGGTTACTAAATGAAGGAAATAAGACTTCTTTTTCTGTGGACCTGATTGTCCAACTGTCAGTTTGGAGAAGGTCTCAAGGTCAAATAGACCACCTCTTAATTAGCTATCACCATCTAAGGATAGCTTGGAATGGTCAAGAGAAGGGCTAAATAAAGTCATAAAAGCCCATTTATTAGATTGCCTAACCCATCTTAGGCCACCTCTAGTGATGAGAGACAACTATGGAGACCTATATCATTTTATCAGTTATGATTTTGGCCTAATCAATATACTTCATATAATCAATAAACAAATTGTCATGGAAAAATCAGTCGTTTGAGAAAATGTTAACTGTAACAGAAATCTTATACAAGATAAAATCACAGATATTTTTGGGTAAGAAAGAAGATAGATAAAAGTCATGTAGGGTATAGAAATTAAATTTATATCTCTAATAATAAAATATTATATTTCATGAGGTTTATTAAGGATTATTAGACATCAAGGAATAAAGAGGATACAAAATAAAAGCCATGTGCCCATGGCTGGTTAGCCTTTTTCAAATTTTCCCCACCTTACTACCATCACTGCTGCTGCTTCATCATGCAAATAAGGAGGACATCGGAGCCGTTACTACCAATTAAATACCAATAATGTGACCTTGCTAACGTGGAGACACAGGAGAGATTATAGGGAATTCTGGGAAATACCAAGGACTTCTGGGAAATGGAGCCAAAAATTAAAAAATATCCATTTATACAAGGGAGAAGGGTTGGCACTGGCATGCCTAAGGCACTAAAAGAATTCTACAGAGATTTCCAGTATGTTTACTTATCTGGTTATATGTAGCTTTCCTCCTTAGAAAGTAAGCTCCTTGAGGACAGGGACTGCTATATGTATTTTTGTTTTTTGAATCATCAGCAACTAGCATACTATTTGGAAGAGAAGAATGGATGATTAATACTCTTTGTCTAAACTAGAGTGACTTGAATCATGTCTACCTCATAGAATCATATGATCTTAGATGTAGAGATGGAGAGCATCTCTGGTGAAAACAGTGACAAAAATGTCATGGATTTAAAATTTTCTCATTTGTACATAGTAGTTTGCTTATGTCTCTTCTGTTACGATTGTAGTGTAGGAACTATCTTTTACTCTTTTTTTGTATTTCCTGTGCTTATGAAATATTTGTTGCCTGATTGATGGATCAAGAAAAGGTGAAGACATTAGCTTTTGGAGGAAGGAAAGCAAATATTGATCACACTTTGAAAGTCCTGATAAAAGAGAATATAAGTTCTGAAGGATCTCATGTCCCTGTAGGTTGAGCTTGAGCTACTTGCCTTCCTTGCCTGCCCAAAGTTCTGCCTCATTTTAGATCATTTTAGAGACTGGAGAGAGTTGAAGCTTCAGCAAATCCTAGACACCCTTTTCTATAAAGTAAGGGTCATACCATAGAACATCTAGTTCTAGCCAGGCTGGTGGGAACACAGTGAGTACAATGGTACTTAAAGCTGCTTTTCATAAAAGAATGAAAACCATTCTCCACTTGGGGCCCCGCCAGGCTTTGCATGATTAATTGCTAAATTCATTCCAAGATTAGCCCAGGTTGGGTTGGAAGGATTTTGTTTCTAGTTTGAAGGACTCAAACATATTCATTCGGTTTCTTTTGGATCCTACATTTTGAACTTTTTAGAGGAAATCAGACTTGGGGAAAACAATCTGGGTCTCTGGTTCTTTCTTGGGTTTGGAACTCCAGGTGGCAATCAATTTACTGGAAACACTTCTTATTGGCCAGGGCAGGTAGCCCTTCATCAAAACAGAAAATCTGGTGACCTGTGCCCCCTCTTCCTTTTCTAAGCCTTTTAGCTGTTGTCCTGATGGTTGCCCAGGGCTCTCAGGAGATAAGGATCTACTGAAAAATAACAAGTATTAAGGACTTACTGTGTCTTCTTTTCCAAGAGCATTTATATAAAAAGAGCAGCAAGCAAAAGAGGAAGTGAGCACTTGGATCTGGCCCTGACTCTGCTATTGACTATGAGCATCTCCAGACACATCCTCTTTGGGTCTCAGTTTACTCATTTGTAAAATGAAAGGGTTAGATAGAAATCTTAAGCTTTTTTCCAGCTTAAATATTGCAAACCTTTAAAAGAACAAGGAAAGAATGCAAAACTGAATGAACTAAATGAGTATGACTATTTCAATGGGGTTGACGGGAGCAGGGGAATGTGATTTCTCAGTGCTTCTCAAATAATGAGATGGCTTATAGACAAAAGCTTACTGTCTTTGTGACAGTACAGGGACTGGGACAGTGTGTGTGTGTGGTTGGTGAGGGGTACTAGGTGGGATTTTGGAAGTCTAAATGGTAGAGTTGTGGTAGAGTTAGCTTGAAGGGGCTCTAGAGAGCCAAGTGTTAAATTTTTAGCATGAGTATTTACACCCTGGAAATCAGCCAGTGCTAACAGTCAGGCCTTGATTTATTGTTTTGTTGATTGTCTGGATTTAAAGAAGTGATGGAGAAAATATTAATAATGAAGATTAAGCTGAAAAGTATGCTATGGACTGATTCCAACCAACCACCCCTGTTTAGTTGTTAAATATCTTCTAGCAATTTCCTGCAAATAAGTCAATCAGTCTATAAACATTCAACCCCCTACTTTGTTATAAGCACTATTTCAGAGGTACAGGCATGTTCAAGAAGGAGTAGCACCTCTGGCGTGAGGGCTTACTAAGCCCTTTTCAAGGCTGGTTTCTTACCTTGGTGTATACCTGGCATTTAACTCTTATCTGTAGCTCCAAAGAACTGTAGCATACACAATGGCCACACTCCAGTAAATCATTTCAGCAGATGATCTAAACCAGGTTGAGGGTGATTGATGGGCCATAAACCTAACTTGAGTTGGGGGAGGTGTCTATTACAAGCATATGAAGACTTCTTCCAGAGGAATGATGGATGAAAACAATTTGTTCCAAAGCCATGAAGGTGGATGACACATGAGTGGAGTTCTTAGAGCTTGTTAAGATGTCAAAGATGCCAAGGTCATCTCGCTGCTTTCTGGACCATCACCAGTCATCCTGACTAGTCTTGTCACTTGGCTTTGACTTTGGAAAAGACAGTGATACTGGTGACTGTGCAAATCTTTCTCAAAACCAATTCGTGTCACAAATCCAGATATAATTTCATGATGTCAGTGTTCTGCTTCCAAAATGGGCAAACAATAACTATTTCAGGTGTTTTGGATACAAAGGCACTTCTCCTTTACTCCTCTAAAAAGATCTTTGTTTCCAAGGAATTTACATTTTACATATATATATATACACATATATATATATATAATAAATGCAATGTACTTGGTAATAGAGAGCACTAGCAGTTGAGGGAACAAGGAAAATGAATATTTCTATTTAAAAATACCTTGGAAGGAATTGCACACCCATTTCTCTCCCACCTTGAAAACAGCACTCATTGGATTCCACTATCCTTGCTAGCACCTTCCTCTATTTCTTGTCTCAATTTCTTGCGAAACCTATTTATAATCATTCCCTCATATTTCTTCCTTCTCACTAAGTTCTTAACTTCTTGAATTCTGGCTCCTGACTTCATCATTCAACTGAAATGGCTTTCTCCAAAGTTACCAAATAATGTCTTAATTGCCAAATCAAGCCTCATTCTACCTGACCTCTTTGCATCCTTTTACATTATGGATTCCCTTCTCTTCCTTCTGAATGGGTATTCCCTCCTCATATATTTTTATGACATTATCTCCTGTCTTGTTTCTTCATTTCTCTTTGCTGAATCTATATCTCAGTCATGTCCATTAACTTGGGATGCTGTCCTGGGTCTTCTCCCTTCCTGCTATCTCATCAAGTGAGCTTGAGGAGCTCATCATCTCCCATGGGTTTAATTATCTTCTCTATACATCTAACCCATATCTTTCTTCTGAGTTCCAATATTACATCACCAATTGATTTTGGACATTTTAAACTGGATGTCCCATAGGCATCTCAAATTTAACTTGTCCCCCAAACCCTCCATCTTTTCCCTCAAATCTCCCTCTCTTCCCAATTTCTCTCTTATTTACAAGGGTACCATAATCATCGACAACAAGTCATGGTATCATTTACTGTTCCTCTCAACACAAATCTAGTCTGTGGCTAATCTTGCCATTTCTACCTTCACAACTTCACATCTTTTGTATGTATTGTTTCTCTACTCAGACAGCCAGTACTCTATTATAGACTCTCATCACTTCATGCCTGGATTACTGTAATGGCCTTGTTGTCTTTTCTTCAAGTCTCTTCCCACTCTAATATTCAACTGCCAATTTTTCTTTGAGTACAGTTCTGGCCACATCTCTATAATACTCCTACTCATTAAATCCCAATCAGCTCCTGTTATCTCCAGGATGAGATATAAGACTCTCTTTTGCACTTAAAGTCATTGACAGTGTGGTCCATTCAGTGATTTTTCACTTTCCTCTCCTCTATACTGTCTACAATTCAGCTACACTGGGTTCCTTTCTATTCCTTATATATAACCCTCCCTCTTCCAAGTCCACACCTTTTCCCTGGTTGTCCCTCATGCTTGAAATATATATTCTCCCTTCTCACTGTTGGCTCTTGGTATCACTTCAGGGCTAAATCCCAGTCTAGATACCCTGCTTCCATTAGACCACCTGAGCCTTTTTGGCTGTCACATCATACTGTTGACATATTAGAATCATTGGATGGAACCTCCCAGGTCAGCCAGCACCTGCCTGAATGTGACGGGGACCTCCTGGGGGTAGTTGGTTCCATTTAAAAACAGAACTGAGATTGGTTTCACATGACTTGGTTTAAATAGCCCAGGTTGGGTGTTAGTGATTGTAACTATAATAACATGTTTCCTAGTCTACCATTCATCCATCCTGGATACTGTCTCAGCAGTTTGGGTATTCAAAGCCAGAGCAGGGAACAGGTTTCCCTAAAGGTAATGGAAATACATACTCATTAGGTCCCATATAGCACTAAGATCATAGAATTATCAGAATCATACATAGTATATTGGGGGCAGCTAGGTAGCTCAGGAAATTGAGACCCACAGACTCAGAGATGGGAAGTCCTGGGTTCAAATGTGGCCTCAGACACCCCTCAGCTGTGTGACAGTGGACAAATCACTTAACCCCCATTGCCTAGCCCTATGATATTGGACCTATGGCACACATGCCAAAGAGGGCACACAGAGCCCTCTTTGGGCACACCTAGTGTAGCCTGCCAGAGTTAGTTACTAGAAAGGCAGAAGGAATCGGAACTAAGCTGTTCCCTTTCCCTTCTCCCCGACCTGAGAACATTTTTCACATCATCCCCTCTTCCCAGCAATCCAATGGGAGTGCTTCCTCCCTCCCCTGTCCTGGATAGGGGGGCAGCATTCAGTCTCTGGGGGTGGGGCACAGCACATGGTCACTAGAAGGTTCACCATCACTGGCCTAGCCCTTATCACTCTTCAGGATTGTAATCAATACACAGTATTGACTCTAAAATGGAAGGTAAGATTATAAAAAAATAAAGGAATCAGTGTGTTAGAGTTGTAAAAGATATTAGAGATCACTGGGAAGTTCTGAGTCTGAATCTAGACTCAAACAATTATTAACTGTGTATTAGCTTAGAGAAGTCACTTAACTTTTGTTTGCCCTAATTTACTCAGTCTTTAAATGGAAATAATAATAGTGCCTACATAGTTTGATCAAATGAAATAATATTTATAAAAATGCTTAGCACATTGCCTCACACATAATTGATGCTTATTCCAACTGTAAGGGTTAAATTTAGGGGTTGAGACTGAATATAATAATTATTGGTCACCAAGGATTTTATTTATAAGATCCTAAATGAAACACTCAAGTCAGAATGGAGTTTTATGGTAATTTAATTACAACAGGAGGAAGAAATTAAGAGAAGGAGAGGGAGAGAGGGAGAGAAGGAAGGGAGTTAGCTCAACTGCTCTGGCCCAGGCTGAGCCAGAGGCAGGAGCTCAAGGGTTTGGCCTAGGAGCCAAAGGGAAAGGGGAGTCAGTCCTTATCACTCACCCATGTGACCAATTGAAGGAAAGCTGTCTGAGGGGCTCCTCCAAGCTTGGGTTCCAGGATGGAACTGGCCTCTTGCCCTCTTCACAGGAAGTGATGAGAATGCCAGAGGCAGTTCTCTACCTCACTTCCTGCATCTCACATGTGCTAATGGTGGCTCAAGCTTGGCTTAGGACAGCCCAGGGGGGCAGTTAGTGGCTTCTGATTTGTCATTAGCTAGCACATGCCCGTGTAGTGTGGGTGTGCACATTCCTGGGTGCTAGACCAAGCAAGATGGAGAGAATTTAAAAATCATACCTCCTTTCTCCTCTATTCCCTTTATTAAAGGGTTAGACTTTCATTTTACATATTGGTTGCTGTAAAGAAAAGGAAAAGGACTTGTCCCAGGTCACTTAGGAATAAGAGGCAGATCTGAAATTATAATCTAGGTCTCAACCTCCTTTTCTCTAAAAATATACTTATCTTTTTCTCTTAGAGGGCTAGATTCATTGTTGACTATATTCCAAGAAATCATGAATAGACAAGAATTTATCTTTTCAAAGGTGGATCTCCCTGGCTTATTGGATGGATCTCCTTCTCTCAATGATGCATTGGCCATGTCATTTGAGAGACTAAACCAGGAGGAGATAACGTCTAAACAGGATCTAAGAGATACACCAAAGACAGGTTATACCAATGACAGCAGACTTTAGGATTCTAAAAGGACGCCTGTGATTTATGTGTGTGTGTGTGTGTTATGATAAATTAATCTGAGTATAAGTAGTTATCAATTAAATTGTTTTTATAATGATGTTTAACATTAAATTTCTAATAAAACATAAAAAATTTTGTCAAACTTCTATCAAACTCCATTTTGTTTCCATCATTAAAACCAATCATTTATCAAGAGCCTACTTTGTTCCAGCCCCTGTGCCATGTACTGGGGATCCAGATTTAAAAAAAGATGAAATCATTCTTACTCTCAAGAACTTACATTCTATCAAAAAGCGGATGGATTTTTGTTTCTCTTCTCCCTGTCTTTGATTAGCAGTGATATTTATTGCATGGTGAGCCCCAGCCATCCTTAGATGGAATAAAGATGAGGGCCTCCCCTCTCTTCAATTCCAACAGTTCAATTTTGTAATCCAGCTATGGAGAGGGTCATAGCAGCCTAAAGAAATATGAGGACCCTTAGAGAATGACCATAAGTCACAAAGGTCAAAACAACATGGAAACTAGTGCCTGAGAACTGAGAATACAGTATTTCAAGTTTTTAAATTGGAAGAGAAGCTGATCGGTTTGAATCCAAAGATAAAACAAGGACTGGAGAAAGCAGTAAAAGTTAAGGAGCACAGAGTGACAATGATATAAAGAGGAAAAGGCATGAAACAAAGCTTTTTTTAGTCTCAAAGCACAAAGATTAGTTTTAGGAAAATAATTTGCGAAAACCATACACACACACACACACATATATATGTATATAGTACAGTTTCTCAACAAAGAGTAAAGTATATTTATATTATATACATACATATATATTTATAAGTGTATATTTACTCTTTGTGGAAAGACAATACAACCCAGAAGATAAAATGCTGACCTTGCAGACTTGGGTTTGACTCCTCCCTGTGATATTGATGAGATGTAGGAGCCTGGGCAAATACTTTAACATCTCTGAGCCTTGGTCTTATCACCTCTTAAATGAGGCATAAGATTCATTA
Organism: Monodelphis domestica; assembly: GCF_027887165.1. Classification (NCBI taxonomy): domain Eukaryota; kingdom Metazoa; phylum Chordata; class Mammalia; order Didelphimorphia; family Didelphidae; genus Monodelphis; species Monodelphis domestica. The sequence goes on from NC_077227.1 coordinate 44,263,907, forward strand.
GGATGCCTAGCCAATGTGGTTGTCCTGAGGTTCAAATAAGAAAGGGGTCATGGGACACTGCAAAACTTCAAATGCTATAAAAATACTCATTTCTATGTTGATTGCATATAAGTAAATCAGGAGCAATTTAGGCTATAATATTTTTAGAAACTCTAATTCAGTAACATTTTAATATTAGTATCTGGGCAGAGGAAGCAATTAATCTTTTTGGACAAAAATGATAACATAATGTGCCAAGGAACTAAAAGTTAGAAAACCTTTTGTGTTTTAAATTTTAGTTAAAATCTTTTAAAATTGTACCAGATGTCTTTCTTCCTTAGGGCATAGAATATACAGAATATAATTGATTTTTGGATGTTTTCAAAATCTTCAGTTATTAATCTTCACTTCAACTAGAGTTTTACAGAATTTTAGAAGAAAGTGTAGAAGATGGGACTAAGTGTAAATCGAACTCACTGAACAGTTCTTAAAAAGTTTCTTTTATAATAGGTCCTGGGTATTGGATTGCTTTATGATTATGTGCTTCTTCTCACTTAAAATGGGATGCTGTGAAATAAATGACAATGAATTACCAAGTGCCCAAATTCTTCTTAGCCAATTCAGTCCAATTAAATTTGTTTTTATTTAACTCAACAAATGTTTATGAAGTACCTCCTATATAGAAGGCTCTATGCTCAAAGCTGTTATTCCAGTGATAAAAGAGCTAGTTCCTGCTCTTGAGGTGCCTACTATTTAAGAGTAATGGAAACATAATCTCAGAATTGGAAGGGGCCCAGTTCAACTTGTGGAAAGATAAACTGAAGCAAGTGTTGAACTTTCTGCCAATCAGGTGAAACAAACAGCAAACAGAATGGTCCAAGAGGGAGGAAAATGCAATAACAGAGAACATTCAAATTAGCAGACTTCCTGGAGAAAATGACACTGAAAGCAGGGATGATATTACAAAAGAACATTCCAATGACATAATAGAAAAGCCAGACTTAAATCCTTATGCCAAAGAATTGCAACCAATAGTAACTGCACAAGAAAAAGCAAACACAAACATTATTACACCATCCTTAAGTTTTCATGCTAATGCAATTCTATTGCAAACTGATGATGGATTTCAAAATGAATGTTCAAAGCAACAAGAAAAGTCTGTAACTGAAGAACAAAATTGGGATATGAACAAAATAGAAATACATGGACTTATGGTCCAAGTATGCCAACGGAATGAGAACATGGAACCAAGGGTCATGATAAAAATGGGTAATGAAATATATCCAGCTCTTATTGATACAGGGACAACTAAATCTGTTTTAAAACATCTCCTGAAGACAACTTATTTTGCCAAGAGAAGGAAGTTGGAGGTGTCAGAGTAGCTTCAGCAAAATCCGGTCTACATACATTTCAAAAGCCTGTGTGACTGTGGAAAGCAGCTATTTTGAGAGCAGTGTTGAGGGCAGCTAATCTGCCTAGCAACACCCCAGCCAATAAGAAACTCCTTCTGAAGGGAGGAGGTGACTCTTAAAGGGCCAGACTTAAAACCATCTTTTTTTTTTGCAAAAGGATTTTCAATATTTCAAGATACAAGACTGCAAAGAAATTATTACTTGCCATGGGCTATCTAGCCTTGATTGGACATTTATATGGTTTACAATTTATTTTTTGTCAAGACTCCAGATTATAGGGGGCATAATGTTTGAGACAACAAGATCCCAGCAATCAAGCATGCCACAGTGAGAAGACAACTTTCCTGCCCAGAGGAAAAGATTTTAGAGCATCCCAGAGGGAAAGCATCAAGAAAAGCTGCTAGAGAGAAGAAACAAAGAGAAAAAGCTGAAATGAGATAGCTAAGACTTTGAACTTTGTAAATTTGTTTGTATAAGAAGAGGACAGATGGAAAACAGAACTTGTATGTAAGACTGAGTGCGGTGAAATCATAAAACAAAATTAATTTCACATATTAGGGAAATAGCATCCAATATTACATAACTTGGAAGAAAGAAGAGATCCATCAATCAACATGAGAAGTGGAAATCTGAAGAAACTTGATAAGTATTAATTCAACACAACACTTTTAGACACAAAACACAAAATCACAACCTGACATATTGAGAGACCTTGTTTAAATAAACAAGTGTCTGAAATTGCATTTATGCAAAATGTAAATGTGTATATAGTTCCGTATGTTTTAGGCAAATAGAAAGATCAATAGATATTTCTATTTGACTGACATCAAGATTAGGTAACCAAGTATATTATTGTATTATATGTAAATAATCTATAAATAATGTATATACTATAATTAGGTTAGTAACATAGTGATAGAGTCTGTAAGTATGTAGCATAGCATGTATATATGCTGTATATATGACTAGGTTATAGATTAGACTAGGGATTTAGAGAATAGCTATAATAAGGGAATAGATTAGGAGTAAGTTAAGTTAAGCATAGCATAGACAGTTAATTATACTTAGAATTAGACTTAAGCTTCATTTGCAGATAGTAAATTTTTAATTGTTTATCATAAAGGTGATGCTGAAATAGTATTTAATGGAAATATATATAGATAAAATAGTTTGGAAATAATAATAGATATATAAAATAGGAAAACTCTTTGTTTTAGTTTAACTTTACAAGAGTAAGTAGTATTAGTACTAAGATTCAAATTTCTTTGTAATGGTTTTGTTCAAACAATTATTGTACTGAATTTATTGTAAAACTCCCAAACTACCGTTACTCAAACTTTCCTGCATAGAATTCCTTAGAGTAGATAAAGTTAGCATAGAATAGTGATGGAGTAATTGAGGGAAGTTTATTATTTTGGGGGGAGTAGTTACAAATTAGATTTAGTAGCTTGGTAAATATAATAAAAATGTGACTTTGGGAAGGTCACATCAAAAAAAGGGAATGATTAGGAAAGGAAAACTGAAGCAAGTTTTGGACTTTCTGCCAATCAGGAGGAACAAACAGCAGTTGGACTGTTATGGAGAAGATATTGACAAGAATTATAGTTGGTGGCGGGGAGGGGCACTTGAAGTGACAGTTGGGCTTGTGAGACTCTCTCTTCCTGACCCTTGGATTGGAAGGAGCCTCTCTCCCTGTCTCTGGATAGAAGTGCCTCTATTCCTGATTTTCCCACCTGTGTGCTCTACCTGGATTCGTGTGATTGTGTCATTGAACAAAAGGACTGAAGGGAAGCAGTTTCAACTGTAAGACTGGACTTTAGGGGTGTCAGCCCGAAGAGACAGGCCCAACCAGCTCTGAAAGTCAGAACTTTTCTTCCACTTGCTGTCTATTGCTAAAGACTTTGAATTTAAGAAAACTAGCACAGATTAGCATAGACAGGAATAAAAGAAACCCTGCAACAGCCTGCAAGGCCTGGCCTCAGCTCAAAAGCTGAGGGAGACTCAAACCCAATCTAGGGAAATCCCTATTCCTTCTTCCTGATACCTCCCAACCCAAACTTGTTATTAAAATTCATCTTTATTAAAATAACCAGAGTCAGATAAAGAGGACTGTCATTTCAGGGGACATAGAGGGAGCTGAACCTCAGTACAGCCATTTAACCATAAACGATCTTCATTGGACCCCTGCTGGATGACCTTGGTCTGGGGGAGGCTTGTCCTTCAGGAGGTTCCATGTTTACCTGCTCTGGGTATCTTCAACATCAATCAATAGAGAAGACATCCCCTCAGGCTATATTAGTTGGCCCATTTCTTGGGAACCCCATTTTTCAAAGATAGCCTCTCAGCAGGGAGCATCTTCCTTCTTTTACCTCACTGGCAACCATATTCCCTCTCTCCCTTCAACTCCTCCATTCCCTGTTACAAAACCTTTACTACCCCCTGTCCCTCTTAAATCTCAACAAGCCCTATAAATATTACAAACCCTATCCAAGGTATGGATTGTGATCTACTCTACATCTTTCCCCATAAGAGATTAACTTCATTTGCCCAAATGTCTTCAATAATGAGAAACTACCATTTCTTGAGTCATCTTGGCCCATCATTGGACAAGCCATATCATACTTTGCAGCCTGCTCTTCAGGAATCTCATCCTACCATAGGGTAGTCCATGCCACTAGTGATCATTCCATATATCCAAAGATCAGTTCACTCCTTCACTAGGCAGTCCATTCCATCATTAATCAATCCCAAATGGTAGAAAGTCACTCCCTTTACTGAACAGAAATCCAGTAATGCCTTATTATGGTTTGAGGTGACTCTGGATTCTTAAAGGGTACACTAGTAGAGAAAATACTCTTTGATGTGGGAGAGCTTTGAAGTAAAACCTGGATCGGGATGGGTACCCTTGTTCAGGAATGATGAACTCCAATGGTTGGCTTGAAAATAAAAGACCCATTATATTGAATGTAAGTTGAATATTTAGGTTAAATGGCAGAAGGAGGCAGGAGCAGATGGAATACTGCCTCCCTGAGGAAATGGGGTCTTGGCTTCTTATACCCTCTTGATGACAGGGGTTACATGATGGGGGGAAAATGGGGTGAATCAGGAAAGAGGTAATGTTTGGGGTTGGGAAGACATAAGAGATGTCTGGTGATATTTTATGTCCTGTGGAGTTCAAGGGATGCTTCCATTAGATACCACTTAATGCTTATCAGAGTAGAACTGGGAGGTGTGTATCTATGTTAATCTATGTTAATCAAAAAGGTAGGGTGAAGTCCAAGGGGAATGCTTCTCACAGGGATCTTAAAGGAATCTCCTCTATACCTTTTGACGTGGAACATTTCTGGAGTTTGGGGTGTCCAGAGGGAAACCCTGGCTCCCACTCCATCTTGACAGATTCTGAATCTACGAGTGCTTGCCTAGAAGTAGCTTAGTGTACCTATCACCCAAGAACCACCCTAGGTATTTTAGAGAAGACTAACATTACCGATAAGCACTTAAGGATTTACTTCATGAAAAGCAATTGGCTAGACTTAAGAACAAGGTTCAGATTAGAGATGGTCCTTGCTCTCATGGAACTTATAGTCTAGGAAAGGGATAAAGTATGAACACTACTAGGTATAATAAGCACTAAATAGTAGTGATTGCATTAGAGTTACAAATAGTGTTAAATGAAGACTGGGGGTATGAACCTTTACTACCTGGGGGGTTAAGGGGAGAGAACACTGATTAAGAACAGGAAAGCATTTTAAAGATTATTGCTTCTATGTCCCTCATATCACACATGGGGAAATTGAGGCACAGAGTCAAATGAGATAAGATTTGAAAACAAGTCATCCTGACTCTAAATGGAGTCTTCCTCTCTTGTACCATTTAGTTGTCCCAGAGGCTTGATGGAGAATGACTTCAAGAAACTCTTCTAATTTCTAACGTGGTCCCTCTCTAAATCCACAGCCTTGAGCAATATTGCTAGAAATAGGGCAGCCTGACCTCATTTAGAGCTTTCTAACTCCATTCCAAGAGGCTGGTGACAAATGAGACTGTGAATATCTTCTTTCCCCCCTCTTTCCTTGTGTTTGATATATAGGAGACATCAAGGAAAATCTTGAAGGGAGTGAGAAACCATAGCAGGGTCTGCACGAGGGGTGTGTGCATTGGAGGCACTGGGGCCAGCTTTGTGCTTTGTCCTGGAGGTTGAAAGTACATGTTACGCAAGGATTTTATTTTGTTTTTAACACCAACTGGGAAATCGCCTTGTTGTCTCTCTCTAACTGTCTGAATCATGCACTACAGGAGGTCCTCCCAAAGTTCCCATTGCTCCACAGGTAGGCACTGCTTCGGAACACCCACCCAGACTGGCTAAGCCTTTGGTACTGCCTTAGACTATGGGAGTATTAGTGTATCTTGTGATATCAAAGCTGCTCTGTTTACTCAGAATAAGAGAGGTCAAAGCTCTTCACAATATTTTATAGCATAATAATACCTTCTCTTCCCTCATTGCCACCTATTTCGGTGGTATTTATGGGATCATGAGATACTCATTAACTACATTTTACAAATCACATACAGACAGATGGAATATAGAAGGCTTGTTCTTATGTGAATCAGGTTTAAATAATTTTCTCAGAGCTAGCCTCTGAGAAAAGACCTTGAGACAGGGAAGGGAGGGAATAAAATGGATGTGGTGGCAGACTCACTGCAATCCGCCATACTATCACAAGATTAACAACCACAAGTTGTCACAGGCTATAACAATAGGGAGAGACAACATAACTTATTGGAGAGGACAAACGATCAAATCCTATGTCTCTTATGTAGTACCTAGAAGACCATGAGCATGTCACTTGACTTCCCTGTGCCTCAGTTTCCTTATATGTTCAATAAGAGAGCTGGACTCTATGTCTTTTAAGTTTCTGTCTAGCCCTAAATCCATGATTCTATGGTTTACACAAAGTAAAAGTTTTAGATTCTCCTAAAGATAGGAAGTTAGAAATGCAAAGGCATTGGGGATTAGGTCATAAATGCAACTTTCCCATTAATTTCTTGGTCACCTGTTTGTAGTTCTAGCCTCCACTTTCTCCCAAACCCTTACCACAATAAAGAGGTGATTCTGGGCTCTGAAAGGTTCTGCCAGGAGGATACAAGTTTTGGTAGGGTCTCCTGAGACAGAATACCTCCTAGCATGTACCCACTGATGGGATGTGTGCCATACTAGAAGGGGAGGAGCTCATCACCAGGAATCTGACCACTCTACTAGGTTTGCACTAGATATTACTTACTGAGGCAAGGACTCTTTCCATTACTTGAATGGTTTTGGTCCATATATATATAATTGAGGCTTGGCTAATGAATCTAGTCCTTACAAGAATGGGCAGTATACTTAGTTGAGGAAATAAAAACATAGGCTTTGGAGCATACAAATATATTCTTTTTTTTTTTTAACTGTTACCCTCTATCTTAGAATCAACACTATGCATTAGTTCTAAGGCAGAAAAGTTGTCAGGGCTAGGCAGTTGGGATTAAGTGACTTGCCCAAGGACATACAACATCTGAGGCTGGATTCGGTATACATTCTTTATTCAACTACAGAATGTCTAAACATGCTTTAATGTTCACATAGAACCATTAACCTAGAATTCCATTCATGCTCATAAGACCTAGGCTCATTGACCCATTGCATAGGATACATATGTGTGCAGAGATTTTCTAAAGGTATAGCCATGATTTGTGGGTGGTATGCACAGAGATGATCTAAGACCTGGCCCACATGTGCAAAGAGGGAGATACAGGACCTATAAATGCACAATAGCTGGAGGAGAGATGCAGGTAGACTTCAGGAGAACCTCCAAGGCTGGGTGCTCTTTTCTTTGGTTTCTGCAGGAGGTATTTGGCTAGAATTATATCTAATGATTCCTCTAAAATACATGTCATATCAAGGAATTTGAATCTGAGTTTAGAGTAAAAGCCAATTTTCTGGTCACCCAAAGAAGATGGCAGCCTTCGCCAGCTTAGATCCTTTCCATGAAATGCTGATTACACAAAAAAAGTATCACACATAGTGAATAGTAAGTAAAATCTTTTATCTAAGTGAATAGTAAAAAGAAATTGGATAAATTACACAGATTGGAATATGTCAGAAAATAATCAATAGTGCATGAACTCATCAACGGGGGCAAGATTTGAGAGAGAGAGAGGGACAGACAGGCAGACAGACAGAGACAGAGACAGACAGAAAGAGAACTCTTGTTCAGCCATGCTTGATTCTTCATGACTCCATTTATGGTTTTTTTTTTTCTTGGCAAAGATACTGGAGTAATTTGTCATTTCCTTCTCCAGCTCATTTTGCAAATAGGGTTAAGACTTATTCAGGGTCATATAGCTAGAAAGTACTGAGGCTAGATTTGAACTCAGGAAGATGAGTCTTCCTGCTTGAAGGCCAGCACTAGCCAGTGTGCCACCTTGCTGCCCCTGTGGAGTCTTCCCTGTAGCACAAGCACTAACATACTGAAATATCTCCTTCCCCTACGTGTCTGTGACTCTGAGGAGATCTTGGCATTTGCCTATCATAATAATCTTTCCCCCAAACCTCTAATGATTTCCAGTCAATGCCTTCTTCCTTCATGCCAGCACACAGTGTCTCTCTCAGTTCCTCTGCTAATCAGGAGTCACATCTCCATCCCCATAAATAGCCTGGCTATGTGAAACCTCCCCAAGTTTGAGTGGAAGCAGGTTTCCATAGAAATAGTCTAATGTGGATTATCAGCAATAATGGAGAACATTGACATAGATAATTCTCAAAGTTTGATATCTATTTTCTGAACGCTTCATTCCACTGGAATGCACAGGAGTGTGCTATGAACCCTGGACAGCCGCCATCCTGGAGAAATTGGCTGGAGATGATCAAAAGTCAACCAAAGAACATGAGCCAGTGCATATTTGTACATATTTACACTGACTGTATGCTAAGGACACTAAAGAATGTATAACATTCGTGGGAGCCAAATACCAAGGGCGTGAACTATGAAAACAATAAGCAAAGATCTAGCTCAGCATCCTGGGTCCTCTCTGAGCCTCTGATCTAACTTCTCCAGAGTCTACCACGGACTTCTGGCTCAAGTTTGATCAAATGCTGCAAAGGGAATACTTTCGTGCCGGCGCCTTTCTCTCTGAAATTGTCTCCAGTTCTTCCCGTCTATAGCTTGTTTGTGCCTATTTGTTGGCATGCTGTCTCCCCCATTAGACTGTGAACTCCTTGAGGGCAGGGACTTGTTTTTGCCTTTTTTTTGTATCCTCAGGCTGCAATGCCTGCTATATAGTAGGTGCTTAATAATTGATATCAATCGACTGATTATTATTAATCCTGATTCAAGGAAAGGAAGTTTGGACGTGAACAGTTTTTGGTTAAGGTTTAATTCAATTCTAGGAGTAGAAGACCTTGCAAAGATCCATTTTGATCTGGAACGGAACCTTGGCAGGCATTTAATCCAACCTCCTCCCTTTATTGCATCACATATAAGGAGATGGAGGGCAAGTTGTGAGTGGTAGAACTGTGATTTAAACCTTGGTTCTTGGATCTTAGATTCAATGCTCTTCCTGTATTATTATGCCTCCCTCTTAAGAAGTCTGTAGACTTGAAGACAGTGTGGGAGAGACTAGGAATAGATCAACACCTCACACCCTACACCAAGATAAATTCAAAATGGGTGAGTGACTTAAACATAAAGAAGGAAACCATAAGTAAATTGGGTAAACACAGAATAGTATACATGTCAGACCTTTGGGAGGGGAAAGACTTTAAAACCAAGCAAGACATAGAAAGAGTCACAAAATGTAAAATAAATAATTTTGACTACATCAAACTAAAAAGCTTTTGTACAAACAATACCAATGTAACTAAAATCAGAAGGGAAACAACAAATTGGGAAAAAATCTTCATAGAAACCTCTGACAGAGGTTTAATTACTCATATTTATAAAGAGCTAAATCAATTGTACAAAAAATCAAGCCATTCTCCAATTGATAAATGGGCAAGGGAAATGGATAGGCAGTTCTCAGATAAAGAAATCAAAACTATTAACAAGCACATGAAGAAGTGTTCTAAATCTCTTATAATCAGAGAGATGCAAATCAAAACAACTCTGAGGTATCACCTCACACCTAGCAGATTGGCTAACATGACAGCAAAGGAAAGTAATGAATGCTGGAGGGGATGTGGCAAAGTAGGGACATTAATTCATTGCTGGTGGAGTTGTGAACTGATCCAACCATTCTGGAGGGCAATTTGGAACTATGCCCAAAGGGCGACAAAAGAATATCTACCCTTTGATCCAGCCATAGCACTGCTGGGTCTGTACCCCAAAGAGATAATGGACAAAAAGACTTGTACAAAAATATTCATAGCTGCGCTCTTTGTGGTGGCCAAAAACTGGAAAACGAGGGGATGCCCTTCGATTGGGGAATGGCTGAACAAACTGTGGTATATGTTGGTGATGGAATACTATTGTGCTCAAAGGAATAATAAAGTGGAGGAATTCCATGGAGACTGGAACAACCTCCAGGAAGTGATGCAGAGCGAGAGGAGCAGAACCAGGAGAACATTGTACACAGAGACTAATACACTGTGGTATAATCGAACGTAATGGACTTCTCCATTAGGGGCGGTGTAATGCCCCTGAACAACTTGCAGGGATCCAGGAGAAAAAAACACCATTCATAAGCAAAGGACAAACTATGGGAGTGGAAACACCGAGGAAAAGCAACTGCCTGAATACAGCGGTTGAGGGGACATGACAGAGGAGAGACTCTAAATGAACACTCTAATGCAAATATTATCAACAAAGCAATGGGTTCAAATCAAGAAAACATGTAATGCCCAGTGGATTTACGCGTCGGCTATGGGGGGTGGGGGGGAGGAAAAGAAAATGATCTACGTCTTTAACGAATAATGCTTGGAAATGATCAAATAAAATATATTTAAAAAACAAAAAACAAACAAACAAACAAAAACAAACAAAAAAAAACAAAAAACAAAAAAGAAGTCTGTAGACTTACCCACTCATAGGTGCTCACAGACTTTCACCATACACATTGGCAAGGGGAGGATGGGAAAATCTACATGCCTTACTCCTGGTTAGAGGACATGAGCTTGGCAATATAAGCACGCACAGAGAGTCAGAATGGAATCATGGCTGGTAAAATTACACATCCCCTAAACTCAAATGAAACGCTACACCCAGATGCTCAGGTCACACATGGCCCTTAGTATAATATCTGCTCTCAGACAAACACAAGGAGCCAACGACTGGTACCTTTTAATATTTTATAGGCATTAATTTGTTGTGTCTTAGACCTTTGATTTTTTTTTTCACATGGGGAACTTGCACTGTGGAAATTCTTTCCGGTGATGTAGATAGCAGAACCAACTGTATCATATTCTTGGAATGCCTAAGGCACTAAGTAATTAATTCACTTAGTTGCGGCTGGAGGTTGTATAAGGGGTAGTGGGATAGTAAATAAGTAGTAGGCAGTTATGTTCAACAAATCTGTTGCAATTGAGAATGATCCAAGCCCCCAGAAAGGGAAGGGGGATGCTAAGCAGCTCCTTCACTCTCAAGCATACCATCTCCCCACAAGTCATGGTCTTAAACTATAAGTTATTTAAAGGAGGAGTTGACATCTGTGTTGTGGCTGGGTCAAAGGGTCCCCTAGTTCCTCCTCTCCCTATTCCTTTAATAGGTTACTATGTAGGAAACTGAAGGGCACTAAGTAGGCTCTAATCCCTGTGTTTCTCTGAGAGTCTGGAGGGAAGCTGGCCTGGAAGAATAACACAGCAGTGGAGAAATATCCCTATGAGTAGACAAGGAGGATAATTTGGGATCAGCGATTCAGACAGAGAGTACTTTTCTATTTTTCTTGGGGAACCCCAGAAACCCCCTTCCTGGCTGCCATGGTCCCTACCCTTCTTCTCTACAACTACTTCTGGCAAGAGTTCTGGGATAGACTGGATTGCTAAAGAGAACCTGCTGGGGCCATTTTGGATCTTAGGCAGCATTCATTAAATCACCCCAACTTTCTCTACATTCTCTAGAGAATATGGAACACATTTTAAGCCCCTCCAGAAAAGTTAGTTTGTTAGCTAGTAGATTATTAACCCGGGCTCTCTTGCCACTAATGAGAGTACATACCAAGCAGAGCACATGGCATAGTGTTGATAATAATGATGACCTGGAAGCATTGAAACATATGCCTTCCTAGGAGTGAAAGACATCAAATCATATACCATTTTTGTATTTTGGGCTGAGTCCCTTTTTTAAAAATCTGGCAATCCAAGTGACATTTATTTATTTATCATTTATGTATTTATTTATTAAACCCTTACTTTCCATCTTGGAGTCAATACTGTGTATTGGCTCCAAGGCAGAAGAGCAGTAAGGACTAGGCAATGGGGGTCAAGTGACTTGTCCAGGGTCACACGCCTGGGAAGTGTCTGAGCCCAGATTTGAACCTAGGACCTCCCGTCTTTAGGCCTGGCTCTCAATCCACTGATCCACTCAGCTACCACCCTCCACCCTCCCAGTGAGATTTAAATGGTAGCACAGCAGATAGATCAGTGTTCATGAAGTCATAGAATCTTAGACATAGGGATGGAAAGGCCCTTAGGAGTCCAATTCCTTTGTTACATAGATGAGAAAAATCCAAAACAACACAAAACTCAGGCCTGATGCTACACAGCCAATGGTTGTTCAAGGGAGGATTTGAACCCTTCTCTTCTAATCCCTCTATCCATTAAGTCATTCTGCCCTCCCTTTCTTAGAATGAAGGAATCTGACTTAGAAATTCATTGTGGATGCTTTTTATTGATGTGACCATAGGCAAGTCATTTGACATCATTAAGTCGCACTCTTCTCTATGTGAACGGGATTAAAAAAACAACTATAATACCTCCTCAATTGGGTTGTTTGGGGGTCAAATGAGATAATGTATGTAACATGCTTTGATGCTTTTAGATGCAATATAGATGTTAGTTAATAGTAGTAATAATAATGAGTATATTTGATTAAGTAGAATAGTCATGACACTGTTTGACATAGTGGAGAGTGTTGGCTTGGGAGTCAAAGGATCTGAGTTCAAGATCTATCTTTGACAATTACCATATATATGACTTTAGGCAAATCATGTAAATTCTCTATAATTAATTTATAAAAACTGAGAGGGTTAGACTAGAGGGCAAATCTCCAAGATTGACTTTATCAGAGATTTCTTGTCTCCTTATGTCATGCTGATGATGAAGATGGTGCCCTTCTTAGAATCATGTTTGAAATGCACAAAATAAAATGCATTGGATTGCCAAGAAAACAAATTACATTGAAATATAATCATAAAAATATATTAAAAACTCAATAACTTCCTGGACCTCAGGTTAATAACTACAAGATTTATTATCCTATGTGTAAAAATAATGGCTAATAATTAATGCAATTATTTCATTTCTATCATTGCAGAAAATTTTTAATGTGCCTTTATGGGAGATCCTCAGCTCTATATCTCAGATCTTCCTATGTATCTTGGGCTAACTCGGAGGTGACCTTTTGAAAATTAGAGAGAATGAACCATAAGGGCCATGTGAGGATGTCAAAAATGTCCTCAGTCTACAAAGATTTGTCAGTTCTAATGAACTTTGGTCCTGTTGGGCTCTGAAGCTCTGATGTCTGTCTTCTCCATCCTAGGAACCTTCATCTTAAATGTCTCTGGTCCTGCTTTCCTCTGCTGACTTGGCATCCTGTTTTCTTCTCCTTCCTCTCTAGTCTTAGATTGTGTCTGATTATCACTAAGCCCCTTCTAGGTCTGCAAGTCTATGACCACCATTTTTCTGATTTGGATCTCTTTCTTCCCTCTCTGTCATCCCATCTTTCCAGGGTCCTCTTCTCCTTTGTTGTGTAAACAGCAGCCAGACTCTGCCTCAGGTGACTTTCTGCTGCCCTCTGTTGGCACTGGTAAATCATACTGGCTCTTTGCTTATTCTTTTGGTCCCTGAGAATTCTCTCATTTTGGATGGGGCTCCTTTGAATTAGTACATTTAGAACTGATCTATGCCCTCATCTCTGCTGAGAAGCTCATGACCTCTGTACACACACTTAGCAATAACAACATCAGTATTTATATGATTATTTATACAGCGATTTAAAGTGTAAAATTCCTTTCAGCAATGGGGAAGGCATAGTAGAGTGGAATTCTCCATCACAGAGATCGAGATACAAGTCCCTGAACTGCTATTTATTACATCTGTGACAATATACAAAACATTTGACCTATCTGGACCTCAGTTTTCTCATATATAACACGAGGAAGTTGGAGTATGATAACTTCTGAGACCCTTCTCAATTCTTAGTCTTTGAACCTGGGAAATAGGTGCCACAATTCATTACACAGTCTATTATACCACATTGGTGAAAACACGGTCCCAGGATGGGGAGGAATATTAACCTACAAGGGTAGACACAGCAGGTGATAGGAGAAAACTTCTCCTGTTGGTCTTTCTTCTTCAATGAAAAGACTCAGCAATTATGTTTGCAGACCCAATGAACTCCCTTTTTGTCTTCCTCACTACTTTCTCACACTAATTCATGGAAGGAGAAGAGAAATTGCTTAACTTCTTTGCCCAGTAATGTCTATGTAAGAAAATGGGAGGATTCTAGGAAAGAAAAAGAGTAATTCTATTCAAAACCTATTGGGACCTTGTTCCCTTTAACACTTGCCTTTTCCCAAAGTGCAACCCTCCCTACACGTCTCTTCCATTACCACCCATTATTGATTAATCCAACCTGCTTTTTACCCTTTTGTTTATGGTACAGGTGAAAGAGTTCTAAACTTGCCATTGAGGCATATTGGTTCAAATGTCAGCTCTTTTACTTATCACAACTTTCCTGAGCCTCTCTCAGTTTCTCCAGTTATTAAATGATGTGATTGGCTTAGATCTGGTATTCTTAAAATGGGATTCCTAGAATTCTTTGGGGGGGGGTTGTAGATAGATTTTAGTTTGTCTATGAACTTTCATGGAAGCATATTGCATCTCTATTTTCACTAACTTTTGGCTATCTTTTGAATCTTAAGCATTTTAAAACATTTATTTAAAATATCATTTGAAAACATTATTCTGAGAAGGGCTCATAGGTTTTGCCAAAATGCCAAAGGGGCTCCTGACACAAAAATGGTTAAAAACTACTAGAATAGAAGGGCATTGAAGTACCTACCAGTCAGTTTAAAGTCAGTCAACAAGCACTAGGAATGAGGGCCTGAGAAGGTGGGAATGCTATGCAGAATTCATGTTGCAATCGTGTCTTTTTAGTATCTATTTGAACAAGTCAAAATAATTTCATCTCCATGGGCCTCAGTTTCCCCATCTGTAAAATGAGGAACTTGAACTAGATGACCTTTAGAATGCCTTTCACTTTGAGCTCTCACTCTAATGGAGAGAAGATGACACAGATCTCCTTAACTACAGAATTAGTGACCTAACTTTTCCGGTAATAATTTTTTGACTGCAGGGGGCAGTAGGCTTTCATGGATCCAAGATTACCTAGCCTTTAACAAACATGTTGCCAACTTGTGGGGGAGAAAGTGGTCATCTGGCCTGAGTTTAGAAGGCAGGGAAGTTTAATTAGCTGAACAGTACTTTGCAGTTCTTCTCTGCAAAGGCCCCCTTGGGGGACCAGGAGGATTGTGACTCATATTCTAACTTCTCAATAAAAAGAAAAAAAAGAAGAATGTTTTGAAAGTCATTCTACCATGCCCGTCTGGGGTCACATGAGCCAGCACTGTGTGGCAACATACTTGGCCCCTCTCTCTCTCCTGCATTCCTGAGTCTTGTTCTTTATCTTCTAAAAGCTGGGGAGCTTAATCATGGTGGCTAATGGGTAAAGACCCTGGATAATGACTCTGCTGTGCCCACTCTGGCCTAGGAGCCCACTGCTAAGATTTTAACAGCTTGAGCAAAGAATGGAAACAGATGCCACTCTCACTTGTAGCTCCAGATCCATCCTGGGCTTCCTGACCAGTAAATCACAACCACTTTTCTCAAACGAGGAAAACATGGATGTGGGGAAAGGAGGGAGACAGAAGGTAATGTCATGTTGGGAAACTTCTCTGAGAATCTCCCAGACTCCTTTTTAGCCCCAGGATCTAACTACTGTTTGGCATTTAAAGTTCTGCACAACCTGGCTCCAGTACTCTCTAGTCAGGCTGGCCTTTTTGCTGCTCCTTACACAAGATGTTTGTTCTGTTTCCATGACTTTGCATGATTATTCCCCATACCTGGAATTCACTCTTTTCTCTTTTCTCTGAAGCCCTTACCTTCAGGTTCTAAGGTAGAAGAACGGTAAGGGTTAGGTAATTGGGCTTAAGTGACTTGCCCAAGGTCACATAGGTAGGAAATTACTGAAATCAAATTTGAACTCAGGTCCTCCTACTTCCAGGTCTGGGTTTTAATCCACTCAACCACCTGGCTGCCCCATATCTTGCAATTTCTGTTCTCAGCTCAAGGGCACCCTCTTCATAAATAATTCCCATTTAACCAGAGGTTTCTGCCCCTTTCTTTTCACTAATACTACTTCTACTCTAAAACAGATCTTTATCACCTCAAGTTTAGACCACTATGGCATCCTGCTGGTTGATTTTTCTGCTTCAAGTCTCTCCCTACCACAGTTCACCCCCCCCACTTCAGCTGTCAAACTGATCTACCTAAAAGAAAGCTTTGATCATGTCACCCTTTTCCCATCCAATAAATTTAGTGGTTCCTTATCATCTCCAGGATCAAATATAAAATCATCTGTTTGGCATTCAAAGCCCTTCATAATCTGATCCTTTCCTACATTTCCAGGCTTCTTCTACATTCTACAGCCCCCCACATACTCTGTGATCCAATGAACTTGGCACCCTTGCTGTTCCTTAAACAAGGCATCCCATCTCTGCGCTGGGCATCTTCACTGGCTCACCCTCATCCCTGGGATGTCCTTTTTCATAACCTCCTCCCTACTTTAAGAAGCCTTTTTCGACACGCTTTGTCATTCCTTCTCTCTAGGGATTATCCCCAGTTTTTCCTGTCTCTCTCTTATTTGTACATGGCTGTTTGTACGCTGTGTCCCCAGTTAGGCTCTCTCTTTAAGAGCAGGGATTTGATTTGTTTCAGTTCTTTTCCTTTATATCCCTGTTATCTGGGGTTGGGCAGGTGGATGCTTAACAACCTTTTACTGGCTGATCTACTTTGTGAGTGTTTTGTATATGGGCATATTATTGTCACATTGGAAGTTAACCTCCTGGAGGGCAGGTAGAAGTTTCACTTTAAGTCCCCTTCACTTAGCACCGTACTTGGCTCACAGTGACTGGCACTTAATAAATGCTTGTTTATTGATTGCAGTTCCTTTGATGAATCATTGTGCTCCTCCTTATAGTCAGCTGTTCCTTCTGCTATTTCTGTTTCTGAACTAAGAGAGATGGTGCTGTGAGGGACAGAGAAGACTCATCAGTTTATCCTGTTTCCAAGACCTCAGGTTGGTGGAGGGTTTGCATGGAATCTCAACACAATCTGGAAACTTTCCCCCATGTGGCTATTAACAAGTAGCAGGTTGGGATAATAAGGATGGACGGGAGGTTGAAAAGGGAGAGTAGATATCTAATACCATTGTCATCTGCCTCAGGCTACCTTGAATTTGGCAGTTGAGGGAGAGAGGACCACAGGCAACCTTTGATTTGGTGTTGCAGATGGCTTTCAATACATTTTCTCCCTACCATTCTGCCCCTAAGTCATTATATTTACACCGATGGATCACATGTTGACTTAGTGTCCCGCCATGCTTCTTCTGACCTGTTCTATCTCTGGGCTTCTCATAAGAGATCAGAGAATTTGAATATGGAAGAAACTATAGATAGTATTTAGTGTAATGCCTCCTTCAAAGTGAGAAATAATAACCCATGAGAAATCTTTAGTAGAGCCAGAAGTGGAACTGAGGTCCTCTGAGAAAAGGCACCAACATGGTTCAATGGATAGAATACCAATTTGGGAGTCAGGAAGATCAGAATTCAAATCTGGCTTCAGATACATTGGTTGTAGGACCCTGGACAAGTCACTTAACATCTGTCTGCTTCAGTTCCCTCATCTGTTAGTGGGGATAATAATAATAATTGCTATCTAGGGATCTAGGGATAATATTTGAGATAATACTTATAAATACCAACCATAGTAGATGTCATTCCCTACTTGCAAACTTTTCATTCTACTACTATCTACAAATCATTCTACTACTCAAAAATGGCTCCAACTATTACCCTCATACTTGGAATGGATATTTCCTCTCCCTTACCTCCCCTTTCTGATGTTTATCCTTTTCTTCCAGATACAACTCAGTAGCCTCCTCTAAGAAACTTCCTTTCTTTTCCCTACTCCAGCTCCTAGTCCCTCCCTCAAATGAGCTCTCCCTCTTTATATTTTTCCTAGTGAATAGTACTCTTATTTTCCATTTAGGAAGGCAAGGGCTCAAGTCCTACCTTTAATATAATACTGACTGTGTGACCTTGGGTAAATCACTTAACCTCCAGGCAATTCTCTAAGACTTTAAGTTTTAGAGCAAGGGAGTTTCTTCATAAGGAAGCTCTCCACTTTTCTTAAATTAAATCTATAACAGCAAGAAATAAATAAAAGAAAAAAGTAATTGCAAAACTTTTAACTTTGCGTATTTGCCTGTAATATGTAATCATACATATACAGGTTCATTTTTATGCCCCCACCCTTTGAATCATCCTCATTCTCCTATAAACAGTCTCCCCCTACCTCTTCCAGTTAGCTGCCACACTAGCTGAAGTCCTCATCACCTTCTTGCTGGACCATTGCCTTAGACTTTTTTTTTAAACCCATGCTTTCCATTTTAAGATTAATACCAGGCAGAAGAGTAGTAAGGGCTAGGTAATGGGGATTGACTTGCCCAGGGTCACACAACTAGGAAGTATCTGGGATACAATTTGAATCCAGACCTCCCATCTCCAAGTTTGGCTCTCTATCCACTGAGCCCCCTAACTGTCTCTAAGTCACAGCTTCTGCCTCCACTCTTTTCCCTTTCATCCCTTCTCCACACATACACACACACACACACACACACACACACACATGTTTCCCACTGAAATCAATAATTTCCATCTTGGCTATGTCCTCCATTCTCCATCTCATTTCCTCTAGGATGAAGCATCCCATTGGCATTTGATTTCTTTACATCCTGGATCCCACTTTCCTTTGCACACTTTCTTACCTTTATGAACTCTACTATTGCTTGGCCAATGTAAGCTTTTGAATTTTCCTCCCATAAACCATTTGATCTTATCTCCATTCCTTTGCCTTGGCTGTCCCTCCATGCTTGGCATGTACTCTCCTCACCTCTACCTCTTTAAAGCTCTAGTTTTCTTTATAGTCCATCAATCTTCTGCAGGAGGCTTGCCCTAAACCGGGCTCCTGTCCCCCTCAAACCTCCCCGCACCCATCTTTGGCTAGAGCTGCTGCCCTTCTACTCTTCTGCCTTGGAACAAATACATAGTATTGATTTTGAGACAGAGGGTAAGGGTTAAAAAAAATCCCTACCTCCAGAAGACACCCTTACTCATCTTTCATCCAAATACCCCTCCTCACTTGTACAGAAGCTACAAACCCAAGGTCACTATGACAAAAGAACACAACTTCTTAAAAACTAAAAGCTTGTCTTTGAGACCTGAAGAATAAGATGCCCCCCAACACCCCTAAAGTGAGGAGACCAGGAGCAAAGATGTTCTGTAGTGTTCACAACCTAAATCAGAGGAGCCTATGTGGAGGGGGAACTATTTAAACAAGTGTAAGCAGTCTGAATCTCTTCCCTGCTTGCCCAGCTGATTCTGACTCTAAAACAATCACTAATAATAGAAGATATTTAATGAAACCAGAAATTTGAGCTAAGATAGATAACCCGGGGGGAGGGGAGAGGGATGGAGAAAAAAAGAGGAGAGGGAGGGAAATCTTCTCTGTTTTCCCAACATTATAGAAATGCCCATCATTCACAGAAATGCCCATCATCACAGGAATGCCCAGTATATTCAGAAATGCCCAGCATATACAGAAATGCCTGGCATACACAGAAATGCCCAGCATATACCAAAATGCTCATCATTCATAGGAATGCCCAGCATATACATAAATGGCCATCATTCACAGGAATGCCTAGCATACACAGAAATGCCCAGCATATACAGAAATGCCTAGGATACACAGAAATGCCCACCATATACAAAAATGCCCATCATTCACAGGAATTCCCAGTATATACAGAAATGCCTAGGATACACAGAAATGCCCATCATATACAGAAATGCCCATCATTCACAGAAATGCCCAGAATATACAGAAATACTCAGCATATACAGAAATGCCCATCATTCACAGGAATTCCCATCATTCACAGGAATTCCCACCATATACAGAAATGTCCAGCATATACAGAAATGCCCAGCAAAAACAGAAATGCCCAGCATATATAGAAATGCCTAGCATACACAGAAATGCCCAACATATTCAGAAATGCCCATCATTCACAGGAATGTCCATCATTCAAAGAAATGCCCAGCATATATAGAAATGCCCAGCATACATAGAAATGCCCAGCATACACAGAAATGTCCAGCATATACCAAAATGCTCATCATTCACAGGAATGCCCAGCATATACGGAAATGCCCACCATTCACAGGAATATCCATCATTCATAGGAATGCCCAGTATATACAGAAATGCCCAGCATATATAGAAATGCCCAGCATACACAGAAATGCCCAGCATATACCAAAATGCTCATCATTCACAGGAATGCCCAGCATATAAATAAATGCCCTTCATTCACAGGAATGTCTATCATTCACAGGAATGCCCACCATACACAGAAATGCCCAGCATATAAGAAATGCCCAGCATACACAGAAATGCCCAGCATATACAGAAATGCCCATCATTTACAAGAATTCTCAGTATATACAGAAATGCCCAGCATATACAGAAATGCCCATCATTCACAGGAATGCCCATCATTCACAGGAATTCCCAGCATATACAGAAATGCCTACCATACACAGAAATGCCCACCATACACAGGAATACATCCAAAGTCATCCATTCTCACTCCATCTCCACCCTTTTCTAGCTGTGGGATGTTGGCACAGGTCTCTTTATCTCCCTAAGCTTGTTTTCTTCTGTGTGAAATGGGGGTAACAATACCTGTCTGAATTATAACCCAGGATTATTCCAAGGATCAAAGGAGGTAATATATGAGGAGTTTGAAAATGAAAATGTGTCAAAGGAACATTAGGTGTGAGCTGTGATGATACAGAAAGGTCAGATGAACTCATTTTGGACCTAAGGAGTGAGGATAGCTTCATACATTATCCCTGGGGGACTTGGGAGAGCATGAGAGGTGCATTTGAATAAGAGACAATTCTGAACCCAAAGGATAAGCATTTAAGTCATAGAATTTTAGGTTCAGAAAATCTCTCTACAGGCTATTTCGTCTAGATAGTGGAATTTTGGGAGATCAGGGCCAGGTCAGTGGGGTAGATATTTCGGGACCAACAGTTTTTCAAACCATCCAAAGCTTACTTGGTTTATTAGTTCAGCTGTTTATTTAGGAGTGTATTTGGTATGTTATTGGTTCCTTCCAATTAAAAATGAACAAAAGCTACCTTGAATTTTATCTAGTCAATCTTCCTCATTTGATAAGGAAACTATGACTGAAAAAGATGAGGGGTTTAGAGAAGAAGCAGGATTTGAAAAGCAAGTGGCTAAATATGTTAAACTTAAAGCCAGGAGACCTGAGTTCAAATCCTACCTCAGACACTCATTACCTGTGTGAAACGGCAACAACTAAAGACTTTGTTTTCTCACCTATAAGTTAGGGTGAGAATATAAGCTATCTAAGGCTTATTTAGATATTTTGAACTAGAGACTGCTTTATTTTCATTTTTGCTTCTCTAATGTCTAAAACAATCTAACATAGTGCCAAATAATTATTCAGGAAAACATTTGCACTGTATCATGAGGTTGTTGTGTGAATATGTTTTTCAAACTATGAAGCACTATACAAATGTTAGTAACTGGGAAGATAGGAACACAACTGGCCATAGAATCCAAAGCTCTTCTGCTTTGTGACAATAGGATCAGCTCTTTTAGCCTTAGTTTCTTGATCTGTTAAATAAGGATAATATGCTCACAGTAGTTGCCTACCAGGGCTTTTGTGAGGCCACCTTGTAAAAAATTGAGGGTTCTACTAATCTGAACTATGAACAGAACCAAGAACGGGACCTGGAACTCCTTACTTCGGGGAATGCCAAAGACCTTGATCACTGAGGCTGGTCCTTGGGTACAACAGGGGAAAGGGGTGGTTGAGTAGAACCTTGACCACAGGGACCATTTTCCTTTGCTGGGTCTGTGACATTCAGTTAATCAATGATGGGAAAGGCAAGAGGACAGGAAATCTCAGAACAATTAACCATTTGATGCTTTTCCAGGAGTGGGCAGCTAATTAGATGCAGCCTCTCAGCGGGTGCTATTTACAATCCTGCCTTCTTTTATTCACAGCTGCACCATGGGGCCCTGCAGGATTCATGCAGTATGGCTTGAAAGGTCAAGGCTGCCCGTTTCCTGAGGAATCCCACTTCCTCCTTCCATCCTCTTTCATATTTAACCCTCTGCTTGATAGTGATATGGGGAGGGCTTGGAATCAGTGGAAGAGAGGAGTTAGAAAACCTTGGTTCCACTCCATCTATGCTAGTTGGTAAGCCATTTCTCCTTTCTGTATTTTTCTTTCCCTCTGTGTAAAATGACAGATTTGTACTATATAATTTCCATCTTCCAGTTCTAAAGTTCTATAATTAAATTAAACACCATACCCATTTTAGCACCATGGGTTGATTTAGGGAAGGGAGGGAGAGAGAGGAAGGGAGGGAAGAAAGGAGGGAGAGAGACAGAGAGAGAGAAGAGGAGAGGAGAAGAGAGGAAAGAAAAGGAGAAAGGAGAGAGAGAAGAGAAAAGAAGAAATAAAAGAGAAAAGAAGAGAAGAAAAGAGAAGAAAAGAGAAAACACCTATTTGATTTGGGAAATTCCCTGATATGGAAAACTACAAGATCAACAACTTTTCTTTAATTTACAATCTTAAGAAAGGTGCCCGAGGCACTAAAAAATTTCATAGTCATACATCTAGAATGTTTCAGAGTTAGGAAATGAATATACCTCTTCCTGATTCCAAGGTCAGTACTTTATACAGGCAGTTCTCAAAGTGTTCAGAGAGACTCTTCAGTGATTAGGATTAAGGTAAAAACCAGCTCCATTTATTTATTTACTTATTTTTAATTTGAAAAATTTTATTTAATTAATTTAGAATATTTTTCTATGGTTACATGATTCATGTTCTTTCCCTCCTCCCCCCATAGCCAACGAGCAATTCCACTGGGTTTTACATGTGTCATTGATCAAAACCTGTTTCCATATTATTAATATATGCATTAGGGTGATCATTTAGAGTCTACATCCTCAATCATATCCTCATCGAACCATGTGATCAAGCAGTTGTTTTTCTTCTGTGTTTCTGCTCCCACAGTTCTTTCTTATAAGTCCCTCCAAATTGTCCTGGATCATTGCATTGCTGCTAGTAGAGAAGTCCATTACATTCAATTGTGCCACAGTGTATCAGTCTTGGTGTACAATGTTCTCCTGGTTTTGCTCCTTTCACTCTGCATCAATTCCTGGAGGTCTTGCCAGTTCACATGGAATTCCTCCAGGTCATTAAAACCATTTTTAGAATAATACTAAGACTTAAAATTTTGAATATTCTAAATATCAGTAGTAGACATAATCTATATAAACTAAAGTTGTTATTTTGGGATGGAGACCTTCGATCCTCAATCATTTTTAAGAGTGAAGAGAGGTCTTGAGACCAAAAAGATTGAAAATCATTCTGCTATACTATGGTGCTTTTAGGAACAATATTAGGAATACAGTAAATATAACTCAATTAATCTGTAAGAATTTATCAAATACTGTGTGCCATAAACTGTGCTAAGTGATAGGGATACAAAAAGTTCAATAGTCCCTGACTTCAAGGAGCTTATACTCTAATGAGAGAGACAATGTTAGCATATAGAGAATGTTTTCAAAGTTTTAGTGCAGATTTAAACTTTAATAGTTTATCCTATATATGGCATATTAATAGTTTGTAATTATAATTATTAATATTGTATAAGTACATATATAATATATTCAAAATGAATACAAGGTAGTTTTGGGATTAACTGAATGATATTCAAGTAAAGCTTTCATCCAACTTTAGAGTATATATGGTTATAATATATACTAATACATATGATAAACAATGATATCACAAAAAAATGGGTGTTCGGAAAGACCCTATTTGAGATATGACTACAGCCAGAGTGATACACTCACTAGTCTTTCTTTGTGTTCTTCCAACAATTTTCCAAGTATAACAAGATCACCCAGATGAGATGGACCATTCCTTTCAAATATGTTGCCCTCCCAGACACCTTGTTCTTGAACCAAAGATTAGGGATGGAGGCTTCAGGAACCCCATGGACAATGTGTTCAAATTGTACAACCTCACTAGACAAATGAAAGTCATTATTTTCTCATCTTTTCTTTTTTTTTCTGCCATGGACATCTGATAGTATGAACCACACAGGTCCACACTGAGCATGAGTAGTCTTCCCACACCATCCCGGGAAGTAGAGAACTTTCCTATTAATGCTATGTCTATTATAGCTCCTGCATGCACTTTTCCTTCTCTTTTTTGTCCCTCAAAGGCATCAAATTGTGTCCTTTCACTAATTAGTAAGAGAAACACATTGGTGGGGGCTCATTCCAATGGGTACTTTGAATTCCCAGAGTATCTTGAACTTAAATGGGGAATAGTTTTAGTTTGTGAGTTTCTTGAAGGCAGGAACTGGCATCTCATTTCTTATTACATATTTCTCAGGAACACTGCATGATATATGGTAAATGTTTAATGAATATTTTATAAATGAATGAGGAATGTCAATCTAGGAACAAGTCTGGGGGTGGGATTTCAGGGGAACACTGAGGTCTTCTCTTATTCCCTCCTCTACTACAGTACTCCTGTTTTCCTCCCAGCTGATAGAAAAGAACACTTTAATTCATTATTCTAGTTTTGAGAAAAGGCAACCAAGAGATATGGCATCACTTAGAAGAGTGCAACTGTCATAGAGACCAGAGGGCAAGCATTAAATTGAATGTGCTTGGAAATAGGCTTGCTTTGTGCCTCCTGGGAGAAGAATCACCATCACTGCCTCTTCACCTCTATTATCCCAATTCCTATGATGGAGAACTATCAACATATGGAAAATGATCTTGAAATTTAAAAAAAGTCTGTAAGATGTGCAGTTAAGCCCAAGTTACATACAGCAGGAGAGGCTCACTGGAGCTGCCATGAAACTTCCTTTACTTTGTGTCAGAAGCATCTTTCCAATAAACAGGCAATAGGATTTCCCATCCTTTGCAAGTCTGCTTGACAATCATTTGGTTGACTCAAGTCCAAGCACTCTAGTCACACCCTAAAATATTTCAAGGAGAAGTAAATCAATACCACACTAGTATAAAGTTGGACTACTCTTCTATGGGGTGGACTGAATTACTTCAATTATTGAAACAACCCTAGGGAGGTGCTGACATGCTATGCTGTTTGAGGTGAAACGAAGTAGAAAGTTTCCATATAAAAATCTTCTAGGACATCTCTTTGGTACCAAGTTCCATAGAAGGGAAGCAGTATGGTCCAACTCATAGAAATTAGAGCCGGGGGCTTCTGAGTCTGGAGTCTAACGTAACTATTATGTGGTGAGGGATGAGTTTCTTAGCCTTTCAGGGCCAGATTCCCCAGTCGTGAACATATTGCGAGGCGATAATTAAATATGAGAAATAAAATAGAGGTGAGGCCAACTCCTCAGCACTGATCAACAGGACTCGTCATCCAACGCAATGCAATCCAATATAATACAACACGAGACAATGCAATACAACGCAATGCTATGAGACGATAAAAAATGCACAAAATCCCAAACAAACCTGCAGCACAACATGATCCAGTACATAACTGGCAGGCACGTTCCCACTGATGAAATCAGATGTTTTTGAGTTTTACTGGCAGAATGAGGGTGTGTGCAAAGATAGATTCGATGGGCACATATTTGGAGGAGACCAAACTTTACTGGAAGGAAAGTAAGAGGATATTGTTTTCCTCAGCATTTGAATGGACATCTTGTTACTTGTCCCTTAGATAGCTAAAAGTGGAACCCAAAGTAAAAG
Source organism: Monodelphis domestica (assembly GCF_027887165.1). Lineage (NCBI taxonomy): Eukaryota > Metazoa > Chordata > Mammalia > Didelphimorphia > Didelphidae > Monodelphis > Monodelphis domestica. The sequence goes on from NC_077227.1 coordinate 44,289,683, forward strand.
TCTAAAATAGATTATCAGAATAATGATGACTTTGCCCTGCAGATTTTGCTCTCTGTCATTCTAGAAGAGTGGGGAGTTTGAGGAAATTGCGAATTCCAGGTGACATTAGTTCATAGTCTAAAGGAAATAGAATTTACATGTTTATATCAAAATCCCATGATACAGTAGGAGTGATGAAACTGGAATCCAGAAATAGAGGTTTGAATCCTGTCTCTGAGCCTTACTCTTTGATACTATATATGTTGGGTAGGATTCCTCACCAGTAATTTTGTCTGCTGTAAAATGAGGGGTTTAAGCTAGATGATCAATGAAGTTCTTGAAGCTCCTACAAATCTCTGCATTTATGAGTCTACTATGGTTTGTTAAAGTTCTATGAAATAGAATCCATTCTTTATCTCTCTTTCTCTTTCTTCCACAATAGCTTCTTGCCAAAGTCAAATCCAGGAGCAGGAGTTGGGGAAGCTTGGGGGTGGAAGGGGGGGACTCCACTGTAAATCATATTCCCAAAGCAGATCTTACCGTATCTATGCGGACATGGCTACTAGACCTTGGAGCCAGTGAGATCCTCTCCCATGTGTATTTTTCTGCACTCCTTATCAGCACTGCCATCAGCCAAATTTTCATTACTTTCCAATTGTCCAGGCCTCTCCAGTTTGCCTTCAAAAAAGAAAAAAAATGCAACTTAATAAGAAAGGTTTCCACTGAACCATTGTACAGTTTTGATTAATGCTGCTCAGAGGTAGAATAAAGTCTTTGGTTCTCATACTCAATAACCAGATGCATATAGCTAGTGGCCAGTTAGGGAATGGAATAATTTATTATGGTCTGCCTGTTTCAATTCTCGAGTCATACATCTACTTCTGAACAGTTTACATATTGATGTGAAGATTGGTGGACTTTCCTGGTACCCTTTCGTGGTGAAGTGCAAGGTAGTGAGGGAATGTGAACATGGGAGTTGCCAATTCATGGTGAAAATTGGAGAGCAGCAGATAGTTTTCCTGATTGTAAGACAAAACTTGAGAGTCTGAATTGACTGATATAGAAGTGCCTAGGTAGCTTGGTGGAGAAGATAGCATGCTTGGCCTGGAGTCAGTAAGAATTGAGTTCAAAACCAGCCTTGGACATTTAATAGTAGTGTGACCCTGGCTTAGTTACTTAAGTCTGTTTGCCTTAATCCACTGGAGAAGGAAATGGCAAACCACTCCAGTGTCTTTGCCAGGAAAACCTCATGGAAAGAATTGGTAATGCTATGGCCCATGTGATCGTGAAGAGTACGGCTTGATTGAATGATCTAACAGCAATTGACTGATATATTAAGTTCCGGCTATCTTCCAGGCATTGTGTTCAGTGCTGGGGATTCAGAGAAAAGCAAAAGACAATCCCTGATCTCCAAGATCTCCCTGTCTAATAGTGGAGCCACCTTGAAAGTCACTATATCAAAAGAAGCTGTACATTTAACTTGGAAAGAATCATTAAAGAGGAGACATTAGAATTACATATTATATTTGCATATAAGTTATATATCTATAAAAATACAGAATTATATATACCTATAAAAGGTAAGATTTTAGCTGGGCCTTGAAGCAAACCAGTTGGAAAGTCTTTTTACTGTTCAAAACGAATTCTCCTCCCTTATCCACAGTGGTCTACTGTAGAACCAAGCAGGTATACCACCTACCAATTCTCCATTGTTCATATGTTATCTTGTAAATGTCATGCTCTGTATCTTTACAAGTTCCCTGTTCACCAACCCAGTTGACAGATCCCTGATAATACCTGGTGAAAGTTTGGGGGTAAACCTCCACTACTTTCTTTCTTTTTTTTAAACTTTTACCTTCCATCTTGGAATCAATACTGTGTATTGGCTCCAAGGCAGAAGAGTGGTAAGGACTAGGCAATGGTGGTCAAGTGACTTGCCCAGGGTCACACCACTAGGAAGATACTGAGGCCAGATTTAAACCTAGGACCTCCCATCTCTAGACCTGATTCTCAATCCACTGAGTCACCCAGCTGCCCCTTCCTCCACTACATTCTAATGCCTTATCCCTAGCTGAAGGTGTTCTCTTTCTTCTCAAGTTTGCCCTAGAACTTTTTTTTTTCTGGATTTATCTTTGTCTCCTATCTTATATTTTACTCATCCATGAACAACCCATTCCCAAGAAGACAGTCTCCATGAAGATGATAACTGAATACCTTTTGTTATTGTTGTTCTTCCAAGAACCTAATATTTGGTAGGTGTTTATTATGTTTATTAAGAGAATTAATTTAACCCGTGCCAAAGCCTTCTGTATTTCCAGAACCTGAATGGCTTTGTGATGTCAGCAATGTAATTAGTTTTCTCCAAAAGGGGATTCACAAACCTTTCCAGGCCTTCTAGTCCTGTGTGAATTTTGCCCACGTTCACCTCTTCATTGAGGTCTACCTTCCTGACAGATAGTATCATTCCCCCAGACTTTTAATTTGTTTTATCTCATCCGTTCCTTACATTGCGGTATCACAGTTATAAATTCCATCATTTCAAGTCTCAGACATAGCTATGAAATTATACTTATCTCCTTCCATTAATAGCTCAAGTTCACTATGTTTATTCTCCATACATTAGTGTATTGACAGCTGAGCCCTGAGTAGTGCTTCTGGTTCTCATCTCACTTGTTTTCTCCTATGGATTGCTGGACACCTTCAGTGCTACTCTCCTTTTGGGGGTCATTATGCTCCATGGTATCTGATTTAACAGTTATATTTGGACAAGTTTCATTCTATCACTTGATTTTTAGTTGAAAGCCCTCTTTAGCCGATCAGGAAGTCTCAGGGGAAATACTTTCCATTCAGTCCTCTTTAGATGCATTCTCTGCTTGGCCAAAAGCCCATCAGCCCTGCCTTCTAAACCATGCTCCAGAAAGCCAAATACCATTTCAGACATAATTGACTTAGCTATTCACTTCCAGTGTTCTCTCTTTCCTTCTAAAGTCCTTACCTTTAATTAGAAGAAGTGATGAAAACACCACCTGTGCCCACAAGTCCTTATTTCCTGCTTAGGACTTTGTAATCCCTGGAGATTCATTGCAGGATTTTTTCTCTGGCATTATGATGCATTCCCCCATGAATCTCTTGAAATGTGCAGAGGCTGTCAGGCTTGACAAGTCTCCGGAGACGTTGTCCATCACATCCCGGATGAGTTTAAGTCACCTGGTCTGGATAGATTACATCCTATGGTCCCAAAATAACTTTGCTTTGTGAATGTAAAATATTACTCATTGATCTTTGAGGATTCTGAAAAGATTATATAGGACTAAAGGCAGGCAAAGGTCATGATTCTCACAGAGGGGACATACATCCATTAGAAACCCAGAAACTGGTGAAGATAACTTTGATTCTTGGCAAAAGTCCTCAAAATGATGATTAAATTGCATTTGTTAAGATGATTGTATCCCAGATCAGTGGAGTCCAAGCTCCCTGAGATCCAGGACCATCTTGTTATTCCCTTTGCATGCCCACTCAGCCTGGCACATTGTCTGGCACTTAGTAGTGACTTAATAATTCATCCTGATAACTGAAGGTTTGATTAAACTTCCTAAACATTACCTTAAATACATACAATTTTGTTTTACAGAGAAAGAAGAAATTTCATGAGATCTAGCAAGGATATGAATTATAAGGGGTAAATTCTTAACTCAGTAAAATATGTGATTTCAGCAATAATGACTTTCACATAATGAGCATAAAATGCTTAACAATAATCCTAAAAATAGGAAATATAATTATTTCGGGAAGGAGAGTGGAAATAGATTACTGATTGATACCTGACACATTCTAGGCATTTAATAAATACTTGTCAACTGATGAGCTAGCTGCCCTTGGTCCATCAATCCCTACATGTTGCAGAGAACAGAAGAATCAAGTTAAGGTTTTAAATTCAGCCCTTGATGTGAAAAAAAAAAGAGACAGAGAAAATGAATGTGGTCTTATGGAATTAAGAACTGGATGTTAAAAGTTCACTAGCTTAATCTTTCTTCTTGGAGACAGAGCATCTATGTCCAAATCCTGTCTTTGTCACTACCCACTATGTTATGTTGAGCAAGTGATTTAACTTCTATAGGTCTCAGTTTCCTCGTTTGTAAAATGAAGAGATCATACTAGACAGCCTCCAAGTTCCCTCCCAGCTCTAGAGCCTACCTCAAGCCATCAGATTAAGTTTTATTCATTTTCCTCAGTCCCTGTTCCATACCTCCATTCTGAGGGCAGGAGATAATATCTTGCTGTCTCCATTCCAAACACTTACAGGTTTCAAGGTCAGTGGAGATGTTTCCCCATGTCCTTCTAATAAAGGAACTAGTTTTGTACCAAGTATACCCTTTCATATTCATAAGAGAAAGTGACCACTTCAATTTCATCCACATGACTCATTAGATAAAGGACAGTAAGGTGACTCAGTGGTTAGAACACCAGGCCCAAATTCAGGAAGACCTGAGTTCAAATCTGGTCTCAGACACTAGCTATGTGACCCTGGAGAAGTCATTTAACCCTGCTTGCCTCAGTTTCCTCATCTATAAAATGAACTGGAGAAGGAAATGGCAAACCACTCCAGGATCTTTACCAAGAAAACTCCAAAAGGAGTTACAAAGAATCAGATACAACTGAAACAATTGAACACACATGTTTTAAATTACCATTCATGAATAGAAACCTACCCCCTGAATCAGGTCCTCATGAAATTTAGGCAAATTCACTTTTTTAGAACTATTTTCTTTGAGAAGATGGAGAGAGAGGGAGGGGAAAGATGAATAGTGTGATGCTCCTCTTTCCATTTTCTTTTTTTTGCTATTTGATGACTAAGAAATTTGATTTCAACTAGTCATTCACTTGAGACTGTAGGGTATCTTGAGGGAGTCACTTTAATGCTGAGGCAATTTAACTGAGTCAGGGAAATGTTAGCTTCTCATTTTAACTAATTTTTCTTGCTAACTCTGTACTCAACTTGGACATTTGCTTCTGTGTTACAGAAGAATTAGACAGCAATTTCTATAAAAAAGATCTCAAGGTTTTAATGGAATACCAACTCAACATGAATCAGAAGTGGAAGCCACCATTCCCCCACCGCCCAATCCATTGCTTTCTTGGTCTATATGATGAGACACATAACTCCAGGAAAAGGGCAATAATAGTCTCAACATACCACACTTTTTTCCAACCTCAATCTTACTATTTATTGTATTCAGTTTTGGTTCCCACAGTTTAAGATGGACAGTGATAAGCTTTAGAGGGTCAAAAGAAGTTCAGCCAATATGGCAAAGGACCTTAAGACTATGTTGAATGAGCATCAACTGTAGGAAATGGATTAGCCTGGAGTTAGGACTGGAAATAGGTTTCACAGGGAGAACATGAAGGCTGTTTTCAAGTATTTGAAGGGCTTTCATGTAGAAGAGGGTCTAGACATGTTCTTTTGAACTTCCAAGGATCGGAATAAGAGAAATGGATGATTGCTGCAAAGAGGAAAATTTAGACTTGATTTCAGGAAAAAAAAAACCAAACCAACAAACTTCCAAAAATATAGCAATATCTCAAAGTGGAATGGGCAACCTCGAGAGGCTATGGATGAAATTTCCTCTTTGGGATTTCCAGGCAGAAGCTTTTCAGTCATTTGAAAGTAGGAATTCCTTTGAGTTATGTTAGGCTAGCTTGCTGCTGACATCCCTTCCAACTCTCAAATTATTCTTTGAGTGCAAGTCAAGAGCTTCTGAATTTTAGTTCTCTAAAGCAAAGAAACTCCTGCTGGTATCCTAGATTCTGGATGTACTATTCAGGAAGATCCACATTTTTTTTTGGTATTAAGATATACTTAGCTATATATATTTTTTCAGAATAAGGTAATTTCACAAAAATACCCCCAAATTATGTGACCTTGGATAAATCACCTCATTGCTTTGGGCTTCATTGTCTAATTTAGGGTTTTCTACACCTGCAAAACAAAGTGGTTGAGCTATACAGCTTCTCAGGTTCCTTCTAGATCTAAAACTATGATTTTTTTGACTCCATTAAGGCTTTTACTGCCTTTTGTTTTATCTCCCTGTGGGATCAAATGACATCATGTCTGAAAAGTGTTTTGCACTTTATTTATGATGCTATATAAATGTCAGTAATTGTCATCATCATCATCGTCGTCATCATCATCATTATCATCCTTCTCATTTAATATATTAATGAAGTTTAGATAAAAATGGTCCTGGGAAAGTCATTATTTTGTTGTTGTTGCATCTTACTTTTGTAATTGAAGAAATGGTTTGAGTTGTGAGTTCACCTTGTCGAAGCTCACAGAAAATATTTTTGGGATATTTCCAGCAGTAGGTGTGATGATGGTAAGTTTTTTTCCCCCTCAAGTAGTTTAGAACTTGTGTTAGACATAGCAACATTTAAAAAATGTTCTTTAACTTGTATGCATCAATGTTAAATCTGGGAGATGATGGATAGCAGTTTTGTCTATGATGATGATGATGATGATCTGATTTTAGAACAATTCATTGGTTAAATTTTTGAATGACATTTTGGAGTTTGTGTTTGAAATATGGGGATTGATTGTACATTCATTTATGAAGTGTAGTGAATCCATGATGTTTAATTCTGGCCACTTGACCATGTGTTTCTGGGTGTTTGGCAGGATCTAGCTCTTTGGGGAATTGTAGCCACTTTCTGCTCCCCAGGGAGTGGATGTGAAGCAGTGATATAGGGGTGAAGTTAAGGGGAACTTCATTAATCAAACATGCTCCATCTAAGAAGCTTTTGAGATGCCCTTTTTGATATGAGCAATGGAGACCTCTGAAAAATGTGCAGTTAATTTGCAGGAAATTTGTGCTAAAGTTCAATTAAAGGGAGAGCTTATATGATAAAGTCTAAGTACATATATATATATATATATATACATACCCACACATGTATATGTGTATACATATATATGATATATACACAGTTTATATACACACATATATAATATTCATAGATTAGAGCCTATCTCTTATTTTATAACATTAAATTAGAAGAAACTGAATTTTCTTAGGAAATTGTGCAGAACTTCAAATGCCTACTGCATGCAAAGAATGAATTTTTCCTTGGGGTCAGAGAAGAATCCTAATGTTTGTTTCTTGATATGCACTTCCTCCACACTGCTCAAACATGCTGGATCTTCTGACACGAAGTGTCTATTCTTTTGGTGAAGGGTTACAGAATTGATCTCTCCATAGAAGTGAAAGAGATGTTTCCTGGATTTTGCTTGGATTTCTACAGGAGAAAGAAGGGCTTTGTCCAAATATAGGATATTTATTCAAATCTCAATAGGTAAAGGACCAATTTAGAATCTCCCATTTACTCGGATTAATTTATCAAGTTAGTTTCAGAAAATAGTGAGCTGCAAGGGAAAGAATATTGGCTTTGGAGTCAGAAGATGCAGACATTTATCTTATTATCTTTCTGAAAATGGGCAAATGCCTTCTCCTCTCTTCATCCATAATATTAAGAGGTTGTGCTAGATATTCTTTAATGTTCTTTCCAGGAGCAGAACCAGAAAAACATTATACACAGAGACTGATACATTGTGGTACAGTCAAATGTCAAGGACTTCTCTAAAAGCAGCAGTGCCATGACCCAGGACAATTCTGAGAAAGAACACTATCCACATTCAGAGGAAGAACTGTGGGAGTAGAAACACAGAAGAACAACAACTGCTTGATCACATGGGTTGATGGGGGTATGATTGGGGATGTAGACTCTAAGTGATCACTATAGTGTAAATATCAATAATATGGAAATGGGGCCTGATCAATGACACATGTTAAATCCAGTAGAATTGCATGTCAGCTACAGGAGGGGGTGAAGAAGGGGAGGGAAAGAACATAAATCTTGTAACAATGGAAAAATATTCTAAATTAACTAATTAAATAAAAATTTCCAAAAATCTTAAAAAAAAAGAACAAAAGTCCCAAAACAAACTAATCACAGGAAAGTCCTAAAATCACTTTCCCCTCTAATGGAACCTATTATTACTTCCATCATGTAGCTTTCCTTCCAAAAATAATAAAGAAAAAGGAATAAAAAATAAAGTCCTTTCTAACTCGGAAGCACAATCTACCTATAGAACAAATGATATGGCAAAGAGATGGGGAAAAGGCCAAGTATATGGATCTCTCTAGAAGCAAGGGAAGAACCAAAGGGGTTGTCATTCTGGAGACCTTGAGTACACTGGGTATCTGGTAGGCAGAATACTACTAAAAGGAGAAAAGAAAGAAGTCAGCTGAAGGCTATCTAATTTGGGTCAGAGCAGTCCTGGTCAAGTTCTTGATCCTTGGGTCTCTTTGAATTCCCATGAAATAAAAGAAGCCCTGGGATAAGAATGATACCTCCATGAGACACCAGACTAGTAATCTCTCAATATTAAGATGTTAGTCGATCAAAAGGCATTCACTTAGTAATTAATATAAGCCAATAAAGTAATGTAGGTAATGTAAACTTTGCAGAGGGTTGGGGCAAAAATATTATGCATGACCTTAAAGATACACAACACTTATGTATATATGCAAATATATACATACATCTATAATGTAACACACATGTATTCATGTACATAGACAGAAATATACATGAACAAGTATATATTTATACATGTACAAACTCATATTTGTACATACATATAATATGTACAGAGCAAATAGATTAATAGAAGAAAGCAGTAGCAGCTAACTGTATACCAGTTAAAAATTCTTGGTCTAGACTTTCATTTTCTATCACCTGAAATCTCATAGAAACAAAGTTCTAAATGTAAATGCTACAGCAAAATCTGGATTCCAAAACTCTTCATTAGAATTAAAGCTCTGATACTTATTTGTGTATCCTTAAGGAAATCATTTAAACTCCTTGAGATTCAGTTTCTATATCTGTCAAATGAAGGGTCAGACTAGAATGATATCTAACATATATTTATTTTTTATTCCTTTTTCTTTATTATTTTTGGGAGAAAAACTACATGATGGAAGTAATAATAGGTTCCATTAGAGGGGAAGGTGATTGTAGAACTGTCCTGTAGGGCTTTAAGAATAAAGCCCTCCACTTTATTATAATCCAATGATTATAATATTATAATTATAATATTTATTTATTATATTTATTTTTATTATAATTTTATTATAATAAGGGAAACCAGTGGAGGTTCCAAAAATTCTTCCCTCCCCCCAAAACAAATAAATAAACAATTGCCAGAGTGGCAACGCTAAACCCCAAAGACAGATCTTTCATCTTGGTCAACCAACCTGGATTTTATTTAACTAAGCTTGAGTGACAAGAACCAGCTAATGGAACAGTGAGCACATTGAATATGTCTTCTGTTGCATTGAACAGAAAGACACATGCTCACTTCCTCTGGGAGTCCATGCCCACCCTGTTTGAACTTTTCTTTATCAGAACATTTGATTAAGATGAAGGAAGATATGGAGGGAAATGGGAGGGAATAGGCTCTGCTGTCAGAAATAACAAGCTGAGGACAAAGACCTCTGGGTTGCTTAAGTTCAACCATCGATTAAAGCTAGATGAACTGTTGCCCTTTCCCTCCTACAGTAATGTCTGAGCCAGGGATCTCAGCTCACATTAGAAAAAACAAAACCAAGTAGAGAAGACCACGTGGATCGGAGTGTGCTGTGGTCTTCATCCATTCAGTAGAAAGGTCCCATCGCTGAAGTAGAGAAGGCTGTGATGGATTCAAGCCGCCTAAAGAAGTATCTATCAAAGGCCCCAACCCCAGCTCTTCTCCTTCAAGGACAAGTGTATAATTTATAGATTGTTTAAATTAGACAAATAGATCAATAGATTTATAAAGAGGGACAGGAAATATATCCTTTTTTTGTGCATTAGACTAGGTCTGAGCAAAAGGAGAAATGCTTGAGGTTTCCTGAATTATGGGGCTCGAAGTATTTATTAAAAGGAGTCTGATCACAGGGATTCATTCTCCACCACACAGGAGGCCCATTAGACTTTGCACTGTCTCCACAAAGACTAAGGTAGACTGTAAACAGCCCAAGAAAAGTGATAATTTATACTACCAGAATGTTTACAGGAGGAAAGAAGAAAAATGATCTGGAGGAAGTGAGGTTTGGTGAAAGACAGAGAAAGGTTATTGAAGAGAGGATTCATATCTTGGAAAATGACCTCATTTACTGAATAGATTCAGCTTTTATTTATTCATTTTTATTTGGATTTCAAATAGAGGATGAAGGGAGAGAACTTGGAAGAATTCGAGAACCTAGTTAAAGGTTGTGGGTATTTTTTTTTTTTATTTTGGGATATGCCACCTAATCCAGGAAAGAAAGAAATGGAGATAAAAGGAAATTGGACCCTAGGGCCTTGAGGAATTTGTTGACAGGTCTCTCTTGTGGGGAAGAAGCATTCATTATAAAAGTCCTCTTTAGAATTTTCAGCGATACTTGTAGTACCACTGATCTCCAGTAAAGTCCTTTGTGCCACCTACTTAATACGCACCTTAATGGAATTCTTCTGGAACATACAAAGGCAAGATTAATGAAGAAGGCTTTAGGGATGTGATGACCAGCTAAAGGAGTACCAGACTGGGGCTGATCTCTGGTACATTCAAGACACAAAATCCATAGAACTTTGTGTAACTGGTATTTGAGTAAGCTCAGATGGATTCTCCATGGGAGGGACAAGTTGTTGGAATTCTAGCTAAACATTCTGCTATTGTTCAAGATCTTGTTGGAACTAATATGAAGTCTGGACATTGGACAACACAAGATTATGTAACCCTACCAAGAGATTAAAGAAGGATAGTGAGGATCATCAAGAGAAGCAGCCTCCCTCTGCCACTGCATTGGTGACAATGTGCTGAATATCATGGAAAATACTGGTTTCCTGTTCATCTCCAGAATCTGGAGAGGAGAGGGACACATAGTTGAGGACTGGAGTCATGTCTGCTTCTGTGATGTGGATTTTCAAATCTAGCTTCAGACACTAGCTTTGCGACCTGGGCAATTTACTCAAACTCTGTTTGCCTTAATTTCCTCCACTTTAAAATTTAAAATAAAAAACTTTAAACTTTAAAACTTTAATTGCAGTAATCACTTCACAGGATTGTTGAGAGGATCAAATGCAATAACAGACATATGGGACTTGGGCACAGTAAATATAGTAGGTTTTATAGAAATGCTTGTTCCCAACCCTTACTTCCATTTTCCTTTATTTCTTGGTTAATAAACTTTCATTATAATTTGTTCTTTTCTTATGTCCTGATTGTTTTATTATTCTAATGTGGATTTCAATAAAAACAATTCCTTCTTGGATAGATTATGGTCATGATGGAGGGCTGCAACAGAGAAGAAAACTGGCTATTCTAACCACACAAAAGGGAAATGGACAGGGCAGAAATCCCACTGACTGATGATAGAGAAGAGAAATCTCTTTTCTCACCTAAAAATAAATGGCAATTTATTTTATGTAATTAGGAAGCCCATACATTTTTCAAAGGGCTCAGGGAGAATTTCAAGTAGATATGACTTACCTGAGTTAAAAGAAAGGAACTTTACTATACTTTCCATTCATTTCAAGGAAGTTTTCAGGTTATGGCAGTCATGAGAGGAGAACCAACCCTAGTTCTCCCCAGCCAAGGATTTCATGGAGTCACATACTGGACTCTTGCTTGAATGCTAGTTTAATTCCTTCTAGGGTGGGACAGGTAGTGGGAACTGGAAAGACTGGAGAGGAAGACTGAGAACACTTGGGAAGGCAACATGTATCTAGGAAGCAGACTCTTGTGTACACGTGAAGCCACGTCATCTGTGTCTCACCTTTATGAGGTGGAGTGAATAAAGTACTGGCCTTGGAGTCAGGAAGACAGCTGAGTGGTTTTAGGCGAGTCACAGCCTCTTTCGGTAATTTCCTCATCTGTAAATGAAGATGGCACCTATCTCCCTGGGTTGTTGTGAGAAGCAAATGAGATAATTTTTTTAAAAATTCAATTACTTTGCAAACCTTAGAGTGTTATATCATGGTAATGATGATGAAGGTGATGAAGATGAAGATGGCAATAATGCTATCACTTCTGTGAGCATCCCCAGGAATTTAGTTTTTGTAGGGGGAGGGGTTACATGTGCTTTTGAACATGAATATCAGAAACATTCTGTGATCTTCTCACTGACTCACTAGAATATGTTGGGGTCTCTACAAGGGGACTTTTCCCTCTGGCTTTTTCCAAGGTCTGCAGAGATTGGCAGTAAAGGTTGTCCATAAATGGCAGCATGCAGACTTTCTGAACGTTTCACACAGTTGCAGAGCTGTGGGTTAGGCTATATTTCAGTTCAGGTCACTCTGAGTCCCATGTGATTCTCCCTTCCCCCTCTCCTCCAACACAGAAGTGTGAAGAGGTCCATAGCTTACTCTCCATCCCATGTTTATCATCCATGGGAAACTCAGCTTGACCATGGGAGATCGGGGGAGTCCTCTCCATAGGCACATGATTTATTTATCTAGCTGGACTCTGGCGCTTGAGATTCAATTCACAGAATTGGAGACTTAAGTGGCTAAACATAGATATAGTCCACCCTGTGGAGGCAGTGAAGGAGAAAGAAAGTGAGTGATTGCTCTTTCCTCGTTCTTCTACCATCTGTGAATGCAGCTGAGAAAAAGGGCCTGGACCAGGGTGGGGAGGCTCTGTGTGTGTATGTATGTAGATGGGGTTTATCTGATACTGTGTTCCTGTGACAGGATGAGTAATTGGGATTTTTTTTTCTCTATGTAAAGGTTGAGCTACTCCAGCAATGGGCCTGAGCTTCAGGCAGGCTGATCTCTATTCTTGGTGGCCAACTTGTAGATGTCTGTTTTGTGTGGATGGAGAGAGGGTGTGGAAGAAAGCTGTGGGGGCAGCTATGGGGAAGTATGATTCTTTTCAAATGGTCAGTATGGCATAATGGCTACAACTCTGGATTTAGAATTAGAAAAACTGAGAATGAAATCCTACCTCAGATATGTGCTACCTGTGGGTCTCTGGGAAAATTACTTACCTGATCTGAGCATCAATTTTCCCATTTACAAAATGGTGACAGTGATATTTATCTCACAGGCTTAGTGTGATGATCAATGGAAAAATATGTCAAACATTTTGAAAATTTTTCATCATTAGATAAATATTAGTTGTTATCATCATCATCTTTTTTGGGGTTAATATAATAATGGTTCTGTGTTAAGATGCTATACTATTAATAATTCTTTACATTTCATATTTTAATTGCATTGAAATGGGGAAATAATTACTGCTTTTTATAGTCAACTATGAGTATTAGGATGTAAGCTCATCTTCTACAAGAAAGGTTCTCCTCCTCTTCCTCTTCTTTCTTTTCTCCTTCTCCTCCTCCCCCTTCTCTTCCCCTCCTCTTCCTCCTTCTCCTCCTCTTCTTTCTTCTCCTTCTTCTCCTCCCCTTCTTTTCTCCTCCTTCTCCTTCTCCCTCCTCCTCCTTCTCCTCCTTTTTCCTCCTTTTCCTTCTCCTTCTTGTCTTCCCCTTCTCTTCCTCCTCCTCCTTCTTTCTTCTCCTTCTCCTCTTCCCCCTCTTTCTCTTCTTCTTACTCATCTCCTTCCCCTCCTTCTCATTTTCTTCCTCTTCTCTCCCTCCTCCTTCTCCCCTCTTCTTTCTTCCTATCCTCCTCTTTCTTCTTATCATTCTCCTCCTCCTTCTTCTTCTACTTCTCCTCCTCTTCCTCCTTCTCCTTCTTGATCTTGTTCTTTTCTTCTCTTATATTCCTTCCTCTCTCTCTCCTTCTTAATTTCTTCCTACTATTGTAATTAAACCACCATAAAAATTTCAAAATGACTTGAGTATTTTATTGGGATTGAATTTAAATCTCTGGTGACCACTAATATAATATAGTCAGTCAACAACCCCAATTTTACCCCTAACAGTTGGAAGACAAAGTGTTGGGACTCTCCACTATTCCTTGAGGTAGTTTAATGTGTGTATTTAGGCTGCATCATCACATCATTATAACCAACTGACAATTAGAAAGTTGGATCTGTCAACTTGTTCTGTCTGTACAATCCATTGTATTTTTCTCCAATGGATTGGCTTCTCCTCACAGCCATCCTCATGAATTAAATTTATTTTAAAACTCCTAAATAATACAGAGTAAAAAATTGCACAGGGTCAATATCTAAACTGGTGAATGAAATCACAGACCTGTAACGTACTGAATTAATCTTTTCTCCTTGAATTGATTGTTCTGTCCTAGGGTAGACAGGCCTCTTGATCTTAAAGATTGATTTACCTAGTAGCTGGGGAAAAGTGGAAACTGATATGTGACTTGTTTCTTGCTGGAGAGCTGAAGGTGTGGATGGCATCTACTCTATGTCTTCCAGCCCCATCATTGATTGACTGGCAGTGTTTGATGTATAGGGAATTGCTTGTGAAAGAGTGGACCTGACATTCTCTTATGAAAACAATAGTTCTCTTGGGAATTAAAAATTTGGTAAGATCCTTTTGAAAGGCTTCGAAAAGCATGTGGGGGAATTGGTTTTCCAAACTGATTCCATGATTTTGAGTTGCAGCTGCAGCTCTGGAAAAATGATTTGACTTAAATACTTAATTCTGAAAGATCTGAAAAATTGTTGCAATGAATCAATCAAAAATATCTATTGCCTCATACTCTACTTTTCAGTTAGAATGAGATGACCTGGGTTCACCGGCTCTACTACTTAATACCTGTGTAACTTAAGGCAACTCACTTAATCTCTCTGGGTTTCATTTTTCTCATATGTAAAATAAGGTCTAGATGACCCCTTGAACTCTAAATCTATGGTCCAATTATCCTTAGTATAAAGTATAGTTTTGTTCACCAAATGGGACATATTGCAATACTTAAGAATTCTGTTATGTCATCAAGGTTCATAGTTCCTTCAGTAATATAAGGTAGTGAGCCCTCTGAAATTTTGTACATGGCCCTTGAAAGCTGTTACGGCAGGGTCAGCTAGATGGCTCAGTGATTGAGAGCTAGCCTTAAAGATCCTGAGGAAATTCCTCCCAAACTCCATCATGTTTCCAGACCAAATATATCAACTTTGGAACAAGATTAAAAGGGATCAATTGAAGCCAGGAAAGATGATGAGCTTTGCTTTATGTTTATCATCAGCAACCACATTCTCATATGCCCTATATGAATATTTTAAATAATGACATGTATATGAGAGATGACAAGGTTCTGGATTCAAATCTGGTTTCAGGTACATCCTAGTTGTGTGACACTATGCAAGGCACTCACCCCCATTGTCTAGCCCTTACCATTCTGCCTTGGAACATATACACAGTATTGATTCTAAAATGGAAGGTAAGGGTTTAAAAAAATTATTCTGGTTGAAAAATACACCCTCTTGTAGCCAATCTGGTGGAGTATCCCTAAAAATTTTATTTATATGTATATACACATGCATACACATACATATATATTTATATACACCCATATGTACGCACACACATATCTAATCTTCTTCCATTAGAATGTAAGCTCTTTAAGAGCAAGGACTGTTTTGTTTCCTTGTCTATGAATCCCTATCACTTAGCACAGTGATCGTAATACATGATTTTTAAAAATTCACTTATTCTGCTAAGAGCTGGGGATACCAAGAGGGCTGGGAAATAATCTCTTCCATTAAGGAACTTCCATTCTGTCAGGAGACTGAAACATGAAGCAATGGATTCCCTGACAAGGATAGTCTCTCAGCTGTGGCCAATTGATGTCATTATCTTTCTCTGTGACCTTAATATAAATTGTGCCCACCCATTCCATTTGGAAATTGATTCTTTATACCCTTTGACTGGTCAAGCACATGTGGCTACAGGGCATCCTGGCATGATGCTGGTGGAAGTCCCCGTGCCAAAGGTGGCAGTCCAAGAAGTCAGGACTCAGGACCTGAATTGAGGTTAAAACCTGCCCATTGAGAGAGGAGAGACCCAGCAGGAGTGGTGACAATTGGCTTTCTAAGCCAGTGACAGAGGTGCTGTGTTCTCTCTCTCTTCCTGGATGGGAGTGGATCTCTTTCTCCCTTCCCTGGAGTGTTTAATGCTTGGCAGGTGCTGTCTTATCTCACTGATGGATCACAAGACCAGCCAGCAGCTTTCCAAGCTGGGGAAGTGGAGGATTTTAGTTAGGTGCAGCCAGGGGATCATGTGGTCTTTCTCTTTCTCTCTCTATTTTTTACTAATAATTATAAATAGCATACAGTCCCCAGAGCAGTTTAATCATTACCTTTCCATCAGTTTTCTCCAAGGGATTCATCCAAATGCTAGCGATCTTCCTCTGGTTCTTTTTAATGTTCCATGTAAAGGCTGTCCATCCTCATATCCACAATATCAAGCACTTATCTCCTTTTCTGGTCACATGCATCTGTCTTCAATGCTATCAACTCTCATATGTACATCATTATTAAAATATTCATATAGGGCATATAAGATTTTGGTGATAAACTTAAAGCAAAGCTCATCATCTCTACCAGCCCTTTTAAATCTGGCTCTAAAGTTGATTTAGGTGGTCTAGAAATATGGTAGAATTTGAGAGTAATTTCCTCACTATAACCCTACCCAGCTTTCCCCCCCTTATTTCTTTAGAAGTCATCTAGTCTAATTCATTTTATTTTGTAAATGAAGAAATAGAGATCTAGAATATTCAAATGATTTGGCCAAAGACATACTAAGTAAGCAGCTGAAACAGGAATTGAGCCCAGGCCCTTTTAGGCTAGATCCAGTATGCTTGCCCCATTACCATGCTTCTTAGCAAATACTTGTAGACTGAGGATTTTGTGGAATGGAAATGACAACAGGTATCAAGGTAGTCCTCCAAAGATGAAAGAAAGGGTGAGAGTACTTCCTCTAAGACAGGCTTATGGAAATGCATTCTATCTGGAAAATGGGAATGATGAGATTCCAAAGTACAACCACCAGTTTCTTCTAGGTTCCTTGATCTTTTCCTGGGGAAAGATCATTTGTCTAAGGTACCAAGGGGATGCCAGTGTTTCTGAGAGAATTGGTAAATTCTAGAGGACATGGCAACGTTAAAGGATGTCAACTGTCTTTTCCTAAACCATTACACCTCCCAAGAGAGTTTTACTCAAGGAATAAACCTTATTTTATTTAGTGTCATGGTTTTTACTGCTTCCAGAGTTGCTAATATTAATATTACATTTCCATGGTGAGCTGAAAATGAGAGATAAACTCCTCTAAGAGATGCATCATGGGGGTACAGGATTGGATACTGGGTATGGAATCAGGAAGGCTTGACTTCAAAATCTAGTTTCATGACCCTGGTCAAATCATGTAGCTTCTCTTCATCTCAGTTTCTTCATCTGTAAGATTAAAATTTTGGATTTGATAGTCCCTAAAATGCCCTCCAGTTCTCAATCTATGATCTTATGATCTCATGTTTGCCATCTAATCACTTTTTTTTTAAACCAGGAAGCCTTAAACCTTCCTCATAAATGCCTGATAATTGTCATCATCGAGTACCTTATGAGATATTTCCCAAACCTTCCCATCAAGAGTCATTTCCTTGGGAATGCCAAAATGTATCACCATTATAGACTATGTACACAATATAACTACTGTTTCTCAGCTTCTGTACTCTTTAATCCACCCTTGACATTGGGATATTTATACTACCTTTGTGTATTAGCTGACCTCTTTGGTAACATGGTGAAGGTTGTGTACTCTTTCTCAGGAGGATGTTTTTAAATGTATAAAATAAAATGCGTAAGATCTTAAAGTAAGTAAATTATAATGGAATAATTATCAAAATATAAAAAAAGAATTCCTGCCCAACTATATTATCCTTTGGTGAGGCATAAACATACAATGCTATCAGCACAATCAATAGGTCTTCAACCAATAGTCCTTGGTATATGTCAATTTTTATGAAAAAGCATCATTGGTCCAACATCTACTGAACTCTATTCATGAACACAATGTAACCCAACCATTCAGAGATTGTTAGTGTATGTAATACACCGTGCAAAAACTATCATAGGAAATAACCTATTCTAGAAAAATGACCAATAGAGTTAATAAAAGTGAAATCAGAAACCTGCTTATTAATCCATTCTAGGAAACAATATAAAAAGAAAAATCTTCAGTTGGTCCCTTCAGTCCTAGAGTATCCAAAAAGAGAAATCCCAGATGATTCCTTACAAATTAACCATTTATGGTCCTTGGAGCACATGGTTTCATTTAAAAGCTACTCCATGGTTGGGATATGTGACGGTTCAATATTCACTCAAAATCATGTCTCATCTCACCCTACTGTTCTGTGTCAAACTGAATCAAGTCAATAAGTATATATTAAATGCTTACTTTGTGCCTCTTGTTCCCTGTACTAGATGCCAGGGAAAAATAATAAAGGCTAAAACACAAAACAGTCTTTGCTCTTAAGGATGTTTATTTAAAAGATATTTTATCATTTTGGTTTATCTCTTCTGGGCATAATCCAGTTTAACAATTCACTCCTGAAATTATGATGTTCAGAGCTGAATGCAGTATTCAATGTATGATCCAACTAAGGCAGAATGCATTAAGATCATCATTTTTGGAATCTATATTTCTCTCAATTCATTCCAAAGTGCAGATGTCTTTTCTGTATGCTATATCATGCTGTTGAATCATAATGAGTTTGAAGTCAATGAAACCACTTCCCCCAGGCTAACTTCTACTCACCCATATCTTTTCCTTCTTGTATTTGTGAAACTGATTCCTTTTCAACCCAAGTAGAAATTTTAACCCAAAAGATTTTTTCGGAAAAAGTTTCCCCTTTTCACTGTGATTTTGTTACATTTGGTCCAGTTTTCTAATTTGTCAAGTGTGCATGTATTCTCTTACTTCCTTTTATTTATGCTAAATCGCCCCTTTTTAAGCTTATATGTCTAAGGACACTGCATCCATACTTTTAATTGTCTTATAAATGTCTACAATATTTCTTTTCACCTTTCATCTCTCTAGAATTAAAGATTTCTATTTTTATCTTTTATTATGTTTATAATGACAGAAGCAATGATCTTTAAATAAAGTAGATTGCATACACAATTCTTCCTTATTCTCTTTTTTTTAAACCCTTACCTTCTGTCTTGGAGTCAATATTGACTCCAAAGCAGAAGAGTGGTAAGGGCTAGCAATGGGGGTTAGGTGACTTGCCCAGGATCACATTGCTGGGAAGTGTCTGAGGCCAGATTTGAACCTAGGATCTTCCATCTCTAGGCTTGACTCTCAATCCATTGAGCCACTCAGTTGCCCCCAATTCTTCCTTATTCTTGTTTATATTTATTTGCTTAAAATCCTCTACTTTAGCTAGCTACAACTTCCTCCTACTAAAATCAAATTTTATTTGCCCTAGTAGGGTTATGTTTATTTAAGCATTAAATGTGCCTCATCTTTATTATTGATTTCACCAGTCTCTCTACTGAAAATGAAGTTCACTCATCTATAACTAGACCCCATTTATGAATAGAAGTCTATAACATTTAGCCATCTTCCATGATGAACAAAATATACATTTTAGTAGTTCTAAAATTATGTGGTTATTCTATTCTCCAAAATTGATTACTTGTGTGATGAAAAATTTTCAGCTTTTTAAAGCTAAAATACCCAGCTTCATCATTCTATGAATGTTATAATAACAACATTCATTTGAGATACTTACTATACAAAAAAAGTTGCCAAATCAAGACCAACTCCTCTGTATTTCCTTTCATTCATTCAACTTATCCCCAAACTTTGCTTTCATATCTCATTCATCTCAAGGCCACATGCCCGACTTGTCTTTAAGAAGTGTCCCATTGACTTTTGGAATCCTTTGCTACTTTAAATTCAGTGTGGACAGGATTTTTCTATCACCACAACTGCACAAATTTGCTGGAACCTCTATTTAGTGCTTTATCTATCAATTGATCAAGAAGAAAGCTGAAACCAAAAAAGCTGTTTAATTAAGACAGAATAAAGAAATAAATAGAGAAGGGAAGTCATGCTGTAAACACATTATCTGTTGTTGAGGAACACAATCTCCCTAGACTGCTTGGAGGGCACAAGAGGATGAAATTCCTGGAGAAGTCAAGTTTCTCTAGATAACTAGCCAAGTGTCATTGTTGATCTATTTTATTTATGATTTTATTTTTTTCTTTATGAGTTCCAAGTCTCCATATTCTGCTTTTTTTCAACAAAGTTTAGTTAACATCTCTTAGACCTGCCATTTTCTTCATACGGAATAGTCAGTTGGTTATTAATTTGACTCAGGCCAGTGTGTCTGGGAGGTAATCATCCATTGATAAGTTAGAAGAATGTCTACTTCAGGTATGTGGAGAATTCTCCTGACTGAGTAGATGGATGGGAATAATTTGTTCCCTAAAATCCAAGGTTTAAGATCTTTTAAAGCAATTTTAGGAAAATAAAATTGCCAACAAGAAGATGTCATAAGGATGCCTACAGAAACTACACACCACATCAAGAGATCCAGAGTGAACTTTGTAATATAATGAACTGAACTCAAGGGGTCTGAACCTATAATTTATTCTGAATAATAAATAAACTCTTATGCATTAAGGGATGTCCCCTAATTAGCTTTTTGTCAATGCATCTATCAATCTTTTTTTTTGTTTTCTTTCTCCTTTTTCTCTTCTTTCCCTCTTATTCCCCCAAATTGTAATAATTTCCTCTATGTAAGGCACAATATTTTATACACCTTTAGTAAGAGAATCTTTAGATGTATAGGCTGCATATGTGGAATGATTCACTGGAGAGACCTGACATGTTAATCTCCCAGGAACCTCAATTTGAGTAAGGAGATTTAATATGCTGGTCTCCCAAAGAATCAAAGGGGGATAAGAATGGTGTGAAGGAAATTACTCTTCTGGGGTCCCACACTTGACCTCATCTCCTGCCATTTGACCTAGAAGTCAGGACTGTGTGAGGGAAACCACTGGGTAAATTAGGTCACTTGAGTATGTGAGTCTGTGTGAGTCTGTATCACCTATGTCACTTATGTAGGGCACATGACTTTGAGTTTGATCTGGACATGACTCTGAATTTGACCCAGAAGTGAGAGAGAGGATAAAAGGGACAATTGAGGCAGTGTTCACTGTCTGTCTCCGGTGTTGGGTCATAGAGTTGCTGGAGATCAGGCTGATGGTTAGATTAGACTGTTTTACTCATCTTTCTACCTATTTCACATCTTTTACCTATCCAAGTGACTTTAAAAAGCTTTATTAATTTAAGGCTAGTCTCAAAATTTTAATTCGTATAGTTCCAGTAGTCATCAATGCAACTAAAGTAAGTGCTGTGGAACTCTTTGAGGCTGATCAGACATGGAAGAAGCCAAGGTCATTCACTGTACCTGGGGCCATCACTAATAGATAGTCCTGACTTTTGTCTTGCCACTCATCTTCAATGATTCTGGAAAAAAGAATGAGGTTGATGACTTTGTATAAGTCTGCTTCACTTAAGTCCAATTCATTGGCAAGGCAAGACATTATCTGTGATATGATCCATAAGGGAAGTTCTTAGGAATCTTTCCCAATTGCCTTAGAGAGTGAATACTTGTGAATATCCTGAATATTTTCTTGTTTGGTGGTTCTTTAAACATGCAAATTACTTTGAAACTCAATAAAACTGAAGGGGAATTTAGGAATGCTGCAGGGATAGGTGTGGAAATGGTGTTCCAGGCTCTGCTTTTCTGTGCCTTTAATAAAAATCCTTGTAATTCTCTTAGGAGCAGCTAGGTGGCTTGATGAGTAGAGTACTGAACTTGGAGTCTGAAGATCTGAGTTCAAATAAGGTTTTTTGCAATATTACTGAGGGAAAGTCAATTAACCTCTATCTCCTTCAATTTTTTCAAGTGTAAAATGGGGATAATAATGGCATCTACTTTTCTGGGTTGTTCTGTGGTTCAAGTGAGATTTTTTTCACATAGTAGGCATTTAATAAATGTTTTTTTCCTTCCTTCTTTATATAATAAATAAAGCAGCCAAATACAATTTACGTACTTGTACAGTATTGTAGAAGGATAGACCTGATATTTCATGTATAAAAGAAGCTTTCAGGTGAGGAGATTTCTTATACTAATGCTACATATCAACCTGGAGAAACACAAAAATACTGAAGCAGTTAAAAAGAGCAAATCTTTAATCAGGACACAGAGCCATGCACACACAACATCAACACCATCACTCTGCACTAGGTTCTGAGACTCTGGGTACCCTGTCTCCAGGAAAATACACCACGAATGGGAACATCCATCATGAATTTTCCTCTTGGGAATTTCCATTGAACTAAGGAACTTGTTGTTTTATATATACTTTAAGGAATATAACCAGAGAAAGCTAGGGAATCTGGGAGAGGCCAAATACAAATAGAGAATCCAAGAAATCAGAAAAGGATACTTAAGACAAATATCTCTATCACTCTTATTCAGGGTGCTTAATGGGTGTTTGATGGCTTGTTTAGTCTGGGAAAAGGGCCAGTTTGGGAGTTTCTGGAAGGCAAATTCCCATGGGACAAAGGTAAATTTGGGATTTCATGAAATAATGTTGTCACAAAGAACATGTCTTTAATCAGGGCAAGGGTGACAGTGCTCTTATGGCCACCACATAGAGTCATGTGCACACACACCAAAACCACACTGAAACAAAACTCTGAAACTCTGGGAACAAAGTATCCAGGAAAATACACCACAAATAGGAATTTCCATCAAATTAAAGAACTTGGGGTCTTATATATACTTTAGAGAGTGTAAGAAAGGAAGGACAACTATTTGACTAACATGGAGGCTAGGGAAAGAGGAATGAAGTTGGAAGCTAGACTATCTGGCAGCATCCTAGATACAAAAGGGAAACGTAGAAGACAAAAAGGTACTTAAGACTTGAGTACCTCTATCACTCCTATTCTGAGTGCTTAATGGTACTTGATGGCTTATTGTTCAGTCTGAGATAAAGGTTGGTCTAGGAGTTTCTTGAAGTCAAGTTTCCATGGGACAAGGGTAAATTTAGAGTTTCATAAAAAAGGTTGTCAACTTATAAAATTTAAGAGTTAATAAAACATGTGAAGGTTAAGTAACTTGCCAGGGTCCTATTAACCAGAAAATCTTGAACTCAGGTTTTCCTGGCTTTGAGACCATTTCTCTATCCACTATGCCATTTTGATCTATCATGGTATGCTTAATCTTTATTGAAAAAGAGGCTTTAAAAAAGCTATTTTGTAAGCACACATGACTTACTCCATGTTCACCAATAATGCTATGTAATTGGAGGTCAGATGTCATACTATCAGGCTTGGATTAATGAATAACTATAGTAGCGAAAATAATATGTATGACCTGCACACATGGATATTTTTATCATGAGGCTCACAAATGAAAAAAAAAAAAACCAACCAACCAACCAAAGAACCCAACACCTTGAACTCTCCTGCTCTAAGGCATTCCATCAATCTGTGTGTAGATATTCGAACTCTCCATTATTACTACCTGACATCATATTTTAGGTCTCCCAAACTCAGTTAACATTAATGAGGTGACCTAGAATATATTTCTATGGTAACCTTTTATTATTTATGCCTGAAATTTCCCACCACAGGGATTTCATAGATTTTCTGAAGCCAATAAGATTTTTTTTCCTTTTTTATACCTTATTCTTTCATCTCCAACCTCCTAACACACATGCACATACACACATGCACATGAACACACACACACACACACACACACACTGCTATACCTTCTCTTGTCTTCTCATCTCTAGTTTACCTGGAATAGCCTGGAAGCCCCAGACTTCATCAGTTTTCTTCTGTCCACCCCTCGTCTGGCATGCCAATAATATCTAAGTCCTGACTGGCTGCCAAGCATTCCAACTCATCCAGTTTACTTTATAGGCTTTTAGCATACTGGTGGAAGCATTTATATGTGCTCTGGCTTCACTTGTCAGATATAGCCTACACCTGTCAGATGCCTGATTAGGTGTTAGCCCCATTTCCCCAAGCATACCCTCAAATTGCCTCCCAGCCCCTCCAGTTGGACCAGTATCCATTTGAATCTTATACTAATGTGCTCATCATCTTTTCACTAATCTTTAGCTCAATGACTGTGCTGCCACTTTAATAGCATGTTTTAAGCTAATAGTACAGCATCTTCCTGGTTTCAGTAATGTCCAACTTTTCTCATAGTTCCATTACAAAAATTCTGCTGGTTTCTTTCTTTTTTCTCTCTTTCTCTCCCTTCCTCCCTCCCTTCCTCCCTCCCTCCCTTCCTCTCTCTCTCTCTCTCTCTTTCTCCCTTCCTCTCTCTCTCTCTCTCTTTCTCTCTTTCTTTCTTTCTTTCTTTCTTTCTTTCTTTCTTTCTTTCTTTCTTTCTTTCTTTCTTTCTTTCTTTCTTTCTTTCTTTCTTTCTTTCTTTCTTTCTTTCTTTCTTTCTTTCTTTCTTTCTTTCTTTCTTTCTTTCTTTCTTTCTTTCTTTCTTTCTTTCTTTCTTTCTTTCTTTCTTTCTTTCTTTCTTTCTTTCTTTCTTTCTTTCTTTCTTTCTTTCTTTCTTTCTTTCTTTCTTTCTTTCTTTCTTTCTTTCTTTCTTTCTTTCTTTCTTTCTTTCTTTCTTTCTTTCTTTCTTTCCCTTCCATCTTAGAATCAATACTGGGTATTGGTTCTTAGACAGAAGAGTGGTAAGGGCTAAGTAATGGAGGTTAAGTGACTTGCCCAGGGTCACACAGTTAGGAAGTGTCTGAGGCCAAATTGGAACCCAGGACCTCCCATCTCTGGGCCTAGCTCTCAGTCCACTGAGTGACCCAGCTGCCCCCTCAGCTGGTTTCTAATGTACCTAAAGCCCTACTTCTGGTATTTGTTCACATGCCCTGGAAATCCCAGGCATTATTTGCCTTGTGGGTTTTATTCATGCTGAATTCTAGATTTGTTTCCTATCCTGGTCGCTAAAGTTGGTTTCCATGTATTCATGCTACACCCCCCCCCCCCATCATGTATCATGGAAGCTTGAGAAACGTAAATACATCTTGTCAGCAAGCCTGGCAAGCAAATT
Organism: Monodelphis domestica; assembly: GCF_027887165.1. NCBI lineage: Eukaryota > Metazoa > Chordata > Mammalia > Didelphimorphia > Didelphidae > Monodelphis > Monodelphis domestica. Next base: position 44,314,754 of record NC_077227.1, read on the forward strand.
AATTCTTTTGTTCTTTAGTGTATCTCTGATTTCACTGATGTGGTACACCAGCCAGCACCCAAACTGTAAAGCATCCATTCACATTTTCTTGACCTGTGGGGCTTATGTCTTAATGCTTCTATAAATCCTCCATGGTAGATCTAAGAGCCAGTGGGCAGAAATAGTTGACCTCTACCCCTAATAACTAGTAGACAAGCCACTGTGTAATCATTACAGAAATTCTAGTTTACATTTGTATAGCACGTTAAAGTTCTCCTGCTCATAGATTGCCTATAAGGAAGACAATGCAAGTTTCATCCCCATTTCATAGATGAGAAAACTGAGGTTCAGAAGAGTATTATGATGAATAATTTTCAGCTAAGCTGAAAGAAACCAAAGAGGCAAACTCCAAGGCAATTCCATGTTTATTGAGAGAAGAGACTGGTGTCCTTCAGCTGTAAGATTAAAAATTAATATTCAATACCTCAAGTATTATATCTAATAAGATTTATTAATAATAATAACTTGAATTAAAGGGAAAAAAGCTAAAGAGGCAGTTAACCCAGCTGCACATGCGGGAGAAGAGTGCAAGAGGAGGAGTTACACACAAATAGACAATATGCAAGCACACAAGGTGGGACTGAAAGAGGAAAGGGATGCTGGGAGACATCACAAGATTTTCTGATTACACACTGCAAAGCTGGGTCATTAGGCTTTCTCATACTCAAGACAATGAAATAAGAGTTTTCCATAACTTCACCATTACAGCATATTGGATCTCAAGAGGACATGTTGCAGGGTCCAAGGCCACTCACATTCCTCCAGACATGCCTTAGACATGGTAGAGGGCAAATGCCCTATATGGCAGTTCTGCTTAAAGTACTTGCTCAGAAGTCATGACCTATAAGGGTTCTGGTCACTCAGAGGGCATGGCCCTCAAGGCCTTCTGCTTAGAGGATGCTCACCTTCCCACGAATGAGTCAAAGCTTCTACTTAGGGTACACAAACCTTCTACCTGGGTGGAGTCACACCTTATTGCAAAATGCTGGATTTTAGAAAGTTACAGAAAAATGGTTAAATATATTACTTTTGGTTTGCTTAATCACCTTATAAAATATACTTATACATATATCTTATATTTTATAAATGTTATATAGAAGTAGTCTCTCGATAACCGAGGATGACGATTGTCTTTGTGCATTTTTGTGCACAAAGACACTTGTGCATGAAGATTTAAGTGGAAAAGTCAATGCCAATGCACAGAGACAGTCCCACTCTCGGTGTTGGAAGCCTGGGTCCATTGGCACGAAATGTCATTACACCTGGAGACTTACAAATGTTATATAAAGATGTATATAATATATTTATTTTTATATTTGTATATATTTATATGATATATTTATTATATTATATAATATATATTATATATATATAAACAATATATATATACTATAATTCTATTAATCTCCAATCTATCTTTATCCCAGATTAATTTGGCCAAATACTGATTGATTCTAATATCTGCAGTCTAATATAAAGGGGTCAGGGAATCAGGGATTCTCATTATCTTCAATAGTAAATTTCCGACAGTCACAAAACGAGAAAATGCTTGAGTTTAGACTCAAATCCATGTCTTGGAATACCAAATCCAGGACCCTTTCCACTATACCATAACTTTTCTTATATTTTCCCAGAGCCAATTGCTTGTTGACCCAGTGATGAAGTCTTTTACTCCATCTCCCACCCCCCCCCCAAACTGACTATGTAGTTGGAGGTCTTTACTTTTGAATAGTACCCTTGCCCATTCCTCATGGATTTTTGGTACCTTTAAAGAGAGAATTCCAAGTTCTCTAGCATATTCTATTTCAATTATTCTTCTTTCAATATAGTTACCATCAAACTATAAGATTTGTGGGTTAACTCTGGCATCTGTTCAAAGAACTGCTCATCCCAAGCATCAGGTGTTCTGCACAATGTGGGTTCCAGTACAAAAGAAGAGATTGTCTCTTATTAATTTTATGGGTTATATTAGGGCTTTAAATGAATGCCTGCCCTTTGATCCAGCCATAGCACTGCTGGGTTTGTACCCCAAAGAGATAATAAGGAAAAAGACTTGTACAAGAATATTCATAGCTGCACTCTTTGTGGTGGCAAAAAATTGGAAAATGAGGGGATGCCCATCAATTGGGGAATGGCTGAACAAATTGTGGTATATGTTGGTGATGGAATACTATTGTGCTAAAAGGAATAATAAAGTGGAGGAGTTCCATGTGAACTGGAACTACCTCCAGGAAATGATACAGAGTGAAAGGAACAGAACCAGAAAAACATACACAGAGACTGATACACTGTGGTACATCGAACGTAATGGACCTCTCTACTAGCAGCAATACATTGACTCAGGACAATACAGATGAACTTAGGAGAAAGAATGCTATCTACATCCAGAGAAAGAACTGTGGGAGCAGAAATGCTTTAGAAAAATATATAATCAACATGTAGTGTGATAGGGACGTGATTAGGGTTTTGATGCTAAAGGATGGCTCTCCTGCAAATATGAATAACATGGAAATAGGTTTTGAACAATGATACATGTCTAACCCAGGGGAACTGCTTGTCAGATTTGGGAGGGGGGAGGAGAAAGCAGAGGTGGGGAGGGGCACCATGAATCATGTAACCACGGAAAAATATTCTAAATAAAAATAAAAAAAACATTGTGGAGTTTCATTATTATGATCTCTTTAGTAATAGAGACACTGTCTGTACCTGTTTGTATTTTCTTGCTTTTCCCTTCATCAGATAGGTGGAAATGGGGTCAATTAGATAGCAAAAATTTAAAGGGGAATATAGAAAGGGTCCCCAAAACCTGTTCTTAAATTCAAGAATTTCCTTTATAGGTTGTGAAGGAGGCTGATATTGTTCAAAGGATAAATGAACTCTAGTTGGGAAACTCTAGTGTGTAAATTCTCACTTAGCTTATAGTTGGTGTGAAGCTGAAGAAGTATATCTTTTCTGGGGCCTCAAGGAAGGAACCTAGATGCCCCTGGCCTAGAGAAGATCATAAAGGTTGAGTCAGGCCTGGGAAATTTCAGTTAAATCTTGGCTACCTTGTAGTCATGGACTGGATATTTTTTCCTTTCATATAGACTTCTGACATTGTCTTTTCCTCTGAATTTGGATATTTTTTTCCACCTTGCAAATTATTTCTAGTCAACACTCTCTTATTGTCTGGAATACAGGGCAGATGAGAGGTATATGACATGGTAAGCAGGAAGAGAAAAATGGAGTGGATACCCCTCTATGAAAGCTAATTTTTTGACGGCAATAGAAGCGAGCGGGAAAGGTAATTAGAGATTGAGCGAAGAAGATATTAGAATCAATGAAGCCGGGCGAGCTTAGAGACTGAGAAAAGGAGGAGTTGTGGTACCTTGAGTAAAGGATGCAAATGGAGGGGGAAGTTTTGGAAAATAGTGAAAAATGGAAGCTTTGGTGTCAAAATTCTTTCTATCTATCTATCTATCTATCTATCTATCTATCTATCTATCTATCTATCTATCAGCACTGTTTCTAAGGAGAAACTAGAATGACTGGAGCTGGATCACATCATCATGTCCCAAATGCAGGAGGACTTTGGACTTTGAAGCACCTTCTAATTTAGTGATTCTATAAAGGAAGAAATTCTGAATATATACAAGATTTCCCCCCTACTTTGCTGCTATCCTCCTATTCCTATACCATGTTGATGTCACAAGTGATGAGATAGATTCTTTCCTTCATCTTTGGAGCTGATGGAAGAAGAGAGAAATTTAGAAAGATCAATGATGGAAGGACACAGTTGTAGAGGAGGAATCTTCTTCAGCATAGCTCTTCCTGAAATTAGGACCCTGGAAACCAGGAACTTTCCTGCTTACTTTTTTATCCTCTTTTCTGAAAGTTCACGGAAAGGAAGTCTATGTCTCTTTCTCTTCTCCCTTTTCCCTTATCTTTTCCCTCTTCTTTCAGTTATTCTAGGAAGTCTGAGTCTATATAATTATTGGAACCAAAAGCTATTAACTGCTCTCTGGATACATTTTTCTATGCCAGTCCTAAATTTATGGGCTGGTAGGATAGAATTTGATCCTGGGTATCAGCCTGAGACTTGACAATCCCAATTGGGTGGGGCATAAGGCAATGGAGGACCCTGGGCAGGTGTCAAATGGTGAGAGAAAAAGGAAAGGGGTTGGAAAAGGGAGAAAAGGAAGAGAAACTAGGAGGCTGATATATATTCACAGTATGACCCCTTCACACCCACATAAACTTTCTAAAGTCAGCTGGGAATCTTGAATGGCCTCAAGGTCACCCTTGTGTATACGTGTTTTTAATAAATTTTATAGTGAAATCCTAGTTCTTAGCTTTATTTAATTCCTTCTGTCAAAGGACAACAACTCTTATTGCTCTCTTTATCTGTTCAGATCTGGATAGTGTAAAACTGTCCCCAGCCAATTGGGCATTTTTATAGGTTTCTTCTGTCCTCAATTTAATGAGCCATTTGTTTTTTTCAGAGTTTTTCTTGGTGTTGATCCTGTGAATTGGGTCGACTCTTTTCAAATATAAGTAATACAGTCACAGAATAAATAAGATCTTTCTTGCTTTCTACCAAAGGTTACTTATTGCATCACCGAACACTGGAAATATATTCAGGATGAAAAAAGTCTTAGTTTATTTCCAAAGATAATAAATGTTAGAATTTATGAAAACACAACCTACAAACCAGAAACATCAACTTTTTTTCTATTTATTACTCAGGGTAGTCCATCTCCTGTCACTGGGTCGTTGTAATGGCTGTCTCTCAAGCCTAGTGTGCTTTCCCTTTTTTAACTCCTCCTCCTGGTTTCTCCAGACTTCTTCAAAACTCAGATCAAACCTCATCTTCTACAGGTGGTCTTTCCTGCTTCCCCCCACTGGGGGCATGTTGGAGTCATCTGGTTTTTGAAACTAATGGTTAAATTTTCAATGGGTGCATATACACCTCAGAAATCTGTAAACCTTAGGATCAAGTTGTTGATTGTCTAGGCTTAAGAAAATGATGGAGAAAATATTATTAATGAAAATTACATTTAGTCAATTTTTTTTCTTCAGAGAACCAGTTACTAAAGATTTAACAGGACACTTTTGCCTTCATTGTTTATTCCTACCCTATAAATTTTTTTTGAGCTTCCTATCCCTCTTGGTGTGTGTGTGTGTGTGTGTGTGTGTGTGTGTGTGTGTGTGTTCATGTGTGTTCATGGGAGCATGTATAAGCACAAACAGAATTTTAGGCCAAGAGATCCCATCTCTCCTTTCCTTTAACTTAATGAAATCCACTTTCCCAAAATCTAGGGTACATGTCACAATATTTCTGGTTCACCTCTTCTCTTCTATCACAAATTTTAACATTGAAAGGGCCATTCCCTTCCATGGTTCTCATCATTTCTTTGTTAGAAACCAATTCTTGTTTGTCAATCAGAATCACATCTGAAATAGCCATTCTCACTGTCACTTTCTCCATTTTTTGAAAATTAATGTGATCATTATTTAAAAAATTTATCAGCTGTGATTTTTTTTGAAGAGACAGAGCTTGGGCAAATATCTGAAGAGTTCAAATCCCACATCACTACTCTATCATGCCTCCATACAGATTTGTGTTCTGTTGTTTGAACAACTCATCCATTTCCTCCTTCTGTCCAGATGCTCTATAGTATACTCCTAGGGTAATATCACTTCTCTTTCTCTCTCTATTAATCTTATCCCAAATGTTTTTTATTGTGTTTTCCCCCTTGAATTCCTGGGATTTCCTCCCAGGTGTAGATCTTCTTAATATACAATGTTACTTCACAACCCTTTTTGAGCTCTTCTTTTCTCTTTGAATGAGGTTTACCCTTCTAGAACCATATTGCAATTGTTAGTCTCACCTCACAAAATAGTGATTACCATGGGTCAAATTTTTTTCCTTGTAAGAAGATCTCTAGTATACTCTTTTTACTACCCATGTTTGTTGCAAATGCATTTCTTCTTTTAAACCTGTGACATAATATTTTGGTCTCTATACCATCTCCTATGAATCATATAGATGAGACTCTTTATGAAGCTTAATATTTAAGAGGAAGAAATAGCACATAAACAAACAATCTTCACTAATATTTATAACTTCCATTTATTTTATAATTTACAAAGCACTTTCTTGCAAACCTACAAAGCACATAGTGAAATGTTATTTCCCCCATTTTACAGATGGGCAAACTTAAGCTCAAAATGATGAACACATGCCCTTAGTAACATACCTAACAAGTATTGAATCTGGGATGCAAATTAAGGAATTAAGATTCCAAGTCATGGGCTTTTTTATTAGAATGTGAGTTCTTTGAGGGCAAAAACCTAGCACACAATAAACTCTTTTTAAAAAAATCTTAAATTTGTGTCTTAGAATCAATATTAAGTATCAGTTCTAAGGCAGAAGAGTTATGAGGTTAGGCAATTGGGGTTAAGTTGACTTGACCAGGATTACTCAAATAGAAAGTGCCTTAGGGCAGTTATGAACCCAGGTCATCTTTACTTCAGGCCTGGCTGTCCATCCACTGAGTCACCTCTCTGACCCTATATAGTAAGCTCTTAATTAAGTCACTTGTTGACTAACTCTTTACTAAAGTAAAGTGGTATGGGGGCTAGAATCACAAGATCTGCATTGGAATCCAGGCTCTATCACAAATTGTACGTAATTTATTTAACCTCATTAATCCTCAGTTTACCCATATATAAAATTGGTTTAATATTTGTTTTAATATGTAATAATCAATTTCATTGGTTTGCTGGGGGAAAGTTACATCAACTTTAAAGGGTAAATAAGAAAGATTATTTCCTCCATATCACACAGCTTCTCTATAAATAAATACAGTATAGATCTTTAAAAATGCATAAGAGAAAAAAAACAGAGTGGGATGTTGTTTCTGAAGAGGCAAAGAACTTGGCCATCAGAGACACCAGGACAAAACTTGAAGTTACAAGTAAGTCTCAGCATCTAAGTAGTGAGGCAAAGGTTAACATTCGATTGTCTACGTTGTGAGAGTAGTCAGAGGGTTGACCAGATAGGAGGCAAGTTTCAGAAATTTAGGCTCCACATGCATGTTTTATCCTTTAGTAAAGGCAAACTGACTTTTCTATCTTTGTTTCACATTAGCACGCAGTTCAATGTCCAAATATTTACTTCTGGGCTTCTGTGCATCTGTGATCTCACTCACAGAGGTCTGACCTCCAGAGGTGCACATTACATCCCACCTATGTCCCTATATCTCATGGTAATCAAACACATCCAGGACTGATGATTTCAATAGCTTGAGGAGCTCCAGACTCACGGCAAATGGCGCCCCATCTGAGACTCATTAGATAAGTCATGAGGAGTCATCTGTGGGAGATGAAGTGACGAAGATTGTGAGCATTTATATAGCATGTGAAGGGCAGCTAGGTGGTGCAGTGGATAGAACACAGGACCTATAGTCTTGAAGAACTGAGTTCACACCCAGCCTTGGACACTTATTATCTGTGTGTCCCTGGGCGAGTCACTTAATCCTATTTGCCTCAGAATCCTCATCTGTCAAAAGGACTGGAGAAGAAAATGGCAAACCACTTGAATATCTTTGCTTAGGGAACCCTAAATGAGGTCAAAAGAGTTAGACATGATTGAAATGACTGAACAACACTCACACCAAGATATAGCATGTAAAAGTTTGCAAAGCACTTTACAAATATTATCCCATTTTATTTTTGCCCCAACCTTGGGAGCTGGACACTATTATCATCCTCATTTTACAAATGTTAACTAAGACAAAGAGAGATTAATTGATTTGCCCAATTGGTAAATATCTGAGACCAAATTTGAACTCTTCCCGACTCCAAATCTAACACGCTGCCTAACTAACCAGGGAAAACCCCAGTGTTATATATTTAGTAAATAGCAGTGGCTAAATTTGAATCTAGGACTTCCTGGTGGTAAACCCAGCACTCTTTTCACTGTGCAATGCTTAATCTTATCCAACGCATGTAGACCCTTGATAAACGTGTTGAATAAATGAATGGATAGATGGGTGCATGAAATCAAGAGTGGATTGGGTCCTTCATCTTATAGCATGAAGGGCATCCTTCTTTATAAAATAATTTTTGTTATAAAGAAGAAACTGAATGGATATCATAATATGTCACTAATCTTAGATTTACTACAATCAAAAAATATCTGTCATCTCCAACAATCAAATCTGAACACAATTCAATGATACGACTCTGGCACTGTCCAAATTTATTCATGAAAAACGAATGGTGGCTTTTTAAGCTGACCTGAGAGTGATTTGGGGGACCCAATGTATATTGCTTTTAGACTAAGTCCATGAAACTCCTATTTATCTGATATTATATGCATTTTTCTTCCCTATAATTTCTATTTTTAATGTTCTCTAATTTAAAAAAAATAAGGAATCTGCTATATTTTGTCAAAAGCTTTTTTCTGCTTTTATTGAGATAATCATACAGTTTCTGTGGATTTTGTTAGTATTATGGTCAATTATACTGATAGTTTTCTTAATATTGAACATCCTTACATTCCTAGTATAAAACCCACTTGGTTATAGTGTATGAATATAATTTCTATTTCTATTAGAAAGAGATAAGTGATGACGGTAACAAATGGATACTGGGAATTTATGCCTAAACCAACCACCAGGGGACCAGATGACTTCTAGGGCTCAGTGCTTGATTTATTCCAGTGTCCCTTGACATCTCCAGTTTCAGCCCTAGACAATGAGAGTTAAATTTTAAAAGGATGAGTGAGACACTGAGGAATCCTGAAGCACCTTCTGAATCACTGCAGATTAGTATGTGCTTTGTAGAGTGGTAGTGCTGAGTGATGTTGGTTGTACTCTAATTCTTTTAAAATTGGAAAACTACCAATTGGTCACAGCAACTTATGAAGACCATCTGCAAGGGCTGGGGAGAGCTTTATAAAATCTCAGTATCACAGACTCTCGAAGTTAGAAGGGACCTTGGAGATCATTTAATCTAACCCATATTCGGGCAGGAATCCCTTCTATACCATCCCCAACAAGGAGTTATTCAGTTATTACTCAGACTTTCTATGGTAGGGAACCCACAGCCTTCCGAGGCAGTTCGTTTCTTTTTTGGATAGTATAGAATGTGATGAAATCTTTCCTTATTTCAAGTCTAAGTCTTGCCTTCCTTATAAAATTGTGATCCTGGGGATTCATAAAGGCTGCCCCCTCTTATCACCATGTTCTGGGTAGTTATAGGGCAATGGGATTATTGTATTGAAACCTCTTTATATCTTCTTAAAAATTATGAATGTCTTTGAGTAATGCTGAGGAATGATAGAATTATTAACAAAATCAAATATATATATATATATATATATATATATATATATATATATATATATATATATATATATATATATATATATATATATATATATAAAGAACAGACACATCCAACAAGAAACAACCTGGAAAATAGAAACACTTGCTAAATCAAGAAATCATGCAGTGTACTCAATGAGCAAATCTGGAAATCAGCAGTGGATCTCACACACTGAATATTTTTTTCTTTTTAAATTGAAAAGAACAGAGCATATAATCAGAACTCTGTTTTCTAAGTCCTCAGAGTTTCTAACTCATACTAAGGGCTGGGATACACTCTTTATGTTTGCTAGTGACAGACTCAGTCTTTTAACCCAGTAGTAAAAGGAGCAACAGAGAGGGGAAGAAATAATTCAGAGAATTAATTGGGGAATAAACATGGGATGAATATCAAATTTAGAGCAGAGAATGTGGCAAGTGTAGACTTTAACATAGGAAGGGTCCATTGTTACTCTGTTACAAGAAACTACAGAGTAGGAGTGAGGGAGGGAGATCTCAAAGCTACAGAAAGTCTAAGAAATGGGAGCATCTGAGTGGCTCAGAGGATTGAGAGTCAGGCCCAGAGGTGGGAGGTCTTGGGTTCAAATTTGGCCTCAGAAACTTCCTAGCTGTGTGACCCTGGAGAAGTCACTTAACCCCCATTGCTTAGCTTTTAACACTTTTCTGTCTTGGAACCAATACACAGTATTGATTCTAAGACTAATGCAAAGTAAGAGGTCTTTAAAAAAATCTAAGAAATAACTTGCACTAAATTCTTAGGTTATAAGTAAATCAATTGGCACCAATTAAAAAAAAAAACCCTAAACACAAATGTTTCATGTGGCCTCTGTGACAAGGAAATCACAGTGCTGAAGTCACAAGGCATCTTATATTCAGTGGATTTTTTTTTGTTGTTAAATTCAAGTCATGTGAATATGACGATGACTCTACTTCCCATTCAATTACATATTATCAAATCCTACAACACACAGAAATCACAAATGAGAGCACCATATTTAATTAATAACAAAGGAAGATAGGTGGGCAACAGAATCATTCTCACAAACTTCCTTCATTCCACCCGTGCAAAATGGATGTAGCCTCTTTTAGACCTTAGAAGAGAAATATTAGTTATTGGGAAAACTCACTCAGGGTCAAGAAAACTCCCTTTCCTGTTTGTTTGGACAGAGGAAGGTAACCGTCAGTCTTTTTTTCTGCTTGGTCTTAGTAAACAAGATGGGATGCTGATGGGACTGGACATTGCCATTTGCCTTAGTCCATCCAGCGTCACCAGCATTTGCTAGATTCCTGAGTTCAGAGACATCATAGCAGGAGGACTGCTCTCTATTTGTCCATTCTTCTTCTTCTGTTTCATTCCAACCAAAGGTTCTTGGCCCACTTAGAGTGGGACGTCCTCTGCCTCTTAGCTCACTCGATTTATTTTCCATCCCCAAAAAGCAGGCTCTAGAGTCTCTTAAGTGACTTCTCTTTCCCCAGCCATATGCATAGATGATGTCAGGTGAAAGTCCTCTATTATGGGCAAGCCTTAGTTATGACTCAGGGTTTAAAATATTTTTTCAAAAGAATGTTCTGGAAAATTATCCCTCATAGACTAAAAGCTATCTGAGATATCAAGAATACAAATCTTCTTTTCCTTTTTTTTTACCTCCATAATTGAGAACATTACTTCAAAGATTATATTCACTCTAGAAAAAGCAGTATGGTGTGGAAAGGGCTTCTGATCAATGAAATTAATTTATATATCACCTTAAAACTTACAAAAGATTTTATGCATATTATCTCATTTGATTATTATAATAGCCATGTGAAGGAAGTTTTATTGCAATCCTTATTTTATTCATGAGGAAATATATAGATAACTTCTCTAGAGTAACAATTAATTGGTTGTCAGAATTAGGATTTGAACCCAGGTCTTCCTGTCTCCAAATTAAATATTCTTTCCACTATAGCACTTAGATACTTTCTGTCTTAGATTGATACCAAGTATTGATTCCAAAGCAGAAGAGTGGTAAGGGCCAGGAGGCCAGGGTCACTCAGCTAGAAAGTTGAGGCGAGATTTGAACCCAGGATCTCCTGTCTCCAGGCTTGGCTCTCAATCCAGTGAGCCACCTAATTGTTGCTTGTTTTTTTTTTAAGCTAAGGGATCAATTGATAAGTGGTCAGCATCATCAGAAATAGTACTCAAAAGATTAATCACCAATTATTAACAACAATATGAAAGAACATCTCTGTTATTCATGTACCCTTGGAGAATTCTCTTCTTCTGTGTAGAAAATCAGGCTAGATGATCTCCTAGGTCTTACTTTCAGCTAGGAAATATATGCGATATTTGTTACATGAAATTTAAGAGCATTATGCCAATGTGGAAAACTGCAAAGACCAGTATGGAAAAGTGCAATGAATTCAATTATAACAATATCACTTTAAATGATGCTTCAAGGAAATTGGGAAAAGATTGAGAGCTATACTAGCTGGCTGAGAAAAATCAGTTTAAAGGGGCCTTTCACAGTATGCATGCTGAGAAGAACCATACAACACATTCTATTCATCCATGTTTTTCTTTCTTTTCATAGTCATTCTTGGACACCGAGAGACTACCACTCCTTCTTAGGAGGAATAGAAGGTGCGACATATGGAATCTGGGAGCTTCGAAAGGAATACAGGGATCACCCTTAGAAAATAGATGACTGAAAGGCTCTCCTGGAAGTCTAGAAAGAAGCCACTTGTAGAGGCTTTTGGCTCTAAGATTCCTCAGGTTGAAAAGACCTATAACTATTATTGAAAAATGCATGTGCACCCTTAGTGATGAATGTGATGGAAAAATGGTTTTAGGGTGAGCATAAAGGCTTTCTACTTAGGCTGTGGAGGAAAGAAACAAACTCAGGAAGGTTGGCCTCAAAAACTCATATCTAGAAAGTAGAGTCTATAAGCAGCATGCTTCATTTAGCTGCATGGCCTGAATGTGAGTATAGAAAGAAGAGTCAACAGCATCTCCTTTAGTTACTTATTCTTCTGATGAAAGGAGATGGTGTCCAAAGATGACCCATGAGACCCTGATGCTGTCACTACCCAAATCTTGCAAACAGAAATCTTTACCAGAATGCTTTTCTGTGTTCAGCTTGGAGAAAGGAAGCAATATCATCAGAAGCTGATATTAAGAAATTGGAATGAACAGCTGCCAGGAAATGAGATAGGTTTATTCTTTTTATGGATCCTATGTGGAGAGAAGTGATGTTCCAAATGGTGCTGATCCTGTAAAAGACTCAATTAACAAGGGTAGATTAAATTATGTTTACTGAAATCTTCTTTCTTAGGAGGAAATTAGGCAAATAACCTTTTTTTTTTAACATCCATTTCCTGTTGTCTCTAAGATAAAATGGAAACTGGTTTTTAAAACCCTTTACAATCTGGATTTAACCTACCTTTCCAAGCTTATTAATTATTCTTTCCTTTCACACACTGTACCTTCCTGCCAAGCTGGCCTGCTTGTTTTGCCTCTTATAGACTAGTTCATCTCTCATCTTTGTTTTGCAAGGACTGGTCCACAGGACTAGAATGTGCTTCCTTCCTACTTATGCTTTTCATAATTTCTAATTTCTTTCAGAGTTTAGCTCAAGTATCATCACCTATGAAAGCCAATCCTCTGACCATGTTATTAGTATAATTTATCACCAAATTATCTTCACAGATACTTAGTATTTTTTCTTTTTTTTGTATGTGTACAAATCATTTTGTACAATAGAATGTATGCTCCTTGAGGGTCCAAAGTAATTTTTTCAAGTATCTTTGTATTCTTAGAGCCTTCTTTCTAGGATGCATAATAAGAGCTTATTGAATGATCAGTTGTGATAGAGGCACTGGACAACTTCATACTTGGCCATTTTTTAAAATAAAAGAAGACAGTGATCAGACTAATATTAAACAAAGTTTCCCAGCATGCCTCTGATACTTATTATGTGATTCTTTACAAAACTCTTAATTTCTCTGTTTCAACTTCCTCATTGGTAAAATGGAGATTTTGTGAGAATAAAATTAGATAATTTATCTAAAGCACTTTGCAAAACAAATTGTTTTATTAGCCAGTCAATAAGAATTTGTTGGATCTATGATGTGTCAGGTGTTGTGCAAAAAACTGGAAATATATGCACAAAGAATGAAATTATCCCTATTATCCTTAAGCTTTAATGGAACACACATACATATATGTACAGATAGATATAGGCATAGATATAGATACAGACAATCCTCAGCATTTGTACATTTAATTTTTGGGGCTTCAAGCTTTTGGGTGAATTTATTAGTAACTCCATTTTCACTTGAGCGTTGTTAACCACACACATACATGGCTTTGTGCAGTGGAGGAAAAAAAAAGAGGGATGATGAAGACAAGTTTGTGAGTAGCTGGTGTCCTACTGGGTACTTCGCTGGTCTTGTTCACCTCTGAGGTTGTAAGGAGCATCCTGTTCATTCAGAATATTGGGGATGATTTTGAGAGCTCTCCCAGCTCTGCACCTTATGACAGAAGTAATAAAATCCCAGCAACCTCTCCTTTGCTTTTCAGAGGGTGGCCAAAGTAGACAGGTTTACAGTATAGTATTATATGAAATAAAAATTTTAAAAAGATTATCACAGAGTCACAGTATTCCTGGGAATTACTAGGGAGAAAAATCTCTTGCAAGTTACCCATTTTATTTTGGAGATTGTATTTTATGGACTATTTCAAGATTGTATTAGGTAAAATGCATATTATTAGAATTAATACTGTTACAAAATTATATGCAGAAAAATGTATTTTCAGCAATTTCTAGAAGAAAAAGATTGCTATTTTTGGTGGTTGTGGTAACCCAACCCCAATATTTCTTATAGGATCAATGTATTACCATTTCAGTTTTGAACTTTTGCGCTATTTTCTAAGAATTTTGCCCCTGTAAAAGTTGCTATTGACTCTATGTATATATACATATATATTTTTATTCAGTCATTGCAGTTGTCAGACTCAACATGACCCCCTTTGGAGTTTTCTGGACAATAGTAACTAGAGTAGCTTTTCATTTCCTTCTCCAATTCATTTTATAGCTGAGGAAACTGAGGCAAACAGGGTTAAGTGACTTTCCCAGAGTCATGCAGCTAGGAAGTCTCTGAGGTCATATCTGAAGCCAGGACCTCCCATCTCTAGGCCTAGTTATCAATCTATCAGTCTTCTAGCCCTCTCCCTCCTCTGCCCCCCAATTCCTAACCCTGAATTCTTAATTCATTTCAAGCTCTTTCCCCAGGATTCTTTCAACATAGCACAATAACCAGAAACAAAATGAATTGACTTTTGTTCTTGGCTAAGGCAGAAGAAACAAGAGAAGTAAATGGATGGGAAAATGTCAAAAAGTTGAATAAGTGAAGTGCTTTTGTCAAAATAATGTGCCTCATTATAAAGCAACTCTGATCTTCCTACACTTTCTTAAATTAAAAACAAAAGTTTGCACTGAAAATAAAGGATAAAAAAAAGCAAGTATCAGAAGATCATAAATCTAAAGATCTTATTTTACAAAAGAGAAAGCTGGAACTTATAAAGATTAAATGACTTGTTTATGATCAATCAGCTAAGAGACAGAGATAGAACTTGAATCCAGTTCTTCCTGATTCCAAGTCCATTACTTTATTATCCAACACAATGACTTCCCTCTCTACTTGCTACCAGACCTTTCCCAGGGATCTCCTGAACAGGCAGCTCACTAAGTTTATGGAGATAGGTTTGTATCAAGAAATCATTAAGTATTTATGAAATGGAAGAAACTAATAAGAAGGTTCAATGGCTGAGATGGCGACGCAGCAAAGCACTGTGGAGTGCTCAGGGCGTGTTGGAGCACAAAAGACAACACGGCCATCCAATGCAGCTGAGGAAGTCTCCAGGTGTAAGGACTTCTCGTACCACTGGACCCAGGCTTCCAACGCTGAGAGAGTGGGACTGTCTCTGTGCACCAACTTTTCCATTTAAATCTCCTTCACACACAAGTGTCTTTATGCACACTCGTCTATCATAGATGAAAACGCACAAAGACAATTGTCATCCTCGGTTACCGAGAGACATCATGCTTGATGCTGGGGAAATAAGTACAAAGATTGAGACAATACATATTTGCAAGGGGCTGACATTTCTGAAACAGATTCCTTTGAAAGGACTTGTTGATTCTATTTTGGACTCAATTTCCAAGAAATTTTGCAAGTGAGTACTCTGTAGAGAAGTGCTTTACCTTTATTTTCTGGATCTAAAATGTACATCTGAAGAAAATAAAGGACTGTGTCATTCATTCCTCCTCTGTAGAAGGCCCCTGTAAGAAGTGATAAATCACTGTTAGAGGCACTGTTAGAGCACTGGGGGACCCAGAGCTGCTGCTACCCAGCATCTAGTAGTAACTCAGAGGGATTGAGTGAGGAAGAGCAGCTAACTCTCAAGAGGATGCTTTTGTCTTTACCTCCCCAGCTGTTTATTTAGATTAAGTAGAGAAAGAGACCAATTGGATTTAAAGTGGGAAAGAACCTTAGATTTTATCTTGAGTCTATGGTTCTGGGCTGATCCCTTGATTTTATAGATGAGAAAACTGAAGTTCAGAGAGGGGAATTGCTTTGCCCCAGGTCACAGGACTAGAAAGTAGCAAAGAAATGGTTTAAACCCTGGATTATGACTCCAAATATATTGTCATTTCTGTTATCCCATCTTGATACTGAGTCCATGGGTCAACAGATTATTGTACCCACGGGAATAATAATATACCCTGATGTTGTATCAATAATGATAATACTGACATAAATATACTATAATGCTTCAAGGTAAAGACCCTTATTTTTTGGGGGGGAGGAAAGTGGTCCATGTGTGAAATGATCCATTTTGATTTCAATCTCTATTTCTCTTGCTGGAAAAAAAAATGAAAGGATGAAAGAAAAGTTTTTGCCACCAAACCATTGACACTACCAAATGGTTCAATATCATTAACATACTATTTTATTGGTGGAAATAAATGATATTAAAAGAAGATGAATCTAGGTCTTCCTAGTTCCAAATTCATCTGTTTTGCTGCTGCACCCTAAGGACCCCAGAACCTTTCCATCTGACTTTCCAGCTAAAACCTTCCATATGTATTGTTTCCCTTGTTGGAATGTGAGTTTTTGAGAACAGGGATTGTCTTACTTTTCTATTTGTATACCCAATCCTTAACACAAATCTCTGTACATAATATTTAATGAAGACCTCATTTATTCAATCAGAGCCAATAAAAGCATTATTTGATCTTCACAATGATCCTGTGATATAAGTTCTACAATTATTATTATCCCCCTTTTCCTCAAAAATGCTAAGTGATTTGCCCATGGTCTCATAACTAGTAAATATGAGCCAAAATTCAAACCAATATCTTTCTGAGGCCAGATTCAGGGTTCTTATCCCCTCCATTATAATGCCTCACTAATTTTTCTCTCTGATTGCTCAGGACAGTTTGAAAAAAAATTGTTCTGTTTTTGGGAGCTACAGGATTTCTAGGAAGAAAGGCTATAAAACATAGAAGTAGAGAATCTCTTGACAGCTCAGGAAGAGAGCTACCTTTGGTGATGTTGGCAACTTTCCAGTGGTAGCTTGGGGAAGACACTACTTGGTAGAGCCTAGGAGGATCATTAGATTACAGATCAAGAGTTGTGAAGGACCTTAAAAATCATATAGTCAAACAGATGAGGAAATGTGATCCTCCAAAAACTGAATAACTCGGCCAATGGTACAGCCTTTAAATGGCTGAGTTGGAATGTCAGAACCACAGGTCCCCTCTTTCAAACATCCAGAGACCTTTTCATAGCCCTGGGACCCTAAGAAATAAGAAACATCAGAAGTCAGATTATTCCATTTGCATTTTTGGATTAAACCACTTCATCTCCAAATTTTGGTCAAGGTTTATCTGTGAATAGGGAACATAATGTATCTCAGGCCAACACCACTGAGCCTTTAGGGGGAAAGCAATCTGCATGGAATGAAGATGATTTGCTTCGGTTTAAATCTTGATGTTTTGTTGGAAAAAAATAATAAAACAAAAGAAAAATCTCAAAAGTTACATTTTAACTGGAGTATCATGAGGGTCTATCAATTCAGGGAAATGTTTTCCTGATTAAATTAACCAACAGCTGCTTATTTTGGCTGAGCTGTCTCCCTTATTTTATCCCTGGAAGGGGAGAAAGGCCTCAGCTGATCCTCAGAAGCTACCTTTTGAAAACAAGCCCCTAAATACAGAACAGATGCATCAGGAGGACCTCGTGATGGAAAGACACTGCCAAAAAATGGCCATCAACTCTGTCCCATGAGTGACAATCTTTTTAGCCCTGGGGCACCCTCTTGTTGGGCAGATATAAAGAGGGAGCCTCAAAGGTAGACTTATCTGGTAGGGAATGGCTCTTAGCCAGGACTGCTTAACCTTATTGCCTTCATATGTAAAAACCTGAACTAGCTGGCTTCAGTGAGGGGTAATATGGGATAAAAGGAAAAAAGAAAAGAATTAGATTCAGAATCAGCAACATTTGGGTTGTCCTCTCAGTTCTGAAACTCACTAGATCTGCCTTATCAAATCACTCCTTTTTTGGAACCTGGGTTTCCTCTATCATAAAAAAAGGAGATTATCATGCTGACACTACATACCTCACAGGGTTATTCTAAAAATCACATAAACTGTTGGTAAAGTGATTTTGAATTTCTCAGTCCTTTATAAATATCATTTCTTAATAAAAATGACAATCCTACTCAGATTTATCTACCTTTTCAGTGTCATACCCATCAAACTACCACAAAACTTTTTTTATAGAATTAGAAAAAAATATAACAAAGTTAATCTTGAAGAACAAAAGATCAAGAATATCAAGGGAAATAATGAAAAAAAAAGTGAAGGATGGGGGCCTCGCAGAACCAGATCTTAAATTGTACTATAAAGCAGTGGTCATCAAAACAATGTGGTACACTGGGCAAGTCACTTAACCCCTAATGCCTAATATAAGGTTTAAAAATAATAATAATTATCTTGTTAGATAAAATAGCTTGCAAATAGATTTTGTTTCATTATAAGCAAGTTGCTATAATATAATATAAACATGTAATACCTTCTGCTACAGTATTACCTAAATATATTTTCTGCATGTAAAATTTCAAAAAGCAAACAAACAAAAAAATAATATGGTACTGGCTAAGAGAACAGAAGGGAGGATAAATGGAATAGATTTGGGGTAAATGACCTCA
This sequence comes from Monodelphis domestica, assembly GCF_027887165.1. Taxonomy (NCBI): domain Eukaryota; kingdom Metazoa; phylum Chordata; class Mammalia; order Didelphimorphia; family Didelphidae; genus Monodelphis; species Monodelphis domestica. The sequence goes on from NC_077227.1 coordinate 44,333,423, forward strand.
GCAAGGTAGTATAAACCCAAAAATGCTAGCTTTTGGGACAAGAACTCACTATTTGACAAAAACTGCTGGAAAAATTGGAAAACAGTATGGGAGAGATTAGGTTTAGATCTACATCGGATACCCTATGCCAAAATAAATTCAGAATGGGTAAATGACTTAAATGTAAAGAGTGAAATCATAAATAAACTAGGTGAACATAGAATAGGGTATCTGTCAGATCTGTGGGAAAGGAAGGACTTTAAGACCAAGCAAGAGATAGAGAACATTATAAAATGTAAAATGAATGACTTTGATTATATCAAATTAAAAAGGGTTTGTACAAACAAAAACAATTCAACAAAAATGAGAAAAAAAGCAACAAACTGGGAAAACATTTTTATAACAAAACTCTGACAAATATTTAATTTCCCAAATATATGAGGAACTACGTCAAATCTACAAAAAAAAAAATCAAGCCATTTCTCAATCAACAAATAGTCAAGGGACATGGATAGGCAGTTTTCACATAAAATCAAAACTATCAATAAGCACATGAAAAAAAAATGTTCTAAATCCCTCCTGATTAGAGAAATGCAAATAAAAACAACTCTGAGTTAGTACCTCATACCTAGCAGGTTGGCCAATATAGCAGCAAAGGAAAGTGATAAATGTTGGAGGGGATATGGCAAAATTGGGACACTAATACACTACTGGTGGAGTTTTTAATTATACCAACCATTCTGGAAGGCAATTTGGAATTTTGTGCAAAGGGCTTTAAAAGATTGCCTGTTCTTTGATCCAGCCATACCACTGCTCGGTTTGTACTCCAAACAGATAATAAGGAAAAATACTTGTACAAAAATATTTATAGCTGCACTCTTTGTGGTGGCAAAACATTAGAAAATGAGGGGGGTGTCCATTGAAAGGAATGATGAACTGGAGGAATTCCATGTGAACTGGAACAACCTCCAGGAATTGATGCAGAGGGAAAGGAGCAGAACTAGGAGAACATTGTACAGAGACTGATACACTGTGACACAATTAAACATAATGGACTTCTCTACTAGCAGCAATGCTATGATCCAGGACAATTCTGAGACACTTAGGAGAAAGATTCTGTCCATATCCAGAGGAAGAACTGTGGGAACAGAAACATAGAAGAAAAACACATGATCCATCATGTAGTTTAATGGGGATATGACTGGTGTTTTGCTGTTAAAAGATTACTCTTTTGAAACTATGAATAACATGGAAATAGGTTTTGAACAGTGATAACCCAGTGGAATTGCTTGTCAGCTCTGGGAGTGGGGAGGGAAGAAGGGTGGGAAAAATCATGAATCATGTAACCATGGGAAAATATGCTAAATAAATTTAAAAACAATTAAAAAAGACAAATCAACATTAAAAAAAATAAATATCATTTCTTGTGATATATCTGTGATAGTCCACTGGCATTGATTTTATATATATATATATATATATATGTATATATATATATATAAATATATATATATATACTGTAAAACTTAAAATTTCTTAGACTTATGAATGTTGGAAATTTCCCCATTGGGAAATTTCATACTTGAAAAATTTCCTACTGATAGTAAGAACTCTATTGGAATGTGAAAACCCTTGGCATGGGACAGTCCTTCTGCTCCCTACTTAAGACTACTTTAGGACCGAAACCTTTTGCTAAATAATGGAAAGGGCTTTGACCTATGCTTAAGCATAGAACAGGAAGTTCTTTGAGTCATGATTGATTTTAGAATTGATACAATAGAGATACTTGGAATGACAGAACCAGGTCTTGGAACTTACAATCTCCACCCTATTCAGTCTAACAGGATTTAGGAAGGGCTGTAGCATAGATCAAGATTTAATTATTTGAGAATATGACCTACAACACACATGTGCAAAGGAAACAGACCTCTGGGCAGTCCTGGGTTAAGCTAGAGCCATCATTGGCACAGGGGAGACATCGACAGTGATTGGTAGATGTGAGAACTGAGGGGAGGGAACTTATATGGTTTCCTTAAAGATAGAGGGGTCTGAGGAGAGAGAGGGGAGGTTTTGCTCTGAGCGAGGTGGCTCTGAAGGAGGACTGAGGAGGTTGCTCTGTGGGAGGACCAGGAGAGAAGGCTGGCTCTGAAGGAGGAGAATTCTCTGGAAACATTTCTTGAAAGGAGTCTCTCTTGAAGATGGAGCCTGAGGTTGGCATGAGAAGCCTTACCTAGAAAGATCTTGGGTGAGTGATAAAACCAACTGACTGATTTATTCATTCTTATTCCTTTCTTATTTTCTCTCTTTTTCTATTGATTAATCGGTGTATTATAAATTAAATTTCTCTATAAAACCCAGTTGGCTTGGGCATGTTCATAAATTGGGAATATATTTCTTGGCGACCATCTTATATTTATATAAAACCAAGACACAGTAGAAAACATATTTCAGCGGTCATAATTGATATATATATATTCCTTTGCTCCCAAACATTTTAATTATCACAGTTTATGGCTCCCACTCTCTTATCTACAACTACTTAACACTCAAAACTATTTTAAATCTAACAATACATACATACACACACATATATGTATATATATATATATATATTTAAATGAATAATGAGGAATGGATGTAGTTGGTTACAAGACTCAGAGATCTCTGAGTTGAAAAAGGTCCCTTGTGACCTGAGCACTGTACCCCCAGAAACTCAGGCAAACTATTATCAGGGAAACTCCCTTGCTCCCTTACATCCTCCTGTCTCTGAGCCTGAGATGATTGTCCTCCTTTGATTGATCCTATCAGGCTACATCTCAAGATATCTGTTTGTTAAGGAATCTTTATGACTCCAGGCAGGCCCCAGTCAGATGACCACCCCACCCCACCAAATGCCTGAGGGTTTACCACTCTAGGGTCATGTCCACACCATGACACAGCATCTGTTGTAAAGAGTATAAAATCCCCAGAACCGATGTCATGGGGGGGGGGGGGACAGCCTTTCCTTTCATGCTGTACTCCCAGGAACTGCTCCCCATCTTGCTGTTCCATCTTGCTATCCTCCTGCCCATTCTCAACATTACCTCCTAAATTAATAAATTTCTCTTTGTTTTTAAGCTAAGTTTTGGAGTCTTGCATTCTTGCAAAAGGTATCCTTCCTGAACCCCAGGGGTATACATCTGCACTCTCATAACACCTAGGAGCTGTGTAGACCATCACATGTGTGAAGAAAAAGTCATTAGTCGATGATTATTCAGCAAACATTTACCAAGTACCTACTATGTGTCAGTCACTATGCTATGTGCTAGGAGTTTAAAAAAAGGCAAAAGACAATTCTTGCTTTCAAAGAGCTCATAATAAAATGAGAGAACTAACAGAGAAATAAATTCAAATAAGCTACATTCAGAATAAATGGGAAAAATAGAGGGAAGTCATTAGAATTAAGAAAAGTTGAGAAAGGCTTCCTGTTAAAGATGGCATTTTGGATAGGACTTAAAGGAAGCCAGAGAAGTTAATAGATGGAGTTGAGGAGGGAGATCATGGTAGGCTTGGAGATCATTTAGAGAAACATGCTCAGATTTGAGAGGTAGAGTCTCTTGTTTATGAAGCAACCAGGAAGCAGGTTTCACTGGATCAAAGAATACATATTATACTTAGGAAAAATGATTTTTTTCAGATTTGGGTTAGCATTTTCCATTAAGCCTATTTAGTTTGAATCTTATTAGACTTGACAGAAAGTCTAATTTCCAGTAGTGCTGAAAGTGTAGTCCAGAGATTGCTGTGGATTCCAAAACCTTTCAGGGGTTATATCAGATAAAAAATATTTTCACAATAATATTAAGATGTTTTAATTTCTAATGTGTTAAATATCAATAGATATACCCCATATAAGCAAAAACTCTTTGGGGATTCTCTCTCTCTCTCTTTATATATATATA